>NC_039507.1:18104506-18727052 GCF_003672135.1 Ooceraea biroi | reverse complement strand
ATACTTTTTGTTCTCTATATACTATATGTACTTTTTATATTGTGCAAATTAGGATGCTGTAAATCACTATTAAATTACTGATGATCTAAGACTCGCGATTATTATCACATAATATATTGCATTTATAACTCGAAAAGTATTATTTATTTCTTTCAATCTCATTTAATTTAATTTTACTAATGCATCAACATAAATTCGTGGCGAATCTTTCTCAGATTTCATGTTAAAGCATCGCATGCCGTGACGATTAAGCAAGACAGAAACTTAGCAGAAGGACGAAGGACGGAGGATGCGTCGTCTGTTAGAATAATATACAATAGTGAGTCACAAACCGATCGTCCCAGATCCCGGCGGGCACTACAAATCACGCAATCTCATTGTTCCGCTCGTCGTGCCAGTAGCCGTATGTTAAACCGTAGATACACCTGGGTTAAATTGTCGGGCAAACAGAAACGTCAACGTACGCGCTCTTTCCCGTCGGCTTTTCCAGCGGATCGCATAAGTGGTGGAAAAAAACGGGAGCGTGTAAGCGCCCAACCATTTAAGTACACCTCTGTTCCCTCTCCCTCTGCTCTCTGTATACAATATATGCTCATATGCTTTTCTCTTTATCTTACTCTTACTAAAATAGCATTTAAATAAATTATTTACGATTATTATTAGCGATAGAGCTAAAAATATAAACAATCCGAGAGATGATAGATGCTTCAGGCTAAGAATATCTTAACTATTTATGATAATTTATTTATTATCATATAATGTTAAAGAAGAAAAACGGTAATTGTAGTTGCGATACGATACTGTCGATTAATATTTCGACATTTTCAGATATCAACATGATGATGTTAATTGTAAGGAATTTTCGGAAAACAATATTTTAATAAATTAGATTGTGTGTGAACACGTGTGTAAGAAATATCGTTACTTTCTGAATAATTTGTCGATTGATGCATTTAGCTAATCTGCACTACGATTTTTCTTTGGCGGACTTTTAGGATAAGGCGTTTCGACAAAGTGGAGGCTGAGGAGAGAATAGCCAAGAAAGATAAACAGGGTCGCGTGACCCGTATATCGTTCCCCCGCAGATCGTACATCGATTCCACGCTATAAGCCCGTCGGTGCATAATCTTCGAATATTACAGCATAGTCGCGAAGGGTGACGTTTGATAGTCCTGCAGCTAATTCCGATGCCATGTTCCCTTTCGTCCTAGATCAATACGCAACGGCGGGTGCGCCGATAAAAGTCGACAAACTTTAGTCGACATCTTAAACGTGAGCGCTTATCCCGTATAGGAGCAGAAATGCTTGAATTTAATAGCGTATCAATACTTTTAGTGACTCAAGTGACTCATTGCATTATTTTAGCGATATCATTCCATGATTTCGCTAAAGTGAGTTGATTAGTAGTTAAAAATAATAGATAAAGTACTCCAACAGAAGCTTATAAAAAAGTGGTAATAATTAGTATTAAGATGTCAATGTTCCATTATTATTATTATTATTATTATTATATAGAAATGCGAGGTATCATAATATTGCTTCTTTGAGCCACAATTTCGCTGAAATTTTATTATTGTAAGTATATAGAAATTGTTTGAAATTTTATTCATTGGTGTACGAATTAATTATTGTATATGTATATTTTCATATATCTCTTCAAAACATTAATATTCAAATAATACTCCTTCTTATCACCAGTGAATCAATATATATAGAAATTTATTTATTCGACCACAAACTGGTTATACAGTGATGACAAATCACGCAACGTTTCGACCCAACTATTTCGGTCCTTCTCAAGCGTGAAAAAACCCCAAACTTTAGTTTTACATAAAAGTCGCTTTCTAAAAGAAAATAAAAAATAAAAATAAAATCAATATTAAACTTATAAATGATACAATTAAATACAGTGTCCAAGTGTAATAAACTTACTGGCTTTTAAAGTGTTTTCTGCCAGTAAGTTTATTACACTTGGACACTGTATTTAATTGTATCATTTATAAGTTTAATATTGATTTTTATTTTTATTTTATTTTCCTTTAGAAAGCGACTTTTATGTAAAACTAAAGTTTGGGGTTTTTTCACGCTTGAGAAGGACCGAAATAGTTGGGTCGAAACGTTGCGTGATTTGTCATCACTGTATAACCAGTTTGTAGTCGAATAAATAAATTTCTATATATATTAATATTTCACATTTCGTATGCAATGTAACTTGAAATAGGTATATTTTACCATTACGAAAGCCTTGCGTCTCTGACATATTTCTTGTCATTATCTGGTATTATAATTCTTGTAATTATATGAAATGAGGTGAAGGTACAAAACATTAACGTTAATCGCTAGCCATTTTACATCGGCGTCTCAAAAATGAGCCTTTACATCGCCTTGAATAAATATCTGACAAGCAAACGACCGAGGAAAAGGCGAGAGTGAAAAATAACGACACAGAAGTCGACTTTTAATAAAACTTTTAATAAACCACGGTGAATACCGTCGAGAACAATTTCTAAGAAATAAAACGCAGATCGTAATGGATTAAATAAATATCTTATTTTCGATCGAAGAACTCTCTCTTTCCTCTGCTTTTTCTCCTTATCCTCCTTTTTCGGTGCGATTTTCGTTCGATTTGTCAACGTCGCACGAAGAGACTCTCCAGCGGACATGCGATCTCCAAGAATCAATTCAGATGGCATCGAGTACATTCGTCGAAGATGAACAAGCGAATTGAGGGAGAAAAAAATCCAGCGAAAACTAACGGGAGAAGAGGCGCTGTCACGAATGATTCATCGATGGATGCGTCTTGAGTCGCAATTGTAAATTTACTTGCACAGAAAACCAACTAATGCGCTTTTCAGTAACGTATCTCGCGACGATTTTGCGATCAATCCTTCCTAAGAATTTTATAAGAAAAATTTTATAAGAAATTTAATCGATGGAAAATCTCTCTTTGTAATTTCCATTAGCAAGTATCTCATTACGGAGTTAATCTTGATATTAAAGCAATTGATATATTTTCAGATTTTAATTAAAAAATGTTGAAGCAAATGTTGAAGAGTAGAAATAGATATACACTTTTGACTGCAAAGAATCATATCTTTTTTCGGGACGAGCTCCGTGCGATTTATCGAGGCGCACAGTACGGATTGGGTATTCGAAGAATGGATATCTTCATGTGGAATTGATTTCGTTGGCATGAAACAAGTTGGCGAACGGATGAAGGACGAACGGTAGGAGAACGTGCAATAAAAGGCGCAACAGGGAATCGAGTTCTCCACCGTACGGGTGCGAATGAGCCGCGGATTGCGATCGATAGGTCGTTATTTTTTCTTCTTTCTTTTGCATCGAAGAAATTACTCATTTTGCGGTTCGCTATCGTGGGATTGCAGCCTTGGACTTGAACGTGCAACCATGAAGATGGATTGTACGTAGATGCACCAATGTGAAGGGCCAACTAAGGAGTGCTATTCGATATACTTTGTTTCCGAATAATAAGCACATTACTTTTGTTATATTCATTTTTGAAGATTTAAAGTAATAAAAAATAAAGATTGGAGAGCAATTAATTTTATATAAATATTATAATTTTATAGTAACGAAAAGAAATATTACAATATTTCTGCGTGTCCGCTTAGCTTATAACAGTATTATTATTAAGAATTTTGGTATAATATCCGGGATTACTTTATCCAGTACCTAATACATATAGACGGAATTTAAGCGTGAAGTCTTCTACTTGGAAGTAAGAGCAATGGCTGGTTGGTCCTCAATCAAGGTCTCCATTTTTCGCTCCGCGCAAACCTCTTACGATTTATCATTGGGAATCGATGAGAACCACTCGTGCGAGCATTGGCTTTTGCTAGGGCATCTTTAGATACTGTGGAGAAAGTGGAGACTTATTCACACCAACATTTTTCATACACCACGCACAGTGAGCATTGAAATATTTCTTTTTTACAATCTTTTGAACGATTAAAGAAAAATGTTGCATTTTTCTAAATTGACTGTTCATTTAATCTTAGAGGCTTTAATCGTCTACATGTGCGCATTATTGATCAGAAAACAGCTCAGCCATCATCAGTTTTCATTCCTAGAAAATTCTCACTTTCTTTTTATCTGACAAAATTGTACAGCCGCGTGAGAAACGTTTTATCCCAAGCAGCTGCATGACAATCATAATAATTTTACCTAAATCTCCGTTCTCCAAGATAAAAGTTTGCGAAGTTTGCTTCTCGCTTGCGTTGAATGTTCTCAAGTTAATGCTCGAATGACCATTGCCCTCCTGAGAATCGATTTGCACGTATTGATCTCGACTGTCGAGAGCAAGAAGAGCGAAGCCAAGCTGAAAAGACGCAACAAGAAATCGAACTCCCGGTGGAACGCGTGCGAACGAGCCTCGATATTGTCGTTTGTGCCAGCCCTTCGTTCCCTTCGTTCTGCCGGACCATCCCTACTACCCTATTCGATCCCGTATCCACCTCGTCCATGCTGGATCTATGCTCTGTATACCCCTGACCCGTTGCTTCCAAGTTAGAGCTTCTCGTTGTCGAGCGAAACGGCGAGTTACCCAGGTTTCGCTAGCGAACAACTTGAAACTCAATCTAACGGGGTTCTCGCTCAGTCTTCCTCCCTGTACTCTTACCCTGCCAAGCGTCACGTCCTTGTTCTTCCTGCGGGGCCCTTTCGGAGCCCACTGGCGTTGCTTCGACTTTTACGGCTCGTCATACCGGGAGGGTGTTCCCGATTTTGCAGAAAGCGTAACTTCGCAACACGTGCCTCGTGGCGATGTGAAATAAGAGTTCTTTTCCTCTGGGAAAATAAAGAAGTTCACGGGAAACAGCCCTGTCGACATTAGATTTGTACCTGACAATTAAGATGGCAGCTTTTAGGCACACTTTCAATTTCCTTACGCCTTTGATCGCGGAATAATCGTAGCTTCTATGCTTGTCACGTTTATACGCGTTTATATTACGTTGCTATAATATAATGGGATTGCAGCAAGTAATTAATAATTAATCTCAATATGATGTACTAGATGTATAATTTAATTATATTATTATATCACATTACATGTATTATTATCGTATTATAATGACACAAAGAGAGGAATGCATAATCCCTTTCACTATAAATTCACGTATGCTCTTTGGAATTTAATTACATAATTTACATATTATGCATATTAAATTATACATAATTATTGAGACGCAACGGAATATCAAAGCACCAAACTCCGAAAGAACAGTAAAGTTTACTCCATTGGCAGAGGAAACATCGTCGACATGCTTGCTTCACGGACATGAAAGCGCCTGCGAACAATGTGTCGAGTCACTTCGAGGATAAAACAAGGCAGGGAAAAAAGGCGAGACGCTCGAGAGAAGAAGGGAAGGGTCCCTTTAATGGGAAAGCCCGGATTTTGCAACATAACCGCGGGGACGACCCTGCAGCTACAAAGAATCACTCGCCGCTGCCCCCCGCAAGCACCGAGAAAGCCTTGACGAAGTTTTCAGACTGAAGTTCGTATCTGAGCGGCTCTAAAGAGCCCAATCCGCTCCACCCTCCGAATCAGGAAGGCATCGATGAAAATAATACGCGAGAAGTATTCGTGGAGTCATTTGTTTGATGAGCGGAAGCGCTCGTTGCGTTGCTTAGGTACAATCGAACAATCATCGCGAATCCTTGCGACACTTCATTGTTCCGAACTCTAACGATTGCCTTCATTAAGAGATTTTTGAGCGGTTTTGGCAAGTTCTGTACAAAAAGTCATGATTTTAGCTAAACATCTATATGATTTATTTCGCGCATTATATTAATTATTATCCAATAAAAATACTGGCTTGGAATACCTAAATAATTTAACAGCAATAAGGGAAGAAATACGAATATTATTTTCTCTCTCTCTCCCTCTCTCTGTCGTCCCGTATAATTCTCGTACTTGGTTTAGTCTGAAAAAGAATAATCTTTTTACGATTTTATTATCTATTTATCAACACAAGTGATATTATTATAAACTAAAATTTTATTATTATAAAACTTCATTAACTTGTTCCTCCAGCTCGGATTCAATCCTACCTTTTTGTCTTTGAGATATTCGCGCGCTCTGCTCGTGCCAAACGACAATGCTCGAACGGCGGCTCGAACTAATTGAGTAACGTTTGCGGTTACAGCGATTGCTGGGCGATAGTATAATTTCCGTCGGGCTTAAGGGACTAAATTTTTAAACGAGCCTCCTGCGCGGACCCTGCGACACGCATACATGCCGGCTGCGTGATATCGTAGTTAATAGTCGCCGCAAAACAGTCGGTTCCGTGACCCACGCGGACACGGAAAGCAGATCTCAAAAATACGCACGCACTTCGATCCTCGACGTGTGATACGTGGGTCAACGAGACCAACGGCGGCTCATTTTAATGCGACTTGTCGCGTTTGTAAGTCGCGTACGGCAGAAAGAGAGCGAGAGAGGTGCGAGTTATATCGACTGTGATAACTCGGCCGAATGAGCCTCTAACGAGTCGTTCGAGCAAATATGACGAATATTACGGGGCCGCTGGCGGGAGGGGGTGTACACCTGGATAACATTAATCTTATTCCGCGGAAAAATATGGGCGCAATGTAGATTAAGGTGTTTTAAGATCTCCACTGGCGCCGTCGTATTTTACATTACACGCACGTGCGCTGTAATGTCACGTAATAAATTTCGCCGGGAGCTTTCGTTACAGTCCCGCCACGCGATAAGGCGCTCAGATTGCGCAATTTTCGTCCGGCGTTCTGGAAGAAAGAATCAGATATTGCAGCGACTCCATAGTTTTATTTGCATTGCTGACAGTGCACTTGGCTACTTGAGCGCGGTGGCGAAAGCGAGATCGCTGATCTCGACCGGCGAAAGCTTAAAGTAATCTCACGAATCACGATAAGCTCGTGCTTCAGGTATCAAATAGCGTCCAAATAGCGTGCAGAAATTTCAGATGTCGGTTGCTCCAAACAACAAGCTTCGCATTGTACGTACAACTGCCCTGTGCAACTCCGACGTGTACTTCCGTCTGCCCGTTCTGTCCGCGTCACGTCACGATCTCGCGTCGTCCGAGTCTTAATGTACTCTGTGTTCGATAATCCCTTCGTCACGATGATATCAGAATAAATCTCTGTTTAACGAGTTCTCTTTTGCTATTATGTAATGTTATGCCGTTATGACGTGGCCGATTTTGAAAAACTGGGGTCGCCCGGGTCGAAGGTTTTCTTGCTCGTCGCGGAGAGAGAGCTCTCCTCCTCCGTGGATCCCTTCTCATCTCTCTTCGTCGATCCGTCTCTCATTCGCTCATCCGTCCTCTTTGTCTCGTCGTCGCCGCAGGGGTTGCGAGGATACATCCGTGTAGGGGCGAATCTCGTCCCTTAAGCCTGCTCTCGCAGGCTCAGCCGAGGGAATGAGAGGGAGAGAGAGAGATGGAGGGCAGGGTAACTCGCCCCTTTTAGTTCCCGCTTTGATGTCCACCCAGGTCAGGAAATCCACCCGGTCCTCGAACCTCCCTGTACGACGGGCTGGAGGAAACGCGGGTGCGCGCGGTGTATCCGCATGTTCCTCCAATTAACCAGAGCCCTTTGCGTCTTAATTACCGCAGAACGCGCCCTTAAAGAACGACACCACTTGCGGTCGCCGCGCAAATGAGCGATGCCCGGGGAAAATTGCGCGTGTCTCCTGCCAGCGATATTTTCCGTCGCGCTGATGTCGTTGGCTTGTTTTCCGCAACGAAGTATCTTTGCCTTGAGCTACTTTGCAGGAAATTTGAAAGGCGCAGCTGTTCTCTATAGAAATAAAAAAATATAATAATAAGATGAAACACACACACACACACACACACCTCCCCCCGTAGACAAAGAGCGGCTTAAATATCTTACCTGCTTATGCTGCATGTTCATTCCGTGCTGTAACACTAGTTCCTTTACGTAATCTTGTGTGCGAGAAAGATTAAAAATAACGATGTCAGTGAATTATTCAGCAAGTTTACACATCTTTTTGTCAAGAAAATCGCTCGTATTTTACTGGGGCTCGCTGTCCGGGAATGTTTACTGTAGTTTTACCGTCTGGTTCCTGGCCCAAATCGATAAAGGTATGACAATATACATACGCCGCACATGTGCGAAACGTGTCTCGGGCGCGAACCATTCGAGCGTGCCGACCTTTTATGCTCTTTTTTCCGATTTGGATTTGTGCTCGTGTATTGGCCGGACCTTCCCTACTGATTTGATATTTCCTTCGCCTTTATCCTGATATATTCATGGCCAACTTACGTCTGCTCCCCGTCACGTGCGTGCGTGGAAATTCTACAGTTACCGCGGACGCACGTCGATCTTGAGAAATACATTCATCTGTAACAGGAGAAAATATTTGACGAATAATTGATGGATAACTGACGAAAGCACATTTGCTGTAACTATTATTACCACACAGTGAGAGATATAAAGAAAAATAAATCGAAAATAAGCTGTAACTGAAATATGCACTGAGCTAAAGTGCATAATTCAAATGCATAGAAAAAATCAAAGAAAAGGAGAGAGAGAGAGAGAGAGAGAGAGAGAGAGAGAGAACATAACTTGATTAAATATATTTTTCTTTAATCCATTAAATCGTCATGTTCTAGTTGATACATATGATGCGACACTTTTATTGGAATTATTAAGTATAAAAACGATGTCAAATATTCCTGTAAGATAGATTAAGGAGAATAGTATTTTTTATTATTTGCTATTCTTTTACTTTTTTTGATAAAAATTGCTGATACTCCTCATCATGATATTGCCTAAATGTTATCTTACTTATTATCTTTTCCCATAAGTAAAACCCTAGTCTTGTTTGCAGCAGAAGCAACGCACTACTTGTATTTCGAAGTCGAGCTGCGCTTTCTTACTCGGTTTGTTCAGCAACGTATCATGGTAGAATATTGCTCGGTAAGCCCGCGGTTCGATGGAAAGAAAAACAGAACCGTCTAAAGTGTGTTTGCCGGGGCAAATATGCCTCCCCTCGCGAGAGATGTTTCGCATATACGCTGTAGTCAGGATTTATTCCAGAATTCTTTTACAACGAAATAAATCGCGAGATGCGTCTGACTTTCTCTTCGGTATATTGTGTTCTGAATTCCAACTCGGTTAGTATTTTTTTAGGGCTTCTTGAATTTGCTATTTGAAGGGAGGTTTTATGCGAAACGCGTTGCGATCCTCAAAAGAAGTACGGTATCGAAAAATTTCAAGTAGATGTATGAACACTTTATTTAAAATAATATAAAACTGAATAATTTTATCAAATATTATATATTGCAAGAATTTTCCTCCGCGAAGATTTTTCTTTTCATGTAGAAATATCAAAGATATAATCTTCTTTATCTAAATATGAAAAAATAAATTAATTAGTTTATGCCAAAAGTACAATATATCACAAATTAAATAATACATAAGATATGAAAAAGTTTATATAATACATTGTATAGATACAAATAACGTAACAATTCTGTTTACAGAAATGTCGTTACGAAACAGAATTAATTTTATTCGTATGATTATAATAATCTTCACGTTCATGACGTGTCTGACCGAAGTGAAAACATTCGCATTCTGCTTCACAAATTGATCTCCCCTCGTCGAGTTACCCTCGCTTCGATTTTCCGTCTCGAGACACAGGAACGGTCGCTGCCAACGACACACACCGCGGAATGTAAAACGGCTTAAACGCGAAATAGCGGAAGCCCGGGAATCAAAGTAATTAACATTTCATATTCACCACACGTTCACGTCCATATATACGCGCACACGTGTGCGCCGTAACGATGTGGTTTCTTGTGGAAGAATAGCCCTTCTCTCTCTCTCTCTCTCCTATTTTAATACACGATCACTTTAACTTAATTAACAGAAAATATCGTTTTTCGGCAAATAAAAATCTGCTTTTTAATTCTCTTTCTTTCTCTAAATTTCTGATGAACTTAAACAGACGAAAAGTAACTAAGAAGCTTCCTTTGTAACTTAATGCTATTTATACATCTTAAATTAGATGTTGGTATAAAACTCTTTTTGACAAGATCGCGAAAATGTCCAGGATTTCCGCACACAGATGCATTTCGCAAATAAGGTATTCCTGCTTTTCCGTCGAGACATCGACGGACCGTGACGACTGTTAAAAAGCGACGATACGTCCCTCGGAAACGCGAGAGAGAAAAACTTACCTGGAGAACCAAGTGGCATACTTATAAACGAGCTCACGCCTCTTAAAAGGTTACCGAGCAAAGGTCTTAATTTACTCTAAAAGGCTTAGAGGACGTGCTTATAAAGCGATCTAATTATCCGCTCGAGTAACTTTCGAGTTTTCAGACGAACCGCCCGCTAAAAACACGATGCCGAATGTGATGCTAAATTTAATCAATGTTCTAAAGAGTACACCTCCGACATCTTTATTATCTATCAAATGTAAATCTAAAATGCCAGAATAAATTGCTAGTAATTAATATAATCTGACAGGTATGTTAAATCTGTAGCGAAATGAGCGATTATTGCCAATTATTATTAATACGATCTTACGTATAATTGAAAATTATATAGAAAAAAGTTAACAACACAAAAACAAAATTATATGAAATTAACAATGAGACGTTAATTAATAATGTGACGAAGAGGATTGCTCAATACGAACAAATTTTATTCTGCAATTCCATCTTCGTTTTTTTTATTATAATTCTACTATTTGCCATTAATTAATCAGAGCTGCATGAAATTTCGAAATGAATCTATATAATAAGCGGATTGTAGCAATGACGGAATAGAAAGTGCAGTACGTATACGGTATAAAAACCGCTACCGATTACGCTTGTTGGCATTCCGGGGTTAAATTAAATTTCTCACGTCCGGCACCTTCGCTCGCGCGCGGATGCGGAAAGTGCGGCGAAAATTTAACGAGGCGTTAAAAACTATTCGCGTGTCGCTGCTCTTCCTGTTTTATTTTCGGCACCCCGTAGGGCGACGGCTGAAGAGTTAGCCGGCCGCTTAATTCACTGTCTCGCGCGGCGGACTTTAATTAAAGCCAAAAAAATCCGGATCAACGAGGAAGAGGACCCCCGCGATGTCGGATGTGGAGGACAAAACGATTCTCTGCGAGTGACATCTGGAATTGGGGTGGCGGGGAGGCGATCTGGAAATCCACCCTTGGATACTTTTTAATGCATGCTGTATCAAGAAGAAAGATGTGTGTGTGTAACATATTAATATCACGCAATCTCGAAAGAAAATTGTTTTACGACAATTACAGCTGACAAGAGATTGACGAAAAGATCATCCTATAACACGTGTCGATTTCTGACATCACAAAGATAAATAATTGTGATTACAAGAGAAGTGTAAATTGATTGAGTGCAAATGACAAGAAATAATTAAATGAAGAAATATAACAATGCTTTTATGTTATGTTATGTGTACCTTATACCTCAAGGAAGAAAGAAAGAGAAGTCTACATTCAAACTATGATATATCAAATATGAAGAAATCAGGAGAAATATATCAAATATCTACGTTTAAGACTAAAACGTTCTCGAAGCATTCGCATCGTCTGTGACAAAGATTGTTGATTGAAACGAAGTAAATTAAAGCTTAATTAAAAGCGAAAGAATTTCCATGGAACGAAAATAGAATTTCGCATTGTTTCTTTCTTGTAGAGGAAAAATCGGTGGTTTCCTGCGAGTGACGTCTGAAATTGGTCTTTGAAAGAAAGAGAGAGATATGTTTTAACGCGGGATATCGCGAATTAAAAAACATTTCATTTGTTCCATGGAAACGAAAACCGACAATGAAGAGAGAACGGAACGGAGTGAGAGGGAAGGAGCGGAGAAAGAATTATAGAAAGGGCCTTTGAAGGGCCGTCCACTCGCAGGAGAGCACGTCCTGCGACGAGGATCCACAAAGGGGAAACTTCTTCCTCTCCTTTCTGTCATTTCCCCTCTCGCTCTAACATTTTTCCTTTTCTCGCGCGTAGGTTCGTTATTTTATAATTGGCACTATCCGCCCTCTTTCATGAATTATTCCGCGGACCGATAAAGTCGCGGAATATCGACGAGGCTATTCACTCGCTCTGTCTACCACGGCCATGGGCGTCGACAGAATTTTTCTTGGGGCATGCGACGAATTTTTCTCATATTCCCGTTAAAAGCGAGAGTTTCCTTATTATTATGATTGTTTTTTTGATAAGAACAATAAAAAACGTCCCAAACTCTTACGAAATTTACTCTAATTATTGATAACTCTTACATAACATCAGAATCATATTCTAGTACTTGCTTCTCTTATATTTACTGTTAATTAATTAACTAATTAAAAATAAAAAGTTCTGCTTTTTCATGAAAATGCATCTGTCAAATATGACAAGCGTGACTAATATGACACTGACTCGTAACAAAGTCCCAAAGAACAAAGTGTACTAATTATTATTTATGTATATGATAGAAAGTGAATTATTCTGTAAAATATTTTTTATTATATTTTTTTAATGGAGCCTATCTCGCTTCCTTAAAATCCAGCATGAATACATTTCTTTATATTCGTTGTTCACGTCGCCCATGCGCTCGAACTACCTTTCCTCCGCTCGTCCCCAACTCCTCACTCTGTTGGATGATATCTCTTACAAATGGGAATCGCGTCTCTCACAGTCCGTAATCTCGTTTCCCCCGCGACTGATTATCATCGAGTTGGTATTATCTTTTACCCCACGATCACCAACCAGCGTGGTTTGTCTCCGTCTTCGCGATCGATCGCGTACAGGCGTGATCTAAGGGAGCAAGTTATGAAAGGAAAACCTTCCTAATTAGTTTTCAAGAATGTTGAAAGAACCCTTCGCATTTAATAGTGTTAGATTTGCCATTTTCATTTAAAGTTTTACTCCTCGCGCGCTATGTAATATTGTCAGTCGAGGGAGAAAGAGGGAGAATTCAAGAATATCAAGTTTGAATAATTGACTTATTGGTTGAAATAAGTCAATTGACTTGAAAATCCAACGAAAGGAAAAAAACTGATAACGCGCTGAATCTACTTTAGATGAGACTGACTGTTACATCTTGAAAATATTGTCTCCGCAAGTACACAATGAGGAACGTTAAAGCGCAGCTGAATATGGCGTCCGTAAAAGCGGTTGCCTCATAAAAGCTTCTTATCGTAAACCAAGATTTTCATTCTAATCTCAAGCACTACGGACGGACGTAATCACTCGCACGAGCGGATTGGTCGCGACCGGCCAGGAAGTGCATTACCTTCCACAAAAGAGAAACGCTCTCCTCTCTCTCCCCTCCGTCATCCAGGAAGAATGCGACGAATGCGCCGGGACGGATAAATTACGCAGCGGACGATCAAAAGGTCTCTCGATAGACCTCGGTGTCTCGTCTGAATTCATTTTACATCCATCTAAGCTGGAAATCCAGGAAAGAGGAAAGGAGAAAGGGGATGGAGAGGAACAGTCAGCGAAGAACACCAGCTGCGATGCGTGCAACGGATGCAGTACACACCGCAGATGCGTTTGTTGCGCACGCATTGCGCGACGAGATTCCTCTCTCCCCCTCCTCCCCCTCTCGCAGCCTTGTCCTCACCTTTCATAGTTCCTCCCTCCCCTGCCTGTTCATGCGACAAAACTTTTTTGATGTCAAACGACCCGAACAGACTTTCACTTCGCCCCGCTCTCTCCCCCTCCCTCCTCCTCCTCCTCTCTACCTGCCCTCCCGTTACCGCACACGATTATTGCATTTGTGCCAGTCATATGTAAGCGTTCCGAGTTGTATCTCTGCCCGATTTAACAGTACGAATCAGCGTCGGATTATTTGGCGTGGCGGAATAATTGCCGCGTTTACATTTCTCACGAAACATCTCGATGATTCACACAGTCGACGATAAACGGTGGTCGGTCGAGTGTTAATTCATATCGCTGGCAAAAAACCAGAATGGCCATTACAGCGTTTCTCAGGTGAAGCAAATGTCGCAAAGTCGGAAAATGAAGCACATTATTTCGTAATTCTTCCGAGTTTGCATTATAATCGATACTTGTTCCTTTGACATGTCTGTAAATTGTTGCAGACAATTATTTGGCAAAATGCTCTTTGCATAAACAAGAGCTACTTCTTTTAGAATTATATTTTGTATTTATTCATAAACTGCATTAATTTAATCTTTTTATAATATTTATTTCTGACAAAATATCATTATACATTATCAATTTATAATATTACCATACTTTTTTATTATTAACAAAAAATTAAGGAAATTTTGCATCGTAAAGTTTTTAACCACATTTAATGCGAGAACCATTTTTTGAGATCTTTGATTTTGCAGTTTTAAGCTTTAATTTTGCCATAATATAATTTCTCTCGTAATATGATTTTGCGACGAGGGTCATTGGAAATGCCACTGTAGAGATCGTGTCTAGACCAGGTAATCTTGATCGACGGCTCGCGTTAACCACTACTTCATTTAAGGCAAGCTCACAGTTACGAAGCGCGGTCCTTCTGGATATAATCGAACGTGACACGGCCGTCCATCCATCGGCTGCCAGAGCGCGCGCCCGAATTAGATCACGCCAATATCCCATGTAAATTATCGCTAACAGACCGCTGCCGTAATACCGAGAGCCGAAGTAACTCCCCGCGGGCAAGCCTGACAGTCACACGAAAAGTTAGCTTCACTGCAAGATCTCTTTTTACGACAAAAGCCAGTATTTAATATATCTTTTCGTTTTTTTACGAGAACATTCTTTTTTTATATCTGATGTTAAACATTTTATGGTTATCATTTCATCGCTATTAAAGCGAGTAATTCCAAATGAAAAATAAGAGGATTTCGTTCATTTTCTCTCCCTGGTGATGGTGCGATAGAAATACGATTACGACGAAACAAACGCGAGGAATATCAGTTTACAACTGATTGCAATTAACCCGTTGTCGCCCTTTATCTTGTATCGTTAAAATCAGTGGAACGAACCGAGATCAAGCCGATTGATTTTTCTTTTTAAAGCGAACACATTAATATTCGATGGCCAGTGTGGTAAAACCACCTCATAAATATCTGATCCCTTTCATTCTCCTTCTTTTTATTTTTTCCAGATTCAATCTGGCGCCTCGCGAAAGGTGTTAAGAATCGGTCTAACGAAGGTGTACATCGAAAACAAGCTTTGGTTTTCAAGATTATCGTGCAAAACAATACATTATTTATAAAATAATATTTGCATCAATTGCTCGATGAGAATAGCGTTTCCTAACAATATTACAAACCTTATCATTAATGTTGAGAGAAAAAAAGACATGCCTTCTTTTTTCTTTTTTTTAAATAACTTAAATATTATTTAATGCTTCTTCTTTCAAGGGCAGTACAAAAGAAACTAAAATCTATGATTGTAATCGTTTGAAAGACTGAAAGATCTCCGTTCGTTAGAGGAGGTACGCAGGATTTTTTTGCAGGATGTGTTTACTATTTTCGATGAAGCAGACCCTAGGCCTCGTCGGGCCTCGCGGGTTTATAACTAAATGCAGCGCTATGTATGCAAGACTATCGCCACGGGGCAGCCGTAGCATTGACAGAATGACGAACGTTCCAGGTAGTCACCGGTTACACCGAGGGCTCGTAAATCAGGAGATATTTTCCATTTCGATGTCCAGGGAGGCATCGCTTTTTTCATATTTTCCTCTCCCTTTCTTTATTTCTATTTTTTTTTCTGCAAACATAACGCCAACACCATGCGTGCGGAAACCGCACGCTAAAAGCGGCGTTACAACGTTGCGAGCGAGCTGCGAAATGACGTCCGCACGTCAACTTCGCGTTGGCGGAATTGCATTTTTTTCTCGCGTTGCGTATGTCACGGCTTATCGTATCGGTGAACTACCCCCCTGGGGTTAATCGAACCCACATGGGCAGGTCGAGATAGTGCGTGCGCGAACGTGATGGATGAAAGCCGCTTGGAGCAAGAATGATTTGCGCCGGGATGAAGCCCCATTAACTAAGGTCGGCAGATTTTTAAAGTGCAAAAGCACAGGATATTGCCATATTTTACAGATCATAATTGGATGTGTCCTCCGATCTCACCATTCAAATCGGAGATTCGAGCAAACACGAGTTAAATAAATTTATTGATATTTGCCTATTTATACTGTGATTTTAATTCCACACCCTCAGAAAGGATTTCTGATAACAAGACGAAAAATATGAAAATAAAACAATTTTTAATTTAAATCAGTAATTTCTATTCTTCTCTCTCGAATTAAATAAGATTGTCTTACTGTCTTGAGACAAGAGTAACATATACAAATTTATGCTTATATATTCTTGTATGTAGAATAATTTGATATTAGCGCCACTTTATAGTAGGCTTTGTCGATGTCGACGCATCATTTTCTCACAGTCGCTTGTCGACTCGGCGCTTCTGCGTCCTTTATTCGGATAAAACGGCCAATATTTATGTGTCGCAATCGAAAATCGGGAAAGTGTTTCTGTTATTTACAATGAATAAGTGCAATACTCTACAAGAAATATTAAAAGATATGGAAATGTAAGTAAGTATATACAATATACTTACTTGAGAAATAAGATTCGAGATAAGACATTTCCATATCTTTTAATATTTCTTGTAGAGTATTGCACTTATTCATTGTAAATAACAGAAACACTTTCCCGATTTTCGATTGCAACACATAAATATTGGCCGTTTTGTGCAGATTCTACAAATTCTCTTACAAGAATAGAATAAGATGTCTTTTAGATCTCACAATATTCTTAAATGAAGAATATTTTGAACTTGCTACAAATTTTTATCTAAATCCTTCTGAGAAAATTAATGAGATAGCACCAAGATTATTTTAATGTAGATTTTCGAATTTTCTATTCAAGATTAAAATATGCTTCTGTTCAATAATAAATATGATTGTCGCTATAGCGATTTTATTTTATGATAGATTAAAGAGTAATAGCATTAAGTCCAGAAATCTTTTCTGTGGGTGCAATAAAATGCAAAAAGTTTTTGAGAATTAAGTGGCGGAATAACGGAATAATGTACCGTTCAGAAATGTAATGACCTTGCTAAAAGAAGACTAGATACCTCACCGGTAATACCCATATTATACCTGACGTTAATTGGCTGTCGGATAGAAAACTTATATCCCTTTAAAAACGGGACGGCCGGTTATCTCGGGCTACTAAGGCCCATATTACACTCGGCGTTAATTGGCTGTCAGATAGGAAATTTTATAGGGTTCCCCGAAAGGAACTTTGGAAAGACGCTCCAATAACATTCAATCTGTCAGACGAGGGGAAGCCGCAGCGCTTTTCAAAAATCGGATGTCCAGCATCTCGAGAAATTCTCTGTCTGACGGCCAATTAGCATGTCCGACAGTATTGACACACGGCACGCGTGCTATCGATCTGCCTCGTTCCGGGACGAACGGGGGCACATCAAACATGCGCGAATGCAATGACGATTGATTGACACGGTTATATACCGTGTGCACAATGAACGCCGTTGAAATAAGCGATCGTTGTTTATAGTTTCGTCCGGCCGGCGAACACCCTGCGAGGTGTTCCCGGATATATACGCGTGTTATAGCCACTAATATTCACGACACGGTTGAATTATCGTCGCGACATGTCGCATACATACGCACGGGCACGTGCGTGTCCACGTAGATATAGACGTATCCTATGGATGGATGGAGCTCCAGAGAATTTCGGATGACGTCGTACGACGTCGAGACGAGGCCGGTTCGCGATCCAGCTTCTCTGTACGAAATACAACCGCTGAAATAGCAACTTGCATACCCTTAAATAATTGCTATTGGCAGCATTTTTGACGCCCGTCCGTTGCCCCCGTTTAAATTCGAGCTCGTGCCGGAGATGCGGCGTGGTACATCACGGGATACATTTGTAAAGTGTCATGTGCGGCGTGGCGAAACCGCCTCGTCGTCCTCGTTCGATCTCGAGCAACTGCTTAGCACAAATTAGCGTTACTGACAAATGATATCAGTCGAATAATATCTTAGAGCTGTATGCATTTGATTTGCATAAGCGAAATCTTATTAATTACTCAAAATCTAATTGGATTTTATTTTATCTCCGTTTTAATTTTTATGGATAAATGTTATGGATATTTTAATGTCGCAGGAAATTGAAATTTGTGAAATTAATTGGCCAATTAATATTTCTGTTTTCAATTATTTTCCATTAATTTCAATTAGGCGTTTTAATTGCTCGTTCGGTTGGAATCAATGATAATTTTATTATTATTTTATTACTTGGGTATATGTATCCTATCTTGCTCAGTTACGATGTAGCTCTTTCTCTAGGAAGTTGGCTATCAACCATGGACAAAATACACTAACGCGAGTATGTCGGGATTAAATAATTCCAGGTCGGATAGTTCGGTAAAATTTGCGGTTGGTTCTACGTAACAATGGTGCCACAAAATCTGAAATTTATACGAGTAGGTTTAGAAGTTTCACTTTAGTATGTACTTCTCGGAGCTGTAGGTCGGGGAGAAAGAGGATCGACCTGGAATTTCCATTTCTCGCTCGAAAGTTTCGGTGCAGGTGTTTGCATCCGACGATGCATACGATCGTGCACTTTGCGTGCGCGTCCTCGATCAAGCATTCCGAAAGTACAGAAACTCGAGCGTCTCGCTTTGTGAACGCGACGACAACGCTCTTTTTCGTTCGCGACATAGATTTTTATGAAAGCCTCTGGCTGCAAGGTGTCTCATGACACTTTTCGAGGAACAACGTTTCCACGTTCCGGCGAGCTTGCGTTTCCGCCCGTCGCGCATTGAAAAAACTCGTCGTCTTTCGCATTTTCAGCCTTTTGTCTCGCTATTTTTCCTCACCGCGATACAAAATACAGGTTGCATCAAAAGTTGCAAATTTGTATTTTTGCGGTTCTTTACTTGCGCGCGCGCGTAATGGGATATTCTTTAGCATCTGTGAAATCAATGTTCTTTTATTAACAAATTTTCTTCCTTTTAACATTTTCGAAATCCTCTATATGCGATATTTTAATAATTAATAATAATTGATTTTATGGTATATTTTAAAATGATATTAAATTAAAGTTTAAATTAATTACTAGGAGAGATTTATTATTTATTTGCATTACTGAAACTGAATTTATCAATTCTTATTAATTCTCAATTTGTTACTAGAGCTTCACTATTATAGCTAAATAAATGGATAACATTATTTAATGTTTCACAATAAATTATGTATTATTTCGTAATATTAGCGGAAAGAGTACGCTTTTGTTGGCTTAATCCTTTCTTGGTGAAACAATTCTCTGTTTCTGTTTACTTATTCTATATAATGTAATACTCTTGATGAACTAGATATTTTTAAGTTGAATGAAGGATTTTAAACCATAATTTGTCGTGTTTTTTTCCATGATGTTTCTTCTCAACGATTTTTATTCCGTAACGACGTTACTCACTATTACTTTCCATCTTTCTCTTACAAACTTCCCTGAACAGCAGCGGAGCTAGGAAACTGAATAGTGACATCAGTTTTATTTCTGAAGCACTCACTACTGTTATATTATTTTACCTCACTGTGTTATTTTAAATAATCCATACATCTTTCTTCACTGTTTTTCAACGAAACAAAAAAAACAAAACACAAACAACGAAACATGTTTTGTCCCCGAAACATGAAATCGTGATCTGCTCGTGATCAGTCTTAAGGGGGGAGCCTGCTTTAGAACGTTGAAAATAAGGTATAATTTTACGAATTTTTTTGGAGAAACTATACAGCGGATCATTATAAAACTTTGATGCATTTGTTAGTACATGTTTAAAGATAAAAAAAATTATTTTTTGATTTGAATATATCGCCTGTAGAGGTCGTCCTGGAGGCATCTTAGTGCAGCCGGCATTGTAAATTGGTGAGCATTCTCCTGCCTCCAAATTTCATCCAAACTGAAAAATTGAAATATTTTCTTGTTATTTATGAATTCCCATCGTCGATGAACCTTTAATATTCATAAAAACATTAAGTTAAACAATTATTTTTGCATGAAAAAGTTCAAAAACTTTGCCTAAAAATCGTACTTTTGTGTTCTAAGCTCCACCATTTTGGCACTTTTCAACTTTTTTCTTCTCTCTTTGGTTCATCGACGATGGGAATTCATAAATAACGAGAACATATTTCAATTTTTCAGTTTAGACGAAATTTGGAGGCAGGAGAATGCTCACCAATTTGCAATGCCGGCGACGCGGCCGCACTAAGATTTCTCCAGGACGACCTCTACAAGCGATATATTCAAATCAAAAAATAATTTTTTTTATCTTTAAACATGTACTAATAAATGCATCAAAGTTTTATAATGATCCGCTGTATAGTTTCTTCAAAAACAATTCGTAAAATATACCTTATTTTCAGCGTTCTAAAGCAGGCTCCCCCCTTAAATCCCTACAAACGTAAGCCAAACCGATTTGTCGACTACAACGTGACGATTCGAGTTCAGAAACGCTGAGTATCGTTTCACTGTCATCTCACTCACTCTGCCCCGCATGCTATGCGCATCAGCGTGTCTCTGCGTATTTTTATTCGCTTGTTTGTCTGTAGAACGGGATGAATTTCCTGCACTACTCCACGGGATCTTCTTCGCGCGAACTTCCACGAGCTCTCGCGGGCGCAGTCGGAGAACTGCAGCGAGCCGCGTTCCCACCGAGAAAATCCCGTGTCGCCGCGAAAAGCGAGTTCTCGGTTCTCAGCGTGTCGCGTGCCCGGGATTACTTTCGCGTCGGCGTTTATTGTTAGTCAAGATCGCATTGTCAACTTGAGTTCCTGGGAATCTCGCGGATGTGCTTCTCGCCGCGTCGTGTCGTAGTTCTCGGCTTATGCTAATTTTGCTTGTGCAAGAGAGAGAGAAAGAGAGAGGAGGAAGAGGAGGAGAGTCACGTGCTTTTGCAACGACTGCGAGTGCATTCGTCGCGACGCTACGACGTGTACGTCGTGCATGTCGTCAGCATGTGCATGCGCGAAGTGCGCTTGGGTAACGGCACATCGGGGTGTATCTCCTCATGCATCGGTCCTCATAAGCTTGTACTCGTTAATTACGATCCTGTCATCGAAACGCAGGATCTCCGCGGTCATCCAATGCTAATGATAGATTCATCGATTAGCTTCCTTGAATTGTGTAGGAAAGAATTCGAAAGAGAACATTTTTTTGTTGCAACTAATTTAATCATAAGCATAATAATTTGACTGTAATATATGAAAAGGATTTTATGTTTTAAGTGAAAAAGCATTTTGTTTTCTTTTTGCGAAGTGAAATACGCGCATAAATTAAAATCGATTCGAACTTGACTCAAACATTTTAATTAATAGCATCATGCCAGTTTAATTAACTGTTTCTCGAAACTGCCGATTTTCGAGTAAAATAATTTGATCTTTAGAAACGTAGTCATATATTTGAACGTTGTCCCTTACTACGTGCAGATGGCTTCTTTTTACAACGCATAACGATGTGCACCGCGGCGGGTTTACACGATAGGGGAATTAATGACAAAAATACGAGATTGGATCGCGCTTTCGCCACAACAAATACGTATTCCCCATAACATGTACTTAGCCAAGTTATTAGCATGAGAAAAGTTTAATGATCCCGCAAAACCAGCCGGTGTCATAAAAGACCGCTTTTGACTCATCTTCAGATTCAATATCGCCGCGAAAGTGATAATATCACCCTCGCCCATAGTGTGTCTCTAATACGCTGTCTTTTACGAGGATTCGCGCTCTCTCTTCTACGGAAGAATTCTTAACGCGAGCCGTTATGACAAACTGATATCACCCTGTAGCTATAGCTACACAAGGCAGACACGTAGATTCTATCGGCGAAAATCGCATCCACCGGTGTGCGCCGTAGACATTATCGTGTCTCCCTTTTTACGGCGGACGAAAGGGTGGTCGGACTCTCCGCGCGACAAGCAGATGAGGTTGGAAGAGAGGTGGGGAAGGGTGTATTAAAAACTTTTTTCATAAAACGTCTCCGCGAGGTGAGTACCGCGCCGGGGGGGAGAGCTCTTTGCCAGTCGCGGCTACGTTAATGACGTTTCCCGAATTTAAACGCCCGATTACTTCATGTTTACCGCCTACGCCGTTCTCATCGCTCTCGGAAAATATCGGGGATGGCTGTGTTTCCAAATTCATAGAAAATTCACGCTGGAAAATCGAAGTGCATTATTTCTAAAATGTTTTCTTCCCTGGCATAAAGCACGTTCAAGATATTTAAAACTATTTCTAAAAGTATCGTGTTTCAATCCTGAAATGTCTCAATCCCCGTCCTGCAGGCGATCGAAAAGAGAGAAATTAAAGCATCTCGACGGGCTAAGTTGTGAACGAACGCTCAGTCGTTACTCAGGTATCGGCGGTTCTTCTTAATTTAGGACTCACTTTCTGCCGAGAGATAAAGCGGGAAGACGTAGTTCGTAACGCCGAGCAAATTGGACACGGTAAAGTTAAGGCATTCCTACGCTTAAAGCAGAGCTCGTACCAGAATTCCGCGAGGAAGAAAACGAGCTTTCCTTCTCTTCCCGCCTCGAGCATCGTCTGCCCGCATCTCTTCTCTGCATCGTGCCCATGTCCCGCTCTTTCCATTTCTGTGCGCGCATTGGAAGGCTTCGCTTGCACGTTGATTTCTCACCGAAGGGGTGAGAATGACACCCGCTGCTTCGCGACCCCGTCTTGCCACGACTCCGTCAGATCAACGGCGAGCTCGCGTAACGTGCACGCACCGTCTCTTTAATGGAATCACGCGCGCTCGAGCGATGGGGGTCATTTCGCCGGTCGAGTCATTAAATAATCCATCAGCGTTCCGTCAACAAATAACCGTTGCTGGCTAACGGCGCGTCTGAACTTCATCCTCCTTGAGTTTATTCCGGGAAGGACCCGCGAACGGAAACAACCGTTCCTCGGTGTAGCCGTGACCACATTTTTGCGACCATCCTGCCGGTTAATTGCATCCACATCATGCAACACGCGCCGTTCCTTCCGTCTTCCTCCTCCGGCCAGGTGTAGTCCATGACGACGTACTTTCGGTGAACGAAACGAGTTACGAACCACGTCTGCCAGTGCTCTTAAGCGGCGCGAAACCACGAGCGACGAGCGACGAGCGACAATAAACCCACGTTATTATACACACGTCAATCAAACGATCTTTTCACATTAATTAAAATTCCGCGATTCCAATTAAAATATTAATTTTAACTGTAATGTGCCTAAACACAGAGATGTTGTATCTTTTACAAAATATGAAATGTTATTTTGGTCTATCATAGCACCACCGCCAAGATTCCCGCTATTAACAGCCGCAACAGAGATTTTCACGAAATCGGCAGATTACATTAGCCGTTAATTTGCGTAAACTGAATTATCCCGTCTTAATATTTTCCCGTGCAGTTTGCTACGCACTTTGCACGAGCACCATGTAAATTCCGCATCAATCCCCGCTTCCACATCTTTCTCTTTTTCGTTACGTAACTACGGGATGCGCGTCTCCGCGCGACACGTCGTCGCCGTCGCGACGCCGCGGATCGACGTGCCACCACCTTCGAGGCCTCGAGCCGCGAGCATCATCCGGCCGGTTCCGTACCCGCTTCCCGCTTCCGGAATCGCACTAAACGGAACGACAAGTTGCGAGTTTGACAGGTTCCGTGGGCCGCGAAATGCGTGCCGGTCCTTTTGAATCGCCGGGCGAAACTAGTTGGCGCGTGGCTACATCACTGCCGCGGTCTTCATCCCTACCGCGAGCTGCTTCTTCTTGGTCCGCTTCTTCATCACGCGCGTCACGAAACCACCGCCACAGGTCATTCCGTCTCCCTCTGTCTCTCGGTCTTTCTCTTTCTCGCCCTCGTGAGTATTTAAATCTTTTGTAGTTCCTCGTGGTCCCGCGATGCCAGGACCGTGTCATATGACGATGGGACGATGACACGTACGTAGCAGTCAAGATGGAATATTTCTTCTCCGAAATCAGAGTTTATTGAATTGCAGAGAAGCAATTTGCATGAGAGATAATGTTTTGATAAAATATTGTATGAAAATTATTTTTCTATTACGAATTTTAAGTATGATCAAATTTGTTGTTATAATTAAGTGTGGAATGAAAATGATGTAAATACGTGATACTAAAGAGTACCAGATTTTGCAATTATTTTATAAAGCGAAAGATTTATAGAAAGCACATAAATTTAAAAAATTTCTTTAGGTTCTGAATCTCCTGATTTTCTTTTCAAGCATCCGACTGCATGACACGCGAATGCTCCGGCACTGATCAGCGTCATTGTACCTTTTGATGTTATTTTAGAAACATCGTCGGGGGCGTTCTTATAAATTGTGTCGTTTTATTATCCGCCTTGACCGCGATATTACGCAAAAGCTGTAATCTCGAGCGAGAAAGATCTTTTTTCCTTGACAGGTCTACATATCATTCAAATTGATGTGTTTGCGTTCGTCTTAAATTATTTACTGTACTATACATATACGTTAAATATGATTAATATCATTAATCTGATTAGACAAATGTCACATGTCAGGTTTTTTAACCTGAGCGATTACTTCAGACATATTTTCGAATTTATCCTTTTCCCTAGACAATTATTTTCAGCGATTTGATACTGTTTGTTGACATTGTCACTTCTCGTGTTTGAGATCATCAGTTCCGCAATCCGGTAGTAATACGTGATACTTTTGATATCAGAGAAATTTGGTGTCGGTACAAACTGGGGCGATGATAAATTGTTCATTAGACCGGCATCGTTTCTTTACTTGGCAATGTAATCTATCAAGAGCTCGGAAAAGGACTGAAAATAATCTCCGTGCCTGACGTAGGTGGCGTCTGGTTTTTCCCATCGAGTGAGCATGAGATGGGAAAAAGAGGGTCCAAAGAACCGGTAGATTGATCCAACAACTCACTTTGAACCCTCTCCGCATGCTGTCAGTTTTTCTAATCGCGGAGGATTTTCTTCGCACGCCACTTGAATGCACCATGATAATCCGGCTGCATAATGTGTCAGGAGGATCGAAAGACACTATCGTGAGACGCTATCTTGATTCGACATGCACGTCAGGCAGGTCTTCTTTATTTGCCATTTGAATGATGCTAAAGTGCTTCTCATTAAATCGCTTTATAAACAAAAATGCGACCGTATTAATAATTTATACCTGAGATGTTTTAAAACATCTAATTACAAAATTAAAAAGAACTTAAAAATATTAAAAATTCATACGTATTATTTATATATTGATATATTAAATGAGATTGTTGTACTTCTTCAGCTTTCTTCAATTCAATTTAAATTTAAAGTGTTATTTAATTAATACAATTATTTGCGTCAAAAATGAAGCCATAAAATAATTTTAAATCCTGTTTGATAATATTATCGAAAATGATACATTATCGCTTGCGATATATTCAGAATCAGTAATTATAAGATTACTTGTTTACATTACTTGTTACATTTGAGTTACTGTGCGCTTGCGGTTTAACGACGGACAGTTAAAAACTCGAGAACGATTAGATGTTTCAACGCGGGATAGTAAGTTGGCGTGCAGCTTTTAGATTCTGTACAGCGTCGACATCTGGACCTCGAGTTTCGAGAGAACAAACGCCACGCCAGAATATTTGCCAAAACAAAGCTTTTCTTGGCTCCCCGGATAAATAAATCTTGGGAAAATCACGTACTCTCTCACTATTCACATGCCGTCATTCAAACTTTTTGCATTAACGTCATACTTTCGCAACGTAAGCTTATCTGTTTATTTTTCAATGTCAACTTTTGTGTAATAGCTAGCAAAACTTATGTAATAATACGTGTACCTACCATCGTTAACCGATCTTCTCTAACAGAATGCGTCTAATCAAGCATTCAGCATCATTAACGGTTTCTTCTGTATTAAATCCTTTTTCGTATTAGACTCTTTGACAATTTAATAATTGTTCCACAGTTCTACACTTTTAGATAATCTTCTTCCTGGAGTTATACATTTATAACTGCAGTATGTATTATACATCCATGTTTTACAAATTTATCTATTAATTTAAGTGCCAGTCACATGGAGACGCCAACGATGTCGCGTTCACTCTTGATAGCAACGAGACACTCATCAAGTTTTTCTCTTTTTTTCTGGATTAACGAGGCACCGTTTTTTCACGCTAAAGCAAAGCGATGGGTGATCGAAGAGATCGTTTTTTCGCAAAGTGGAGCGCGAGTGCGCTTGGCGTCATCTCGGGCACGCTCAAGCGCATTTAGCAACTGAGTCAAGTCTGCCGGATCGAGTCCGCCGGTACTAGAAACTGTGCTACTCGCTTACCCGACTGGACAAATTCAGCCAATGTGCATAGGCCAGGCCTCGAAAATAGTCCGCAGCAAGTTCGTATGGTATACGGCGACTTCACTCTCGTATATAAGCGCGTGTCTATTTGTAGATGACCGCGGCGTGATGCAGTTTAGCAGACCTGCCATGTGGCCGCATAATGAAATTCCCTATGATTATCACGTGTGAAATATATTCAGCCCGTTGGGTAATGCTGCCCGTAATGACGAATTCATAATTAAAACTATGATATTGAGATCCACGAGAGTAACGGAGTCCCTAATTTAAAACATCCCTTAATTTCGGCGAGCATAATTGCACCTGCCGCACTTACTA
Organism: Ooceraea biroi; assembly: GCF_003672135.1. Lineage (NCBI taxonomy): Eukaryota > Metazoa > Arthropoda > Insecta > Hymenoptera > Formicidae > Ooceraea > Ooceraea biroi. The sequence goes on along the minus strand of NC_039507.1, from coordinate 18,700,377 downwards.
AACTCCGGCTCAGAGAATAATAAAAGTTCGGAGTTACTTAATTCCACGGTACACTTCAAGAGACTGCCTCTTGTAATAAATAAAGGGTGGCTCATATTGTCCAAGCTTTTTGTTTATTCATATATTCATTGATAAATTTAAGATTGAATTTTTGCGAAAATGGACCACCTTGTGTACGTTGAAACATCAGTTTCAGTTTTATTGCGCAAAACGTTTCCCAAGTTTTAATGGAATAATGAAAGCCTGAATCCGCTTACCATGATATATCAAAAATTCCTTTAACACGGTAGTTAAATTAATCCTTGATTGCTCTGGCACAGTCATATCCCAGAGGATCAAATATTTAACATTATTAGTTGGTCTGGCCTGCCACTAACACGTAATGGGAGTCCCTGTGAAATTAATTTGGCCCCGCGTGTGAATCGTCTATAACGATGAATTAATAATTCAAATAACGTTCAGAGCGCACTGCGCTAGTAAAATTCGCTTAAAATATTCTTTGGAATATTTTCTGCGAAAGAATAAAGAAACGAACAATTGCCCAATTAACAAATAGATTACGGATAAAGGATAACAATGCCACATTAATATTATTCTTGCATTAATATATTCAGATAATAGCCACATTTGTCCAGAGATATCGACTTCATTTTTCACGTGGCAGAGTGTCTAAATATCCATAACGAATCTGTCCGTCTATATCGAGAATCGTCCATCACAAACATCCTCATCAACCGTGCGCAATCAAGTCGAACGAGAGGAAGAATAATCGCAACATTATAACGTTCTTTCATAACGACACATTCGCGTTCCGTTGCGATTTTTCTTCCTTTCTTTCTCGCCGCGTGTCTCCGCCCCCTCCGATCCATCGATAAATCCGTGCGAGTTGCCACGCGTTTTATTTTATTCAACCCTCGTTCTTTACCTTGCTCCACCTCGGCATTGATGTGAATGGTTCTCAGTCTGAGCTCCTCATTCTCGTAAATCATCCCCCTCGAGGACTTCCGGTCGAGTTTTCTATTTGGCTTGACGCTGACGTCCCTCCGCCTGGTCCTCAGCATCCCGGCACCGCCGACACCGCCCACCCCCGTGCCCGCCATCATCCTTTTCCTCCTCTACTTTCTTCGCGGACGGTATGGTGTATCACAAAGGGCGGATCACGGCTAGCAGCCGATTGTCCGCGACGATCAGCGGCGCGGCGAGGCGCGCAGCCTCTCGAGAGGAGCAGCACGCGACTCCCTTGTTCTCGCCCTCCTCTTGAGAAACTTTCGCGAGGAGCGCGCGCCCAGCCCACCCCTCGTGACTATTTGATCCTCTGTTTGATCTTCGGCGTCAGCTCCGAAGAAAGTTCCGCGCACAAAGCTTCCGCGCTCGTCCGACCTGACGACTCGAAGACTTTTGCCACTTGGCGTTCCTTCTATCGCGTGCGTGTAAATCCGAGGATCCGTTTCACGCGATTTGCCTTAATACCTCATACGCCAGACTGCGAGATACCTCGCTTCGAAACACCCGCACTTTCCTCAAATCGCTTCTTCCTAGTGCTTCTTCTTAGTAGTGGACCCTGCTGGATCACTGAGCACGCGATCACTCTGTGCCATCTGCCGATAATACGGTGAACTGGTTACATTAGTACTCGCGTGTAATAATTTGGCGGATTGTGCAGATTTTTCACACGTTGCGTCAATTTTTATTTCTTGTTAAAGAACTCGACACTCTTTCCCTCATTCTTTATCTTACGAGGTTTTACCACCACTGAAACATCACTTTAAGACACTTAGCGATTCTGCTTGTATCAACTCCTTCAATAATGGAAAATTAAAGATTAGACATAATTTTTATTTATAGCATTTATGGTAGATTATGTAGCAGCTGAGCACTATGTGCACGGGAGGATTAAAGTGTGCGCTCTCGTAGCGGTCGGATCTCTCGAGAACTTGGTTTAAAGCGGAGCGTCCGCTTCACGAATAATCGCACAATCACCGCGATGGGGCGAAGGAGTTCGCATCAATCCGGCAACGAAGCCGGGAACACCGAGATGTAATTGACGCCGCAGGGACTCCGGAGGGACCGAGAGACGCGCTTCACGGGCTCGCCGAGTCGAGTCACCCCCTATTGTGAAGACTGTTCACCCCGATGCGCGGTATCGCGAAGTTTATACACGTCTGCTCGTAATATCATGAAGACTATGCAGATTTGATATCGCCACGCCATGAAACCGGGGTTACGAGCTACCGGTACCAGCGTGTAATCCGTCGTCTACAATTTCGTCTACGCGGTATCCTGCAGATTGTATATCTTGGTCGCCGACGAAGACAGGCTTGCGCGGGGCGGGCTATCGATGTTACCCGGCAACGTAATCTGTCTATGATCTCCGCTGTTGACGCTCGCCGTTATATTAGCTTAGCGCAGATCCGCCAGCGGCGGTACTAATTGGCCGGTTCCCCCGAGGGATTACTCGCCTTGGACCCTCACGGAAAGGACGAGGAACGGATCAGCTCCGTGGACCTCTCCGTGGTCCACGCGGTCGCGGTGAACCGTTTAGACGGAATTACAGCGCCCGGTAGCGCCGGTCGCCGCGTCGCTCTCGCGGCCGGAAGAATTTGCATCGAGCACCCATTTCTCACGCGGTACTCCTCGCGCGCAATTTGCGTCCCCATTACTCAGCGTTTATCAGCGAGCCCGGGCGACCACCCCTCGCGCTTTCGTGCCCCGTCCTTGCGTCCTTTTATTTCTCTCTCTGTCTCTCTTTTTCTCTTTGCGTACTCTTTCCTTTTTCCTTTCTTCTAATTTGTTTTGCACGTCCACGCGGCGCACGCGACGGAATTTATCTCGTCGCCCGGACGGATTTTCTGCAATCCTTCGGCCGGCTGCGGCAGTCACCGGTCGACAACCACCGCGGCCGGTTATGAATATCCGGACTTTCGCCCCTAGGCCGCCAGCGATTATTCACGAGGGGCTTAAAGTTGTAGCCGGAGGTTCTAGCTTCTAGTATCTAGCTTCTTTGCTGTCCACCGGGACGCTCGAGCGGTCCGCGCAAAAATTGCTCTCGCGAGGACGATGAATGATTGCAATACGCGATGCTCCGCAGCTGTTACGGGGCGATTATCAGCGATGATAATCGTGACGTCTTCGTCGCTCGAAGATCCTTGCGTCGATCCTTGAAAAATGCGCTCGAGTCAGAGCGAGAGCAGTGAAGCGAGAGTTGTTGACGTCGAGATGTAGTAGTCAGGAAGCATACGATGTGATGATCATTAGTTGACTCCAGGAACTTTGTTGTACGCTTTTCGTAGACTATGGAACCTCTGATCTTCCCATTGAATGAGGCGATGATTGTTTTCACTGTTTCTATTGCTGACCTGAAAAAGAATATACAGATTAAAAATCGTGTAACAATTATATAATTATTATATACTTTTATTATAAAAAAATTATCACGTATATATTATATCGACTATTTTCTTGATAGAAAGTTGTTAGTATATCTTGATATCTTCTTAAAATAAAATAGATTCATAAAAAGTTCTATGTATCACAATCAATGCTTTGAATATTAGCGAAATATATTATTGTCAGTTATAAAGCTCTTAAATAAGCCACACTTTACCAAGTATAAATTATTTCTCTCGTCACAGAAAAGGTGTATTTGCTTTAAATAAAAGTTGGCAAAGTACAAACAAAATTTCTTTCGTTCATACAGCGAAAAGCAGTTTTTGTGCATAAAGATTTCACTTGTTGAAATGAACGAAATGTGCAATGCACGAGAAAAAAACGGAGGAATCTTGCGGGAGTATGCGATTTAAACATATCCTGACAGCTTCGTTTCGAGGATGCGTATCGTAGGATATGCAGTATCTGACATGCGTGCTTGGCTAAATGCACGAAATGGCAAAACATTTCGCTTTTATGCGGAGAAGAAGGAAGCGAGTATCCGCTTTGAAAGGCGCTTTTTTTCGCGATGTTGCTTCCTCAGCATTTTCTCTCTCGTTCTTGCTCGCTCTTCTTGCGACACTCAAAGTCCGGACAATGACATCAAAGAGGATCGCGCAGCAAAGCACAGGTACGTATCGCTTGTTGTTGCCTTGTTCTGAAAACAGATACGAAGAGCGACAAAGAGAAGGCAAGAAAGAACAAGATAAAGAAATAGAGATTGCAACAAAAATTGCCTTAAACATCTAGCAGCTTTTATTTGTAGCAATTTTAAACAAAATGTCAAGAAAAATGATTAAATAATTAATTTCACAAATAATTAATATTTGAGTTGCTTGTAAACTGCCGAAACGTAAATTATGTATTTTATATCGAGACAATGCACTATTCCGTGAGAATGTAATGAGACAAATTTTTTAACATTATTTCGATAATTTTTAATTCTTGAAGGAAAATTCTCTTTTTCCAGTTTTTCCTATTTATATGTATGAAGAACTGATAGTTATATCAGTGTTCTCAGCGTTGCACGTTTTATATAATATTTGCGTGAAGAATAAATACGGTGTCAAATTAAGGTATCAAATTAAGCAAGAATCTTGACAGCATAGGGTAAGATAAAAAAAAAGAGAGAAGCGCTGTACACTTTTAATAAATATAGCCTGCTTCGGCGATGAATGGAGCTTAATTGCTGTATAAATAACGATCTCATCGAGTTTGCGTTTGAAACTTGTAATTATCTCTGGGCCACCTCACGCGATAATGAGGAGAAGAGTGAAAACTTTACCCTTCATCATACGCCTGCTGACTTTCTGGACAAAGTTGATATTATTTAGTACCGACGAAGAATAATAAAAAGATAAATAACAGAGAGGAGCAATTTTCCGCTTCATCAAAATTTGCTTATAAAGAGACAATGTGCGCAAACGCGCGTAAATAGAAAGATCCACGAAATCAGATCAGAGTCGTAATCTGAATGTTTTATGACAGCATGACGAAACTATGTCGATGTTTCAAGCGAATATTCGATTTGAACGCATTCCAAATACCAAATGAGTCATGACTCGAGATTGTAGCAAGGAAATTAGAGTTGCTTCGCCGACGAAGACTATTTGCGAAGCGATTTAAAGCGAATTTAATAAGCAAGTTAAATATGAAGAAAGTTCGTTTTAGGCTACTTTTTTTTCTTTTTCATAAATACTGAGAGAATAGCTAAATTTTTATCATCTCCTAGTTTTATTTTACCACATAAAATACACCAAATTATTTTAATATAATATAGCTGTTGCACTATTGAACAAAATCAAGAAAAAATATATATCTTGAGCTTTAAAATGTCTACTACTCCTAATTATTGTTCCTATTTATTTATCGCTACTTGTCGAGACACTCGATTACACTTCTCTTCGTTAAAGATGTATCAAAGAGTTTCGCTTAATTAAATTTCTTATTTACGCGGATAGTTAACAAAGTTTTCATAATAGCAGCGTCAAACAGTACCATTATCACGAACAAACACGTGCGCAAAGTATAGAGAGAGGCGAATCTTGATGAAAAAATTAAATATCATTCTCTCTTTCATTGTCGACACGGGTTGCTCGACGCGACACTCGCACGCTCGCAATTTAACGAGATACAACGCGAAGTCTTTGACGCGGGACGCGCACCGACGAGACGTAAGAGGCCAGAAATTACAATACAATGTGCAACAATTACGCTCCTTTAAGTGCGACAGAATGGCGGGGGCGATGTATCTTCTTTGCAACGCGAACTTCACAGTACGAAAGTTTTCGCGCTGCCGGGCAAAAACTTAGGGCTCGTTAAGGGGCGCACATTTGCATGACATTTATCACAACTCCTGCGAGGACCTTTTAAGATACGTGCCAGCACGGCGCGGATAAAGCCGGAAGGATTAATGAGGACGTCTTTCTCTGCTCTGTTGCGACGCTCGCACGGTGTTAAGACGAAATATATATTCGCCCGACTCTTAACCCCTCGGTGCTACGCCGTCATCCCTCCGGCGATGTTGTTCCTTTAATGCTTTTGCAACAAATATCCAAGTGCTGAATGCGCGTAACATGTAACTGTCTGTAAGAATCAATTTTTTTTTAAAGGAATTAGAGATATTGTTCATTTTATTTGAATATTCGTGGCAATCGAAAATATAATTTTAATTTAACATCTCGCGAGTGATTGTCAGAAATGTAAAATATTTTGGTGCAAACGGACATATATATTTTATATATATATTTTATATAGGTATATACATAGACGGAGACGGTGGATCATTCACGTTATTGCCTCTTTGCTCGATTTTGCTCATTTCTCATTGGATCTCTCATTGAAATGAATCGCTCGCGATTGGATTTCACTCGTTAGGATTGATTTCACTCGTGAAGTGCTTTTTCCCGAAGCCTGTTCTTATGTTCGCGTAATGCGAGAGTGCCTATTGGCCACCTGGTGGCTGTGCAATTTTAACGACTTCCGGTCTCGGCGGATACGCGTTTGGCGGTCACGTATTACGCGCATATCGATATAATTCTCGACGAAAACCAGGTGTGGACCTCGATATGCAAAAAATATGATATATTTTTAATTATATAATTAAAAATTGTAATTTTTTCGCGTGCGCGCGGTAATTATTTAAATATTCTGATTACATATATTTCATATACATGTGATATCTTATATATGCATTATCTCATTACATATAATATTACGTGTGATGTAGCTGAGCCGACTCATTAAACATATAACATGAAAGCATTATTATTCCATGTTATTAATATTAATTTCTAAATATCGCCCGATATTATTCGTAAAATATATGAACCAAATATATAGTAGAATGCATCTCGCGGTAAGTTTGAGAAATTAATAATTCCGCAGAATTTTATCTCGAATTTATATAGTTTACACTTTAAATAGTAGTGTTCAAAAAGTGTTTTTTCCATATATAGAATAAACTCTTTATTTATTTATGTACCTCAAATTTTATACGCAGAGCCAGCCTTTAATCCACACAACCAATACTACAGGGTGTCCCATGGGAAGTTGCTGAAACTAATCAGCTGTCATTTTTAAACGTATGCAGTTATTGAAAAAACAAAAATTGCGTTGGAAAGAGGAAAGTCTGCAGTTTTTAATGGGTATAAATAAAATTTAGCAAAATGTTTGTATATCAGTTTATTTTATTGATGAAAAATATGTTAATAATCAAGTAAGCTAATGATAAATATTTTCAAAGTGTGCACCATCTGAATTTGTACAACAATCAATTCTTTTACGAAAACTTGTGAAAACTTTTTCTAACATGTCGTCTTTAATGTTGCTGACGACCTTTTTAATAGCTACTACTAATTCTGACACTGTTTCTGGATTTCCGGCATAACAATGGTCCTTAATGTATCCCCAAAGAAAGAAATCACATGGATTTAAATCCGGCGAGTACGGTGGCCATTCTAGCCCCCCCCCCTGGGCATATTTGGGGTATCCCAGACCGATGACTCGATTGCCATAAACTTTATGGATTGTTTCGAAGACCTCCTGGGTTCGATGTGGTGTCGCTCCATCCTGCATGAAATGAAATCCTCTGACCAGGCCTCTTTTTTTTTGCACGAGGGAAGAATTGTGTTTCGAGAAGCTGCTTGTAACTATCACCAGTGACTGTTGATTCGAAGAATTGCAGATAAATTCCTTTTACCGAGATCGCAGCCCATACTGTTATTTTTTGTGGATGTAAAGGTTTAGCCAGGGAAACGTTGGGATTTTCCGACCCCTAAAATCTATAATTTTGTTTATTAACATAACCATTTAGCCAGAAATGTGCTTCGTCCGTGTAAATTATCAATTTTGCATCAAGTTCTCCATCTTCAAACATTCCATTTATCGTCTTGCAGAATTCCACACGTTTCGTCATAGCGCGTTTGGTTAGCAATTGATGCGATGTTATTTTATAGGGATGCATTTTCAGGAAATGTTTTAAAATCCTGTGTAACGTTGTTTTGGATATTTCAAGAGCTTGGGCAGCTTTCCGAATGGAAGAATTTGGATTCTCTTCAAAATACTTCTTAATATCTTCAATGTTTTCTTCTGCAGCTACAGACACAGAAGGACCTGGCAGATCATGTCTACGGTCTTTTTTTTTTATTTTAATGCAGATTTATTGCCAAAAAATGGAGCGACGTAACGCATACGTTTAAAGAAATAATAAATTCTAACCTTTTCAGCGTGTTTTCGCTCTTAACTTTATGTGTTCCGTATTTAGTACGAAACCCCCTGTAAGCATTGCTATAAACTTTTCCTCTGGAAAAGAAGCACTCGACAAGATAAATCTTTTCTTCCGTCGTCAGATTACTCATTTTGACGCGCACGGACTTGCATCTACCACAACCAGAATAAAACTGCGGACACTCAGATGAACGACCGTTAACCGTAAGACCCTTTCTGAAGTCATGGAGGGGAGAACCAATCGTTTACTTTCAGCAACTTCCCATGGGACACCCTGTATTTTCAAGTTAAGAGCACAGTAACCGAAGGTCTCTATTTTTCTGAAACCTCTCATCCTCCGCTTAACGCATCGGGACTTTGACTCGACGTATTCAACTCACACGGCGAAATGATGTTGCGTGCGAAACCGGTCCGACCTTCTCTCTCGCAGGCATATTTGCATGGCGTGAAACGTAAACGGTGCAGCGGCCGTGACGCCTGCGATGCGAAAATCGAATTTGCACCGTGAAGTGCGCGATCGGGACACGTTATCGGCCAGCCGGCGTATGCACAATTTTAACGATTTCCGGCCGGGTACTTCGACGTAACGCGTTTCGCGCGTCGCCGCTGGCGCGAGAAGGTCGACGCGAACCAGACGCCGCGATTCGAGACCTCGTTCCGAATGATCGGCCGCGCTTGAAACGGGATCGATGACGGGGCGTGTTATTATTAAGCGAAGCGGCGACGGGTTTGTCGATCGCGGAATGATATGCACCGTCTGCCACGTTCCTCCGTATCGCGTTAAAGGGAACCATCTCACTTACAAAGACGGCGCTGCGCTGCTTAAAGCGAGGCTTCCGGCTTGCTCTCGGTAACGGCATACATCCGATCGTGCGCTGTTATTACGTTGGGTGTATGCAAGAGCTTTAGTCTTTTTTTCAGCGCTCTGATAAAATCATTATTATTTAAATTTTAAATAAATTCTCGCTTTTCTACGTTTTCGAAGTTTATGAAATTTATCATATCTCATGATTTAACGATAAAGATAACTTCGAAAAACAGTAAATGATGAGAAATCGTAAAAATCAAGGGCAAATATTTTGATAACTGAATTGTATTTGCATGTGTCAGGTACCTAAAAAGCGAGGCTATGCAAAGATAACTTTTGCATACGCCTAATAGTTCCTAGGAAAAAAATTGTTAAAGCTTGCGATGTTGTGCACGACCTTTTTGATACGCATGAGAAGAATTTAGAACTGGGAGAAGAGCAAAGAAGATGCTTATAACATTTATAGAGTCCATGAAATAGTTTGATCATTCAGGCCGCAAGGCATTTAATCGCGGAAAAAACGTTTAGCAGTGGGAACATCAAGGAAAATACAAAATTGCCGAAATTTGTTTTAACGTTCGTTTCCCCAGGCAGGACAGGAAGCCGTTCGAAAGTCGTCGGAATGCATTCACAGCTCGAAGGATCAGCGATTAATAGCCGGGACAACATCCTGTAGAACATACCGATGGCGGTGCATTTGCGACACACAGTCGGGGCAATGACGGACCCATGGATTACACGTGCGACACGTGTCGCCGACACGTTTACCGGCATGACGTTAACACGTGCATGCGTCGCGGCCTCGCGACGCATCCCGCAAGTGCGTAAGTGCGTGCAGAAGCGCGCGTACGTACACGTGGTTTCGATGCGTGTCGCGAATGATTTACACGCGGTCGCGCCGCAACGTGCACCGGCTGCGGCCTGTTCGCGCAGATGCGGCAAACGCGAGAATTTCATTTCGCGCGCGACCGTTAACCGGTGATAATTAACGGCGATTTACTGATCTTAATTATTGCTTGGCGAGTCGCGTCGTGTCGCTTCGCGTTACGTCGCGCTTTTTCCCTTTCCTCGCCGCAAAATTCTGCTCGAGGCCGAATATCTCGGCCCGATATATATCCGTCGTCGATGGAAAACAAGTCGGACGTAACGAGAGGGTGGTCTCAGCGTTGCCTTCCGCGCGCCATTCTCCAGCTTTTCATTCAGAACGAATCGTGTCCAATTAAGCGAGATGCCTCGTGCGCGCTTCATTTATTCATAATGCGACATCATGTTTCATCGATGTTTTGCCGCTGGCTAAATGTGGAAGTACATCAGGTTTCGAGTAAAATCCCTGGTTTATTGTGAGGTAATATAGTAATTTCTCGAAAAAATAAGGAATTCCCATTGTAAATTTATTGTTATATTTAACGGCGGGGGTATAAAGGGGGACAATCAAAATTATGTTATAAAAGATATAATGGACTTTATAAAGCATACAAAAATAATAAACACATAACACGTATGAAACATTCGGCAAAGAATTTTTAGTAATTTGCTTAAAAACAATTATTAATCTGTTGCAATTTGAAAAGGAAAGATCTATTTACAATATCCGAGAAATTATTCCTAATTTTGTTTGTACGTCGTAATTCGACGTGCTTTGAGGATTCAACATTTTTAAGGCAGGTTTTTGTCTAACATTAACGATTGATTTGGCTTAAATTAGTTATTCGCAACCAGTTAGAAATATAACATAAATTATAGGAATACTTTGTTCCTCCCTGCGAAATATCCTGTTATTAAGCAGACAGATGGAATAGTGCGCGATTAAAGACGTTAAAGACACGGGAAAGCAGCCAGATCACCCTCGTTAAGCAGGAATGTTCAATAATACGTAATAAAACGCAGCGGAAAGATGTACTTAGATACCTCTCGAGGAATGCTAACGAGACGGTCGCCCCGACGGTCTCCATTTGCAATTCCGGTATACTTTGGGAAACGTCGGGAATACAATACAAGCCAAGTTTCTCACCGCGCTCGCAGAAGTCATTCCGCCGAGGCAATCCGGATTCGCGACGAGGCCATGGACGCGGCTAATTGAATTCAATCGAAAATGCTTGCCTAATTGCAGCGTCAAGCTCTCGTAAGCCTCGTCTTCGGAAGTTCCTCCCTTCAAAGCCCCATCCTCCCTTCCCGCGCGCTCGCTTTCCCGCGGCTTCCATTCGCCGCCTTCCATCTTGAAAGTGGGACTGAACTTTCAAGTTTATGGAACTGAATCTTAAGTGGCCGACCCTCCAATTTAAACTTGGGGCCGCGATGCTATCGTTCTGCCCTTGAAAGCGGGTTACCATCGCCAGCGCGGCAATACGCGGCCGCAGATTTCTCCGGATCATGCGTCTTGGGTTCGGTTCGTGATGAATGAATTCAGCGTGGCGACCGCGACGTGATTTCTGGCACTAGATATATGTACATTGGAGTTTACATATTCATGATATCGTATTTCTTCGCGAAAGTATTTCTCGAAAATGCATAAGTACAGAAATCATTTTCTGCATATAACGAGCACTGATCTTAGCATGAGGCTGATCTTTCACTTTTTCAATCTCTTCGTTTCGTTATAAAATTATTTTTTAAATAATGTTCCACTGATATTCATTCACTTTTAATGATTTCTCGCGACGTGGGCGAAAGTGCGCAAAAATAAATCGTACACGCGAACGGACAGCGTCAGACGCCACCGCTGCTCTGTGCGACTTACCGCGACTGATTTTTCGAGTATACGTCCGACCTGTCAACGGCCTGAAGGAGCGGGGAAAGACTCCAAGAAAAACGAACGATCGCCGAGTTAGAAATGAATCACCGGCCGGCTTGTAGCGCTCTACCATCCACGATTAATTCATCGTCGTGCGCTCGTTATTACGGCCGACGGTCGACAGATTGGTTGGCGCGAAGGAAAAAAGCTTTTACGCGCGGCGTTTTCGTGTTCGGAACGAGCGAACGATCTCTCGGGACCGGCATGGGACCGCGGCGATGAAAATTTAATCGCGACGGTGGGAACGGCCGGGATCACACGCATGATGCCCTCACAATTCGGAATTTCGTAGGCACGCTGCCTCACCCCGACAAAAATAACCCGGGGCACCATATGAACGCAGCCTGACAGCGCAGCGTGCAAACACCTCGTAGTTGGCCAATCGGCCGAGATGCTGGAAGCAGATAGCCATACGCCGCAAAGTTTCCAGACGTATAACACATCAAAATATACGATGCATCTGAGTTGTGAAAAGAGTAAGACCTCTTATCATTCAGCATTATGCAGCTTAACACGATTAAGCTGCGAGCTGAAGTTCCGAGGAAGTAAAATCTGAATTTAACACACAATAGCCTTAATTCCAGCCATTCCACCCTCAAGAACTTGTAATTCAAGAGCCGTCAAACTTCCTCAACATTTCAATATGAAAAAGATCTCCAAATTGATTCGACGCTTGCGTGAATTTTAAGATTTTCTAGAAATTATTTATATTGTCATTATTATGTTGCATTGTTGCCGCATGCACCGACGGGTCAGGTGCGAAAAATGTCAGGAGCGAGAAAGCAATTTTTCTTCCCAGCGACGTGGAACCCTTCGGGTTTAGCGTACCTCGAGAGCGTGCTATTCACCATATACGTTCGACGAAGTTTTCGAGGAAGCTCGAAGAACCGTTTTTATGCTGCGCACGCTGCACTTACACGTCAAGAAATAAATTTCGTTGTCGTGTCTCCGCGTTTACTGCCGCGTTTACTGTTCGCGGCCGCGCGCGCAGCAGCTTCAGAAACGGTTTACGGAGTGCGGATTTACGAATGCCGGTCTTCTGAATGGTTCTCGTGACGCTTCTGCGGCGATCATAAGGGGATTTTATCGGTACGGACACTGTGCGTACGGCATTCCCGTTGCATATAACATGACACGTTCCCCCATAGCGTGTCATTTATGTCCGTACAATCTCAAGCGTGACTACTTAATTCTACTTTGACTGTCTGACTCATAATAGTAACGCAGTTCCTACAGAACAGAAACATTCGCTTCTCAGATCTTTAAATCGCTCAGAAGAACCTGTTGATCGATATTACGTTATAGATAAATGTAGGACAGCAGAAAATTTTAATTTTCGACTCAATGTTCTTCTAAACGATGTATTGGGTTGGCCAAAAAGTAATTGCGTTTTTTTCCAATAGATGGACATACATGTCTTGAAATGTAACTAACTTCATTCTAAACCGCAAATTCATTATGTAGGTTAACAACTCGTAGTTCAAGCTTGTTTTAGAAAAAGAAAGTACACGATTTCGTTAACAATTGTTTGTTTGCCGTCGATTTCAAAATGGAAAATCAAAAAGAACATTTTCCTCATATTTTGTTTTATTACTTCCGAAAAGGGAAAAACGCTGTGCAAGCTCATCAAAAGTTATGTAATGTATATGGCGAAGATGCTTTAAAACTGCGGCAGTGTCAAAATTCGTTTACTAAATTTCGATCTGCAGATTTTAATGTGAAAGATGCACCACGCTCAGGAAGGCCAATCGAAATTGATGATGACAAAATAAAGGCACTGATCGATTCGAATCGGCGTTTAACGACACGAGAGATTGCTGAGAATCTTAACGTATCGAAATCGAGTGTTGAAAACCATTTAAAACGACTTGGATACATTAGTAACCTCGATATTTGGGTACCACATGAGCTGAAAGAAATTCATCTCACTAAGCGTATTGACATCTGCGATTCTCTTTTGAAACGTGAGGAAAATGATCGATTTTTGAAACGTATGATAACAGGCGACGAAAAATGGATCGTCTACAACAACGTCAAACGAAAAAGATCGTGGAGCAAGCGTGATGAACCTGCTGAAAGCACTTGAAAAGCAGATATTCACCAAAGAAAGATTATGCTGTCAGTCTGGTGGGACTTTAAAGGTATTGTGTATTTTGAGCTGCTTGCAAGGAATGAAAAACCATTAATTCAGACGTATACCGTCGTCAACTGGATAAATTAAATGATGCCATCAAACAGAAACGTCGAGAATTGGTGAATCGCAAAGGTGTTGCGTTTCACCATGATAACGCTAGACCACGTACAAGTTTGGTCACTCGTGAAAAATTGTTGCAGCTTCGATGGGATGTGTTACCATGATGTTACCACATCCACCATATCCGCCAAACCTGGCACCATCAGATTACCATTTGTTTCGTTCTTTGCAAAACGCCTCGAATGGTAAAACCTTGACTGCTGATGAGGATATGAAATCGTTGTTGGAATTGTTTTTTGCTGAAAAAGATAAGAACTTTTTTGAGCGCGGAATCATGAAGTTGCCTGAAAAATGGCAAAAGATAATCAAACAAAATGGACAATATATTGTTTAATAAAGTTTTTGTTTCCCATGAAAAATTCGCCTTTTATTTATATAAAAAAAAACGCAATTACTTTTTGGTCAACCCAATAGTTATTGGTAACGAAGTTTGCGGATATATTACAGTATTTTATGTCGTTTCCGCAAAGATTCGCTGATAATTGCTCGGGATAAGTCCGCGTTTCCGCGAGATGTAGGAGTCCCTCGCTTCGCAATCAAGGAACGCCGCGCCGGGGAGAAAAATGAAAGGATTAAGTGGAGCACGAAACGAACATCAGCCACATTACGGCGAAACTCGATTTTGCGACGAGGAAAAAAAAGATTCTAATTGTACTCAACGCGGTCGCTGCGGCGTAAAAGTGTAGCGCGATAAAAGGGTCGGCAATAAAAGGTAGCGAGGCGGTTAACGGAGACCAGGCATTTTTGCGGGAGACGCCGTTATTGTTCCGGCCCTCGTGAACGAATGTCTCAATGTCCACCTCCGTGCCGGCCAGTTGATAAATGCACGCGCAATTTGACGCGTCGACTTGAGTTCTCTTCCTTACGATACTTTTATCTCGTACTCATGTTGTCCGCACACGATTGGCGAGTCGCGACATATCCCCATGTTATCTCTCGTGCTGTTGAATCTCACCACGGAACTCGCTCCGTTTGGTGAATAAACATCGAGAAAACGAAAGGCAGATGTCTCCAAACCCAAACGATTGCGAACAGAAAATTATGAAATAAAGGAACATTCATAAATTGAATATTATTTATGAGATTGTTGCTTTCTCTTTTATCGGTCGCGAAAAGCTGTTGGATTATTTCGCTACAGTATTTAAGGGGTTACCACGGGGGAAAATTACTCCCACAATGACAAATCCCTCTATAAAATACCTTTGCGCGATAGGTAGACAGTAATCCCGGCGAATACAATAAAAGAAAAGTAGCACATTCCTAAAGCCTCCATCGCTGGCAATGTAAACACCAGGATATATATAGCGCGAGAAAACGGCGAAAAGTTTTAGCGAGTGCCTCTGACAATCCTCAAACGGCTGACAGGGTGTACGCGTGTACGTATGTATCAGAAATAGTCCTTTTCTTAAAGAAACTACACTAAATGTTGAATGTTTTTTCATGTCGCCGTTCATAGTCTACGACCCACTTCTCTTTCGCATTCTTTATCATATTCCGCGACTAGCGCATTTTACACGTGTCTAATATAAAAGAATCACCATTACGCACTATTTTCAGTAATAACACGATTTAAAGAAGAAAACAATTATTTCCCATAAAGATTCATTTGCAACAAAAAATAATAAAATTTTAATATGCAAAAGGATTTACGAAAGTTGAGGAAACTAATTTATCAGTAATAAAAATTGTACCTTTGCAACTTGGAATTTGCTCGATAAAATGTCACGCTCATATCTCACAATCAGCAATTTTCCATATTTTCCATTTAAGTCTTTTTATAACACAAAAACAACAGCATTGCTAACTCGTTATCTCTATTGAAAGAGATCGAAAGACACAAATTAGAAACGGGAACTTTCAATTCATAGACATCATATTGCTGTTGTGACTCTTCATCATCGAAATTGATGGCAACGATAACGACGTCTATTAGTTCTCCAAACGCTATAACCAACGCAGACGTTTCCAATTTTTCAGAATCAACTCTGCAACGTGATTTCATTTCTTGCCGGTGTCGTTGCTTTCTTTTTTTGTGCACTTCTTCTCTGTAACAGAAATTCTTTACGTTCACGGGTATCTTCGGGCGCGTTTCCGGACTCGGAACGAGAGAGACCTGAGATCGGTTATTTTTCTTTCTTTTACATCGGGATAACCCCGCGTCTTCTTGGTTCCGTCCGCTTTATATTGCCTCGCCTCGTTCGTCTTTCTCTTGCGTAGTAACAGCGCGGACGAATAGAATGCACGCTTTGATTCTAATAGAACACCGTAAAACCACGACGACGTCGTGAAAACCGCAAAAGGCGATGCATCGGGAAACATTCTCCAGAACGCGACTTAGCTTTTCCAATTTCTTCGAACTCCAGATTCCGACGTTTTCTTTTCTTCGCGGAGCCTCCACAAGAATTGCTGGTACCCGGTACACGTGACAAATGTCCATGAATGGACGGTCGCTGCACATAAAGTGCGCCTCGAATATTGAATGAAATACTCTTCTTGGAATGTCACATGTGTTTCACATGTGTTTTCATTGGCGAGCATTTACTCTTTCGTTGAGCACGAGAATCACGCTAATCACGCATGATCCTTACTTAATATTTAGACAACATTTAGTTAGATTGTCGTTACCGATGTCAATTAAATTTAAGCTGAGTCCAAACCGACCTTCTACATATTTCTACTTCCAGTTCCAGAAAGACACGAAATTGTATTATGTTAAGAGTAAAATTAAACGACGTTGATGAAACCAGCCAAGTTAGTAATCCAATACGTCATCACGCTATTAGAGATCAAACTAAACATGACCACAGAGGTACATCACCATTAATCGTACAATTACCCCGTCATCAACTATATGAAACAGCGAAAGCACATTTGGACACTTCAACTAGGGGACTCATGCGTCTGTCATCATCTTTGCTTTTTTCTTGTTCTTCCTTTTCCGGCTCGGGAAAGCTCTCTTTTCTTCTCTCTTGCACATGTTCTACCACCCTTTTTCCCCAAGCTTCGTTACGCCACGTCAAACCACGTTCGACCCCAGTTTTCCTTTACACTCAGACGGGAAGACAGGAAGTTTCTTTGGCACGTACCTTTTTCTTCTTCTTTCTCTTCCACCTTCGCGGTTTCTTTTTACACACGTTCACCGTCGCGCTCGTCGTCGTCGTTGTCGCCGTCTTCGTCCTCGTCCTCGTCGTCCACCTCTCCCCCGTCACCGTCCTCTTCGTCCTCGTCCTCGTCCTCTTCCTCCTCCTGTTCCTCCTGCTCCTTTCCGCGGCCACGGCCGTGCGGAATTCGAACCGGGGTTCGATTTAGCGGCACCCGGTTGGAGCTGGTCGGCATCACTGCGTTCAAGTAGACCGCTCGCACCCGAAGTCTACCTCCTTCTCTATTTGTCTCTCTCTTTCTCTTACCTCTCCCTGGACCTCCCGCCTCTTTTTCCTCCCCGTTCTCTCTTTAGCACGCTCCCTCGCGCTAAAGTTCCCGCCCTCTCTTTCTCGCACCTTCTGCGTTTCCCTATCCCTCTCCGTCTAGCAGGAGCCACATCTCGTTCCCTCTTTCGTAAACACTCCGTGACCCGTCTCAACCCTCTCTCTTTCTCTCGTCCGACGTTTTCCGGCGACGTTGCTCTCCCACCTCGAGGCCCTCCCTCTCGTCCTCCCAGTGTCCCATCTTTCTTCTTCGCGCCGCTCGTCCCTCCGTCTCTCTTTCCCTCGTGCGGATCGCAGGCGCTATCTTACCGATCTAAAATTACCCCAGAAACGATGAACGCCGTTTTCCTTCTCTCTCTCTCTCTTTCTTTCTTTCTCGCTTGCTCCACGGCTGCCATCGCTTTTCCGTCCCTCCCGCGGTTTTCAACGCACACGTCGTCTTCCGCCATGAGCGCCATCCGCGAGCCTCGCACGCCACGCTGGGGTGAGCGACTCGTCTCTGAGTGCGATCAAGTCAGATTTATGAATCGGTATTTAGACATCCGCTAGACACTCGAATGTGGCCGTTGATCAGTTCGGCGACAGGTGACGAGTCGATTGGCAATTGGAGAATGATTTATAGTTGGTGGGAACGAGGAAGACAATCGCGGAAATAACGCCGGGCAAGCGTGGATCGAAAACAGCGCGGTCTCTCACCATTCTCAGAGTTTATTTGCAGTGGTGGTGTTAGCCGCGCAACGAAATAAAGAAAGGTTCGCGAGCCGCACACGGTCGAGAATATTAATGCGCAAACACCGGAGATTTACTAAACGTAGAAAACTAGAGCTAACAAATTACCTTTTCTTAGCTGCTGCGCGATATCGCAATCTCTATCGAAGCCAAAGAAAATCAAATCTAAGATTCCGTTTCTTATTCTGTAATTATTTTCACGGCATTGTCGCTAAAAGTGCATTAAATTAATGCGCGCGAGTTTAGGCCGTAAGAATTTAGAAAATTTTAATCTTTCGAAAATTGAGAAGTTATGATGAACAACGTTGCTTCATCAAACTTTTACTGAATTGGCTTGGAGTACCCGTGGCGCGCAATTGGCTACTTCAAAGATTACAATAAAAAACCGCAATGATCAAGATACGTGCCGGCGAGTCGTTCTCGCGTGCTCACGACCTGCGACAGTAGCCGCCCTTTTTTTAATGGTCCTGCAATTTTATACCTTAAAGTGTCGTAAATGTCGGGGCTGACTTATGGCTATAAAGGACGCGGAATGGCACGCACGCTATGTAAATTCCCGCGGCACGTTTCACGCACCATAAACTTGCGAATAGCCAAAGGACAATCGCTCAATTTGCGAGCGTTTGTCTTTGACTATTCGCAATTATTAACAACAGTGTTGCATCAATTCCAACTCGAATAACTTAATAGAATTCTTTTCTAAATCGCAGATATATAAAATATTTACGTTCATTTCCACTTTTACCCTTTATACTTTTTGCCGCAGCGACATTTGGCGCGTACAGACTGCGAGATGACGGACAAATAACACGATAAATCATCATCATTAAAGTCCGGGGCTCTAAAATTATCCGTTCTCTAAATATGAAGTTCATCGTTACAGCTGAAGCCGCGATCTTTATCGTGGCATCTCACGCAGCGATCATCTCCGCTCTATCGCTCCAAGTGATTCGGCGTTTAGCTGTGCACTCGCGTGGAGAACGTGTTTCCTTTTATTTGCAGTTTATATCGCATATTATAATATTTCCGCGATTCCGTCGCGCCACGCAGAGAGCACTTTGCTCGCCGAAGCGGCTCTCGTCGCGCTTCCAGCTTCGCAGATTTCTATATCTGGCTCTTGACCCGACACTGTCCCGCGTTTGGCCAAAGAGAGTAACGTGGACCACTCTCTAAAAAGAGGTTCAAGATCGCCCAACCGTTTGGCGAGAGTTTGCGCGTGTTTCTCGATTTAGGCGCGTGACATATTTCCACGCGGCCTCTGGCTACGTGTGTCCGAACGCACCTGTCGCGTCCTCCTCCTTCTCCGTTCACCACCGATCTCCTGTCCTGGTCTCCCACTACGGTGGAATTCAAGTATCGTCTCCGACCGAGGATCCACTTCGACTGCGATTTGCGCGCATATCCGCGTGCTACCGTGTGCGTGGCCCACATCCCAGGCTAAATCCATGGACACGCTCCGACTCGGTGGTGAACGGATCTTTCGCGGATTTCCGCGCGAGAAGATTAGAACCCTATTCTGCTATGTTACGATTCATTCTGCAATAAGGACGAGATTGAACGTACGTAGAAGTGATAATTGTTACAACATGATTGTACATATTATACAGAGAATAAAAATATTTTTAAAATATTAGTTCAGGTGGCACGCCAATTGGTATTGTCTGGAAACGCGCGAGTAAAGTGCATTCTTTAAATTAGGAATAGTTAAGGACGACGGAAATGTGTTTATACATTTATTTATAAATCATATTCATATCATAAACTTTCTAAAACACTTGAATCTTCGAGAGATAAACATCTAATTTCGTCTTATTTTCAAGCGCATTGATCTTCCTGCCATTTGAGCGCGCGCCAAGCAGAATGACTCGCGGCAAAAAATTCCAGGCGTTTCCGCGCGATTGGCAAAGAGAGCTTCGCGGCGGAAAAATCACGTCGTCGTAGGACCGCGGTTTTTATCACGTCGCGCGATAAAGTTGCGCCAACTTTGATCGAGTGCGCCCGTCTTCCGCCATGGTGCTGGCTGAAATTTCCATTATTACGTGCTCAAGTACCCGCCAACGATGTACGCCGTCGCGATAAGCACGCGCGCGCGCACGGATGATAATTACTTCACAAGCAGGGAAATCAGAGAAGTTTGCTCCGGCCGGGCACGGAGTTACGCCGACGTTACCACCGCCAGGAACACTCGTGAGCTGCAACTTACGTGTATTTCCACAGGATCGTGAACTTCCCAGCACCCCGGAATTCTACTGGCCTAACCCAAAGTCAAGAAAGCGACCTTAACGGGGCTTAATCAACTCGCGCACGGTGACGGATTTTAACCCTCTATAATCCGACACTGTTGTTCCTCCTGGATAAAATTAATTCGATAGCAAAATCTATGGAAAAAGAATGAACATGATATAATACTAGAATTATTTTTCTGGAAATACCTGAATATCTAGATACATGAGGCTTTAAATAAATAGTTAAATAAATATAAGAAATAATATATCAGGTTGGTCAAAAAGTCTTTTCGTATTTTGAGGCGCCCTACTTTGCGCGCCTGCATTCAAAGCAAACCATGAAAGGGAGGGGAAAGGGTGATTGTTTTAAATTCACCTAACCTCGCTGTACAAACTGTTGCAGACGTACAGCGCCTGTGAGCTATTGTGAGGTTATAAAAAATTCGCAAAATGGAGCTTTCAAAACAGCAAATTAGGCCAATTTTGTTGTATGAGTTTAAAAGGGGCACGAATGCGTCTCAAACCCATCGAAATTTATGTGAAGTTTTTGGACAAGATGTGATTACCGTTAGGTCGTGCCAATTTTGGTTTGAAAAATTTCGAAATGGTGATTTTAACCTGGAGGATGAGCCCAGGTCTGGAGCCTTCGGTCATCGACAAAGCGCGCTTGCGAAGCAGAGTCAAAAAAACCCCGGATATTACCACTCGCGAGCTCGAGGCAGAATTCGGAGTATCTCACGGAACCATCATCAACAGCCTCCACCAACTTGGCTTTGTGTCAAAATTGAACAAGTGGGTACCGCATGAATTGAGCGAGAGGAATAAGCTTGATCGCATCTCCAAGTGCGTTACACTACTCAACGGACATCGCAACGAACCTTTTCTTGATCGATTAATTACGTGCGACGAAAAATGGATCTTTTATGATAATGTGGTACGAAAACGAAGTTGGTGTGAGTCCGGAAGTTCAGCTCAGAGGACTCCAAAGCGGAATATCCACGGGCAGAAGATCATGTTGAGTGTGTGGTGGGATGTGCGCGAATTGTCTACTATGAGCTCCTACCAAGAAATCAAACTATCAATACGGACCTCTACTGTCAGCAATTGGAAAGAGTTCAGACAAAACTCAAGGAACTCCGACCCCAACTTGTCAATCGTAAAGGTATCCTCTTCCACCAGGACAACGTTCGTCCTCATGTGAGTGCCTCACGTTGAGAAAAATCGGAGAGCTTAATTGGGAACTTCTCGAGCACCCACCATACTCTCCTGACCTCGCGCCATCCGACTATCATCTTTTTAGATCGCTGCAAAATTTTCTTAACGGAAAAAAAATCGCTTCGGCAGACAAAGTCCAAAGAGAGTTGGATCTTTTCTTTAATTCCAAGACTAGTGCCTTTTTCAAGGACGGAATTTTCAAGCTTGTAGATCGATGGGAGGAGGTCATTAGACGAGGCGGAGACTATATTGATGATTACAATAAAAGTGCGTTTTGTGAAAAACAAGTGTTTCCTTTTTACATAAAATACGAAAAGACTTTTTGACCAACCTAATAATATAATAAATAGTTTGAATAAATAATTTACAAATTATATGTTTCCATATAATGTTTGACATTAATACTTTCTACAATGGAATATGATTCTAACTTATTATACACTAGAAATTTGTGTTAATAGGAAACGATCATAAATTTGATATAGTGCATTGTATCTATTTCTGATAGCACGTTCAAGCTTTGAAACATATTGTTTTACGATTATTATTGCGAAAATCGTTTTCACAGTCATGTTGCTCGTAAATCTGCAATATGTGATTCCAATCGAAAATTAGATTGGAACGGGTCAAGGTTCCCGTCATTCATCCCACGTTGTACCACCGAGATATGCCTGTGCTTTATAGACAGTTAATTTCGTCGCGCGGCGAGACACGATTTTGATGGGTCTTTGGAGCGCGTTTAATTTCCTCTGCACTCTGACCGAATAGGGAAACGCTGTTTACGAGCTGACGATTTATCGCGTGCGCGTACAGAACGACGTCGTGCGACGGTCTACCGGGTGTTCTGGCTGAAAAGAAGGAAAGAAAGCCCACGATAGCCTCGCAGAACCGGCTATTCGTCGTATTAGACGTCGTTAAAGTTGCCGTCAATGTGGTCTCCGTGTAAGAGCGGCTTTCCCCATCGCACTTTACGACCGCTGTTTCGATCAGTCGCGCGTCTGTTAGCGAACAAATTGATTACACGAGACGGATTATTTTCGCAATGAGAGATTCGCGTTTAACTTTCCTTTGCGTAGCTTCGTTATTTAAGAGCATATTATCTGCTCATTTTGTGGCGCGGAAATCATATTTTGGCATTTGTCGTTTGATACGCGGGAGGCATCACGCCTCAACACTATTCAAAGTGAATATGTTATTTTCAAGTTATTGTTTTACAGTACTTACAAAGTATTTGAACGCTTTAAGTATTATGCTAATAAAATTACGTTTTTTCGCACAATTTTTTCTCGCTTTTTATCCTTTATATTTATACGCTCTTTACCCGGACTAAATTATACGCTACTTATATTAATTTCTAAATTTCTGCGTCTTTTTTTTGTGCGTTTTTGTTACTAGCGCCTTGGCGAAACAGTTTTCCACAATCGTATCAATGAATTACTCTCGCACACAAGCTCGCGCTCACGTCATTAAATTTCCACGCGTGCATGCACGGAACAAAGGACCTTCATTGAGCGTTCTTGCTTCGACGATTGTTCCTGCTTGCGATCATGGCTGTTCGCCAACAATAACGTGCACTTTTCGCGAGACAGGAAACGATGGGCGAAAACAAGGAGCAGAAAAATTTTATCATCTTCTAGCTCAGAAAATGTGCAGTTTACGCAAATGCTTAAAAAAAATTGAATATTTCGTATTACATACTGTACAGCATAGACATTAATTTAATATTAATTTAATATTCCTTTATGCGGGCACCATAGAAGTGCATGGTGTGCTCAAATAGGAGACCATCATGGCAGACAGACAAGTCTTCCGTTCTGGTCGTCCTGTTTCTTGTCTCTCTGTCTGTTACTGCTTACCCTTCCACTTACTCCATGGAGTTGGGCTTTTAATTAACCCGTTTGTTTGTCCGCAGGTTGGTATTCGCACGGCTCTATGTGCACCGGAAGTATGCCGGGGACACCAGTGCGTTTCCTGTGGTGTGTAAGTACGGGCTCTTGTGCGTGCCGGTGTTTGGGGTCGGCGAAATTGCATTTTCCTTCATCGCGCTCGATTCTTCTCTCTCTTCTTTGTCAGTCATACAAGATACTAGAATGCGACTGAACAGTTCAATATTGCATTTAAAAAAATTAATTTTGTCATAATGCAGCAAAAACTTCTATTTCTTGTCGTGTAATTTATCATGTAATTTCTAATATCGTCTATCAAGATTTTAAAAATAATTAAAATTATTTTTCATATCGAAAAGGGTAAAGATGTGATTTGCATTCGATTTGTGGGACACAGAGAGGACATCCAACGTATCGTTGATCAGTTTGGATCAATTTTGAATCAAGTCCAACCATGTTTCGCGGCTCGTCTGTCTTCGACTTTTACGGTATTAGTTGATCTCGCGCTCTATACGTGCATACGGCTTTTCCACGCTCCGAAGTGTATCTTAACTCTGTAAATGCCCCAGGGATTTCAAAAGGATCAAAGAAGCCATAAATCGATGACCAAGCAACTCTGGAATCCTGTCGAGAACCTTCATGAATCTTGACAGTAGCGATGTCCTATCGACATATTTTCCAACACTGTTTCTCACAAGGGAAGGTTTTTAAGTGTTGCACTCGGATTTCAAAAATTTTTTGCACGCAGGTAGGGAGGTCCCCAAATAGAAGAAAAAAATAAAAGTAGCGGCCCAAATGCATATTTGCGCGCTACGTGCGCAATTTCGATGTTAGGTTAATTACTCAAAAATGCTATTTCCAATCGAATTCTTTACATTTTTTATTTCACCTAATGTACATTTATATTGCTTTAAATAATTGTGTGTGTGTGTGTGTATGTGTGTGCGTGCGCGTATGTGCTTCTGTGTGCGTGTGTGTACTTGTGTGTGTGTGTTAGAAAATACGAGCGTCTAATGTAATCTCGTGCCGCGCGAGCACAGTGCGTATAAAAGGCCCATTGCTCAAAAATGGTATTTGCATCGTAACTTTTTTAATTTTTTACTGTAACTGCCAATGCACACAATTTGGAATAATTGTACATTGCGCAAATCGTAGTTTGCTCTTTCTGCGTGATTTATTGTATGCGACTTTAAATAGATTTGATCAGAATCCATAACGAGGACATAAAAGATCTGGTCAAGGGAGGTTTTTAATTCTTTCAGTTTTAATTTCTTTTTAAAGCGTTGTGCATTAGGTGAAATAAAAAATGTAAAGAATTCGATTGGAAATAGCATTTTTGAGTAATTAGCCTAACATCGAAAATTGCGCACGTAGCGCGCAAATATGCATTTGGGCCGCTACTTTTATAATTTTTCTTCTATTTGGGGACCTCCCTACCTGCATGCAAAAAATTTTTGAAATCCGAGTGTAACACCTAAAAACCTTTCCTTGTCAGTTGCCGTCTCGAGAACGTCACGCTGTCTCCCGCAAAGTCTAAACTGATTTTTTTTCAAATTGTTAACGAATTTCGATTCATGAACATGAATATTACACTTTTATGCTTTCGCATTTCTGCGGATAAATGTAATTTATTAATGTAATTTAAACTTTGTCGAAATAATATTGCGAGGCATTGAACATTATCAGTATATCCATAATTACTTTTACTTATTATTTGATCTTTTATAGCGTTATATATAGTTGAGAGTGGTTATTAAAAGTGA
Source organism: Ooceraea biroi (assembly GCF_003672135.1). Taxonomy (NCBI): domain Eukaryota; kingdom Metazoa; phylum Arthropoda; class Insecta; order Hymenoptera; family Formicidae; genus Ooceraea; species Ooceraea biroi. Next base: position 18,675,127 of record NC_039507.1, on the reverse strand, counting down.
CGTTTTCATAATTTCACGTGTTATGGGCGGTTAATAAATTTGTGATAGGGTGTGCACTTCGGCTGGGTAAACGGGCCGAGTAACTTTTTTCGCGCCGAGCGCGACGCGGAGTTAATTGCAACTTTCGTATCGTTTACAAGCTCAACAATTTTAAAGTCAAACTCGAAATTGTCCCGGAACAAGCGCGGTATAATGTATGACACGGCAAAGAGAACGGCCACGAGAGAGAAAGACAGCGGCAGGAGAGAGAAAGCGCAGCCCGGTTACAAGCAGGCCACGTATAGAAACGAACTGCGCGTGCAGATCTAATTTACGCAGATGCAAATACGCGAGCAACGCTTTCAAAGTAAATTGCATTTCCCTTTGTCGGGTTGGTATCGTCTGCTCCTCGTTGCGGCACGTCACTATGCACAATACGTGAAAATCAGCACACCACACGCCCAGCGTGTAGCGTCCCAAAGAAAGAAGAGTGAGAGAGAGAGAGAGGGTGAGAGCGCGAGCGAGGGAGCGAAGAGAGGAGAGGAGGCGACGGGGGCCTCGTTAAGAGCCCATGAAAACTGTATGGAAAATAAATTGCATGGTCAGCGAGAGCATAGTTGCGAGAGAATTACCCGCGCTATGGCTTTGGCGCAATATGCACACCAGTCTGCACACGTAGAAATACGTATTCGCTTATACGTCGGGCAGATTCATCGAGTTAATTAAACTTTGGGGTAATACGCGCCATTCCTGGCGATTTTTATTTATTTTTTTTATTTCATTGTTGATACTCTCTATAACCTCCGGCAATAGGATGTAGCGTTGCGGGTAGAAGATATTAAACCGCAATTTAATTGTCGACTAATTCTTGGAGGGAGGGTAGAGAGGGAGGCGAGAGGGAAACAATATATCGCCCATTATAGATATGATGAAGTGCTTTGTTTTAGCATAGCGGAAGAGATTACAATTATTTATTTTGCAACTCTGTTCGACTGTCGATATCGCAGTAATATAAATAATTTTTACACGCGCCCGCGATATTGGGAAAAGAATACATTTTGCAATACAATTTGCCATGGATTTGGAACCTTTTCACGTGCGATGTATGAATTAAAAATTTTCATTGTAATTATAATCCCGGTGGTTCGCACAAGTGATCGATAGTGCATGCGCTTCTAATTGAACGAGAATTTTAAAAATTTAATTCTGTTCATTGCAAGAAAATTTATGTGACAACAAGAACTTTCTATTCACAAGAAAATAATTTAAAAACATTATTAAAGGTATTGAGCACTCTAAGCTAATTCATCATAACATTAACTAACAACTACTGATCTGATGAATGTTTTTCAAATTGCAGATGCACGCACAAGTATAAATAACGACACGTTTTTATTCGATCGTTCTCTCTCTCTCTCTCTCCATTAAAATGATCGATTGGAATCTATATTTCGCTCCGTTTGTCAATATTCACACTCTCTTGCCACTTACTGCATATATCCGCATTTATTTATGAACGTACAGGCATTTTTACATACCTATATTTTTTCTTTTTTTTTATTCGAGACCGATACACATCGATGGGGTCACAGATTCTCGCAGGTCGTTCATATTTCAAAGCTCGTTAAATCGTGTTAACGGTTGGCAAACTGAATGCATGTCAGCAGGATGCGCTTATGTCGTATATAAGATTCAAAACGATCCTATATAACTCACTTTGGCTATTTATCGACTGAAAAATCGGCAAAATCGTGTCAAACAGCGCCAGACAGTGCGCGAAATAGCGCATTTGATTGTTAGAGTATGCTTCGGGTTTCAGTTAATACAAACATGAATGCAAAATAAATTAAATGAAACAATTGTAATATGAATTATACATATACATACGCTTTTTAAATTAAAAGTTCATAATTTTAGTATATTTCAATAACTTCGAAAATGGAGAAAGTTAAAATATTGTACTAAAATAAATGTTTAATAATAATCGCATTATGAATATATTTTTGCATTATTATTTTTAGCATCAAAGAACAATTATTTATATATTTCTTGGAAATGTAAAGTAATATTTCTGTCTTCTTTCTTTCTTCTCGATATCAAAATCGTTTATCAAATCTTATTTTTCATTAATAATCCCGTAACTTCTGTTTGTCAAATAGCGTTCATCGGTTTTGTAAACTATCATACAACAAAACATTGTAAAACATCGCGTTTACCGTTATTGTGAAAGAATAATCATCCATCTTTCGTTGAATGACAAAGTTGCGGAAGTTGCATAGCAGCTGTTGACACGATTGTGTCGTGTGGAAAGAGCATCTTCATTAATAAAACTTATTTTCCATTAAAGAAGCTGATCCATCCATCATCCATTAAATTATATGCTGTCACAATTTGTTTTCCGCGGAATTTGTTTTCTGCGGAATTATACTGTCGCATAATTAACGTGAAATCAGGATTGGAAGAATGGGAAAAGTTCCTGATACTCGAACGGATCCGTTACTTTCGTCAATTCATTACGAGGATAAGATAGATCGCCGGAAAAATTACCTCGCGCATCCGCAAAGTTTCACTTGCATTATTTACATACATCTTCTACGAATATCAGATACCACACACGATCAATCAAAATTCACACACGCATTAATATTAATATAATTATTATCATCCGTTATACCTACATAATAGCACAGAAATTGTTAGAAATTGCGGTTATTTATTCCATCAATATCTTCGTCAATCTTTCCTGCAGTTTCATTACACGTTTTTTGTTAACGCATACGTCGGTGACGCACGCGTTACTGCATGGTTTTATGACTTTGCATTACTTTCGACGCACATTCGCTAATCCCACGGGAACCCGTACCGCATTCGGATACCTTCGCGCCTAGCCTGGCATCCGAGAATGGCGAAACCGGCGATTACATCGCGCGACTCGATGCGCCAGGTCAGATTACACGTGGCGAAGCACGGCTCCGGCTCTTGCTACACCTCCGTTGATCCTAAATCCTGTGGGCCCTTGTCAACCGAGTTCAAGAACTCCGAAAGCGACGTGGGCGGCCGCGAGACCGCCGTATCTCTCTCTCGCCTCCCGTTCCCCCTATCCCTCTCGGAGGGTGCGAGACATATATTTCGAGGATATAACCAACGTACACGGAGGCAGCTGAGTTTGCCCGTAAATCGACCGTACAAAATTATTGTCCTCACACCCTCCTGTAACCCGGCCCTCGAATTCGAATGCACCGATGAAGAATCGCGTTTGCCGCATCGACGCGCCTCCCCATGTGCGTTTACACCTGGGGTTCTCTATGGCCCTCGTTAAATGTTTTCACGAGTCTGATTCGATTATCGCTGTATATGTTTCGTTGATTTACCTAAGCGCGTTATTCCATTCATTGACATGTTAATGATTATTATTGATCGATAAAGTAGTAAGAAATATTTGATTACTCATATGTATGTTGCATATAGTTACCTGATTAAGAGGTTTAGAATGTTCTTGTTAAGACAAAAAGAGGAAGAAGTCGAAATGTTTGATTAAAAATATTTACTTGTCACTGAAGATATAAATGCTCAATTTATTTTTTACCTGCGGCAATATTAGTGTAAATTATTCTTGATGTATATATTATACATGAATTTGCATAAATTCTCTTCTCTTTCAATTTTCCATTGCTCAATCGCCATGAATAATTGTCGGGGGTGCGATAATTGATAAATACGTGGGAAAAACTTTGCTCGTTTATAATGCGACGTCGTATTATTTAATATCCTCTTAAAAGGGGTGGCTGATGCATAAGAGTGCGCCAAATGATCTTTTTATCGTCCTTGCTTTCTACCTGAGCGCGGCTTTATATAACAGTTAGTGCTATTAAGGAAATGCGCTTAGAACGTTTCGAACATCTGCGTCTTCGTCATTAATCCTCTCTCTCCTACGTCGGCTCGTCTCTTTGCTCCCCGAAACAGATAGACCGAGTTCCTTCCCCTGTCTCCCGTTGCCTCCCTTTTATCTTGTCTTTCGCTCCGCAGTTACGGCAATTTTGTTTCGTCGCGTTTCATAAACATCCACCCCGTTCGCTTGCCCGCGGCTCGTTTGTGCTACAAATTGCTCTAAGAAGATTTCGTCGAGCGATGCTTTTGATAGACGCGCGGATCGTGATTTATGTTTCTTGTTCTACACTCCTTTCGCAATTCGCGAGTTTGCTGTAACACATGCGGGAATCTTAATTTTAAACTCTGTTGAAGGTGAGAAATAAACTTACAATTCCATTGTGATGAAAACCGCGTAAAGGCAGATGCTAAACCGCATGAATATAAAGTAATTAAAATAAAAGAAAGTTATAAAAATTATTCGTTATAATAAATTTAAAATATAAAAGTGTGATAAAGAATCCGGAAATGAAATGGGATAAAAAAATTAAAACTCAATTAATATAATTCAATAAAACGTTTTATTTTAATTTTAAATGCTCTGTATAATTATATTTTAATTATATTATATAATTATATTTTTATTACATATACATATATATCTGTATAGATTTAAAAATTGACAGACACAGTACATTTATTGCCTTCACAATTGCCACTAACAATTCGACTATCGACTACAATTACATGAATAGATATACAAGTAGCTCCAGAACCCAAGATGCATCCCAAAATATCGCTGAATTCTTTCACGCGGTAACGTTATTTGTCCTGCAACCCACCCTCTCTTCTTTAATCAACGGGCCCGTCCGGCCGGCCGGAGCAATTGCTTCCCTGTCGCTGCACACGCGCGTGTAATTGTCGCACGACTACATTGGCGAACTGGTTTCTCGGTCGTTCCGATGCGCAACCGGAAGAGATCGCGAGAATTAACTCGCCGGGTTCAATGGCGCGATCTCGGCCGCTCAACGAGCGGAGTGGCAGATGGCTCGGAAAATCTAGGATTACGGAACTAACGAAACTATCGAATTACCGAGCCGCGCGCCACGGCCGAGTCTGCGAATGAAGAAACGTACCCACTTTAGGGGAGGTGCCGTCCACCCTCGAACGCCGGAGTGCCGAGCAATCGCGGCGATCTCGAATTTTGCCCGCACCGAAAACGGGAAGCGTGGCGGAGATAACGTCTGCTATCGCCGGCGGGATCGTTGTTGTTACGGGCGAGCGTTGTGTACGCTCCGTGAAAATCGGAGCTGCGGTAAACCCGACCGGTAGCTTTCGTGCTGCGGAACACTCGCCGGAGAGAACGCGTGCAAACCTAAATCGTTATAAGTTTGCAGTTTACAGAGTCCGCCCAAATCCGTCGCCACCGGCGCGAAAAACGGGGAAATGAATTGATGCGATCAAAACGCACAGCTATATCCAGCACCCTTGAACGCTGAAGCCGATGTGCTCTAAAATAACGTGCGAATCAAACAGAAAATATTGGGTTGGCCAAAAAGTAATTGCGTTTTTTTCCAATAGATGGACATACATGTCTTGAAATGTAACTAACTTCATTCTAAACCGCAAATTCATTATGTAGGTTAACAACTCACAGTTCAAGCTTGCTTTAGAAAAAGAAAGTACACGATTTCGTTAACAATTGTTTGTTTGCCGTCGATTTCAAAATGGAAAATCAAAAAGAACATTTTCCTCATATTTTGTTTTATTACTTCCGAAAAGGGAAAAACGCTGTGCAAGCTCATCAAAAGTTATGTAATGTATATGGCGAAGATGCTTTAAAACTGCGGCAGTGTCAAAATTCGTTTACTAAATTTCGATCTGCAGATTTTAATGTGAAAGATGCACCACGCTCAGGAAGGCCAATCGAAATTGATGACGACAAAATAAAGGCACTGATCGATTCGAATCGGCGTTTAACGACACGAGAGATTGCTGAGAATCTTAACGTATCGAAATCGAGTGTTGAAAACCATTTAAAACGACTTGGATACATTAGTAAGCTCGATATTTGGGTAGCACATGAGCTGAAAGAAATTCATCTCACTAAGCGTATTGACATCTGCGATTCTCTTTTGAAACGTGAGGAAAATGATCGATTTTTGAAACGTATGATAACAGGCGACGAAAAATGGATCGTCTACAACAACGTCAAACGAAAAAGATCGTGGAGCAAGCGTGATGAGCCTGCTCAAAGCACTTGAAAAGCAGATATTCACCAAAGAAAGATTATGCTGTCAGTCTGGTGGGACTTTAAAGGTATCGTGTATTTTGAGCTGCTTGCAAGTAATCAAACCATTCATTCAGACGTATACTGTCGTCAACTGGATAAATTAAATGATGCCATCAAACAGAAACGTCGAGAATTGGTGAATCGCAAAGGTGTTGCGTTTCACCATGATCACGCTAGACCACGTACAAGTTTGGTCACTCGTGAAAAATTGTTGCAGCTTGGATGGGATGTGTTACCACATCCACCATATTCGCCAGACCTGGCACCATCAGATTACCATTTGTTTCGTTCTTTGCAAAACGCCTTGAATGGTAAAACCTTGACTGCTGATGAGGATATGAAATCGTTGTTGGAATTGTTTTTTGCTGAAAAAGATAAGAACTGTTTTGAGCGCGGAATCATGAAGTTGCCTAAAAAATGGCAAAAGATAATCAAACAAAATGGACAATATATTGTTTAATAAAGTTTTTGTTTCCCATGAAAAATTCGCCTTTTATTTATATAAAAAAAAACGCAATTACTTTTTGGCCAACCCAATAGAAGTGGAACCTATACACGCAAATCTGTCAAGGCCCTGATGCAACGGCTTAGTACCGAAACAAATATAAGACGTCGATTATTTTTTTATTCCTTTTCACGCAAAACTTTATTTCTCTGACAGCGTTTATTGATTTATTCTTCGGCAAGGCACCTGCTGCTGGGAATAGGGTTTGCTAGAATTAACGTCGCATTTATCGCGGATGATAAATGTATGAGAGAACCGCGTGATCGTGATTAACCGCATCGAACTTTACGGAACACCCCGCGTTGGCCGTTTTCGAAGCCACCCTGCGAAATCCCGCGGGCATCACGAATCGGCGATCAAGCGACAAATTGCCTCGCGTCCCACGCGTCCATATCGTACTTCATTTCCGATCGGTTATCCTGCGCCGAATGCGTGACGGAGATGACGATGACGTGCGCTGAATTGACTGTCGCTCAGCGCTTTCATGCACTGCGAAGAGTTATTTTAATCAAGGAGGTATCTCTCTCGCCGCGATATCCGTTGAGTAATTATTTTAGGAAGCGCTCGGCTATCGAAAGCCGCAGACGAAAATTATGCTGGCAATCGAGTAACGAGCCAGCCAATCATTTATCGTCGCATTTATCCTGTCAAAGGTACGAGCTTTATGCACTCCGAGGTGGAACTTTCGACGTTAACCTGTTGCTTCGACGACGGATTTATCACTCGATGCGATGAATATTTCACTACGATCGCGCAGCTCTCACGACACGATAATTATGAAAATGAGCACTTTTTCTGTCACATGAGTCATACGAGGAGCATAAATCATTCATATCGTAGCGTACATGAACGTGTTACCGTGCCTAACCACAACTTAACAATTATTTAAAGAATCTCAACTATTATTTGCTTAAATTGTTTTATAAATATTTTATGCAAATAATTTCAACAGAATTTTAACGCGATGCCTAGTTATCAGAGTGCCTGGAAATTCAAGAGACTTTTTCGTGAAAAGGTTTACTTCACCCATTTTATATAGTCTCTCGTTTATTCAAAATCAGATAACTTTTTAACGCCTAGACGCATGCAATCTCCGTGTCGATCAATAAGATACGAGGCTACCGGACAGAAATGAACGATTTCATGAATGAGCGGACTCTCGGGCTACTTCCCTCTCGTTTCCTTATTTATTCCAAAGCCACCGTAATCTCGTGAGCGCGCTTTCGAGAAGGCGCTTAAGCCGAGAGGAGCGCGCAACCATCCCGGCAATCTCGACAGGATCCTCCGGTCTAAACGCGGCGGGGAGGACAACGGCGCAGCCGCGAGGCGAGGTGTGCTGGCAGGATATAGCTTTATTAAAGTTAAACAATTCCAGGGCGCCGAGGCGTAATCCTGACGCGCGGCGTATTGGCACGAAGTGCTTGCACGTGGTATCGTCCACCACCCTCAAAGATGGACGCCATCCTTCCCTGGCGCGCTACCACTTGATCGCGCCCTCGCGATCCTTCTACTTTCGGTGTGCTTCCTTTCTTCCCCCGTCTCTTCGCTCCGCGAGGAACGGAAGAGCAAAAGAAATCTTGGCACGAAGTATCCCTCCGACGCGAGAAGAGAAAGACGATGTTATTGCTACGGCAATGCAATAAAGCTCGCTAGGAGCGGAAATTATGGTCTAAACGGTCACAGCTTTTCTCATATCTCTTTTACGCGCTGCTTTTTGCTCCGCGAATCGTGATGGTATGAATGGGTGCGTGTCTCGCGGTAATTTATTTCACGTATTCTGTCACTACATAATTTTCTTCGATGGCTCCGTTATTGTGTCGTTATTGATATAAAAATTCATATCATTATTGTTAAAATTTTTTTGCTTTTGTGATAAACATGGAGGCGTAATTTTATTGTTAGTCTTCTGCATTATTATGATCCCTTGTGATAGATTGTGAAACACGTTTCATTCATTACGAATGATTTACAAGGAAACCGGCCCACAGTTATGAATTTGCAATAATTAGTCATCGAGCGTGAGCCACGAGTATGAATAACTGCGCCCATAAATTTCCGCGGACGTATCTTACGCGCGTGCGTGCTTGCACCTTTTCGCTACTTATATACGAGCTAATCTTTCAAACCTTCAGAAAATTTTGTTGCGTTGTCGACCCTTTCACAGTGTTCAAGTTACAAACAAATGCGAGAATCAATGTTTAGATGTACTACGCTCGGATAAAGTTTAAATTAAATACAATATTTCCTTTCTTGTCAATTAATCTTAAGTAAGATTTAAGAATTTTGATTTGTAACTTAATAAAAAGAGCTATATATTTCATACGCAAATATTCATAGGCGATTCAAATTTATGCAACGACGTAACAGCCATTTGCCCAAATTCTGCTAAAGGAAAAAATTGAAATACGAAATTTTTCAAAGAGCCCGTTGTTAGATATTTCAGCCAATGATGGATCACCGTGTATATCTGCCGAGGAAAGAGTTGCCACCGAGCAATTCTTCACTGCCCGAAGTAATATCTGTTTTTATGGATTCGCGTAACTCCTCTCGCGTGCGCGCCGCTCGTTCCTGGGGCGAAGTAGCGAAAGAAATCTCGCGGCGACCATTCCGAGGCTTATCTGCCGAGTTACGTTAACGTCATGCCACTCTGTCTCCCTCGTTGTCGGGCGTTTTTGCCGGGGGTTGAACCTCCCCCGTGTCGCTCTCGTCCGCGAGCAGAGTCCCGACCTCTCGATCGTTATCTAAACGATGATCGTCTCGTACGGCCGCGCGAGGATCAGACGCCAGGATTGCTCTTCGTGGGATTCACCCGGAACGATCGTCTGGATCCCGTACGCGATCCTTCCTCCTTTCTTCTCCGTGCCAACGACTGCGAATTAACTCTTGCCATTGTTACGCTACTGCGCGCAGCGCAGCGATCTCGCTTCGGCGATTCTTGCGACCCTCTAAAAAAGCGTCGTTCGCCATTCTCCACAACGTGGTGAATACGAAACATTATTCACGTTCAAAGAGCGCAGCTTCACGTTGCATTAACGTAATTGAGATATCTCGTAGCGTCATGGCGCTATTTTGCGCGAAGCACTTTGTGTCGTTTTACTCTTTGAGGTACAAATGAAGCACGGATGAACTATCATCGAATTTTTTTTCCTTTTTGAGTTATTTTGAGTTATTTTTACTTTCAGGGCATATCGATTCATCTCGCGTCCCGGAAATTTTATGAAAAAGTACGTTCATGAAAGTTGCTCAATGGAATGATCGAGCCTTTTATCATTGCCTGGTAGCTTGCTTTGTTCCTGTTTAAAATGGAATAAAAAAATTTTGTGAAATTTCCTAGCAGACTCGAAAGTTTCTCATGCAAGAATGTACGCTCTTCCGAGCGAGAAATTTCTCGTTCGGAAAATACAACTGGATCGATACGGTTTCGGTTTTGTTTCCCTGTGATCCAACAAGTTATTTTTCTTTTCGTGCATCTGGTTTGTGGTAGCGTGAAGATGCAATTAAATTTGGCATGTTATGTAACAGAAATCAACCTTGCGCCTATCCGATCTGAACGATTTTGTTTATTTGCCGAAGTCTTCCGGTTTCGTCATTTTCCATATGCTCGTATAAATTGAAGCTCGTTGATTAAACAAAAGAATTGTCGAGAAATTTCACTTACATAACGTTTTACAGTAAATTGTTTAATTTTTATTTCTTGCTACAAATAAACAACAGCTGTGCGAATTTATCGTTCGATTTTAAATACGTGAATTTCGCTTTCACGTTATTGAATTTGAAAAAACGTCGAGACTTTTGTAGCTCGTTAACCATCGCGTCTCCAATTTTTCTTCGACGGTCTCGGCGGAAAGATACGGTGCTACCGAAAAACGGCTCGACTTGTTAACTAAAACACTCCAATTAGTTGCCGGAGGGTTACGCACTCGATCGCGGTGGACCTCCCTGCACTATCGTCGGCTTGCATCTTGAGATCCTGTAATCAAGCGTCCATGTCGTCGTACCGAAAGCATCATTTATTATGCCATTCCCCCTCACGATATTCTTAGAAATTTAAAGAGGGAAATATAATATTCTTATGATCAAATATTTCGATAGTGCGTTTTCTTGCACTAGATACACCAATTGCAAAATTAAAAAAATTATTTAATTTGTCATTAGTTAATTTAACCGTTCAGCTTCTACTATTTTTTGAGAATCTCATTAATTTTATACGATTTACACTGCACTGAATCGTGGATTGTACTAAAATTATGAATACGAGATTTTACTTACTATTTATTTTCTGCGTTTTTGATCTCGCTCTTGTATAATAAATCATAAATATATTTAAAGATCCTGGCATTCTACGTATACGTATTCAGGTACGAGACCATTTGGCAGACGCACAGTGCGCGCAATTTCGCAAACGAATGGAGATTCTTTGCCATTGAACTGTCCTGAGTTTCAGTATGCGGGTCGCAAAACGACTGCAATAAATGTCCCGAATTTTACAGCACGCGGTCGCCACACCCGCAAGGAATCTACCGTGTAACGCGAGTCGCGCTCTCTCTCGACCTTTCCGTGCCTTCGTGCACGTAGCTCGTAATTCAATTCCGTGTCGTCGAATCAAAACGATTAATCTTCCGGTGCCGCACAACGAGCTCGACACGCTCCGTCCGTAAAAGTGTAAAAGGAGACCTCAAATTCCTTGGATTCCGCGACTCGTGCGACTCTTTCGTCCGTCTCGTTCTTTCGGGCATGGAAATAACCGTGTTAATATTTCTCAGAGGCGCTCTCAATTGTGATCCTGCCTGTAAAACGTGCCTGCCGCTTCACCGTAAAATTACTACGTCGGAATAAATGAGACAGGCGAGTCGCCACGGTAATGCTTAATATATAATCATTGCTTTCAAATAACATGTTGTATGATAGTTTCATTAAATCAATTTATCGCTATTGTTTCCTCTCGAGTTCGTACCGTGGTAGTGACTAATTTTGCCAGCGCGCGCTGAGTACGATATTATCGCATGTCCGTTCCGTTCTTGCCATTACTCCGATTGACCGTATCAAAAATAAACACGAGTTGCATAACGGATTGCATCCGATGCAAAAGGCCTGAGCGAGATCGCCAGCCGAATTTACACCGCAATATCGGAAACGACACGCGCATCTTGCGCCTCGCAGCTGCTCCCACGCGCCATCCATTCGACCTCGAGCGCTATTTTGTATCGGACAATCGCGCGTACCCTACGCCGTAATGGGATTCCGCGGGACTATCTAATTCCTGTCCCTTTCCTATTTCTCAACCCGGAACGAAATTCCGGGCCGTGGCGTCTTTAAGTAACGATCGTCGTGTGTCGATAGCCCGAGCGAAGCAAAGAGCGCAAAGCGAATTTCCATTCGGCCGAGTACGAAGTCCATTCCGCCCGCAGCACCAATTCCTTTTTTCACCGGCTTTTTCCCTCATTCCGTTGCCTCGCTCCGTTGCATTTAACGAAATCGAGCCCGCACGCATCGCTCGTCGCGGCGATAAAATTCGCTTGAAAATTGTTTCGCCCGAACTTGAACTCTCCCCGATACACCCTGGAATTCGTATAATCCCGTAAAATGCGTGTTATTCCTGTGATCGCAGTATTAACTTATCGTAGTTCTTATTTTCTAAATCAATCGAAAAGGGCAAAACAATAATCGATTTGTGCACACCTCATCAACCTTATCAAACTGGTATTATTAGGGGTGTGATTTAGTTTTGAGGGTTTTTTTTGCTCAAAAACGCATGTATTTAAATATGATAATGAATGAATACCTTAATCAAAATATTTTCCTTCGTTTTCTATAACTTTTTCCCATCTTTCTGGCAAGAGATCGATTCCACCACGATAAAATGACTCTTTTTTTCAGTTGATCCATTCGTCGACGAATTTTCGCACTTCTTCCAAATTATCAAAGTGTGTATCCTCTAAAGCGTGTTGCATCGACCGGAACAAATAATAATCGCATGGAGCAATGTCCGGAGAATACGCGGGGTGCGGTAAGACTTCCCATTCGAGCTCTAATAGTGTTTGTTTCACTGATAACGCAACGTCAGGTCGAGCGTTGTCACGAAGAAGAATCACTTTCCGTCGTTTACTCGCAATTGGTGGTCGTTTTTGGTACAATGCTTGCTTCAACTTGTACAATTGGTGTCGATAACGATCAGCCGTGACAGTCTCATGCGGATTTAACAGCTCGTAGTACACTATCCCACCAAATACAGAGCATTACTTTTGAACCGTGAATATTGCGTCTCGGAGTGGATGTTGATGGTTCGCCTGGATCCACCCATGATTTTCTGCGTTTCGGATTATCAAAATAGATGCACTTTTCATCCCCAGTAACAATCCGAGACAAAAGACTCTTCTTTTTTTGCCTGGCGATCAACGAAATGCAAATGTTCAACCGGTTCGCAATGGCACTTTCCGATAATTCATGTCGAACCCATTTCCCTTCTTTCTGAATTTTTCCCATTTCATGTAAATGTTTGGTAACTGTCGTACGATCAACATTTAATGCTCTGGCAAGTTCTGAAGTGGATCGTGTTGGATTTTCGTGCAATAATGCTTGCGAATCTGCATTTTCAAGCTTTCTTGGTTGTCCCGAGCGTTCTTTGTCCTTCACATCAGTATCACCACTTTTAAAGCGTCTAAACCAGTATTCACACGTCTTAATTGATGGGGCAGAATCACCATAAGTTTCCACCAGAATTCTATAACCGTCAGCGGCAGTTTTGTTTTGATTAAAAAACAAAAGCAACGCATGTCGAAAATGCTAAAGAGCTTTCGGAAGTTGCATTTTTACGATGATATAAACACGACTGTTATTGCATCTATTGCTATAATGCTACTAAATGTCATGGATAATGTCAACACCGTAAGAAACAACAGTTATCGGAAACAGCTATTGGAACAAACTGACACTACAGCCATCTGTTTCAAAACCCTCAAAACTAAATCACACTCCTAATATAATGTAATAATTAATTGTTAATCATTAAATTATATACTACATCGTGTTTCAATTAAGATACATTCACAGTTTAATTTAACTCGAACTTCTTAATCGAATGTGTTAATTGAGCAATGCAAGTCTATATAATTCTGGCCCGCAGTCTAATCGCCACCTGATTAAACATCCCCATTTATTTCAATATATTTGATTAGCTATGACGTTTCGTATCAATTAGAACGGGCTTCTGCCGGAACACGCACACCCACCATAACTCTAATCTAAAGCTAGATCGTTAAGACAGGATGGTTATCGTGCACGAATAGCTTGCATACCCTACGTGATGTATCATAAAGAACAACGTATGTGCATTCTCCACAGAATTTGGACGGAGCTTCCTGAGCCAGCGTTTTAGTAAAAGTCTCGTAATAAGTTTTTTGGCGGTGTCACCAGTTTACTTAATTAATAGTACAAAATAAATAAAAGAATATATTATTATATTAATAGTAAAATCCATGAAATAGTAAAATAATATCAGGAGAAACAATATTGGAAAAATAATATTCTATTCATTTACGATGAATAAAACAGATATTTATAATATTCCGTCATTAGCAGTAACTAACGAGCAAAACGTGCATCCTTAAAAGTTCGTAAAAATTCCCGGAACCGCCAACTTTACCCCGACGCACGATTAAAGGGTTAATTGGCCACCAGAGTTGTAAAAAGATACTGATACCTCGGCGACGCGTGCTATGGATGCTTCGGTGCGATCGGATCGGCGCACAATGCGAGGCGAATTTTTCCTATGGCTCGGCACATCCGAAGTTATGCCCACGGGCGTAATCGTTGAACCCCGTTCGGGTCAATCGTACGGGCTGAGTGTGCCCGCTCGGTGCTCCTCCCATAAATTATAGTCCGCGCACGAAACAGGGCGGAACGAACGCGGTGCATGATGCCGTGTGCTCGTAGTTACCTAAGGCCCGCACGGCGCATGCAGTCAATTTGAGCATGAATTATATCCCGGTGGCCGGTATCGTTTCATTTCCAGCGGAGCGCGCCGGTATGCCCGTTTATCGTCTAATAAAGCGCCTTTCCGGCGCTGATTGCGAAACGGGACACCCCTTCGGCGACACGCTTGCGCATTGACAGGAAGCCCCGTATCTATCGATCTATTATTTCTCGCTACCGGATAGTTTATTAAGACGTGTCGGCTGGTAAGTGCGCCCGGGCCCGGCGACGTTGTAAAATGCATCCTAGCGCGACGGCGACGTCCGTCGCGTTATATCGCCGTGAAATAATCGTGGCGGCGATAAATAATAACTGGTATCGGCGCGCGTTAGTCTCCGTTGCTTCACTTAACCGCTACGCGTTTCTTAATAAAGCTCGCTCCTTTTTGCTTGATGCATTGCGGTGAAATTTCGCGATACTTTGTCGCAATCATGGGCGCGATATAAATAGCGCCCTTAATTTCTTTTCTCTTTTTCGTGGATGCCTTACTATATTCCACGAAGTTAAACCTGATAGACTTGATTTCAGGGTTCATGTAAATTATACGATTATTTTCGATTGCTTTATTTCTCGTATTGCAGAAATACCGTAGCAGTCCAACTTCTAATTTAGACAACGATCGCGCCACTAACGATAAAGTAACACGTCGCGAAACCTGGCGCAGACGATATCGAATGGCAATTTTATCCGGCGACGTAACATCAGACATAACACAATTGCCTTTTTAAAAAAGGTACAAAAAAAGCGCCAAGTATACGCGGGCGAAGAAGAAAAGAACTCTACGTTTTTCGTTCAAAAAAGAACTCTACAAAAGTAATGATATCAAAGAATTGCGCCAATTATGAAAATGGATATTTATGCAAATCAGAAAATCTATTATTTTATTAATATTTATACTACATACAGACACATGCATATATACGTACATATGATATTGATTACGAATGCGGAAGAATTATTTCAATACAAATAAGTATTTTTTCAAAATGCTTGGCGCTGCTAACCGAATCAGTATGTTAATTAGTAATTAAATCCTTATAATCTAAAGATTATAATAATCTAACTTACATAACAAAATTCGGTGAAGCTCGTAATCTACAGTTACAAATTTTATTAACGTTATTCTATACTTAATTCTAATGTCACGCACGCACGCACGCATGCACGTATGCATTTAGACAGAAAGAAAGTATAAAGTAATTAACATATTGATTCGGTTTAGCAGCGCCAAGCATTTTGAAAAAATACTTATTTGTATTGAAATAATTTTTAATAATGTTTAATTAATATTAAACACAAGTGAAACTAACAAGAAAAATGAATTAAAATGTAAATTGAATGTACGTAACAACTTAAACGCATTGAATATTTCGTAAAAAAATGTATTAAACATTAAGTTTTATTAATTTTATATAAAATACATTGACAACTTAGTAATTATAATCAAATATGCGTAGAAATATTAATAATACAATTGTATAAACGAATAACTTTATCTCTCACTGACACATTTAAGCAAAGTTTTACCCTATTAATTTCTTAAGTCTTTGTTTTTGCTTCTTAATGTGAAACGATCGTCTTGCGACAGCGAATTCAATATTTTCACCTAGTTTTGATTCTCTGAAATTAGACACGTTGCCGTTCATCTAAAACACATTTTAATATCATGTTAATTAAAATTATAATATAAATATATAACTATAACAAGTACCAAATTCCAGCAATATAAATGCAAACAAATTTTATAGTAAAGTTGTGATAAAAATCTGTCATAAATGTTACTTTTAATACAAGAACTGTAATTATACGTTAATTGCATACTGTGTGTACATGTCTACGTACTAATAAATAAAACTGATTAAAATTAAATTAAAGCATTCATATAAATAGTGTCAGCAAATTAAAACATGGAAAGAATTTCATCATACCTGTAGAAGTACCTCTAGAAGTTCATATTCAGAAAATAAACGATTTATAATAATACATAATAGTTTATTTTTAACGGAATCTGAAGCACTGCAAAAAAAGTAACAAAGTAATTATTCATAATTAAACTATACTAGTAAAAAACCTTGCAATACTTTTGGAAGAGCAATTTATAAAACTAATTTTATTACTTGTACGCCTTTATAATTCTTGGGACTTCATACATAATGTCGAGATTTTTCACTGCATACTCAACAATGATGGCATAACGGAAAAGTATAGGGTATCTATCTTTCCTGCTAAGAGATGAATTGAAGAAAATCTCGATAGCAAGTCGAGGTTTTTCAGCGCAGGAAATATAATTATAAATTTTAGAATCATTTATGTGTAATTCTTCCAATTTCAGCAAAATGCTCTCATTCGCTCCCATCGCACCCTTACGTACGTCCATTCTTTCCATTCCGGCGAAAGTCTATAAGCAAAAAGTGATTGAAATTCGATAACAAAATTCTTATTATTATAAACAATACAATCAATTATCAATAGATTTCGCAAAATTGAAAGCTCTCCTGACAAATGGTGACAATAAAGAAACGATAATACATGCCAAACATCACATGTACTAATGTCTATAGGATATTAGTGCGGGCATCTAATTACAAATAATCATTCTGACAAAATAAAATTGTGAAAACCTTAGGGAACAATGCAATGTACTTTAAAGCAGATTGTAAAGGAAAACCAATGAATATATTGCGTTTTGTGTATCCCATTTGGTTCGTGCTCAAAATACGTTATATTGTCTTATTTATACATTTCATATTCGCATATACAAATATACAGAAAAAAAAGTGTAATGCAACTGCAATTAACACTAATCTGTACAACATATTGCAGAAAACTATATAAACTATATATATAAACTATACACTATATAAACGTTTAAGAAACGGTTAATGCTATTTTCAAAAAGTTCCACATTTGCGTCTACTAATGTCTCGAATTTCATGTATTATATAAGAGTAATACCACCATAGAAAAAATGTAATTGCAAGAATTACTTGTGCTTTATGGGATCCTCTAGGTGTTATCAATCTAGCATTAGCAATTCGTTGACACTCTGTATCACCAAAACTACATGCCCATCTTACAGCCTCTTGGCGCAACCACTTTCTAAGATCGTTTTCGCCGAAAATTTCGTTGTATGATAAATTTTCGAGCAAACTTTTCAAGATACTGCGCATATCAGCCTATAAAAGTTGTTAAAAATAATATGACCATTATTGTATAAATGTTTTATTGCTCATAAAATTAAGGTTGGAGATATAGAGGAAGGTACGCCTTCATTACTTCAATAAACAATATATTACCTCCAAAAGTTTTGAATTTGTTCAGATGAATTGAGTATACGTTTACATTTATAATATAAATAATTTTTGCGTCAGTAACAATTTTAACATATTTCTTAATGTATAATTGCGTAAGTATGTAATGCAAGTAAAGTGTGAAACAGTAACGTTACATATTTTCTCCGTTTTGATTTTAATTTTCACTTTTTGCGCTTTGATGCGTAATTGATGTTAGTAGCATATATTTCGATTTTTTCTTGATATTAATTATTCATATAAAGTCTAAATACTATAATGATTTTTTATACACTATGCATATAACGTATAAGATGCTTTTTAAAAATCTTTTAATTAAATTTATGATCATCTAACCTTTATAGTTTCGCTCCTTTCAATTGGTATGAAATGCGACATATCTCTAAACATTTGGAACACAGGATACCATGCTACGTAATCCGTCTCATACCGCAAATAGTTAATGAGATACATTAAATTGCATATTTTTGTTAACTACAATAAATGATACATCATAAGAAAAATATTTTTACTTTTGTCATTTCTAAACAATTGAAATATACACCGATATTCAAAAATACTGTGGTGTCCGAATATTTTTGTTATTCACTGTATGTGACGTTGGCCCACATAAAGCGCCTTCATCATCAATGTAATATACAGATATTGACAGTAGGTATTCTCTTCGGTGAACATATACAATAGGATGATTATTACTTGTTATCCATGTTTCCATTATATCTTTCATGGTAGAATTATCTATTTCTCGATTATCATTAACAATGTTAACTTGCATATTCCAGAAATTCTTAGGACTAGGTGGAGACTCAAACTTGCTAAATGAGGAGAATTTTAAATTACTGATATTTAAAACTATAATATATTATATACATATAAAGATTGAAACATACACAATTTGTACTACACACATATACATCTAATAACATTATATCACAAGGAAAGATAATTTGTAATTGAATATAAAGAGTAAAGCGCCAACTCGCAAACGTAATTATACTATAACTTAATTTGCATGAAATTCTACAGTTGATACTGTAGTTTACATTCTTCCTAAAGAATGAGACATCTGAGTCACACTAAGGCTACGTTCAGACAAGGCGGATCCGCGCGAATGCGTCCGCGCGGTTTGACCCGCGCGGAAATTGGGAGCCGTTCGGGAGTCACGGAAATCACGCGGTGCGTCTGACTGCGCTGTCAGAATGATTAAATTCAATCTCAAATTATTATCATGTAATAAAGAGCAAACGTGCCAAGTATGGTCTTTTTTTCCAATTAATCCTCAGCGCTTGCGAATATTTCCACTATTTTGATTGAATTTAATCATTCTGACAGCGCAGTCAGACGCACCGCGTGATTTCCGTGGCTCCTGAACAGCTCCCAATTTCCGCGCGGATCAAACCGCGCGGACGAATCCGCCTTGTCTGAACGTAGCCTAAAACTACATCGCTGTGTGTATTATATCGCATACTACGTTATCTTGTTACTGTATTACAGAATGTTACTCACTACGTGTCCGTTTGTTTCTTGATCATCTCTTGAAACTCGTTGCCCATACTATGTTGTATCATGCGCAATATGACAGGTGCTGCAAAAATGCATGTAAGTGTATATATATATGTATATTCAAATATGTAAAATATGTTTCTCAGATGAAATATATTTAAAATACATTTTTATAAATTGTTTTTTTATTAATACCTCTTTTTTGATAATACTAGAACTAATCTCTTTTAAGTAATATATAATTGTATATCCTTTATAAATATTGCGTTTTGCATTCCATTCGCTCATATTTTGCATCAAAACGGTTTCACAATAAGACATACAAATACAATACATAGCAAAATTTGAGTACAAATAACTTTTCGTTTTCTCCATATTAATTGGGATTAAACAATTATAGAGCGTTTATTAATTCTTATTCTGGCCTACCTTTGATATAAATTGGAAAAGAGAAAAGTGATTTAATTTCTGATGGTGTTCGGACTTCATACGAAAGAGGTTTCATAGTGAAATCTGTATCGAGACGAAGACAGTCTTGCTGAACTTG
The DNA here is from genome assembly GCF_003672135.1 of Ooceraea biroi. Lineage (NCBI taxonomy): Eukaryota > Metazoa > Arthropoda > Insecta > Hymenoptera > Formicidae > Ooceraea > Ooceraea biroi. The sequence goes on along the minus strand of NC_039507.1, from coordinate 18,655,151 downwards.
CACCACGAACAAATCTAGAAATCGCCATTTCGGAAAAATCTATAAAGAAAACGTTTATTTGACTGAATGAATATTAAAATAAATGTTACCGAAGCTTGTTAATAATATAAAAGAACCTCATCTAGAAGTTCTACATGAAGAAGAGGGGCAAGCCCTTTTTTGAACCATAAGTGAGACCATTCCGACAGTGTAATTGCATTATCTATCGCCTGATATACCATTCCACGTGCTAGTGTGCTTGCTACCTCCCGTTTGTGGGCACTGCTATCTATTTCTTCATCATAAGTAACAAGCGATTCTCTGTAACATAATATTTAAAATGCTGCTATATACATATATATGTAAAGATATAAAAAGTTTACTATTAATAGTATACATAAATTCGTAGTGTTACGAATAACATACTCTATCCATTTCTTTCTTATTCAAGAGAAATATATGAGTAAGTTGTACGGTCATAAAATGTTAGCAGAAAATAATAGTAATTTTATTATCGTTATACTTATAAAGAATGAGCATCCATTTTCCGATGACATCTTCTTTCATAGCCGGAATTGCAATCAGATCTGTACTACTCGTACTGTAGATCTCTCTACTCGTACTTCTTATAGGAAGTTTCTTGTACCACTCAGATTTTAGGATTTTATCAGCCACGATTTCTGAAAAGTTCGTAAACTTTGCGCTAAGTCTACTCCATATCTTAAACATACTTATTTTGTACTGTTCGGTTGATGTAGGACGTGATGTATATTTATGTTCATTTTCAACTTCATATCTATCTTCATATTTATATACATATGTATGTGTAGATATTTGTACAAGTTCTAAATCAGTTAGGGTAAACATCACATGGTAAGTAGATATTGGGTATGTAATGTTAAAATTTGTCCATATCCAGTTTTGTTTATCTTGTACAATACTTTCAGCTGAGAAGGATGGCCATATCTTATATTTCTTTTCATGCTTGAATCTAATTTGAAATGTTGCTTTAAGTTCCGGCTCATCCCAACACGGAAACCATTTTCGAGCTTCAATAGATTGAATATTTGTTGCCAGCAATCTATGCCTGTTTTAAGGACATTCCTAATATGATAAATTGTCAAAAAAATGAATTGAATAGGAGTATCAAGTAGAGCAACAAGCAAGTAAAGAACTTTATTTAAAGAAGAACATTTAGCGTATTTTATTATTACGTGTTTTTATAAAAAGGCAAATAATTTGGAAGAACTATCTAATTTAACATATTGATGTTATTGCAAGCATTAGGCAGTCGCTTAAAATTATTTGTCACTCTATAACGTAATAATTACTATTGTATAGTATTGTGTATTTTATATTAATGAATATTAAGGTATTATTTTTTAATAATATAAATACTTATAATGGTAACTCACTGTCCATTACGCATTGGTCCATGACGCATTCGGTGATACGCATCGGGCTCAAATAAAAGTTTTAAATAACCTTCCTCCTCTCTGTCATAATGAATAAATTTCTTGTAGGGTATAAGCAGAGTATAATTTCCAGGAGGTACCTGGTCGAAATAGAGATTTACAATGTTTTCGTCAAGTCTGTTTGGATATATGTATGGACTTGTTCTGCGTTGAGATTCTTCATTCTGCATAAACAGTTTTATTTTTTATTTTTCAAGTGCGATTGTGTAGTGACTGTGTAAACTTATATTTGATATTGCTTTGAGAATTTCAATATCAATTTCGCATTTGGCTTGAAAAGAGGACATCAATGGAGAAAATGTTATGCTGATATTATAGTGTCGTGGCACGACATCTTTTGATAAACGATAACCAAGTTCTCTATATGAATTATTTTCGGTAGATTGATGTTCCGCTTGTATCCATGTTATCACAGTAGTGAACATAATACCACTTAGAAATAGTTGATGGAATAGGGTGCCAAGTTTTATTTCAAATATCTGTAAGAACATTTGGTTATCAGAACAAAATTAAATAATTAGAAAATATCATGTACATCCTCTCACAAAAAGCTTTTTTTCTGTACTTTTTCTTTTTTATTAATAAATCGTGTTACTAATAATGATAATATTATTTTACAAGATTATAAAAAGTTTATGCATTTTGTATATCTGATAACGAAACAAATTTAAGCAAAACATATAATAATATGTCAACTCACAACAAAGAAGTGGATTTTAGGTTTTATATCAACAAGTTGTGCTCTTCTGGTATCCCTACTCCATTGTTTGCTCTTTACATTTTTATCTTTAAATGGAAATAAATATATCAACTGTTTCTGCTGACTTACCTGCATTTTATAGCGATTTTAATGTATGTAGAAATAGTGCAATTAGTTATTACTGCTTTACGTTGGAAACATATCACTACGCTATCATCGTGATTAAGTCTTACCACGGCGAAGGAATACGAATATCTGAAATGACACAGAAGTAGTAATAATACGTAAACATGTTAAGGTCACACATAGTTCTATCAGTATCAGTCGCTAAATGTAAACAGATTTCAAGAAAGAATTGAGAAGTTTATACTATATATACAACTTGTAACGAATGATTAGATTATTATCGAGCGATTAGAAAAATCGGAAAGGTTAAATAATTGTATTTTTCTTCCTTTCTTCATGAGATATAAATAAATAAATATATATATATATAAAGGGTGGCGCAACAAAAACTGCAATTTTTAATTTGCCGCCATTTTTCAGCTATCAAACGTATAATATTTATAATGGACATGCGCCATCTACATAACCCATAAATTAATCATGCAGCGGTATACGATTGCAGAACGCTTAGAAATTATTTCTTCGAAGATGAACATGGTCAAGAAGTTTCAATCAATGGAAATCGATATAGTGGCATGATTCAAACTTTTTTGGCATCAATTGAACGATTTGGACTTGGAAAACATGTGGTTCCAGCAGGATGGGGCTACTTGTCATACTGCTGATGAAACAATAGCTTTATTGCAGGAAAAGTTCTCCGACCGTGTAATTTCTCGTCGAGGAAATGTGAATTGGCCGCCACGATCGTGTGATTTAACCCCTTTAGATTTTTTTCTCTGGGGTTATGTTAAATCTCAAGTGTACGCCCAGAATCCAAAAACCATCGATGACCTTAAATCCAACATCACTCGTGTCATTGCAGATATACGTATCCATTTATGTAAATCCGTTATTGAAAATTTTGCTCAAAGAGTCGTCATCTGTAACAGGAGCCGAGGTGGCCATTTCGCCGATGTCATTTTCCACACATAATTCCCATGTGCACTAATTATATTGATACCACTAAACATGAACATTAAAAAAAACGAGTTTTTTTCATTGATTTAAAATTGCAGTTCTTGTTGCGCCACCCTTTACATAAAATGAACCAAGTAAAAATTAACTTATTAAAAAAATGTTGTATATACACCTAGAAAAAATATGATATCGGAAAATGGCGCCAAGTAAAACTTTACCAGTCACAACTAACCAAATAAAAATTAATCTCCTAAAAAATGTCATATATAATATATAAATAAAAAATAGTAATGCTAAAGAACTTGGCGCTGCTACATAAAACAATATTCAGTAAGTAAATAACAATATTACATTAGTGAACACTGTCAATTAACGTATTTAAACATTAGTTAGCATTGTCAGTTAACGCATTACTTGATGATGTAGCAGCGCCAAGATAGTCGACTGACGCGCTTCGTAAATTCCGCTCATTTTCGGACGTTGCCGCCGATGAGGCCGGATGCTGCGGGAATCCGTTGCGTCTCGCGAGGAGCGTTCGAAAGTCATCTCGTGCGCGAACGCATGCGTGTGCGGCGTTCACGGCGTGGCACGTGAATACCGAAGGTGCGTTACTACCTCGAAAAAGCGCGGAGCGCACCTTTAACAGCCGGCCGATATTTGCATACGTCTCATTAACGATCGTTAATTGCGAACCGACGAGCGCCTCCGCTCTTTATAACTACCTACCGGGGAACCTTCCACTTTTTCTTGCCGCGCTAATGAAGACATCCACACATTCGCAAGCGAGCGAGCAAGCGAACGGCCGAGCGACCGACAATTAAGACTCCAGCAATAATATCCGAGTCGTTGGAAAAATAAGACAGGTAATGCAATAAGAGTCGGCGTGTGAATAGACGCGCGCACATTTCTTTGCGCTGGCACACGGAGACAGTCCGCTAATAATCGTTTTATTGAGTGCTATTACGGGACCGTGTGTTACGCTAATTGCGCGGCCGTATGCGCGTTTTCTAGACACTGGCTTATTTATGTACTGGACGCACTGGCTGCAAAGCCGAAGCTGATATCAGAAAACAGCTACATGTTTTTCATCAAAAAGCAACATTGTTAGTTCGATAATAGCACATTGTGCAATATTGAATCATATTTTTAAAGGTGTAGGTATAGTAGAAAACAATGTATCAGAACTTGTATTATGTTTAAAATTTTTAATATCAAATAAACTGTAATGCATATACTATGTTGTATATCTTGTTATGTTATGACTCGGAGAAATAAATAGGAGAAAATATATAAGTTGCCTTGTATTTTGCTAGATTATTATTTTAGTTTACGTACAACAGTCTCTTATTTCATTTTGGCCAGATTAAGAGGGCTTGAAAAATTCACTTAAAGGGCGGCAAAATAATTAAAGGGCATAAAAAAATAAAAAAGGGCGGCTGATAATTTTGCGAACTTTACATTCACTATTACAATTTGAATGCTCACAATCATGGGTTTCAAATCTCAATTATAACTGCGTTAGTTTATGTTAATAAAATAAATTGGATAGCGGAATTTGGTGGTTTTATCATAAATGAAACGGTAACGTGGCAATCAAAATCGTAATTATATATAATGATGACTCTCCATTTGTGAATTCGTGAACGTCCATTTAATTCCTGCTTTAATTTGGTTACCACATGATGAATGACATGAATATTTGCGGTATGCTCGAATTTAGTTTCGATTCATGCGAAAATATTTTAGAAAATGTGAGAGAAGTAGAGGGAGACCGCGCTACAGAGATCATTTAATCATTGTACATATTCTGGTCGTAGGTGATTGCACGCGATTTAGCGATTCATTGCCGTGGTTGACGCAATTTAACTCTTTGAAGGATCCAAGTCTTCCTTGATTACAAGAAAGGCCGGAAGTTTCTGTAATTAGAGTTTATTAGAGAATTTTTAACATTTAAGAGTTTAACATTTTTATAATTTTTCTAGTAACAATACATCTCAATCATTAATTATGGAAAGTCTCTTAAAAAATTCTTTATATTTTATCTGAATTTATGCACACAACTCATTTATATTTATATATTTACATCTATTTTTATGTATTATAAATTATATTCAGACTTCACCTGCATGCACATCGAAAATTATTGGCAAAATAATTTCTTTAACTTTTGTTTTTCAACTTTTTAATCATGCAACGTTACGATCGTAAATCGTGAACATTCTTTGAGAACTTTTGATTGTCTAAACCACGTGCTAAGCGAAAATATGCTCCTCGTAACGGTTGCGCTAGTTGCGGAAGGGTTGAACATTCGCGCGGCGCAAACTTCGTAAATTCGTCAACTGATATTATAGCTTGAAAAACCAGTTTTGCGCGGTGGTGCGCCGATAAGATCTAAGTTATTGTACCGCGCGCGCGCATTTAAGTGCACCGGCTACTAGACACGGTGGCCGCAGCCACGAAGTTATCGTTGACGCGCATTTTCACGGTGTTAAAAAATAGCCGACGGCGACAACCGGTGATTAGAAAGAGTATAAATCATGCTAATCAGAGCACTTCACGCCCCACGTTGTCCGCTTTGCGATGACAGCGTTATGGAAAGGGCGCAAGGGGATAATTATTCTTGAGTTCGCGATGTATGCATTTTATTCGAGAAGGTGGTAGAAGATAACGGCGGAGGTAAAAGTTTTTCGTTGACGTAATAACCGTTTGGCCAAACGACGTTCTCGTCGTAATGCGTTTAATACGCTGCAAAAGTGTGATGAAACGCACTCAGATTGTATGCTTGTATGAAGATGTGATTACTTTTTATAATGTTTAACAAACAGTTGTGCATATTTTTATCCAAATATGTTTATTTCGCTCGCACATGTATTCTTGGATATTTTTTAAATCATATATTAAAACTAATATTTTATATACATATATGTGAAACGTTTGTGCTTCATATTTTATTGGTCGACAGGTCAATTCGATAAAGATCGAAATTTTTGCGGATTTGATTACAAGGAAAATTCGTATTTCGAGCGGGAATAGGACATAAAAGCAATATTGAATGTCTGTGTATCTATTCAATGCCGAATTTTTGATTGCTTGGAGGCAGACAAGAAACGAGATCTGATAAATTGAGTTTCCAAGCTGTATTCTATGAACCGTACTTTAGTCGGGTCGGAACAGTGCATTGCAATGGTGCAAGCTTCAATTGTGCTCGTTATCGAGATCAAGCTGGTCCGTCGACCAACCATTCAGTGAAAACGTGAGCGTAAATGGGAAGTCTCCAGCGAGTATAAGGAAGTTGCACTTTCGACGTTCTCGATACACATTTGCGTACATAATAACATAGTTCTGATTATATTCAGTAATTTGATTGTAATTCACAAAAACGATCAGTTTACTATGAAAATACAATATATAACATATTAAAAAAGAATAAGTCAGTTTTTATACTATATTGAATTAATGATTCCAAAAAATATTTACTATTAATAGAAACTTTTTGTAGATACATTTAAAGTTCTAAAAAGTAAAGTACAAAGTTCGTATGTAAAGATAGACACACAGTGATTTGATTGCAAAATAATAGTACTCCAAAATAGCAAGGCTTTTAGAATGATTTTGTCCAAAAAATTTGATTTTCTTCAGTTTTCGAATTTTAACCTGCACAATGCAGAGAAATACGTACAGCTCGGTTGCAAAAAATATGAGTCGTGTCAGAGAAACGAAATGCCCTTAGGCGCATATCATCGCGACAGCATTCAGCAAGCGTTCTTTGTGTCCCATCTGCTCTGCTAAACTTCGGTTTATATTTTCAGAACCGTTTTTTCACATAATTGCGCTGAAAACAGTGATCGATTAAAGATCGCGACTCGTTCCGGCGAGAGTGCGACGATATATTTTCGCGTGTGACCGATTAATTTCTATCTTGGTGCATGTTCCTGACGCGTACCGTGTACCTGGGGAGTTACATGGAAACGCGCAAGAAACGATTCCCTCGGGTATTTCGTGGCAAGGCAGCATCGGTTTTTGCACGTTTCTTTTTGTAAAACGGAACGTTTCTATTCCGCGCGAATAGAATGTAGATGTGCAACGCGAGCATATGTAACGCGTGCTTTTCTCCTTCTTTTTTGCGCCGATGCAAACCGTCGATGATGGACGATCGTTCGGTTGTTGCTGATTTTGTGAGCCACGGGGGTAACGAGGAACTGGCGAGATACGTGAAACACCCTCCTCGAGACTTCCGCTCGCTGATTTGCCTACGTTTGTCCTCCATGTTCATAACGAAAGACCTCGTCGCTCCCCCCGTGAGTATAAAATCGCGACGAATCGATTGTCTCATGGGGATGCGCGCTGGAAGAATCCTCCCGAGATCGTTGTCGAAGGTCCGATCGTAGGTGTGAATAATGGCGACCCTGCGGACAAACACGTTGCACATTTGCAAATTACAAATCTGATGAAGAAATATTGTTGCAGTTAAAAAATAGCAAATACACAAAACAGCGTCTGAATAAATTGAAAATATTTTAGCAATAAATTTATGATTTCTTCATCATGAAGGGTAAATACGAAAAATTTGAAGAAGGATAGAAATTAGATGTGAGAGGTTTGTAAATGGAAGGCAAAATTTATTAAATGATTTCTACATTTGTTTATTAAAGTGTTGTATTTGATCACCTAAACGCTTACAATGTTACCCTCGAATTTAACATCTCCGCATAGGAATATCTTCCACGTCGATGCATCGCATTTCCCCGATCGAGATACGACTCTTTAAACGTCGCGCACATTTTTCGCGTAGCTAGATATCAACCCAGCCGAGGTCGTTATGATGGTCGTGTATTTTCCAACCTCCGGATACATTAATGTCGCGTTTCGAAAGAAAGGTACGACTCTCTTGCCGGTATTCTTGCTTAAATGCCTGCAGGGAAACAGGGGGTGAGCGAAATGTCTATAGTAGCTATCTTGAGCGAAAGGAAATTGCGAGGATCGCGGGAAATGGAGGACAGTAGCGAACGACCGTATCGATAAGGAAAGTTACGCAAAGGGAAGACCAAAAGATGGGAAATAGGAAATACGAAGTAAGATATCGTCGTTGAAAGTCAAGGGGGTGGAGCGAGACGACGGATCGCATTAAGACGTTAGGAAATGAAAAGAAAGCAGCCAAACGATGTATTGGGTCGTCCGGAAAGTTCGTGCCGATTTTGAAGGAAAATTCAAAGGCAACATTTTTTTATGTCGATAAATATTTATTGACTTATGTATGCACCGTTTTGTTTCACAACCTTTGTCCATCTTTCACGCAACTGGAAGATTCCATTCTCCCAGAACTTCTTAGGTTTCTTGACGAAAAACTCCTCAAGGTGGTTTTTTATGTCGATCAAAGAGTTTAAGTTCTTGCCGCTAAGAGAATTTTGCAAAGACCTAAATAAGTGAAAGTCTGAAGGTGCAATGTCTGGTGAATACGGTGGGTGAGGTAGCACATCCCAGCCAAACTCCAACAATTTTTTTCGGGTAGTCAAAGAAACATGAGGTCTGGCATTGTCCCGATGGAACACGACGCCCTTCCTATTAGCTAATTCTGGACGTTTTTCCTGAATCGCTGTCTTTAATTCGTCCAGTTGCGAGCAGTACTTATCTGCATTTATCGTTTGGTTGTGTGGTGGGAGCTCATAATATAGGATTCCTTTCCAATCCCACCAGACACGGGCATGACTTTTTTTGGATGAAGGCTGGCTTTCGGAGTGGTTAATGCTGGTTCATTTCGCTTACCCCAGGATCTTTTTCGTTCTACATTGTTGTAAATGATCCATTTTTCGTCACCCGTCACTAATTGCTTCAAAAATGGTACGTTTTCGTTGCGCTTGTACAGCGAGTCGCAGATGGAAATGCGATCCATTAAATTTTTTCGGCCAAATTATGCGGAACCCATACATCATAGCGACTTACGTAACCAAGTTTCACTACATGATCGTGGACAATGGTTTTCGATATTTTCAGTATCTCTGCTAATTCACGTGTCGTGTAGCGCGGGTTATTCTCGATCAGTGTCTTGATTTGGTCATCATCAGTAGTAGAGGGTCTGCCCGAGCGTTCTTGGTCTTTAAGGTTAAAATCACCAGCTCTAAACTTAGCGAACCACTTACGTACGGTTCTTTCAGCTAAAGCGCCTTCTCCGTAAACAGAACATATCGAATTTGTTGCTCGTGAGGCATTTTTGCACTTCCGGTAATAGAAAAGCATCAAGTGTCTAAAATGTTCTTTGTTTCCTTCCATCTTCAAAAGAGTACAAAACTGACACGAATCAATTTATCTGAAACAACTTTTTTCCTAAAGATGCGTTGAAATGTCACCTTTAAGCATATGTATATAAATCGTATGTTTTCAATAACATTGATATATTCAGACATGTTCCAACGCCATCTATTAAAAATCGGCACGAACTTTCCGGACGACCCAATACTTCGCCCGATCATTCCGTCGAAAAAGTTGAGCAAACTTTGCGCATAACTCGATGTTTACCTCAAACTTCAATAATGAAGATAACTCTTTAAGAAAAGCTTTCTTTCACAGCCTGCTGCGACGCGATGACGTTACCGGTGCAATTAATATATTCGGACACGAATGTACAAGAAGTAAGTTTGGTTATCGAAGAATCTAATTGAAATCAGCCATCTTTGATCTTGTTTTATTTGTTTATTGTTACAAACAACGAATAACGCAGCTTACAAGCTGCGATGTCAAATGGCTCTTTCACTAGATCTAATCAGAAAATATGAGAGTCCCTTCAACCATCCCAGAAATATTTTTCACATCAATATCGTAGACGTTAAACCACTTCATACGTTATACGCAAAGGGCGAACAGAGATGCGACAGTTGTACTCGATTATTATAATACATTGAGCGTGCATTTTCCGAGCGTGTGGAGTGTATATCCGGTCAATGCAGTGGAGTGCTCTTTCTCCTCGCATCGCATCGCGACAAAACGTCTCGCGACCGAATGTGCAGCCCGCACAAATGCATTTATATAAGCCCGACTTCGTAGAGACAGCTTATATGTAACGTCGACCGCCCATGGCGTCGCACAGGGGCTAGACCCCGTAGTCCGTGTAATCGTACACGGCCGGCTGCATGCATGCATCAAGAGCGCAACGCACGAAAGTACTGGACGTCTCGAGAGGTGCACATACTGCGACAAGAGCAGCGCATACATCAATGACACGGGCAGAGAAAAACAGGAGATTAACTGTCGAGTATCGGCGCTACAATTGGATAAAAAGTTATTCCCTCTTGCAATTGAATTGAAAGAGGAAACGGTTAAGAAAGAGATATAATAGAGCGCATGACAGTAATTATATAGAAAATTGTGTTATTTGAAGGTTCTGGATACAAACAATTGAAATGAATCTTTAATCTACAAATATTAAATCTTTAATCTATAAATTTATAAATATTAATATGGTAATATACAGAAGACAAAGTTATATAATATAATGCGACAAATCTTGAGCTTTGCTATAGAGTAAGAACGCAGGATTAATTCGCGATCATCGTTACCGACTTCCTATTCTCAGTATTAACACGCGGAAATTGCGTAATTGACATAAAAGACCGACGACGCGTACGTGTTCCCGGATCGTTTCGAGACTTGTCGCGTCTTGCATCGCGTTTATGCGTTTCCGTTGCTGCGGCTGTCTACTCCCGGGATGATTCATTCTGTCGTCGTCGTCGTCGTCGTAACCGTGGCGGCCGGAAGACACGTGCTCGCGACGTATTCGACGATAGCGTGCGTGCTCGATAACGATAATGATAAGCGACGTCGCTGGCGCGTCTGCAATAACGATAAAGCGGATAAAAGTCCGCCGCATTACTGACTACGTTCACTTGATGCACGAGAGAGGGTAGCTAGGACAGGTCTGTGACGTTTCCTGTCCGTCTGCCTGCCTTCCCCCTTTTCGCTGAGCTATAGCTTAACAGCAATTTAATTTAAATCATATGAAAAGAGGAAGGCACATGTAATTATTTTTTCAATTCGAACTTTACCAGGTATTCCGTAATTGGATGAAAATGTGTAACCACTGAAATTATTTTATATCATTCTTGTGTTCTAGGTCTTCAATTTTAATATGACACACGGTAGTTGCAAGTAAGATAATTGAATAAATTAAATTATTAACTTTTCAGGTCTCTAACGTCAAAAGTTTGTGCATGATATATTGGGTCGTCCGGAAAGTTCGTGCCGATTTGGAAGGAAAATTCAAAGGCAACATTTTTTTATGTCGATAAATATTTATTGACTTATGTATGCACCGTTTTGTTTCACAACCTTTGTCCATCTTTCACGCAACTGGAAGATTCCGTTCTCCCAGAACTTCTTAGGTTTCTCGGCGAAAAACTCCTCAAGGTGGTTTTTTATGTCGATCAAAGAATTGAAGTTCTTGCCGCTAAGAGAATTTTGCAAAGACCTAAATAAGTGAAAGTCTGAAGGTGCAATGTCTGGTGAATACGTGGGTGAGGTGGCACATCCCAGCCAAACTCTAACAATTTTTGTCGGATAGTCAAAGAAACATGAGGTCTGGCATTGTCCTGATGGAACACGACGCCCTTCCTATTAGCTAATTCTGGACGTTTTTCCTGAATCGCTGTCTTTAATTCGTCCAGTTGCGAGCAGTACTTATCTGCATTTATCGTTTGGTTGTGTGGTAGGAGCTCATAATATAGGATTCCTTTCCAATCCCACCAGACACAGAGCATGACTTTTTTTGGATGAAGGCTGGCTTTCGGAGTGGTTAATGCTGGTTCATTTCGCTTACCCCAGGATCTTTTTCGTTCTACATTGTTGTAAATGATCTATTTTTCGTCACCCGTCACTAATTGCTTCAAAAATGGTACGTTTTCGTTACGCTTGTACAGCGAGTCGCAGATGGAAATGCGATCCATTAAATTTTTTCGGCCAAATTATGCGGAACCCATACATCATAGCGACTTACGTAACCAAGCTTCACTACATGATCGTGGACAGTGGTTTTCGATATTTTCAGTATCTCTGCTAATTCACGTGTCGTGTAGCGCGGGTTATTCTCGATCAGTGTCTTGATTTGGTCATCATCAGTAGTAGAGGGTCTGCCTGAGCGTTCTTGGTCTTTAAGGTTAAAATCACCAGCTCTAAACTTAGCGAACCACTTACGTACGGTTCTTTCAGCTAAAGCGCCTTCTCCGTAATTAGAACATATCGAATTTGTTGCTTGTGAGGCATTTTTGCCTTTCCGGTAATAGAAAAGCATCAAGTGTCTAAAATGTTTTTTGTTTTCTTTCATCTTCAAAAGAGTACAAAACTGACACGAATCAATTTATCTGAAACAACTTTTTTCCTAAAGATGCGTTGAAATGTCACCTTTAAGCATATGTATATAAATCGTATGTTTTCAATAACATTGATATATTCAGACATGTTCCAACGCCATCTATTAAAAATTGGCACGAACTTTCCGGACGACCCAATACAATATGATAACGTCGAAAAGTAAAAGGAAAATATTCTATCTGTCTAATTAGAATTGTTAATTGTAATATGGATAATCTATTTAGAAAGTTTCGCGTAACTCTTGGTATTTATATTTTATACCTGCATCTCTAAAATCAAACACTTTTCATTTACAAACTTTCTCTGCAGAGGAGAAAGCAGAATAATCTTGAGCTAATGCGTCTTGCAGAGAGAAGTTTAGTTCTCATCTGCACAGAATCTGAATAAAGCACAGAATAAGGTAGAGCTACCTTATAATACAACCATATTACAACGTTGCAATACAGCAATACTAATCCTTGTGTGGATGATACTTTATTCTGGGGCATCTACGCTTGCTGGTAGGGTTGATCCTCCGTGAAAGCTTCTCCTTGTAGCAACCAGGGCAGCAACAAGGAGGGGTGAGAAACCGGAAGTGGAAGAGAGCGAGGAGGATGTCTCGGGCCATATTTGAGAGATCTCGTGTGCGTCTCGTAAGTTTCCGCGTGAACACTTGGAATAGTTGGAAATATCTCGCGTATCTCGCGGGGGAACCCGAGGGAGCGGCTGGGATGCCGGGGATGAGGGTAAGAGAACTAATTGTCGCCCCTCAGACACTCGCACCCTCTCCTCCGTCGCTCGCTCGCTCGATGGGGATACTTTAATGGGACTTCCGGTCGCCGATAAAATCGCGATTCTTGCGTGCTTACGAACTCGCGTGCACTTCACTCACCGCGCCGTGTGGTGGCTGGGTGTCGTGCACCCCCGTGAGTGCCTGCGCGATAATGAGGGGGAACTCGCGAGGCCGCCGAATAAGCCGCGCGCCGGCCGCCGCTTTCGAACGTGATCATTTTGATACTGACGTTCCTTGTGCTTTAATCATTCGCCGGTCGAGTAGTTGTTGGCTCGAGCGGAAGCGGAATATTTTTACGCTCAGGTAATATCGCGTGTGTACGCGAGGGATTGAGCGATTCATTAAGTGCTTTTCAAGATGAAACGAAGGAGCGTTTGAAGTTTTACGCATGTTTGCGGGAAGAAGTACGTAAGAAGGAAGCACTTTCTCAAGTTTTACTTTTGGAACTTTACTTGCGTCTCTAGAGGCAGTTTATAAAATTTGATGTTACGATACTGCAAATGAATCAAGGATATATATATATATTTGACAAGCTGATGCTTTGAAATAGAATATGGACGATATATCCGGAATTTTTAATTTTATATTTATTATTAATCGTTTTCGTAACGATAAAAATATTTCCAGCTTAAGTAACATTCTGTGTTTAAATTATAAAACGTGATTGAAGCATATGATACGCGAATATGTAATGCCGGATATCTAAAGAGGTCCAGAACATAAGTATTGGCCACTAAAGTAAAGCGCATTACAATTCTGTTTCCCAATAACGAGCAATAAAACTGCTTAATGGTTAAAACACCTTTCGCTTCACAGCCGTTTAATTATTCAACGAGAAAACAGCTCGTTAGTATACGACCCATTAGAAAAAATGTCGCACGAAATGAGAAAGTAAATTACAGCATAGTACCCTAATAAAATGATATAACCAATAAAATTTAACGAATTCTCAGTCTTACTCGTTTCTCTTGCTACGATGCTTGCCATCGTCAATTAAAACGTCTCTCGCAATTACTCCCACTGGATATACCTTGTACAATTATAGTGAAATTTTGACGGTGCCTACAATCGGACGTGACGTGGATCGAATGAAACGCGAGACGCTTCTTGCTTCTCCTACGTGCAAAAATATAAATGTCATCAGCTAAGTGCTATTAAAGCGTTCTTTTATTGTGGTAAATTGATATTACCAGGACACAAGAAATGTGATTAAAAAAGCAAATGATGAATTGTATCAACGAAACAATAATTGACAATTCATGTTTTAAAATTGAATTTATTACCTTTTATTACACATTTCATATTTATGTCGCATTTGGTATTTATTGATATTTAATATTTCAGGCATATTAAAGAACGTCACGTGTCAATTCTCTCCCTTTATTATCTTCACACATTAGCTTATAAAAGAGACTCATGCATTCTCTCTCTGCTTTTTTCAATTTATTCGCCTGTCTACATTGAATGGCAAAAGTTTTTATCGGCGTGCCTAATCCAATCGCACGCTCAGTGGTGAACAAACCAGTGGGACGAACGTATATTGTTTGGCAGCTCTTTTTTCCATAAAGGCATCAATGTCGCTTACTAACGGCGATTAAAATGTCCCCTTTAATTAGGCATTGTCTTTCATTAGGCAACCCAACCCTGTCCATCCGCGTGTAACCAGAGATTTAGTGGAGAAAGAGGGAGAAAGGGAGAGAGAGGGGGAGAAAGAGGGAGAGAGAAAGCCAGATGTCAAGCCGTTATTATCGTACGTCTAATAAATTCGAGTAATTTAATTTCCCCAACGGTATGACATGTCAGCCATTTCAGGTTTTCGTTTGCGATGTTGCCTTCCGTTTAGCATTACCACGAGTTCCGATTATGTTACTCCTCCCTTTTGATACTGCCCTTTCTAAGCACTCAATGGACATAGATCATGATATCCTGCGTTGTGCATTTTGTGCAAACTTTTGTGTGAACGTAAACGTTTTGATATTAAAAATAAATAGGATTTAAATGATAAACTCTCTGAAAAGATCAGATTACACGAAAACTTGGAAATTTATTTTTTCTTTCTTTCTCTCTGCAGTGAAACGTGACATTAATATTTTGTTCCTATAACATTCACTGTATTTCCAAAAGAGAGACAAAATTATTAAATTTTATTTTTAGAATAGCTTTTTGCAGGATACATGTGATAAAAACAATTTTATTTTTCTTAATAAGTAGTAGTATTTAATCATATTTTATAGCATTTAATTGTGAGTTATTAAACGTGCAGCATGTTGCGCTGCAAAATTTAATGTAGACGGAAGTAAATGTGACATCTGCATGTGATAATCAAACGCTTAAACATGCAGCAGGTCGGAGCTTACAGAAGTTCGCTTTTTGCCGGAAAATCTCTGCCGGACCCGCACTGAATTTCTCGGTCATCATAAATTTCTCTGGCTGTGTAGAAACTTTGGTAAATAATTCCGCAGGACGAGAGTGCAAGGATCGAGCTCGAGGACGAAGTCAGGGTGCTTTTGTCCCCAATAGTTGGATGCTGCTCGAAGTTTGCTGTCTGGAATACGGCGAGAGAAATAAATCATGCCCGAAAATAGACTTGAGAGAAAAAGAATAATTACAGAAAAACAAATGGGAGAGGGAATTAACATAATCATCTAATTATTTACCAAACGTGCAAAATTTGAAGCAAATATATCAACAGTTTTCAATCGAGAAATAAATTTAACAAAATAAGTAAAATATTAAAACGAATAATACAGAGACATTATTTCGTCTCCAGTATGTTGCGGAAAAGACATTATTTGAACAATGTTTCTTTTAGTAGTTAAAAAAAGAATGTTACACTGTTACATTGATAAGATAAATATTGTAAAACATGATTTTTGGAAAATGGATGGTGATAGAAAGAGTTCTAACGGCAGATTTGCGAGAGTGGGCACCGTATGAAACTAGTGATATGAAAGTAATGACCGCGGACTCGGATTCTTGGATTATTATGACAAACGGACCGTCGAAAGCGGCGATTGGATCGGCTGCGAAACGCGCAGCACATGTTATCGCAATGTGTGCGTAGGCACAAAACGAAGAAAATGGTTTATATGTGGTAAACGTGCTCGGTTGAAATAGTGTCTCCCCTCGGTGAACCAAAATGTATCGAGTCTCCATTTTGATCAAATTCCGGGTTTCAGCCGTACGTCCACATAACACCCGCTATTATTTTCCTCTTGTGTTTCGAAGCCAAAAGTCCACAAAGCTTTTATTGTTTATTACAAATATCTCTGTTAATACATGTGTGTATGAAACAGACCGCAAAAATTGCAAAAATAACTTTTTAATACATTAATAAAATGGATAGACACACGCAAGGCTTTGGTTTTACTTACAATTTGTGAAAACATGTTGTTCTAATCTACATTAATCTGCAGGTAACAAAATCAATTAAATGTAATCTAAAAAATTCGCTTGTGACATAAAGTGTACCAATAAATTGCGCTAATGTTCTGAAATATTTTAATCAATGCGATATTGATCCTCCCTAAGGCACGCACAGAAAATTAATAAATAAAATTACAAAACTGCGAAGAATTTGCTGTATGAAAAATTGACTTTGTTTATTTATGCATGTTTTCTTAAATGCAACAGTACGGTATGCAATGTAGAAAACGCAGGCTTTTGACGAATAACTTATTCATCTCCAACGAAGCCGCATCTCCGTGATATATATCTTTCGGCTTCCCAAGTATTCGAGTTCTGTTTATCAGCGATCGTCGGTATGCAAAACGGACCTCCCGTCTCTAATATGCATATAAAAGCCACTTGTCGTCGGAATGCGTGCCCGAGAACTGTTTATACCGCACAAGAGATCCTCTTTGTGGCGATTCGGGGTCTCGGCATTATTTTCGTATTCCGATTCGGAGTTTGACGTATATACGTGGAACAGCAGACGCTCGGGCGAAGCGCAACGAGACGAATTTGCGAGAGGCAATTTCTCGCGTAGGTGGTCCAGGGGAGCGAAATCGATGCAATTTCAACTGAGCTTTGTTATTTTGCGAGTGCTTTCTCGCGGCTTTCTTGAGAGATCGGCATGGCCTTGACAGAATTTCTGGGCGCGTCTTTTGAGATGTAATACTAATAATGATGATTTTTGCGGACTATTGTCTTTGTTACACAATTAATGATTACTCTGAAATCGACATAATTTTTTTACATGTATTAAAGATTTATAAAAATTATGCTTTTTTGTATTATTTTATGAATTTTTTAAAACTTATTATATAAAGCTGTTATGTATTACGTAGCTTTAATATATTGATCAGTCGAAATTTACGTCACTGATTACGTGATCATCGTGCGGATCATCTTGCGAGAACGATGGATTACGTCGGTCTGATGATTCACAGCGATAGCTCATGCGAATAATTATAGGTCGGCGTGCGCGTTTCGCACGAGGGAAAATTTCTGCAAGCCGGAAAATAGCAAGCATCTCTGTGCCACTTGTACGTCATCCTGAACGATTTCTGATATCGGACATTCTGTCCAAGGATCTATGGATCCAATTTATTTCTACAATGGAGAAAAATTCGGACCGCGGAAGAACATTGTATAGAGTGTCCCAGAATAAACGCAGTTTCCGGACTGATCTGTTCTTATCGAAAATTTAATTCGATATTTCGTATAAAATAATAATTAATAATTAAATAAAATGGATAAATAATTAAATGAAATGAAGTTATGAACAAAATTATAATTTTATATTGGTATTTCCATTTAGGATTTCTTAAGAGTGTCATTTTGTTATTTATCCGTGTATTAATTTTTTTAACGATCTGATTTTAAAATCAATCTTATCGTAGATTTTTTATTATTTTGACTAACCATAATCTTAAATCAAATTTTCGATTTTTAGTTAGATCAATCTCTAACTTTGTCCATCAATTTTGATTATCACATTTGCGCTTTAAAACCTACTTGAAACATTATCGAGATTTTGATGGTTACAGTAAGATAAAATTCTAAATTGTCAAGGAAAAGGGAACTTTGTGGATAAAATGTGTGACGATAGTTCTGAGACACCCTGCATAATACGCGCAGCTGCCTGTATGTATAGACACGTACGTGTACATAGATACACGTCGATGCTACGCAGTCCAGCGCCTCGAAAAATGCTCGTGACCATCGGCACGTTGAGAAATGTCGACTATCTCGATAGAATATCGAATCGAATGTTCCTCGTCCCTCTCCTCTACTTATCTTCTTTCGCATTGTCCCTTTTTCTACACTTTTCTCTCTTTCACCGTTATCCTTTTGCCTCCAGTTTCATCCTCACGTCGCTGATGTAGAAAACGAATTTCCTTATCAGAACGCCATTTGGTAAGAAAGAATACCCATCTTGCGACTGCAGCTGCACTCGTCCTCCGTTGCATACTCCGAATGCCCTCGGGTCGGATAAAGTAGAGCGTTCCGTGACATCGAAGTTGATATCGATCAGAGATACGGGGAAAAAGATCCTGAAAAGCTGGAGTTCTATTTTGTTTTCTTGAGAAAAGGATACATATTAGATGATCCGGGATCATAAATAAAAAAAACTAGCTTTATGTATCTATCACGTTCCTATCACTCCAAAATCGCAATTTTCATAGTAATTTATCGTACATTAAATTTGTGTAAATTGCAGTTTATGTGGTATTACCAAGAATTTAAGCTTGTATGTTCTTGAAACTTAATTTGCAAAAATTTCCAAATTCAATTCAACTATTAATTCAGATGCATTTATATTTTTGCGATAAATTTGGTAACTGCTAGTTGCGAATATTTTTACAGTTCCCATGGCAGATCGGAATTCTCAGTGATTAAACGAGTAAGAGGCGTAGTCAGACACGTGCATGAATCCTTATTCCACTCGTTGATTCACCGTGGAAGCTGGCTGGTGGATCAAACGGCGACGTTGTGTCCACGTCGCGGAAAGAAATCGGGGAATTACTACCCCCGACGGTGGTCGCGATAGCAGACGGGTGTTTTCCACGGCCGCGACGGGGACTCGTGTTCAGGAATCGCGCGCAATAAAATGCAAATTTTATTCCGCGCAATTTGGTTAAGCAGTGCCGCGCCCTCCTGTCTTCCTTTCAAGCCCCGCACCTTTCCTTTCCACCCTTTTTCGCGAGGCGGCTCCTCTTCTCCTCTCGCGCCAGCCGCCATAAAACAAAGCTCCGCGATGCGACCGAAAAGCTCGAACGAAACCGAACAAGAGCACAAAGGAAACAACAAACAAACACACGCGATTCCCCTTCGTTCATCTCCCCTTGCATTATATTCGCTAACCCTCTGTTCTCCTTTTTATGTTTCTCTAACGTTTGCCTCTTTATTCTAACGTTTCATAAATTTTTTTACTGCGTGACACATGTAGTCCTTTAAAATATATATTGAAAAAGCTGGAGTTGCAATATAAATATTGTAAAAAAATTGCAATATAATATTATGTGTATTTAAAAATTATGTTAAAAGCGTTAACGATTGTTAGTTGCGAAAGAAATAAAATGGTAGAGTTGTTAATACAATAACCGATTTTACATCAAAGTACGTATACGAGAACAAAGTTATCCGGTATCGTTGGATGTTGTTGCAATGTCTTTGTGTGTCAATCATGTCTACCACTAATTTGTACTAAATTGACAAACAATGTTGCCCGTTGCAACTAACAGCACTATTAACGACGCTCTTTGGCGTGAATGTTCATTAAACTAATGAAAACACCAGCATGTAACGTTGTACGATTAGTAAATTGGTTATGTTAGCAATTTGCAATAATTAGACATAATATTTATATATTAATATTGCAAGAGTTTACAGTATTTGCTAACAACGAACATGTAAATTATATATTATAAAATATATATCATTAATATGGTAAAATAATTATTACGAAACAGGGGAGGCAGGTAAAAGAAAATGAGATGATTACGATATTAGTTACTGTGTTATCATAATAATTGTTATAGACATACAAATGCGTACTTTAACTAATAAATAATAGCATCATATATTAAAACCGTTGGTGCCATATTTTATTGTTCACTTTAACAATACGCAGAAAAAAGATATTCTTAAGGTAATGCAAATTTACGTTAAGAAAATGGTGGATTTTTGACGTTTGATATATTTGTGTCCAGATCAAATTTGCTTAGAATGACTGAATTAATGCCTGGCATGCTACGAGCTGCTTTCGTTCCTTGTATCAGTTTACATTCTTTTTTCTTATGCATCCTTATGTACTTATTCTCGAGAGAAGCACAGAGATTTGAAACTGGAAATATCCTACAGGATGCGAGCACTTGTCATAAATCGCGCGCCTTATGCGCTATGCGAAAGTATTGCGCATTGAATGTAGTCTCGCGGAATTGGACGTTCGCGGAAGTGCCGTTCATTTCTCTCGCATAAACCTGCCTACGCTTGTACACCTGCCATCGGAGTAAAATTGGCCGAGCTTTCGATACAAGGCACGTACGCGATTTAATTCACGAAAAGCGGCGGCCATACTTCCTAGCGTTCGCTCTTTATTGTAAAACTACTGTTTATAGAATCCCATCGTCAACGCGAATGTATGACTCGGGTGCGCACAGCTTCGTTTACATTCTCCTGTCTGCAACGACGCATCAATAGATGTAAAAATATTAAAGGAGAAAAATATTATACTGAAAGATATTAAGGAATTTTAACGAAATAAATTAAATTTTTATTTTGTGATAGCCTACGAGAGAATAATTCCTGGTTGTCGTTAGATGTACAATATTAATAAACAGCGAGCAATAACATTTTCTGTTTGTACTTCTTTCCCCGATATTCATAAGTAGAGAATGTAATCCCTTTAATTAAATAAGCATAGTCAAAAAAGGCTTTGTGTAATTCGGTACTTCTGGAATCAAATCGATTTCGCTCTCGCTGGCAGTCTCTGATATCAATAACATTCAATGCCGGATGACAAACCTCGTAACAGACGTATAAACGTGTAAATTCGCATTGCGACCTGCAAGTAACAAGGCCCGTCCCCCCGTACGCTCATTCCACTTCGGTTCCCAATGCAGTACATTCCCTTTGTAATAGCTACAACGTTCTATAATTAATTTCAACCCTTCCGGGAATCCATTACCACGTGCACTCAGTCTCACAGATATCACGACGCCACAGTGGCTGAAAGCTCCGTCCTGAATGGACAGAGCCCGTTGTTGGGCCTATTGACTGTCCCAATGCGAATACGCCGCCTCATTCGGTGACTACTGTTTGTCCCGGATAACGGTAATTAGCACCACGATTCTAATGCTGCTCTTTTTCACGCCCTTGTTTCGGCGACAGCAAAGTGAGCAAACGCGGTTTAAGAGCCGCGCAAAAAGATGCGCTATATGTATCTTGAGAACTAAGTTTAATTTTCCATAGATGAATAACGGGAGACTTTACTAGTCAAACTGATAAATGAAAGTTTGAAACGTACGAATTTCAAGAATTTAAGTTTAAAAACAATTAGAAAAATTTTTTATTGGGTCGTCCGGAAAGTTCGTGCCGATTTTTAATAGATGGCGTTGGAACATGTCTGAATATATCAATGTTATTGAAAACATACGATTTATATACATATGCTTAAAGGTGACATTTCAACGCATCTTTAGGAAAAAAGTTGTTTCAGATAAATTGATTCGTGTCAGTTTTGTACTCTTTTGAAGATGGAAGAAAACAAAGAACATTTTAGACACTTGATGCTTTTCTATTACCGGAAAGGCAAAAATGCCTCACAAGCAACAAATTCGATATGTTCTGTTTACGGA
This sequence comes from Ooceraea biroi, assembly GCF_003672135.1. NCBI lineage: Eukaryota > Metazoa > Arthropoda > Insecta > Hymenoptera > Formicidae > Ooceraea > Ooceraea biroi. Next base: position 18,632,981 of record NC_039507.1, on the reverse strand, counting down.
GAAGGCGCTTTAGCTGAAAGAACCGTACGTAAGTGGTTCGCTAAGTTTAGAGCTGGTGATTTTAACCTTAAAGACCAAGAACGCTCGGGCAGACCCTCTACTACTGATGATGACCAAATCAAGACACTGATCGAGAATAACCCGCGCTACACGACACGTGAATTAGCAGAGATACTGAAAATATCGAAAACCATTGTCCACGATCATGTAGTGAAGCTTGGTTACGTAAGTCGCTATGATGTATGGGTTCCGCATAATTTGGCCGAAAAAATTTAATGGATCGCATTTCCATCTGCGACTCTCTGTACAAGCGCAACAAAAACGTACCATTTTTGAAGCAATTAGTGACGGGTGACGAAAAATGGATCATTTACAACAACGTAGAACGAAAAAGATCCTGGGGTAAGCGAAATGAACCAGCATTAACCACTCCGAAAGCCAGCCTTCATCCAAAAAAAGTCATGCTCTGTGTCTGGTGGGATTGGAAAGGAATCCTATATTATGAGCTCCTACCACACAACCAAACGATAAATGCAGATAAGTACTGCTCGCAACTGGACGAATTAAAGACAGCGATTCAGGAAAAACGTCCAGAATTAGCTAATAGGAAGGGCGTCGTGTTCCATCGGGACAATGCCAGACCTCATGTTTCTTTGACTACCCGACAAAAATTGTTGGAGTTTGGCTGGGATGTGCTACCTCACCCACCGTATTCACCAGACATTGCACCTTCAGACTTTCACTTATTTAGGTCTTTGCAAAATTCTCTTAGCGGCAAGAACTTCAACTCTTTGATCGACATAAAAAACCACCTTGAGGAGTTTTTCGCCGAGAAACCTAAGAAGTTCTGGGAGAACGGAATCTTCCAGTTGCGTGAAAGATGGACAAAGGTTGTGAAACAAAACGGTGCATACATAAGTCAATAAATATTTATCGACATAAAAAAATGTTGCCTTTGAATTTTCCTTCAAAATCGGCACGAACTTTCCGGACGACCCAATAATTTGACCCACGACACTTTGTGATTTTCGAGTGATATTAAGTGCCATTAATATTTCAATTCACCGATTAGCATAAGCTACGTTTTTCGCTGCAACGCAAATCGCAAATAGATGCGTTACGCAACGCGTAATTCAAGCGGCTTATTAAACACATTAACACAACATATTTGATGTACCAACAGTTTACTTTACGTGATCAATCGGGAAATTGTTTAAGCGACGATTTTCCGCGCTCTATCATCAAAATCGCTACGGGGCTTAAATGACGAGTGACGCGTGTAATCGCCGAAAATCCCCGGGCAGAAAATCCCGGGCGGTGCTGCCTGCAGGCTCCGGCGGCATGCGTGGGAGTATTAATCTTGGTATTTCGATACACGCGCGGATAGGGGCGCATTAAGGAAACTTATTGGAAGGAGCAGTCTGTAGCAGACAGTGCGCATTTACCAGCGACCGCAGACTAATACCTACCGATCTACTTAATCCCCGAGCCCTTTAGGACGTCAGCGCGCGCGCGGCGCTTGGTAATTAGCGGACCCATCAACAAACAATGGATACCAATTTACTTGGGATAACGGGCGTGCACTGGCGGGAAAGATTATCCCTTCTATTCAATATATATCGGTCCCCGATATTTGCGCGCGAAATTCACGCGCGTCGGAATTTCCGAACGATCGTGTCGTAAAATATTCACGCTGGACCGTTCTCGATAGACCTCGCAAATCGATTGCGAGGGCATAGGTGAAGCTAGCTTTCCGCAGAGCTTCGAGGCAGGGTTTACGTTCGTGAAAAGCGGAGGAACATTTTCTCGTTCGATAATAATTGATACCTCTCGAAAAATTCGGCTTTAGCTGTGTCATCTTTAACAATTTTTTCGTCTTAGAATTAGTCGGACGATTTTTAAGCACAATAATGGATCGTTTTTTCGTTTTTTTTTTTTATTAATAACATGGTCTTCTCAGAATCAGCTTGTAAATCAGCCAATATGCAACAGCTGTCCCGTGAGAGTAAAAATGCAATTGCGTTATCGCATGCCTGCGCTGCATATCAACCATAGTCATCACAATGGAGCACGGCGTTGCGTTCTAGTACCCATTCGGTGAGAGCACTTTACGACGTCGCTAACACTAATTGGTCCCGGAGTAATCGGTTGTTTGGGGGTATACAATGCCATAATATTAATCGGTGATACCCGCTCCAACGATGAAGCGTTAGCTCTTAAGTTATACTAGCTTTCTGCCATTTTCTGCTAGCTTTATGCCATTTTACGCTCATACTTATCGTATAGAAATGAACGCAATATGCTTCCTTTTGTGATCCATTTATATTTTCAACATTTATACATTCAACTCACCCGAGCTCTTCGATCTTTGCCTCTCGCATTCAACAACAGTTCGCGCATCGTTTTAGGAAAAATCGTGTATCTTCTCGGTTTATTGCCTTTCAAAACACTCTACATGTTCTCCAATACGCATACATACCTATGCATATATGTGTTTTGTTTCCAAAAATCTGCGTCATTTACGGAATTCGACGCAACAGGCAGCCGCTACGGTTCGGTCTGACGGAGTGATCGAAGCTAAGACGAGGTGTCCGGTCCGAACAAATCGCATTTCCGTTGCAAGTAAGAAACCGCGACGAAGGAGGCAGGGAACACGCGTAAAGGCGGTAGGATGATCTTCCACGTTGCCATATTGAATTTCATTTGGGTATCCACTTTCATGTGCAGATGACATTCTTTGTCTTCCTGGTCGACGGGAATATTGCATTCTTCCGGAAACCTTTCCTACCTTTCCGGGCGTGGGAGGCCTCTCATCCGGTAAAATGAAATTCCTCGTCCAATTTGCCATCCGGCGCGAGTGCAAACGACCTTCACCACTTCTCGATATAGAAAAAAGAGCGCGAGGGAGCGATGGGAATGGAGTGGCGTGGAACAGAGAGGAAGGATCGGAAATCGGAAGCCAGAGGGCAAAATGTATCGGGAGACCGAACGTCATATGTGACACTGGCGATTGCCCGCTTGCCTTTTTCCCCGTTTTTTCGCAGGCTCGTTTCGCCTCTCCTGCGCTGCGAAACTCGATATCTCGCGTGCAATAAAATCGAACCTTTTGAGAAAGCGGCCCGTACCTTCGGCTCGAGTTATTTCCATGGCTTCCACGCCGGACCGGAGCGTGGGAGAGCGAACAAACAATACCGCCGATTTTAAACGCTCCTACGTGAACACATGCCGGTGAACTTTATTTCCAGCGCTTCCTCCACCTCTCCCCCCTTCTTCCATTCGCTCCTCATTCTCGAGATCGAAAACAATGTTAATATCCGGACGCGTGATTCATCCCGGAATTTACGTCCTTGACCTCTTCCGGTGTCGATGCAAGAGTTAAGGGTTTTTCTTTTATTTTATTACCCCTGTTCACGCTAACGCCATTTAAAACATAGCCAGGAAATCGATAAGCAATAAAAAAATAGAAAGCGTACTTATAAAAAGCAGGCTTATTGTGAAGCGTTTCCAGAAAGAAAAAAGGACTTTCCTGTTGTAAAATTTTGTTTCCTTGTAATATTTTTCCATCACACGTTAGATTTCTTAAACATAATCATGTATACACGTACTTATTGGTATCGCGATTCGTACAATCATATACTATCGTGAAATCGTGTCAAAAAAATTATATTTGGGAACGACATGCAATGCAAGCTGAATCTGAATCCGTGAAATAGCATATTTCGCGAAATTTTTACGCGAGTGTTGGAGTTTTTACGCGAAAATTTTATGCAGTCACGTGCCTCTGCTTGAATGTCCAGTAGTTATGATCGTGAACAAGCCACTCTGCGTTTTACTGTAGATAGAGCAATATAAGTAAAGTGGTATTAAAGTCCGCCCTCGCGGGTGATGTGCTCTCTAGTGAGATTCAAGTTTGTAAAAATTTCGCAAGAACATTTGTTACGCTGAGATTGAGATTTTTAAATTCAAAGGCTTGAAATGGGAATAAAAAACATCATCAGCGTGCATAAATAATTTCTATATTATGCAATTCTACAAGATATTGCTATATTCCGCATATTAGTGAATAAATTACATTTAAAATATAAGATTTAGCGCCGAACGTGTTACGTCTTCCACAGGAATTCCAATCAGTTTTCATGAGAAATATTTATTCTCGTGTAAAAACATTAAATCCGTCAAGATTGAAGTATGAACGGAAGCGAGGCACGCTCAGTAAACAACACTTCGGAACAGGTGGTCCCATTCACCGCTGAGGAACGCGGAGTGAATCTTTCGTGAGCGGTATCTGTGTTTACCTCAGCCATTTGTGCACACGAAATTTCTCCCTCCCGGTGAACGGCAGTCGCAGATAATTATTCCGCAAATATATTCCGTAAATATCGTTAACCACCACGCCGCGACCGAAAAACGGCAATCGAAACGTCGGTCGCGCGGTTTCAAGGTGTAACCCTCGCGCTCAGGCTCGAGATCCTGAGAAAATCCGCTCGGAGTTTTTAGCTCTCTTTCTCTCTTTTTCTCCCCGGGGTCTCACCGGTATATACTTAATACTAAGAAGCTCAGAGTGGCGCACTTCGAGGAGCACTCAGAGAGCTCGGTCGTCTTCCCTCCCTCCTTCTCTCCCACGCCAGTTTCTTTCATTAACGAAGTGTCTTCCTGTTCTTTATTTCACCGTTTCCTCCGCCTCGGGAAAGAAGCTAACCGATGAAAATTTTTCTCTTTTTCTATTTTTTTCAGGTAAGTGGTCTGCTGCTGCTCTCTTCCCGGAGAACAACGCGTTGGCCGTTCACCGATCTCTCTTCCATTTTTAATCAACGACTCGAGCTGGTAAGGGAGCGTTACGACTTCCGCTCGATTACCTCCCGTAGTGACTATTAAACATTCGACTGTGTTACGACACCGATACATCAACAGATCTAAATGGTAGTATTAATAGCGTAGTTAAATAATAATTATTAAATAATAAAGATTACACACAGTTATACACATTAATAAAATTATCGCCTAATTATGTTTCCTTTTCTTGTGAGGTGTACTATCGATCTTTCGATTTGGATTTCGATCTATCGATTTTTCTAATTTAAATGAAATTGCATTGTTAACGCTACGCGTTGATTAATAGCGCAATTTTGAGCCGAAGGAAGGAGGTCTACAAAGAGAAACGTATCGCTCGTCAGTTTTCCTCTCCGTATACGTAATTGCACACGTGTGAGCGAGTCTTGCGAGAATCACTGTATCGAGAAGCTGTCTTTCGATGTTCCGGTTAGTTGGGTCGACTCTCAGCATTTGCTCCTGCATCTCGTCCCTTCGATTTTTAATTCCCGGCTGCATGAGTTCGCGCGCACGACACGACGCGACCGCGCTCGCTGATAGTTCTCAGATATACGCCGCACGTGGTGCAAAACGTGATTGTCCCCCTCGACTGGTTTTGTCTTTCTCTGTCTCTTCGTGGCGGGAATCGTTCTCGGTTACCCCGTGAATAATTAGTCGACTACGAAGACGAGAGCGCCTCGTCTTTTGCTCCGCGTCGCGATGCATAAAAACTTTATGCACAGTATTGTACGGTGAAATTGCAGCACCGCGAAAAAATTTAATTTTAAACTTCACGTTTTAGATATGATATATGTCAAAGGCAAGGTTCCGCGAAAAGTACGACGGGGGAGAGGGAGGAAGAAATTATCTTTCTATTTTAATTAAAATCGTGGAAAAATGTTGAAAATGTTCTACACGTATAATGGAATCTGAAACGCAAGCGGCTTATCTTAATAACAACTATATCAAAAATCAAGATTCGTTAGAACAATTTAAGAGATTTTAATTTATTTATTTTATATAATTTATTTTATTTTATTAAATAATTACGCAGAACAATATTCTTAGCTTGTTATGTGATATTTTTTATGTTCTGTTTGCTTTTCGATATCACCGTGACAACGAGATGCGGTCATGCTGAATAGAATGAATAATGCCAAATAGAAGAACACTGGCTCGATTGTGCGAAAATCACCGTCTAATTGTCGATTCAAGCACTGATTGCGAAAGTCGTGTCTCGACTTAAATGTCAGACGAATGTGCAACGACTACGCGCGCGTGTAAACCGCTTACATTTATCTGTAAGGAGGTCGCATCGTGTGTATCCTTATCGGGGACGAGGCATTGTCGAAGCTGTTGCATCGCTCGGTGCGTCTCCCTTGTGTCTCAGTCGACTATTATGCGTCTTCTCCCTTCGATTGCGTCGACGTGTGATGCATGCCACACGTCACAGGTGCAACGTGTACTGCGTGCTGAAGCATTCTCAGTGGCACGATGCTCTTTTCACCATATATACGAGTTTCAACCACTGGTGTTTGCTGTACCTCTTCGCATCACGAAGAAAGCGTATTTAAAACAAAAACATACTCGTTTATATGAAAAAAAGGATTAATTAAAAAATATTATATAATTAGGCAGTATTTGGTGACGAATTTGTGTATTCTCTTTTTGAAGTAATTAAAATAGTTGTAGCGATAAAAGCAATCTAAGAGATATAATTAATAATTTCATTAAAAAACTCTGCTGGTGCTATGATGATAATATTTTGCGAGTGCACTGAAAATTCTCGCGAGACTTCTAACGAGGTACGTAATGTAAAAATACTGTCATCCTACACGTAGTTTCGGCTGGGAACGATATTTTTACATTTATCCCTTCCGCTACTACGGGCCCTTTCCTAATTATGCGGGAGAATAAATTATAACTCCCTTAGTTGCCTGCTTCTCATATAATTTCGTGGCACGTACTATACACACGTTCATATTATTTGTAAATGGAGTAACTCAGTAGACTCAAAATTAGCAGTAATTGTTTTTTTTTATATTACATGTAATTTTTTTATCAAAGACAAATTTTGCAGAAATTTCCTGGATGAAATCTAACAAGGTTCGGCGAGGTCATGCAAGGCGAGATTTAATATGTTATCCAACATGTTATAAATGAGAGTAGACGAAATGAGCCTTAATATTCCATTAAGCTCCTGAATTACAGCAATTAGTATATTTGATTTATCGTATTGCGTGCTTTAGTTTAAGGAAATACAAAGACTTTATCGCGTTTCTTGGCGCTCGTCGAGATTAAGGTGCATGCGAAGCCGATGACGCGTCGCGATTAGCGGCTCACGGGGAATGCCCCGTGAGAAATCCTAAGACGGTGATATTAGCTTTAACAGTCCATACGTGGTTTATTCGCCTTGTAAATTCGCCATAGTGGTGGCGTCGGCACGTGAACGCACGAACGTGTATACGCGCTCTTCCTCCTCACTCTCTCTCTGTTTCTCTTCCGACTTTATACGCGCCGTGTGTGCCCACACATAAGTGAATGGAATTTGCCTAGCCGCCTCTCCGCGGAATTTCATTTTCCGACCCATCCACCATCGCCAAAGTCCTCACTCCTTCCTCCTCGGCTCTCGCATCTGCACTTCCTCCCCTGGAGACAGCGTGGAGAGATCCTGAGGGCGGTGTTATGTCACAATTTGCAGGCTGACAGTCGCGATTCATCGTGATCCCGAGGACGAATTCGCGTCCCTGCTCTCCTCGGTAAGAGGGTGTAAAAAATGGGCACGTTGAAAGTAAAGGAAAAGGGATGTGACGGCGGCTTGGAGGAGGCACGTACGAAATAAGATGCGCGTCTCGGGGAAGACGGATAACGGCGTCTCCGCATTGAGAGGAGATATTTACGGTCAAGAATGTTTCGAGAGCCGAGAATTTTTATAATGGCTGTCCGATATCGTTCCTTTTATCATCCTTGATCATATCTCTTTATTTCGGCTTAGTCTTGGTTGATATAATGACATATTTATACCATGAATTTATGATGTCTACTTTACGCGCGTTCCAATTTAATCGTAACAAAATAAAAAAAGTTACAAAATATTCTCTCTCTCTCTCTCTCTCTTAGTTATCGAACTATATATTGGGTTGGCCAAAAAGTAATTGCGTTTTTTTTTTATATAAATAAAAGGCGAATTTTTCATGGGAAACAAAAACTTTATTAAACAATATATTGTCCATTTTGTTTGATTATCTTTTGCCATTTTTCAGGCAACTTCATGATTCCGCGCTCAAAAAAGTTCTTATCTTTTTCAGCAAAAAACAATTCCAACAACGATTTCATATCCTCATCAGCAGTCAAGGTTTTACCATTCGAGGCGTTTTGCAAAGAACGAAACAAATGGTAATCTGATGGTGCCAGGTCTGGCGAATATGGTGGATGTGGTAACATCATGGTAACACATCCCATCCAAGCTGCAACAATTTTTCACGAGTGACCAAACTTGTACGTGGTCTAGCGTTATCATGGTGAAACGCAACACCTTTGCGATTTACCAATTCTCGACGTTTCTGTTTGATGGCATCATTTAATTTATCCAGTTGACGACGGTATACGTCTGAATTAATGGTTTTTCATTCCTTGCAAGCAGCTCAAAATACACAATACCTTTAAAGTTCCACCAGACTGACAGCATAATCTTTCTTTGGTGAGTATCTGCTTTTCAAGTGCTTTGAGCAGGTTCATCACGCTTGCTCCACGATCTTTTTCGTTTGACGTTGTTGTAGACGATCCATTTTTCGTCGCCTGTTATCATAGGTTTCAAAAATCGATCATTTTCCTCACGTTTCAAAAGAGAATCGCAGATGTCAATACGCTTAGTGAGATGAATTTCTTTCAGCTCATGTGCTACCCAAATATCGAGCTTACTAATGTATCCAAGTCGTTTTAAATGGTTTTCAACACTCGATTTCGATATGTTAAGATTCTCAGCAATCTCTCGTGTCGTTAAACGCCGATTGGAATCGATCAGTGCCTTTATTTTGTCGTCATCAATTTCGATTGGCCTTCCTGAGCGTGGTGCATCTTTCACATTAAAATCTGCAGATCGAAATTTAGTAAACGAATTTTGACACTGCCGCAGTTTTAAAGCATCTTCGCCATATACATGACATAACTTTTGATGAGCTTGCACAGCGTTTTTCCCTTTTCGGAAGTAATAAAACAAAATATGAGGAAAATGTTCTTTTTGATTTTCCATTTTGAAATCGACGGCAAACAAACAATTGTTAACGAAATCGTGTACTTTCTTTTTCTAAAACAAGCTTGAACTACGAGTTGTTAACCTACATAATGAATTTGCGGTTTAGAATGAAGTTAGTTACATTTCAAGACATGTATGCCCATCTATTGGAAAAAAAACGCAATTACTTTTTGGCCAACCCAATATAATAAAATTTTCCAAGATCTTGCTAACGTTTATATCTGTTATTATGTAATATATAATTGCGTAAACATGTTGGAATTTTTTTCAGGAATTTAGCTTTATACGCCTTATCGATACACATTTCGATGACACTTAACTTTATTGAAATATCTGTCTGAATCCGTTTCCGCAAATTTCTCCATTCCGGCGTAAACCGCAGCATGTTAGAAACAAATTTCTCCGCCTCTACAACCCTCTACTCCGGCAGTCGTCTATAAAGGCGGGGAAATTTGTTTCTAACATCTTGCGGTTTTCATTAGAGCGCGGAAATTTGCAGAGACACGTACTACATGAATATTCCGACGGAATCGTTAGAGATCAGAGAGACACCCGAGTCTCTCTCATCCCGGGCGCCTCCGCCTCGACTTCGTTAATGACTATCACGTAGCGCTTATCATCGCCCATGGTCCGCAATTTAGTCTCGCTCGTGGCGATGCGTTTTTCTCGCGCCGCCCCTGTACAGCTATGAGCAGCCCGGCTTTTTGTCGAGCGCTTCCGTGAGGAGAGATTTCTCCTGCTGAAGCAATTCCTGGACTCGGGCCCTGCAAATGGCTGCATGAAATAGGCGAGGCAGTAACGCAAGTAGCCTTTTGGTATCTTGCGAGTGGCAGCTGCGCCCCGTCGACACAACGGACCGAACAGGTTCACTGTTCGACTGGACAAGGAATGTCTTTGTGCGCAGCACGCTAAATGTCTCTGCGAACGCTCACTCGGTTCTGCCAATTATTCAGCATTGTTAGCTCCAGACGAATTTATGACCTGATTAGATAGCGTACTCTTGAATATTTTAATTGAGAATTCTTCGAAAAGTACTCTCTTAATTACAAAATCAACATTTTTGCAATGGTCTTAAGAAATTAAATTTTCTTGTAAATGTGTGATATGGCATAATCGGTTTTCGCGTAGGTGGGAGTAAATAATAAAATGTTAATATCTCCTTTTTCATTTTAATTATATTTATAAACACACATTTGTATTTAGCAGTAAATTTTTATTAGTTAAATTTCGAATTAAAAAATTAAATTCTTTCGGTTCTTGCTCATGCGTCGCCATATTTGATTATATTGAAATTCACATTCAAATCGACGGGATAAATGAATAAATTAAACCATCAACCAAATAAACCATCTTTATCGAGGATCCAGGCATCTATTTATTTAAATTTGTCAAAATTTGGTGTTCTATATTCCGACGCGTAAAAAGATACTGGCTTTTACGAGATCATTAATCTGTTAATGGCAGTTTCGCGGTCTATCCTTGTATCGTCGATCTCCACCCCGCGCGCAAACACGAAGCGAACAAGAGGCAAAGGCTCTCCCTTCACCCTTCCCAATTTGGATTCGACGCGCGTGACTGAACGGAAACTGCGTAATCTGCGTAATACCCGTAACACACCATTATGTTATTACGTCGGAGTGTTACGTGTCCACCCACAGCGCCGTGCTTGTGCAGAGCCATAGAGCTGTGTATAGAGATATAGCGCGGACGCTATAACTGCGCGCAGCGCGCTGTTCGGTGCGGTGAGAGGCATTAAAAGGCTCTTAACGTGTCTTTAAAAAGGGTTTGAGGGGCGTCGAATCCGCGAATATCACTCGTGTATTTCGTTCATAAATATTAACAACAGAGAGCAAAGCTGAAGCCGCATACGGATGATACGGTACTCTCGACGTGTGCGTGTGGCGGATTACGGCGTGGAATTTTTTTGCGACTTTCGCTTTTCAAAATCCGCTTCGAAACAGCCTTCCATATTGCAATGATGGAAAAACGCAAGTAACTTTAGATTATAGCAAGCCGCGTCCATTTGCACGAAGTAGTCGAAATCCATATCGGCACGAATCACGAGACAAGATTGACATTCCGCATTAACATTCTCGGGCATTAGCATTCTCGAGCTGCAGCGCGATTTTATCTGAACGAATTTCCAATCCGGATATCTCTGCCGCGCGGTAGATACCACCAAATAATTTCCAGTGAATCAACTCGCACAAGATCCGCATAACGCTCCGCCAAGCGTAGCCGGGCTGTATTTTCACTGATCAATATTCCGTAGTACTTTATTTTAATGAATGCTGATGTTTACAGTCGCTGAAATGCGATCGTCCAGCTTAAGAACAGGGCTGGACCTGCACTTGGTATAATTTCATTGACCGTGTGTGGGCACATTTCGCGATAGCCTCGGCGACTATAGTACTCGATGGACATTGGAACGTACAGAAGGGTTTCTTTTCGATGAATGAAAAAAACGCGCGCAGGGCGATTGAGCGCTACATACTTGGTGAAACTCAGATTCGATGGCGGAGAAGCCGTGTTATCGTCTGCTTAAATAAAATTCCAAGAAACATAAATATGAAACGGTCTTATTCCTGAAATGAAAAAGTTGTCTCGAGTGAGATCATAAAATTTATATTGTTTTTATAATTTACTATTAAAACAATTTATTGATATCTGAAAGAGGACGGAGAGCATCTTTTTATTATTTTTTATTATTTTGTAGATGTCTCTTTTTCAATTGTATCTCTTAATAAAATATAGAGAAAAATTATATTGCATAAAGCTGTTATTAAATATAAAGGGCGATATTCTTAGTCGAAAAAGCTGGACCAGAACCACCCTGTATAGAAAACCAACGTCGCCGCTATGCAAGTTAGAAAGTTTATGCACGGCGTCGGATTCTCTGACTAGTTCGGTCTTTCTCCCTTTATAAGCTCGCTCGTACTATACGTATCGTATCGCGGTACCAGTATTTTACTATTCCCGTTCCATTTTCGTACGTGTCGCGCGTGTTCGCTCGGCGCGGATCGCGGAATAGCATTAACAATGTTGTTTATTGTTAGCGTGCATTACATTGTTCGCGACATGGCGACTTACTCTTACGGCGTTCCATGTGTATCGCGTACCGTCTATTTGCACCCTATGCATTTGCATGTTAACAATATGCTCGCGCAAGGAGTTTCGCGAAATTACGCAACTTTTACGTAAAGTGAGTTAACCACTGGCTCTAATTCACAGCTCAAAGTATTTTGAGAATTACCAGAGAGAGTCGTATTAACTTGTATTGTATTGCCTTTACACGTGTGTATTATATTTTACATGATTATACTTTTACATGTAATGTAATACATTATTATGCAAGTCTCTAAAACATTTACTTTTTTAAAAGAAAGGCAAAAAAAGACATCACGCAAACGCTGGATTAACTTAATTACTTCCCTCGAACAAATGATTCCAAAAATTCGCGCCAATTAAAAACATATTTTATGTGAACGCTTTCTTATTCTTTTATTGAAAAGTGTTTAAGGGGGGAGCCTGCTTTAGAACGTTGAAAATAAGGTATAATTTTACGAATTTTTTTGGAGAAACTATACAGCGGATCGTTATAAAACTTTGATGCATTTATTAGTACATGTTTAAAGATAAAAAAATTATTTTTTGATTTGAATATATCGCCTGTAGAGGTCGTCCTGGAGGCATCTTAGTGCAGCCGGCATTGTAAATTGGTGAGCATTCTCCCGCCTCCAAATTTCATCCAAACTGAAAAATTGAAATATTTTCTTGTTATTTATGAATTCCCATCGTCGATGAATCTTTAATATTCATAAAAACATTAAGTTAAACAATTATTTTTGCATGAAAAAGTTCAAAAACTTTGCCTAAAAATCGTACTTTTGTGTTCTAAGCTCCACCATTTTGGCACTTTTCAACTTTTTTCTTCTCTCTTTGGTTCATCGACAATGGGAATTCATAAATAACGAGAACATATTTCAATTTTTCAGTTTAGACGAAATTTGGAGGCAGGAGAATGCTCACCAATTTGCAATGCCGGCGACGCGGCTGCACTAAAATGCCTCCAGGACGACCTCTACAGGCGATATATTCAAATCAAAAAATAATTTTTTTATCTTTAAACATGTACTAATAAATGCATCAAAGTTTTATAATGATCCGCTGTATAGTTTCTCCGAAAACAATTCGTAAAATATACCTTATTTTCAGCGTTCTAAAGCAGGCTCCTCCCTTAATTAAAACGCCATATATATGAATGAATTTCGTAAGAACCAGAATCAATCCAGTAATAAGAAAGATTAAAGGAAGCTTTGTACAAATTATGTGCAAAAAAGATCAATGTCAATGTCACTTCAAAAAGTACAATGTTCTTAAAATAATTTATAAAATAGGTTGGGTGAGATTCCTGTTCAATTTCGATCAGCAATTATTTTGCTCGTCGACTGTGGAATGCCATTCTAGAGAGACAAGATCGGAAGATTTTCTTGCTTGGCACGCATCTCTTCATTATTTATTTAATAGCTGTTATAAGGCACTTGAGAGTTTATCGGGCCCTATTGTACAGGTGGTATAAACCATTGTAAACTTATCACATAACTTTACTGCTTTCTCAACACAGAGAGATGTATAAGTTTGATTAGGTGCCCACGAATAGATTTTTCGGAGGGCCGAATAAGGGCGCAAGATATCCCCTCAACAAATTATAGGTGAAAATCACCCATTGGAGAGAGGACCTTTAATGATGATGGCATTTCCCAATCTAAATCATCTGACTTCCTTGAAGAAGAAACTCAGGCTACCTGAAGTCACGATTAAGGCTTCGTTCTTATATAGAAATGATAGTAAACACGAGCGATTGCGCGAAACACTGAAACAATGTGTGCTCACATTCCAAATATAGTTCTTATTAAATTATCACGTGCAACTCAACAAATTCTTGACACCGACTAATGTTGAATACCTAAGATGGACAGTTCAAAGGTAAACTCTTTGTGTATTATTTCTGCTATAAATAATAGTAAAACCTTTTGTGACAGAGTATTATACATGTATTAATGCTTCGTAATCACGATAAAGTAAAGATAATATCCTCCTAGCGGCAAAACATCAAACTACAGCTATTATGTACATACGTTACATAACACATATAGGCTGGTATTCATAGTCCGTTCTTATATTAAGCTTATTTTACATGTGACCTCTTCAGATATTTATTAGCCAATCTATACTAAACTGACTATCTCATAAGAATGGATTATAAGAATGAATATCGCCCATAATGGATAACACTTATGTCCTTCGTGACTGTTACTTAAATTAATAGTATTTAAAATTATGTTGAAATGAATAATAAAATAAAGATCTGTAAAAACTGATTTCAACAACGATTTAAAAATATTTTTTGTAGGAAAGTCAATTTCCACAAATATAGATCGCGTGCGTTTGTCTCTTATTCTTTTTGTTTAATTGATAATTTTTTAGAAATATATCAGATCTTGCTTTAATATATTGATATTGATAGGAAGCAAGATATTCTATCTCAGGCGATCGCGTCATCGCCTTGATTCATTACTTTCGATTCCGACACGAAGTCATCAGCGTAAAGACAAATTTGCGTGCTCGCTCCACTGAAACCACAAAATGTACCGTCCGGCACAAGTCAGAGTTTCCGCGATAACTCAAACGACGAGTTTGTTGTCTGGACGAGACGAGTTCGTCGCTCAAAACGATGAATACTTTCCGCGCTCATTTCGGAGCTCTCTGTGCGCTGTTGATAGCCGCGTCTACCTCGCATGTATGTTCTCAGTGTATGTTTCCAACTGTACGAATTATCATGTGTCAAAGTTTTGTAATTTTGTAATTTTTATACTGACTACTCATTGCCGCGTTCTCATACTAGTCCTACAGTTTCCGATTTCCTAGTGAAATCGCGACTCATTGTCAGCGAATAAGCGCATGCACGCCTGAGTTCTTACGGCGGACGTATCTCGACGACCAGAAATCGCTTCAACAGAAATGTACAGTAATTTATGATATGAATTACTATTTTGCATGCTTATGCCTATTAGCACGCATTTCACGTACGAACATCTGTGATTTGTGATTGCTACCTTTATTTATTATCACAAGCATTTTTGTCATGAAAAAGTTTGCACTGTATTTACTTCGTTGGGCGATGACGTTTCTGATCTTTTCTTTTAAGTTCTTCTTCGAATTTTTTCTGCAAAAGATGCTCGGTTATTTATAAGGGCTGTCAAATTGTTTCTTCATAACGAATAAATATTATTTATCATATATACATATTTCCGGGATTTTCTTCGACTATTATAGATCTTCTCGTTTGTTCTATCTCGGAGTTTGTGATCGATAGAACGTATGAGAATTCGAGATGTGTATACGTCCGCAACGTTTGCTTCGCCTTCAACATTTCGTACATGAATTAAGGTTTCTGAGGAATTCCTGAGAAAGGAAAAGAAAACTGTATTTCGTATTATGTATATACCCCTCGGACTGGATAAATTTTCCGTGGAATTATGGTTAGCGGAGGGAACGGAAGGAAAGATAAAAATTTTCTTTTCTGCAACTGCGTTACGCATCATCTGAAAGTCGGATTCTTCTTTCAGAATAATAATGTAACTAGATTACATTTCCCTCACGCGCATATTTTCTAGAGATGAAACGAGAACGGAAGGGTGCAAGTGGCAGAGTTAATAACGCGTTTACGTGAGGGATATGTTATAACCTGATGCGCCTGTTATTAAGTGCGTCTTAACATTTTTGCATCGCCTTAACCAATGGCGTTAACCGAGAAATTTGTGCAGTTATTAAAACATTGTTATAATGTGAAGTACTATAGACGTGACATTTGAGAAATCTAAAAATCTTTATTTTAATTGAATATAAATCTAATATGAATGTGAATTAATTAAACAACTTGCTGGGATGTAAAATAATTCGTATGTATAAAAATATCTTTTATCGAAAAATAAATATTAAAATAATTTAAATATTCTATCCAGTCTTTCGTATCTTATTTCTCTCTGAAGAGCGTGTTTATATAAAAGGAGGAACAGATTTTAAATTAACCAAAGACCTTTCTATCTAAAAAATGTATAGATGTAACGTGAGCACCGTATATTTTAAACATTTTGCACATAAATGTAGGTTTCGACAAGAGAAAGAAATGACGATGCACGTCGCAGCATAGTTGGCAGCGGGCATTTATTTTACTTAAGAGACGCGCAGAAGACGGCACTCTTCACCCTCGAGACGCAATTATTCCTAATTATTTCAGCATCTCGCGCGGCAAGGAGCAAAGAAAGAGTAGCCTAGGGAGAGCTAGAATGAAATTCGTCGTAAGTACTGCCGGTTAAGACGCGCGTGTACGCGTTAAACGCCGTTCATACCAGCGCGCGCATAAATCACCCCTTAACTGCGCATTTATCATTTACCCCAATTAAAACGCTATTCAGCAGGAGAATTTTCCTCTTTTCGTTGTGCATTGAATACGTCATGTCAATTCGCACGACGGTTCCACGAAAATTCTGATGAAAAGTCTCTCGTGAATTACGAACGTTTTGAAATGCTGCCAAAAGACGAATCAGTCCCTTTGGGAACGGCAGGCGTATATATGCGCGCCCAAGAAAGATACCGGCCTGCCAGCGTCTTTAAAGGGTCACTATAGTTTAGCGTATCCTTCTTACGTAGCGACTGTTACTAGCTTGTAACTGCAGTAGCAATATCGGACTAGGTTTGTCCAGATAAACTATTGGGTTGGCCAAAAAGTAATTGCGTTTTTTTCCAATAGATGGACATACATGTCTTGAAACGTAACTAACTTCATTCTAAACCGCAAATTCATTATGTAGGTTAACAACTCACAGTTCAAGCTTGTTTTAGAAAAAGAAAGTACACGATTTCGTTAACAATCGTTTGTTTGCCGTCGATTTCAAAATGGAAAATCAAAAAGAACATTTTCGTCATATTTTGTTTTATTACTTCCGAAAAGGGAAAAACGCTGTGCAAGCTCATAAAAAGTTATGTCATGTATATGGCGAAGATGCTTTAAAACTGCGGCAGTGTCAAAATTCGTTTACTAAATTTCGATCTGCAGATTTTAATGTGAAAGATGCACCACGCTCAGGAAGGCCAATCGAAATTGATGACGACAAAATAAAGGCACTGATCGATTCGAATCGGCGTTTAACGACACGAGAGATTGCTGAGAATCTTAACGTATCGAAATCTAGTGTTGAAAACCATTTAAAACGACTTGGATACATTAGTAAGCTCGATATTTGGGTAGCACATGAGCTGAAAGAAATTCATCTCACTAAGCGTATTGACATCTGCGATTCTCTTTTGAAACGTGAGGAAAATGATCGATTTTTGAAACGTATGATAACAGGCGACGAAAAATGGATCGTCTACAACAACGTCAAACGAAAAAGATCGTGGAGCAAGCGTGATGAACCTGCTCAAAGCACTTGAAAAGCAGATACTCACCAAAGAAAGATTATGCTGTCAGTCTGGTGGAACTTTAAAGGTATTGTGTATTTTGAGCTGCTTGCAAGGAATGAAAAACCATTAATTCAGACGTATACTGTCGTCAACTGGATAAATTAAATGATGCCATCAAACAGAAACGTCGAGAATTGGTGAATCGCAAAGGTGTTGCGTTTCACCATGATCACGCTAGACCACGTACAAGTTTGGTCACTCGTGAAAAATTGTTGCAGCTTGGATGGGATGTGTTACCATGATGTTACCACATCCACCATATTCGCCAGACCTGGCACCATCAGATTACCATTCGTTTCGTTCTTCGCAAAACGCCTTGAATGGTAAAACCTTGACTGCTGATGAGGATATGAAATCGTTGTTGGAATTGTTTTTTGCTGAAAAAGATAAGAACTTTTTTGAGCGCGGAATCATGAAGTTGCCTGAAAAATGGCAAAAGATAATCAAACAAAATGGACAATATATTGTTTAATAAAGTTTTTGTTTCCCATGAAAAATTCGCCTTTTATTTATATAAAAAAAAACGCAATTACTTTTTGGCCAACCCAATAGATTTGGAAGCTGAAATCTATAATTTACGAATTCGTGCGAAAAAAATATTCGACCGCATAAAACGTCTAGTTTGACGCTGTTCCGTCTTCCAAGAATTAATCAAGAAATCTCTCAATTAAAATCGATGTCCGAGCATCTTGCGAATCGATCGCGTCGAAGACGTCATAAATTGTTATCAGCGCTTTCGTGCGTTTACGATTTACGTTTGCCGGCGAGCTCACAGCGGAAATCCGGAAATTCGTAAAAGCCTCGTGAATTATTCGCGGTCCCGGTCGCGTTGGCCGGCGGCCAGCCGGCGTCGGTGTGAACGTTCCTTAAACGCGCGTCGGTTTTTGCGCGACGCGAAGTGCAACGGGCGGCCCTTCGTGCGCGCGGCCGCGATTGCTTGTAAATGCACGCCACGTAAAGGGATAGGTTCACTCATTAGGCGGTAACTACGAGTATCCGCTAACCGACTCCGCACCTCGTCGGCACCGTCGAACGTGGCACGGCTAGGAAATTCGCGTTGCGAGACGACGACGTGGCCGCACGGGCACGTCCACAATGGAATTACAACTGTCGGCGACTCGTGTTCACCGTTCTCCCCTAGTGTTTATTCTCCGGATATAAAGGGCAAAGAGAGTGAGAGAGAGGGGGGGGGGAGGAGTTCTCGGTTTCGAGTTTATATTACAGTTAGACCGTGTTCCCTCGTCAAAGCGACGCTCGTACGGGATCATTATTACGGACGTATACAAAATGCGACGCCGAGAGCGAGAGCGGAAAAACCAGGGAAGCGATAGTGTTGTGTTGAAGACTGGATAATTGCAACCCGGGTATTTGAGCATGGTACAATATAACAACGAAGCCGAAGTGTCCCGTAAATTAAAGTAGACGATTTATATGTGCTGCTACGAGGGCAGAGGAAACTATTTTATGAAGTCTTGTTATTAAGTCTTTCTTTATATCGTAATTTCAAAAGTGATAAATTTGGTTTGTATTGTTTGTAATGTTTAGCGTAATATACAGGTAGATATTTATAAATCTATTAAAAATTATAGGAAGGTTGGACGAAAGAAGGAAAGAAGCATAGTTTAAGGCGATAAAAAGTGCAATGAAAAACTTCGACGGTTATTAGAAGCGAAAAGTTCGGCAATGCGGTTGTAGATAAAGATTCATCGTCGGCGTAAATATAGGTAAGTCCGATTCAGAGTTCTCGCGAACGGCGCTAATGAAATCCCAAGATCAGAGAAGGGTAGCGCGGCGCGTTCTTATCGCCTTTAATGTCGGAAAATTCTGGCCGAACTTTACGACCGAAGTCGGAAGGAGTCGCGACCCCCGACCCTTGTGGAGATGCGTCTAATTGAAAAAGTAGTTTGCGCTGTCGTTAATGAGCGAGTTCTGTCTTCTCGTCTCTTGCAACGAGAGTTCCATAATGCTGACGACGCGAAGCGAAAGTTTCGATTAAAAGCTAAGGAAAGATATAACTTCGAAGTATATATCGGTGTGAATCACTTGGATTACTTGATTTCCCTAGACACATCGTCCAACGAGAGGGATGACTAATCAGATTCCGTTAAAGTTTCATGTATCATCTGCCTTTGGTACTATATCAGTATAATGGAAAAATTTAAGAAAATTGGAAAATATATGACGCTAGAATTGAGATTTTTAGAAATTAAGATATTCTCACAAAAGTTCTTGTAAACAATTTTATTTCAGGAAAGCTTCTTTATAGAGGGAAATTCATTTCGAATTAAAACAGTTATTAATTTGCTTCTTAGTAAGTAATTTAGCTTTGTCTCTATTTGCATTTGTTCGTATTTATTCATTTTCATTTATAAATACATAACAGAGAATTATTTATAAATTAGAAATTACAAAGCGAATGTCTAATAACATGAAGCGTTTTGTGGATGCAGTAACGGGAGATAGTGAAGAGAGAAGGGCGCATTTGCATTTTGCAAGGATTTGTGTAACTTTACGCTGCATTATTCGCAGATAAATAAGCAGTGGAAACAAATGTGAAACACCAATTGTAATTTCTGAATTACCGTCTGCGTATTTACGATATATTAATGATGCATAAAGGGAACAAAAGACGTAATGTAAAATGTATTATAATATTGCCCTGTCAATTATATAAGTAAAGCAAGACTAATGGGGAATAATTTGTTCCATTTTACCGATCCGATTACCCTTCTACACATTTATCCCTGTCCCATCATTTATTAAAAGAATAATTTCTCGGTTGATTTTGAATCGCGACCATTGCACGGAAACGAAAAGTAATCGGACGAAATGACAAATCGGCGCTGCCAAAATTTACGGGCGGGATGCGAATTGGAACGATGAAAATTGCGTCACCGTATCGAGCGCGGGTAGCACTGGGAATTCGTCCTGCTAGTTCTTATCTAGGCAGAACGCGGCTTCCCCGCAGGATATAGGTCGTAGTGTATAGAGAATGTATTTGAATCCTCTCTCCCTTTCTACTCATCTTCCTTCGCCGACATTCCCGTGTCGGTGGATCGTCCCTTTATAAAGCCAAGTTGGGATAAGACTCCCTCGGGACCCCCCCGGGTCCAGGGGGATGATGTACTCGCCTCGAAACTGCTGATAGTATCCTGGGAAAAACCGGAGAGGCGTTCATTCGAAACCTATGTAACCTCGTTCGCCTAGAACCTTATTCGTCCCTTTTTCCCGTCTCTTTTTAACCTACCTGCTTTTCTGCTTTCAGTCGTTCCCTTTACAGATTTTCTTCAATTCCTTCCCTTCCGTTCCCTTAATTTTCTACTTGGATACTTGCTCAGGTATCTCGTCTCGCTAATATCACAGTGTAGGTATTATTACTATTATCATTGCTATCTCTATTATCAGTTTCATTAGTACGCGCTTTTAAAAGCTAATAGACAATAAAAGAAGCAATTATTTTTAATTATATAATTCAGTCTAATCTTGCTTTCCTCCCGATTGGAATAAGGAACTAAATTGATAAAGAAATTGGATTATCTTGCGATAACTTTAAATGAAAACGGAGATTGGTGAAACGTGGTAAAATTGATGTACAAAGATCACACGCAGTCGCTATTACTCTGTGCTCTCTCTCTTTAAAATTGAATGATCTATATATTAAATACTAAAGGTACTAAATATAAGTCTTAAAAAGAAGTAATGGAGTTCCAAGGGATACGTAAATCGATTACCTTTCCGCTTTCTCACTCTCCGTGCAATTGACTCTTTTGTCACCTTTCTTTTTCCCCTCTCTAGTTTTTCTTCACTTTGCAAGAAAGCCAGATTCCCAATATTGGTCTCACTCTTGAAGAAAAGTTTTGGCACGATAAGACGACAAGTGTCGGATACCGCACGAGTATTTTGAAAGCTTGGATACTGAACCGAGAAAATAGTCCGCCAACTTGAAGTCCGATATTTGACGTCGCGTCGGAGGAATCTATTTCCATTATTGCAAATATTGCAATTTTGAAGAAGTTTTGTCAGAGAATGCAAAAATAAGATGGAAAATAAAATTTATAACAACTTCGAATCTTTCGAAGATAATGACATAATTTTTTTTATATTGAAGGAGATTATAAACTGCATCTTAGGAGTGTGTAATTAAATTCTCGTTGAATACACATTTTGATTATGTGGTATTTTTTCCATTATGGTATCTAATTTAATATAAAAATATAGATGGAAGTGAAATTTCTTTTTCTCTCAACTCGCTTTATTAACATGTATAATTATTTTATTAATTTAATATCAATTCAGAGAAACGTTTGTGTATAAGTTTTTTATTTATTAACATAGTTACTATTACAACATTTTAATTTTATTTTAATTAAGCTTATTAATGAGATTGAGATTGAGCTTCATAATAGCCACTCTTCATATTACAGTATAATTTACAGTTGTTAATTTAATCCTATAATCCAAATTTAATTAATTTGGTTATTCTAAGTGGTCACGTGTATTATTTGTGCATCTCGCATTTTGGCATTATTTGCTAGAGAACGTAAATTTTATTGTACTTTTTGCTACAAAAAAATATGTATACGTATTTGTGCACATATCCTCTTTGCTTTCACAGTGTTTTCTCGTTTCTTGTCACGAGCTTAACCAGCCAATCGATATTAAACTTTTAAACATAAGATTCGCACCCTTCCACGGTTCTCGCGATAAGCAATGCATCGCCGATTTCCCTTTATCGGTTTATTCGCCGCGCTTAAAGAGCCAACGGCTACCGGCTCTTATCGCGTATTTATCGCGAAGGCAAGATGCAATTCCGTTGAAGTACATAGCAGTTTAACCGAGCGTAATCGAGGCCACTTGAAGAACTGGATCGACGACGATAACAAATTTTTAGTGTCTGCATACTAGCGGGTGAATCGAATTTATACGAAATTAATGGAGTGGCGATCGTACACGAGTGCGGCTAAATGATCGATTAGTCCGCTTCTTAATTTCCGCGAGCTGTTTTGCAACGGTGGGAATATTTGTATAATTGTCGGATTATTAGTTTCTCTCGGCTGTGAGCACTTTCAGCGCGGACATTTTGCGGACATTTTATTGCCTCGTACTCGTTCGCGATTTGATGCGAGTCACGTTTCAGCGCTTATTAATTCGAGACATCCTTGCCAGGAATCCTATAATTAATTGCGTGCAAAAAGAGAATATGTATCGTGAACATCGTTTCAAGAATCTTTCTCTTACTGATAAAATGGAATTTTCGAAAGCGCATAGTTATGTGGAAATTGTTCCGTGTTATGTGAATAAAAATTTTTTAATAAAAACAACGCAATTAATTTCGATGATGGAGTGTTTGTTTGCAGAAACTCAAATTGCATTTCATTAAAGGGAATTTCAGAAAAAAATTTTTATCTACGCAACTCTCTCGGTTTTTAATATTAAAGATTTAATCAACGCTCGGTATTATTAAATAAAATTAAATTTGCGAATCTTGTTCAAATAAAGGCCAGCTGAAATTAAATAAAAAGTAAGCTCTCATTATTCTTCTGCGTTATTCAGAGAGTTTTATTCGCAGAGCAGTATTTTTCACGGCTAGTCATTCAAAAAATTATTAATGTTTTAATATTTTTATTCAAAAAGGATTGCATTGTAATGCGCACAAAGAATCTATCATGAAAATTCCATTTATTCGTGTTGATGCGCCTCGTACGCCGTATGGGAAAATGAAATTTCACACGGGGATGACGAGCGCCGAGAGAGAACCGCATTCGGCCCTTTGTTTTTATGGGAATTTATTCCTCGTTTTTGTGGATTGGAGTACTTTCAAAAAAAGGATCGAAGTACTCAAAAGTCGACTTTTGCACGAGCTGTAGCGGCAAATCGACGACCGATTGTGCGGACCGACTCTCTGTCGCGCAGGGCACCGGATCGATCAGTCAGTTTGCCCAACGATGAGCTTCTGGCACCGCGATTCCCAAAATTGTGCCTTCGCTCGTTTTCGCTCCCTGAGGCTCTTTATGGGGCAATGCAATTTACGGACAACCGCGCGTATGCGCTAGTGGAAAAAAACACATACACACACATTTGCACGTACGTGCGTATAGACATACGCGCGCGTGCTTCGCCCCGGGACGACACGGCGTTAATTGAATTTTTAGACCCGCGTCGTTTGGCGTGACTTTTCATAACGCGTGCCGTATATCTGCGAGCCCTTGTGCCCTCGCAGTGGCTGCGAATCGAAAGAGAGATTTGCAGAAAATCGATCGGACGTTTCTCTATCCAGGATAAATGCCGCGGTCTTTCGCGAATTGATAAAGTGGCTGGTGCGGATTTCTTGCGCCGCGACTACGATGATTCTCCCGTGTTGGTCGCGCGAGAATCATCGATCGCGAATTATTGTCCAGCGCTGCTTTTATGCTGTTGAACGAGCGAATGGCGCGAATAATGAAATCGGAGATGATAAAGTAGAACGTTCGATGATGCAATTTCTATGATAACTGCAGCAGCGGTATGTCTTCCTGACTGCGGGATACACGGGATATGGGATTATCGTGGATAGGAACTTTCACGTTGTATTAGGTCATAGAACTAACTTACGGCCATGGAAATATGTCGGACGTGAACTTACTGGCAACTCTCGTGATCGTATTACCATCGTTGTTTGTCCGTTCCGAAACTTTCGCGTAATCGCGAGACATTTTTCTTACTTTCCCGACTTTTATCTTCTCCTCCATCTTCTTTCATGATTTTTTAAATTTTTTCTCTAAGCATTGAATCTGCATTGAATTGATATAGATGCTATCTTTGTTTTAATCTAATAAAATGATAATTCCTTTCTCTTCTTTCTCTCCCGCTATTAATGGATGAAACTAAAGTTAACATGGCTATACAATTCCATTATTGATTATATGGAGCGTGTACTATTTTCTAACACAAAAGAGTTCTAATAATTTCGAAGAGAAATTGATCTCAACTTTATTAAATTAGTAGGTAGACAGAACAATTTTAACTAGTGTTCCAAATGTTCAAGGTTTAATTAGCACTGCAGTTGGAAGTCTGAAAAATGCAGTTCCATTCGATACACTGCGGTATAGATTTAATGAAAACGGCGCAGTGTGCGAATATGTCGAGAATTAATTAGTCCCGTTCTCATCGACATGCAAGGAATCGATGCACGAGCTAAGCGCTATACACGCGCCCACCTATGTTCACTCCCTGATCTAGTCCCACCTAGTGAAAGCTTCAGATCTACCTCCGACGTTCCGGTCGATGATTAAATTTCACCTATATCGGGTCTGCCGAATATTAGTCTCGGAGGCATTGCCCGTTATTCCTCCCGAGAGCCATCATCACGACACAGTGGCGCGCACCACGATCATAAATTCTGGACCGATCGCTACGGTGTGCCCGGGAACGTAGACAATAGATAAGAGAAGAGAGACAGCCGAAGAGAGAGAGAGAGAGAGAGAGAGAAGGAAAAGAGAGATCAAAATAGAAAGTACATTCAAGTGAAAAGAAGAGAGAAAAGAATGGAAAAAGGGAAAATTGTTATATATATATATATAATGTAAAATGTTGCGGAACTATCGTTACTTTAATGAAATCAATTTTTTCAAATCAAATTTCAGAAATTTATAGTTACAGATTTTTTGATAATTATCAAATAAGATGCAATTGTCGGACTGAATCTTCAAATTCGCCATTCGCTTTCTCATTCCCGCGCGTTTACTTGCAACTCGAAAACCGCTGCATTTTGCCATCCTTGTTAACGCGTTGTCTGCTTTAAATCGCTCTGCTTTGCTTCAGATATGCGGAACGAACGACGCGATAGTTTCACGATATCCCGCACGCATAAATTGTAAGGACGGGATTCCCTTTATGGGGTCCGATGCGTCGTCCGCGTGCATGCAGTCTCGATGGGGGGTAACAGCCCTACACGAGATGACGTAGCCCAGGGCATTATATGAATCCCCGAAATTATGGGATCCCGTGTACGGGCACGTACCCCCGCACCGTAAAGCCGCGTCTCTCGCATCGCCATGCGTCTCTTGATCTACTCGCGGGCTTTATCCGTTCGGCCGTTATTCGTTCCCGATATTATGCACCGCTCCTCGAAATCTCTCCCCATCTCTCTTGCTCCGGGTAGTTATGCGTATGCGACGTAATAATGACCGGGCGAGACCGTCGAGACTTAACATCACGCCCGAGGGTGGAAAAGGCGAGATGAGGGCGTAGGGCGCGCCGCTACTTTTCCACTAATGGTACGTGAACTTCGTCTACTGCGAGTGATGCTGAATGTAGCTCTGAGTGTCTCGAAAGGGCTCGAGGAGGGCATTGCACGCGTATACTAGATGCATGTAGTGTTATATGTTTTACGTAAATTTCCATTTCTCAAGAAAGGAGCAACACTTTCAAATATTATTTTCATTTATTAAACATTTTTAAATACATATCTTGCTCTGGTTTTATCACGTTATATATAAAAATTTATTTAAAAATAAATTTATAACAATTTATAAAAATAATTACGCATTTGCAAATTATTAGGAGTGTGATTTAGTTTTGAGGGTTTTGCAACAGATGACTGTAGTGTCAGTTTGTTCCAATAGCTGTTTCCGATAACTGTTGTTTCTTACAGTGTTGACATTATCCATGACATTTAGTAGCATTATAGCAATAGATGCAATAATAGTCGTGTTTATATCATCGTAAAAATGCAACTTCCGAAAGCTCTTTAGCATTTTCGACATGCGTTGCTTTTGTTTTTTAATCAAAACAAAACTGCCGCTGACGGTTATAGAATTCTGGTGGAAACTTATGGTGATTCTGCCCCATCAATTAAGACGCGTGAATACTGGTTTAGACGCTTTAAAAGTGGTCATACTGATGCGAAGGACAAAGAACGCTCGGGACAACCAAGAAAGCTTGAAAATGCAGATTTCCAAGCATTATTGCACGAAAATCCAACAGAATCCACTTCAGAACTTGCCAGAGCATTAAATGTTGATCGTACAACAGTTACCAAACATTTACATGAAATGGGAAAAATTCAGAAAGAAGGGAAATGGGTTCGACATCAATTATCGGAAAGTGCCATTGCGAACAGGTTGAACATTTGCATTTCGTTGATCGCCAGGCAAAAAAAGAAGAGTCTTTTGTCTCGGATTGTTACTGGGGATGAAAAGTGGATCTATTTTGATAATCCAAAACGCAGAAAATCATGGGTGGATCCAGGCGAACCATCAACATCCACTCCGAGACGCAATATTCACGGTTCAAAAGTAATGCTCTGTATTTGGTGGGATAGTGTACTACGAGCTGTTAAATCCGCATGAGACTGTCACGGCTGATCGTTATCGACACCAATTGTACAAGTTGAAGCAAGCATTGGACCAAAAACGACCACCAATTGCGAGTAAACGACGGAAAGTGATTCTTCTTCGTGACAACGCTCGACCTCACGTTGCGTTATCAGGGAAACAAACACTATTAGAGCTCGAATGGGAAGTCTTACCGCACCCCGCGTATTCTCCGGACATTGCTCCATGCGATTATTATTTGTTCCGGTGGATGCAACACGCTTTAGAGGATACACACTTTCATAATTTGGAAGAAGTGCGAAAATTCGTCGACGAATGGATCAACTGAAAAGAAGAGTCATTTTATCGTCGTAGAATCCATCTCTTACCAGAAAGATGGGAAAAAGTTATAGAAAACGAAGGAAAATATTTTGATTAAGGTATTCACTCATTATCATATTTAAATACATGCGGTTTTGAGCAAAAAAACCCTCAAAATAAATCACACTCCTAATACATTCACAATTGACCAATTATTCATCTCGCATAAATATAGCACTAGGTTATTGACCGCTTTTTCTGTTTCGCAACTAGCCATTAGGCGTAGCGTCGCGCGCGATATAATCGCAAATTGATTTCTATTAATATTTCACGCCAATTGAACTCTGCTTAACCAGCCAATCAAATGATTAACAGCGGGACGCGATTGCTCGCGGGGGACGAGATTTACAAAGGGAATATCAAGTCCGCCTGTAATTAGCATGCCGCGAGATTACAAGCGTGGGGTGTTTCGCAGTGTAGTGAAAATATGATAATAACGGTGTCTGACGGGTCCGCGCACACGAGCCACCGTTCACGCGTAAATGCAAAGCCCGACCCTAGCCCGCGTTGTCTAAAGGCAACGCAGATTCGCGCGATAATGAACACGAGCGTAATTCCGCGCCGGCTAATGAGTCTCTTCAGAGGCATTTTCGAGAAGAACGGTGCGAGACACTCGACAGAAAACTCGTTTCGGATTCGACGTAAGCATTCCCCGTCGCGACAACGCCGGCAGAGGCCAAATATAGCGTGGGACCTTGCAGCTGTTACCGCATGCATCAAGAAGCAGTGACTTCAATTGCAGCGTAATCCTCGATATAAATTAATGTGGCATCACATTCGCTATACTTGATCGTTGTGCAGAGTTATACAGTGTTACAAACCTTACAAAAGAATTGCAAAAGTTGAGTTATTAAACGTACTTTTTCCTTTGACAGGTTTTACTCGGAATTTTTTCCTCTCAGGAATGAGGAGAACTGATTGTTGCCCCGCGCGCCAGTGAAAGAGACAAATATATTAAAGCCGCAGAATCTTTTATCGGATACAGGATGCAGTTATTGCCAATTTCAAAGGCTTCAATTATTTTGTCTACCACATGTGACGTTATACAACTTGTACGCTCAGCCATTTGCTATAGGTAACTTCGCTCACACGAGCGCTCGAAACTCTTTCAAGCATGACCTGTCACTCGAGTTGAGCCCGGCCCGAATAAGCTCCAGGGTATTACCGGGACTTAGAGTGATGAAGGTGTTAAACTTAGCGCGGGGAAACCCGAGAAGAATGTTCCGTTCGATTGGTCTCGACAGGAGATGTGTTACACGATATGCGCGTAAAACCTAAATTATATACCGCGGTTTTTATTCAGTCTTTGCAATTTCTTTTCTTCATTATTTAGTAGCGTATAAATGAAGAAATAAATATCAATAATAAACATGCTAAATAACATTGAGTTGTGACAAATGTTCGTAGCGTTATTTTACTGAAATTACAAGGCAAAATTATTATATACATATATATATATATATATATGCATAAATATTTATTCAATATTTATAATATTTATTCAACTAAACGCCTTGTGCTATTATTGTGGTAGCTTCTTCCATCTTTGTGGTAGCTTCGTGATTCAATCTTTCCAAAGAGAAAGAGAACTTGTCATCTTTTTCCATTAAAAAAAATAAAACAACGCTGCGGACTTTTGTTACAACCAATATATCATTCGTTATTTAAGACTCATTTTATACAGATTAACTTAGTTGATGTTTTAAATTTTACCCTAAAATGGAATAGAAAACAAATACAAATATGAATACAAACTCTGTATAGGAATCAGAAATATGTTGTATATTTTTCTCGGAAATATCGGTTACGGGAATTGGGGACAGATATACATGTAAATCCAATTTATCTGTCGGGTATCACTGTATGCAAAAAGATAATTTTTAACATCGAATGCAACTTTAAATTCTGTGGTTGTCACGAAACTGGTCTCGCAGACAGCCTGCAACGAAGCTATCACGATAGTCTGGTCGTTATTGGCTGCCAGCGGAGTCCAGAATCCAATATTGTGTCGTTAAACGAGCACGCCATGGATATATATGGCCATAGTCTCGTCGTAGCCCGTAGGACAATCGGGATTGATGATCCGCAAATGGCCGCATAGTTCCCTACGTCGGTTCATCGCGAGGAATGACTCGGTGCAGTTGCCGTGACGGGAAAATCATGATTTGCAGGCAACATACGTTACAACGATGCATTCGTGCCGTGTCTCGGCCCAATTTAACCGAATTACCGCGACGAAATGATTAATCTCATTCGCTACGTCATGGAGAGCAGTCGGCAGGTATCATCACACGAGGACGTGCTCGTTTAATCGCGTTGCCCGTTATAATCACTAACAAGTTGGCGCACGTACCGCCCATGAAAATTCGCTCTGATGAAATTTAATCGTTAATCGCGGTCAAATCGGAAGTCGCATTAACGTGACAACGGTAATCAAGTTAGTTCGGTTTGACGAGCACTATTGCGAAACGTTCCCGATATTTTTACTTGAAAATGAGAATTAATTTAGTGTTGCAGGAGATGTGGCGTTTTTGACACATGTATGCATTAATTTAAATGTTTTCGTTTTTGTGCACGAGCATTTGTCAGCATCATCAAATATGTTATAATTATGGGTAATTATGTACTTTAACGGACCCAGCTCCGATGACCTTGACCTTGACATATGTTGTCAAGGTCACCCTCCTGAGTGACCTTGAAGAAGTTTTAGCCGTCGCTCGTTGTTTGTTAAAAAGTTATAAACAGACAGTTTAATGATTTCGCACGAATTTTTAGCTGTCCACGTGAAGCAAGAACATGATACTGACATATATTACAAAGGTTACCTTCCCGAATAACCCGCACTAGGGTTTAGTCGTCGATCGTTGTTTGTTAAAAAGTTATTAACAAAAACGTTTAATGAATAAAGCATAATTTTACGATACCATATACGTCACATACCATATAGGTCACGCCGGAATCCGTGGCGTGTACCAAGTGATCAAAATCTGCACGGTGAAATCTGTTACACTGGCCCCGGCGGGGGGGAGGGGCTTTCCCCCCCCCCCGCCCTCCCGCGAAGCGGGCTGAAAACGAGCGTATGTGTCCGGGGCTCCAGTTTCGGAAAATATAACCTAACCAGGTTAGGTTAGGTTAGGTTAAGTTAAAGCAGAGAATACTTTGTATTTAACTGTTTGTGCTTTTGGTTAAAGTGAAGAATACTTTGTACTTATATTAAAAGAAACTATTCTATATATTAACGATTCACTGCTTTAAATGACTTTCCTTTCTTCGTTCATATACATATTCGTCGTTTATATCTTTCAATATTCAATATTCTTTCAAAATAACTACTATATTTTCGAAATTTCTTTTGTTAATAACTTTTTCATAAACAACGATCGACGACTAAAACCTAGTGCGGGTTATTCGGGAAGGTAACCTTTGTAATATGTCAGTATCATGTTCTTGCTTCACGTGGACAGCTAAAAATTCGTGCGAAATCATTAAACTTTCTTTGTTTATAACTTTTTAACAAACAACGAGCGACGGCTAAAACTTCTTCAAGGTCATTCAGGAGGGTGACCTTGGCAACATATGTCAAGGTCATCGGGGCTGGGTCCGTTAAAGTACATAATTACCTAATTATGTTATAATTAACGCCAATTATAGATTACTGCATATTTTTCTTTTGTAATCATATTACAAAAGTAATATCTTCCTTTATATTAAATGAGAATTCGATACTGCTGATCCTGCGTAACTCGAATCTTTACCTTAATAACCGGGTAAACTGATAAGGAACTTTTTTAATTAGCCGTATCGATCGTTTGCTCGCGCATATCGACAACCCATTATTATGCGAAGATAATTAAGCTTGAGACTTTCTTTTTAAGCATCCGCTCCGCCGATGATTCCATGGTGTGCTGATCCCACGGAAGCAGGATTAAGAATTCCGCGGTATCTATCGTGATGCCGGGATTGAATTCTCAAGCGCAGCCGTTCGTCTGCGTGTGCCTCCTTCATCGATCAATCCGCCCGTTCCGGAATGAGAAGAGCGTGCGTTGAGCGCGCGCGTGTGCAAGCGTGCGACGTCACGTACGAATCGCGACCGAAAAGGGGTCTCTCACCCTCCCTTTCACCTTCTCGGTGATTCTGGACCACTCCATAGGGCAATCAACGTTCCTTCGTACTTCTGATCTGGGTCTTATTGGCGATTTCGCGCTAGATAAATATCTTTACGATTAATTTAAGAAGTTATTTTCGTTCGTTCATTGTATTATTCTGCTTTACTGATTAAATGAAAAAATGAATTTTTTCAGGACTGACAACGATAGGAGACTTTTTACTTTATTTATATGTATAAAATATCCTACGTAATATAAAATGCCGGATGTCTTAATTCAGAAGAAATTTAGAAGCTATTCCAATAATTTATTGAAATAATTTAATGAATAATTTATTATCGAAAAATGTTGCATTATAATAAATTAAATACTGAAAATAAAACCAAGATTTCTTATTTTTCTTCAGTTTTAAGAGTGCAACGTGCATCTCTTAATTTGTATTTTTCTGTGCATTATCTTGAAAAGAAAAATGTGTAATTAACTTTAAATTAAATTTATAATTTAATATACCTGAAGATAAAGATATTCAAGAAATTCTCTAAATCTTTAAATAGCTTATCAATGTTTATCTCAATTTTATCTTAAATGTTGTTAAACGAGGAGAGAGAACGATTGTGTAAGCGTAATACATATTATATTAAATCGTGGAAGTATTACATTGACAAAAGACTTAACCCTGATTTTATACAAAATAACGTGCCTTTACGAGCAAAGGGATTAAAGTTGATTCGAGATTGACTGAAGGATAAAATCCAACCTAGGGCATCCGCACGTACAGCCTTTTACGCGGTTTTCTTGGGACGAGATAGGAAAGCAAACGGCGCTTAGCTTGCAGCTCTCTGCGTCGTTTTCTCGAAGAATTTTATATCGCAGGATTTTACACGTGACTCGATTGTTCCCCGATAACCATATACCGAGGACGATAATGCGTTTTATCGATATTGACGATGGCACTCAGAGAGAAAAAGGAAAGAAATAGCAGTTTATTAACTCTTTTATGAATTTTATCAAATAGTAGGAATTTCATCTAAACTTTTCTTCGGAAGGATGCACGATAAGCTAAGAAAATTACAGCAGAAAAAATAAAAGTAAGAATGTAAAAAATAAATTGCACTTGAAAGCTGAAGATAAATTGCGAATATTAATTATATACTTCACCTTAGAAGCACGTAAAAACAAATAGAGATATTGAAAATTAATTGATAGAGGTAAACAAAATTTGTTCTTGACTTATAACGTATACGTAAATTTCCTAATTCCAGCACGTAAAGCCTTCTATCGGCCCTTGATAGAGATCTAAAATTGCAGTAGAAAAACAGTACTACGATCTAACGAGGGATACGAGATATGAGAAGTGTTAGAGAAGGAGGGAGAGAGAGAGACTACTTTTTGGACGGGAAGTGGCTCGTTATCGCGATCATTACGACCGCCGTCATTACGCGGCATTATATCGTTCGAGGCAAATCGATTTTCTCGGCGGGCGTGGTTGACGATCGGCGATCGCGATCTGCTCTGCTCCGGGATGTCGATACGATGCCGAGCCTAATGGACTGTGTACATTCGATCGATGAAATTGCTTCACGTTCCCTTTATATCTCTCTTTGTTTCATCCTCGAGCAGTGGCTGTTTTTCTTGTTCTCTTCCGTCGCGCTGCGGATCGCATCGTTGCTCGCGATAGTACGTCATCTTTTAATGAACACCTCGCGATGCCTCTCCTCTGCCGACATCTCGCAGTTCCGTATAACTCGCCAATAAGCGACGGAGAACTTCATTTGATCGTAGGAGTTGATCTAATCTTAGAAGCGTGCACTGGGATTTTATGGATTCCAGAGTTCAAAATTTAGTGGATCATTTATCTTTGTTCATGAAACTGCAAATAGCATACCAACTGTTACTTCGACCGAGCAACATTTGCAGAAGCAATCAGCTTCCTAGATACCAGACTGCATAAACGTTCTAAAGTGTTCTAAAGAGAATGTGAGAGTTATAATAATTTAATTAAATTTCTAACTACATAGCACTTTCGTAGAGGGAAATGGTTATCGTTTTCACGGATGAACAAGGAATCAAATTAAATTCCAGTGCATAGAAGTAACGAGCTCCCACGGAGATACTCGTAACACATCTACAATTAGAAATATTAATTAAGTTGTTTAGTTTGTTCGTCGGTTTTCTTATTTGATATTTAACAGGATTTGTTCTATCTTTATATCTTTTTGTTGGATTAGGTCCTCCCTATCGTTAGAGGGACCGCTTCCAAAATAAACGTTTGGAAAGCGAGTTGTAATTCGAGAAATTACGGTGGCTTTATTACGTCGCTCGTTCGTAATTTCCGTAGGAACATCAGGCCGAAACGAATTAAATGCTCCATGGGAAAGCCTCAGTTGGAAAGGTTAACGTCGCGGGGTGGTTCAGCCTGTTTACTTTGGGTGCACTGAGCTTCGCGCGCCGCTATTAAGCTACCCCTCCTGCCGCTTTCAACGGACGGACATCCGTAGAAAACTTTTTCACGATTATTTCGTGAAACGTCGCGGACACTTACGCCCCGTTACCCTATCTACTTCGCCTCACAGTTACGAATTAAACTAGCTACTCCAGAAGTACCATGAGAAGGGGAGGATAGGAGAGAACAGCAACGGAACAGAGAATACGGTTAACGGTCATGCGAATTAAGAGGAGTGCATAATCTCACGATGCAGTCTGCTCGTTCCGAAAAAGCGCGATTAATTTTTTGGGGGAGAGACGGAGAAATTCGACAAATATACAGGGTGTCCCATTTTATATTTGTCAGTAAAATATTTCGATACGACGTCGTTTCAGAGAAAAATGTTTCAGACAAAAGTTATATGGCTTCGAGGGGGCAAGATGATAATATTCTCAATTTAATTGTAGATGGCGCCACTTTCGAGATTTCATCATGGCGGCCATTTTTTTAAATGGAAGTCGATTTTTCTCTCTAAATGAAAGTTGTAGCTAATAATGAGACGAATACAACGGTTTTTTGTTTTTTGAAATTGGACCATTTTTCAGTGAGTTACAGCGTTCCAAAGTATACTGTTTTATAATTTAAGTATACACATAAACCAAATCTTGTATCGAAAAATGTTTCTTACAAAAGTTTTATGACTTCAAGGGGGACATAAGATGCTGCCACTGATTTGACCTTGGGTGCACCTGTCAAGGTTTATGTGAAGGTTAACTTTTTTTTTAATGGATCTTTTTATTTCTCATTATACAGTCTTGTAGCTACGTTGACACTCACCTAATATTAAGAGAATGTCAACAATTTCGTTCCAAGAATAGTCGACCATAATTTTTAATCTTATAAACGTATAAAATGAACTTTGTGTTAGAAAAGCTGGAAAAGATGTAAAATGTAAAATGTGATTTGATTTTATGAAATGACGGGTGACGTCTGTTTGGATGTCTCGTTTCGTGTAGACTAACAAATAACAGTGTTGAAAACAGCAAATGTGTGAGTGTAATCAGCGATCTCAAAACCTGTCTCACCAAGAAGTGATGAGAAGCCGAATGCGGGCTACTAAAGTTAGCAAAGCACGGACCATGGAGAGACGCTATAAACTCTGAAACGCTGTAACTCACTGAAAAATGGTCCAATTTCAAAAAACAAAAAACCGTTGTATTCGCCTCATTGTCAGCTACAACTTTTACTTAAAGAGAAAAATCGACTTCCATTTAAAAAAATGGCCGCCATGATGAAATCTCGAAAGTGGCGCCATCTACAATTAAATTGAGAATATTATCATCTTGCCCCCTCGAAGCCATATAACTTTTGTTTGAAACATTTTTCTCTGAAACGACGTCGTATCGAAATATTTTACTGACAAATATAAAATGGGACACCCTATATATTGAAAGATAATATTAAGTACAATAAGTACAACGACTGTAATTAAAATATTTTAATATAATTTTATAAAGTTTCTTTCAAACTATACTTTAGATAAACAATAATATTATCATAGAAAAAAAGGGTTTATGATTTATCCAACGCGTTGCAATTTATTTAATGAAGAGATATTTTAAAACTCTGACTGCTTTCTTTATCTGTGGAAACTTTGACTTGGAATGCGACCTGCAATCATCAATAATTGCACAAAAATCCTCGAGGAGGTTTTCATCGAAAGTATTCGAAATCGAAATTGCTGACCAGGCCGCTGATCGTCCTCCGATATCGAAGTTCGACTCCTTTTGCTCGCGTGTATGGAAACTCTCAACCGGAGTACTTTTTCGAGAATACGCTCGGATAATGTCGCCGGGTTGTTTACGAGTTACGAGGATTCCAGGTGAAAGCCGGTGATAAAGTTGACAGAAATATCGCGACGCGTTGGAGGACCGATAAAATCTGGGCGCAAATCCAAGACGATCGTCGATCGTGATATAAAGGGTCGGAGGCGGGCAGGCCAACGAGAACTATCGAAGTTTCTCCAGTTTGATGTCTGGTGTGTCGCAAACTGGAAGCCCTTCCTCGTTCTCCTTTGTCATGTACGTTATCCTCACGTGCTGCTCCAGATTTCCTCGATTCGACCGATTCTAATAGATTTGATGTTAACTACGACGAGTGCAAAATCACGCGTGAGTGGTCGGTTTGGTTTATCCTGGATATTGAATTAATCTATTTTACGGAACTATTAGTGCTTTCGTTATTTTATGAAATATTACAACAACAATAGAAAGGATGCGAGCAGCAAAAGGAGCACGAGCTTTACGAGCTTACGCTCTTGAGATACAAGAATAGTTACACATGTACTCGCTGTTCTTTATCTACCATGTGGTCACGCACGTGTAATCCTACATTCCCTTTCTTTTGAAAGTCGCCGATCCTTTGTGAGCCATTAGACGTCTAAGGGATAAGCCTTATGCGACGTATTAGGGCAATGCTACCCTCATAGAAGTCTCCCTTCGTTAAAACTCACTTAAGTGAAAGGAAGAGATCAGTGATCTTTCGTGAATTAAGTCTTTCTTTCTCTCCTCTTGTCTTTTAATCATCCATCGTAAGATCCTTTCTCTTCCACCGCACCTTTCTTTCGACAGCGACCTAACTTTGATATCGAAATTTTATATATATCGACATCGATGTGTAATTATACTGTTCACGTAAATATATATTTTATTCTTTAATTTAAAAAAGAAACTGAAATTAATGTTTAGGAATGTTTTAGGAATTTAGTGTTTATTTTAAGGAAAATATTTTTAACAGATTACTATACAAAATTATGATAAAACGTTGACGAATTTTATTAGGAGAATATGATATTTTACTAAGAAATATTTACGTGGAATATGATATCATATAAGTTTATTACGCGCTTTGTATTATTATAGTTACGTTTATAGCATGACTGGGGTTTTACAGTACTAAACTGTGTATGACCGTACACTTACATGAACAATAACTATGAAATACATTTCTGGTAATCATTTCAGTTATTCGAATGTAAAAGTGTATAGCCTGTCACAAGAACCAAGATCCGCGTTTGAACGTTAAAGAAAGATGTGTATACTTCAAGTGTCAATGGATAATGAGTTACCATCCGCACTATCGCTAATTTTATTAGCGAGAAAACAAGCTTTACATTAAGTTTATGCATACATTTATACATCGGAAAATGTCAAAGATATTTCAACATTATTCTCGGGTTTATGAAGTATTCATATCCTTGTAATAAGAAACGAATAGAAATGAGGCAAGTGATTGAGCACTCTCTTGATACACAACGATAAAATATACAGAATGTCCGAGAAAATTGATAACGATAATAAAACGATGGTATCATGGGTTATTTTCTTCTATTTTCGGAAATTCTCATTCGCACCCTCCATTTTCACCATTTTTCCATCGTTACTCGGTAATTTAATATTTCCACCAAAATTTTTAATTTCCTTCGAAAGACTGTCGCACAGCCGAGAAAATGGATTTCTCTGACGCACATTCGAACGTTCCGCTTCCAAATTCTCCCGGCAATCTCCGTTCTTATCCGCGATTTTGTCGGCGGATCTTATCGCCGGGCGGAAAGGACTCTCGGCGGTAAAGGGGCTTCCTCGTGGAATTTATTATCGCCAGTGATTTTTCACTCCCGAGACGACGCGGCCGCGTCGGTTCTCGCTTCCCGCGCGAGAGAGGAACGGGGAGAGCGGTGGGATGCTCGATATCTGAAATGAAATATTATTGCACCCTTCGCCGCTTTAAGGAGGCAGGAACGGATTCTACGGGGCGAGAAATTTCGGCGCGCCGCGGAAAAAAACTTTAGAGCAAGACGAAGAACTCTCTCCGGATCTGTATCCTGCCCTCTCTTTCTCGCGTTTTGCTTTCAACACTCCTTTCTGTTCTTTCCGTTTAAATCTTTCATCGCACCACACACGAATAATTTCGCTGTATTTCTCGCAACCCGGACGTTTTTCACTTCACTCTTTCATAACAATTGTAGACAGTAGTCGTGGAAGTTCGCTCGAAACTTCGCGAGGTTGCTTCCCGGTGAACGTATGGTCAGGAACTTCTTCCGGGAAATTTCGATCGGAGCGTAACCACTGAATTATTTGACGGAGAAGATTAAATCATGCTTGTCTTTGAGCTTTGCGGATGCATGTGACGAACTCGTATTTATCCTCTCATCGATTCTAAGCGGATTTGATATATTTTATGTGCACCCGGAGTGCGCTTATCAGGATGCATAATGCTGGTAACTGAAAGGTCGTGATAAGAACCTGGCGACGAACCAAAGTCTTGCCGAGGAAAAATGGCTTAAAACCTCCTTGGAGAATACGCTCCTGTGGTTCGACGCGATTCCTTACGGAGCATCCCTTGTATTTTATAATTTCCCGAGAATTTATCTGGCGACTCCACCGTGTTTTACAGTTAACGTCGAGCGGCGCGAGGCGCTATTCGACTTTATTCCAGATTCCTCGTTCGTTCCTCGCGGAACATCAGGAGGAGAAATGTCTGCGGGGGAGGGGGGGGGGAGGAATTTTTTTCCTACGCCACGCGAGACGAGACGATAGAGACGCACAAACGATGGCGAGGAAATAAGGGTGCGGGTTTTCGCGGGGACTTCCTCCTCCATCGCGACGTGAATTTTAATGCGCCGCTGTCTACGCGTGTGTAGAAGGAAACTTTCCCCTGACTCGTTCTCTCGTATGCCTCTAATTCTTTCACGATCAAGTCAGACCGAGAATTCTTTACCCTTTTGTTAGTATATGGAATAAAATCGCGACAGGAATACGGAATCCCTCAAAATGGACCTCTGCGCTGCAATATCGATGCCCTTCAGCTAACGTGAATTTAATGTTTCCTAAGGAAGAACCTATGTGCGTACCGACCGATAACTTTCGTAATTTATTCCACGAATATATCGCGCAATTTTCTTTCTATGTTCAATTTATGTTGCGTTTGTTCCACTCATATACGCGGCGTATCATAATCATAAATATGTACAAACTTGCGCGCAATAGCGTTAAACTTATAGTACAAAGAAGAAGTGTGAGATACCGCTTTTTCCCTCTAATAACAGAAAAAAAGGATAGAGACTGACAAGGCTGATCTGTAATCGAGCTTTGATTACAGATCGATGAGCGTTAGCGCACTGTGAGCTCCTTCACAAGTCTTCTTCACTCGCAATTAAGTATCGGGCATGTACAGGGTGTCCCATGGGAAGTTGCTGAAAGTAAACGATTGGTTCTCCCCTCCATGACTTCAGAAAGGGTCTTACGGTTAACGGTCGTTCATCTGAATGTCCGCAGTTTTATTCTGGTTGTGGTAGATGCAAGTCCGTGCGCGTCAAAATGAGTAATCTGACGACGGAAGAAAAGATTTATCTTGTCGAGTGCTTCTTTTCCAGAGGAAAAGTTTATAGCAATGCTTACAGGGGGTTTCGTACTAAATACGGAACACATAAAGTTAAGAGCGAAAACACGCTGAAAAGGTTAGAATTTATTATTTCTTTAAACGTATGCGTTACGTCGCTCCATTTTTGGCAATAAATCTGCATTAAAATAATGTTTTGCGTTATTTTTATCAGAATTATCGATAATTTTATGCAGTATGGAACTATCCAAGACCGTAGACATGATCTGCCAGGTCCTTCTGTGTCTGTAGCTGCAGAAGAAAACATTGAAGATATTAAGAAGTATTTTGAAGAGAATCCAAATTCTTCCAATCGGAAAGCTGCCCAAGCTCTTGAAATATCCAAAACAACGTTACACAGGATTTTAAAACATTTCCTGAAAATGCATCCCTATAAAATAACATCGCATCAATTGCTAACCAAACGCGCTATGACGAAACGTGTGGAATTCTGCAAGACGATAAATGGAATGTTTGAAGATGGAGAACTTGATGCAAAATTGATAATTTACACGGACGAAGCACATTTCTGGCTAAATGGTTATGTTAATAAACAAAATTATAGATTTTGGGGGTTAGAAAATCCCAACGTTTCCCTGGCTAAACCTTTACATCTACAAAAAATAACAGCATGGGCTGCGATCTCGGTAAAAGGAATTTATCTGCAATTCTTCGAATCAACAGTCACTGGTGAAAGTTACAAGCAGCTTCTCGAAACACAATTCTTCCCTCATGCAAAAAAAGAGGTCTAGTTAGAAGATTTCATTTCATGCAGGATGGAGCGACACCACATCGAACCCAGGAGGTCTTCGAAACAATCCATAAAGTTTATGGCAATCGAGTCATCGGTCTGGGATACCCCAAATTTGCCCAGGGGGGGCTAGAATGGCCACCGTACTCGCCGGATTTAAATCCATGTGACTTCTTTCTTTGGGGATACATTAAGGACCATTGTTATGCCGGAAATGCAGAAACAGTGTCAGATTTAGTAGTAGCTATTAAAAAGGTCGTCAGCAACATTAAAGACGACATGTTAGAAAAAGTTTTCACAAGTTTTCGTAAAAGAATTGATTTTTGTACAAATTCAGATGGTGCACACTTTGAAAATATTTATCATTAGCTTACTTGATTATTAGCATATTTTTCATTAATAAAATAAACTGATATACAAACATTTTGCTAAATTGTATTTATACCCATTAAAAACTGCAGACTTTCCTCTTTCCAACGCAATTTTTGTTTTTTCAATAACTGCATACGTTTAAAAATGACAGCTGATTAGTTTCAGCAACTTCCCATGGGACACCCTGTACATACAGAGCACATCGGGCATGTGTGATATTGCGAAATGCCAAGTACCAATTCATTCGCATCGATTACAAGCAAGCATGCCGCGTTCATAAGGTAATGATACACGGGAATTATAAGAGCGATAATAATTTCCTGCGTGGGAATTAACGAGCGGTTGGTAGGCCATAATTTCGTCGATATATGTGCGCAATACATACACAATGCTACGTAAGGAATAATCGTTACTAATGTACGATACGACCCGAAGGGGAAATAAGAGCGTCCAACCTTCCACTTTGCAGCGATATATTTTACTTTTTCTGCGGGTATTACATCCTTCCTCAACCCATCTACGGACACATTGTAGTATTAAAAGTTATCGTAAAAGGTTATTTCGCCGCGCTACATCATAAACAAGAATAAATCTGATGTATAGAAATGTGATCTGAAAAAGATTCCAGATAGACTCCAAAATGTTTTTCTTCGAAAGTCAAAAAGTTCGGTTTGCGCGTCAAATTTATTTTATTGCATTCAGTAGCAAGAAATTATTCATCAACCAAGTAATCACCATCGTTGATTAGACATTATCAAAATTGTTGCTTTTATTACACGTAAATTGATTTGAAAAATTGAAAATCGGCCGAAGTTTTCGACTGATCCAATATATCTCACTGATTCAGGCTTCAATGGCGATTCACTTTCAGCAAAGTGCCAATTATTGTCGAAGCTGGAGACGATGTTGCAGCAGTTGCGTTGCTTAAATTTCAGCATGGTTAAAAGTTAAGCGGATTAAATTTCTCTCTTTCTTAATCCTATCGACGCGCATGCGGCTTGAAGTACAGCGAGCGGGCCGTGAGTTATTGGACACTAAATAAAATTGGATAGAAAGTTTCGTCTGTCGAGTGTTCAAGAAGTTTTCGCCTCGAGCACCGGCCGGAGTACGCGAGGTGGATTTCTCGCGCGAGAAATTCTTCATCCCTTTCTCTCTCTCTGTTCCTCATTCGCTTCTCTGGTGAGACTTGCGTTATCCGAAAGAACGTTTCCGACGTCATGGATTTTATGAAGCGCGCAGGAGGTGCGTTTTATAAATCCGGCGTGAATATCTCCATACGCGAAATAGTAGAGTCGAGCATGGTCGTGCCTTCGTGCAATTCCTGAAGCTAAGACAGTTTAGATTCTTTATCTGATGGTCTCCGCAACAGTTGAGCAGATTGGTATCAGAGAAACACACATGGCAATGTATTCTAATCTATAATATATTTATAATTAATAAGCACAATATAAATTAGGAAATATAATTGGTAAATGAAATTGAAGAATATAGTTGCTCGACATTATTATAAACTTAAATTTAAACCCTTTCAAAACACGTACAATATTCCCGGATTCGAATACGATCAGTACATCATATTGATCCAACATTTACCGTTCCGGGCATGTTGAGGATACCGACGATCGTGAAATATGCAAATCCCTCTCGAGGGGGTGAGAGATGTCTTCGGTATCCGGGACCACCCGCTCCAACATCAGACCACGCTCGCGCGAGCGATCGGGGATCGCGGCGGGAGCCGCGCGTGGGACACGCGAGATCAAATTTATTTCGTTATTGCTTGCGACCATTCGCGACATGACACACGCGACGGTTGATTTTTGGCGGTCGCACGGCGGAGCACGCGAGGTACGTGACACCGGGTCGTAACTTTAAATGAATCACTTTGTCTGCCCACGCTTCTTCCCGCCGGAAGGGCGTCTCATCCAAGTCGCCGAATCGCGCCCGTTACATGCCGCCGCCACGGCAGACGGTCCGGTATGTTGCCATTTGTAATTGCGCCGGAGCTTTCCGAGATCGCATTACTCGCGCGTGAACTCTTGAGCAACAAAGCAATCTCGCTTCATACCGCTGTCACGCCGAAATGCTCCTCTCTGAACGCTGCAGGCGGTCATTACGTTAACGATGAGAAACGTTTGTTTTCATTCATTCTTAAAAGAAGAATTTAATTATAATTTTGTTTTTAATGAAATCGTAGTCTGTTAGAGAATTGTCGAGCACTTTTTTCTTTTCTTCGGGATATTTTACATGCAGATATTTTCATTAAGGCTTTGCTTCACAAAGTGGTACAACAAGTAGTATCCGTGTCGCGATTCTATCACCCTTCCTCAAATCCGCCACCGCAATCCCGCTTTAACCGATAAATCCTTCGATCCCTGTTGAACGTCTGCTTTGTTCGTTTTCACCCAAGCGGCAGCCCGAGCTTCTTCTGACACTCTGACGGAAACAGATGTAAATTCTAGACGTGCGGTTAGAAGTTGCTCGTATTGTACTTTTGCCGATGGTGGAGATAAGGGATGGATCAATAGCGCAAATCGTCGAGGCATAAACCAATTTATGTGGGAGCCTGTTTTTGAAGAATAAAGCATTACCTATATCATATTAATAACATAGGTATTATATTGAGATTTTCATATACGATAATAATATATAATGTGATATATTTTGTTCTGCTACATATTTCATAAAAATCTAGAGAAATAATAAAATGTAATCCAAGAAGGCAGAAAAGGAAAATTAATATTTTTAGACAATCACAGACAATGGGCAATTCGTTCTTTTGGTATAGCTGTATCCACTTCCTCTGATGAAATGATCATCAAAAATGCAAATTCGCTTAAAAAAAGATGTTCACCTATCCGAATGTTCAAATACCTTAATAGTGTCCTCGAGCCTTAACGGGGGTGGACCAAGACGCAAGGGGTGGTGTAAGGAAGCACAAGAGACGCGTGATTTATCTGACGGATTACGAGAAAAGTTTTCCAATTGCCAGCGAACGACGACATCGGAAACCGATAAGTTCAGTGGCGGCTTTCGGCGTTTGCGCTATCCACCCCCTCGTCCACGACTGTCGTCCTCTCTGCTTCCACCTTGGCCTAAGACGGGAGCGGGGAGTTGGAAAGCGCGGAAAGATTCCCGTCGAAGTGCCATTTATCCCTGCACCGATTTCCCGGGTCATCCTTTAGTTTCAAAGGAGGTGTCTTTCTCATCGAGCTAGTCGACCGCTGGTCGTACTCTCATTCCTTCTCCTTCCGCACACTAAGTGTTTTCTAAATAAGATACTTACGGAAAATTAATCTTTTCTCGCGAGCTTTCGATTAATAGTTTGGAGGAAAAAAGGAACGTGAACGATATCGGTAATTTTTAATTAAACTTGATTAATTGGCTAGATTTTTCGCGTTCTTTTCAAACGGAAGTGACTAAATTTTACTACTTTACTGGCCAGCATTTATTAGGTCTTCGTGTTTTTTATTCTGAACTTTTAAAAGACTATGTATAATTTTAGTGACAAAAAGAAAGAGATTTAAAAGAGTTAACAAATAAAATATAATGTGATAAAAGATTTATGTACACACATATATATATATATATATTAATTTATTTAACTATGATTTTTATTTTATTTACGCAATAAAACGCAACGCAGGTTTTTTTATTGAGCTTCAGGTAAATATGCAAAAGGAACATTTAGTTGCGTATGTGCATACTCCATATGCGAATAGCACATGTGAATTTATATTGGAATCAAAATGCGGGATAAAAACGCGTAACATATTTCATTTACACGAAAAGGGAATCACATGTGCGGTTGACGCGTTCTCTAACCCTTGTTTATCAACGTCAAAAAATTATTTTTCCCAGATTTTACCTTTTTAAGTTATTTAAATTGCATATTTTTATGACAACGCAATCGTAGAAAGATTTATTCTCGCGTTTAGCATCACCAAATATCAGGATTTTTAATAACATAAATATAACATTATAACAAAACAGTAATTTTCGTCAGAAAAAGATATTATCGAATATCATTTGAGACAGTTACGAGATTATTCTTCTGATTTAAAAACTAAATGCAGAAAAACAAAAAATATTTAACTCTTTCTCTCCTTTAACGCATTTGCGCTGCTCGACATAATATTTATAATTTATGAACTCGTATTAGCATGCTCGTCCGACGTGCTCGTCCCCTGAAAAGTGCTCAATTATGCAAACATAATTTTCTCGAAATTGATCTCCACGCTTTGCTAGACAATGAAATTTTCGCGTCCATTGCTACGCGTGCGTACTCATGAATTCATAGCAGACAAGACGATATC
This sequence comes from Ooceraea biroi, assembly GCF_003672135.1. NCBI lineage: Eukaryota > Metazoa > Arthropoda > Insecta > Hymenoptera > Formicidae > Ooceraea > Ooceraea biroi. The sequence goes on along the minus strand of NC_039507.1, from coordinate 18,588,314 downwards.
AAATTGAGCACATTTATACGGGGTGCAGCTGAAAACATGAGAATTGCTTGGAGTGAGTCATCTTTCCCAAAACTCTTGAGTGATGGCCATATCTTGTGATATAAATCATTTTCGCATTATTATTTTATTATAAAAGTAAACGATAATAAGGATATACATGAATAGTAAATAAATATTTCATTACAGTTTTAATGTTTATATCGTATTGTAATTTTATTATACTTTTGTTTATCGTAATATTTTTCTCAAATATTGTATTTCATATAAAGGAAGATACGGTAGTACATATTATATTAAGAATTAACGCACGCGAACTTTCCGGTAATAGAAAATCAACTCTAAACGACAATCAGATTGAAACGAGAGGTCGGAAAATTGTACTTACGCTCGAGAGTAGACGCTTTCTTTATTGCGAGGGCACTTGCTTTGAAAGGGAAATTCATTCTTACGAAAGAGAGACGACTCTGAGACGACTGAGAGATGGCATGTCTCTCTACAAGCAAATATACGCAAGAGTGAGCTTTGGAGGAAAACGTGGAAATTAATAACCGCAAAGTTCAAAGTTGCGTGACTCGACAGAGCTCTTCTCGGTGTGCAGGAAAGCGTGTTTCATTCTTGAAGACAGTCATTTAATTATAAGCATTCATGTTATTGGCAGAAATACCGTTCATTTGTATAATACACCTTTAATAACTTGCTTAGTATTACATTTTTTCTTTTTACACTCGTTTTTGCAAATGTCAAGTATAAAATAAATATAAATAATTACTACATTTGGCAAACAGTAATTAGTACTTAAACTAATAAAAAGTTGCCAATATTTTAAAGTTGAAACATTTCCTCCAGATATTGCAGATCTTGAAAACAGAGTTATAATTACGAAATAAAAAAATATTTTAAAAAGTTAGTTGCGAGTTAAATTAACAGCCACTAATAACAATCAATAACAACTTGTTAAAAATTCGAAAAGAACATCAATTTGCAGCAAAACTGCCAAAGCTGCAAACACAAATTCCTTTGTTAAGAAATAAAAAAAGAATCATTAATTTAATCGCAGATTAAATCTTAACTACATATTTATTCCGACGTTATTTATTCCAACATCATCTTTATTGTCCCATCTTCGAATTAACAAGACCACGAGAAAGAGACAGAGTCTTGCAAACTTACTCTCCTTACCTCCGAGATTACCAAGTTTTATCTTCCCGGCGACGTAAAAACATCGCGAAGGGGACGCGGGGGAAAATCACCTTTCCGGACGTTAAACGTCCCGGAGGGCCCGCTTCCGGGCAACGCGGACCAAGAATACTTAACGAGAGAGTGCCGCGCGCACGGAAATTAATAACGAACTGCACAGTGTGTTTCGTGAAACGGCGAATCCCGCCGTCTACTTTCCTTGTGTGCACTCCTGGAACAATAACCCCCCGTGGTTCACCGATGCCAGGTTGCCGCTCTCTTCTCCTCTTCGCTTCTCTTCCTCGCCACCCCCGTCGCCCCTAGTTGATGCCATTTACGTCGCACCGGCCGTGGCTCTCGCGAGCATCTTGGAGTATTTATCAGAAACTTCCGAACAGCCCGAGTGGTCGAACTGTCTATATAAAGGCGAATTTACACGGTTTGCTTTTCATTAGTTCCATCGCACAAAGTAAAAGAAGCGTAGCTCATACTTTTACAGGTGCATTCAGGTAGATATTGAACATGTACAATTTTTCTGGAAACATTAAATTCTCTTTTATATATTGTTACTAAAAATATTACACATAATTTACGTGGAATAATTTCATAGTATTTATATATTGGAAGTATAAAATAAATGTGTCGCAAAAATACATACACAGTTGAAAAATTTGTGTTAAATTTAACAGATATCACATGTCCCAAACGGTCCACATAAATTTTTGTGTTAATTTAACATAATATGGATATGCTAAATGGTGACACTATATTATGTTAATATTTTAACCCAAAATGAATGCAAACTGCGAAGTAATTTGAAATAAATTGTATGTAAAATCAACATATTTTGAATGATAAAATTAACTCGAAAAAAAAGTTATTTTTACATACATCTTTACTCTCAACATAGTTTTCTGTAAATTTTAACAGATAAAACTTGTCACTAATAATACGGAACATATCTATTGTGTAAAATTAAAAATAGGTGCACAATGTGTAATTTTTACACTTTTTTTAGTTGTTTTAATAATTTAACACTTGAGTTGAATCAACACAACAGCAACACGTTAAATTAACACATGAATGTGTTAAATATTTAACACAAAAATGTTAACCGGCATATTTTTTAACAAGAAAACACAAATTTTCCAACTGTGTAACACACACACATATATAGAATTTTTACACACTTTCTTCGAACATTCTATACATTTAATTTTTCATTGTATTACATAAACTGATGTATCAGTAATAAATAACATTATCTGGACGATTCGTTCCCCTATTGCTGCCATTTCCTTTGCTGTTTCTCGCTCACTTTTCGATGACTCACTCATGTCACTGTCCCGAGAATGCGCCGTGTAAATTCGCTTTAACGTAACGACGTCCTCTCCGCGTTGTAGGACCGTTGTGGAGAGGCGCAGTGCATTCGCTGGCAACAGACTCGTCCTCTATCTAGGATCTGCATGTACCCATAGTACATGCCTGGAACGAGGTCGGTCTCTTCCGTTTCTCGCGAGCAGGAGGTGCGACACGGCGCGTCGGGAACGTCGAACAATGGCGCCGCTAAAGGGAATATTAGTTTTTATTATTGCGCTCCCCATTGCGCGCGCTTTTACTCAGGCAGAATCCGCGATAAGTGCAGGAAGATGTCGTTTGACCGGCTGCGAAATGAAAACCGCGTAGTATATAGATATACGATTGTTCGTGTCGTTCCCGAGAGTCTCCGAATCCGGCCTGATTGCGGCCGCCGCAATCTTTGGTGAACATTACAACCGTAAACGGATAACAAAATTCTATCCTCCCTCTACTCCCCAAGTTGATTTTAACAAAATGCAGCGGTTCTACCCACCGACGTGATTAAAGCCATTTAATTCAGGAATTCTCGATCCACGATAGATAGTATGTGGCAATTTCGAATTCGTCAGGCGATCCGCACGAGTTATATGTGCGCCCAGATACAGCGTTTTATGTATATGAATATGTAACGAGCATGACTGATCATGTTAAATTGTAATATTAACTTCATCATGCAAATAGCAGAAAGCAAAAATAATTACGTTAATGATACTGATATTACCGGTGAAACATTGCATGCCGATATTTATACATATATATGTATTACGATTCAATAAATATGCTCTCTGGTGCGCAAAATAATGTACCAGTGGTCGTCGTTATTTTTGCTTATTTATGTGGAAAAATAAAATAATCAGAAAGCACGGGCAGAAACGCAAAAATAAATAACTTCAAGCGTATAATTTATTTCGCTTACATTGGAATGTCGATTCATTTATTGGAAATAAATTACGAACGACGTAAAATAATTGGTATCTTAATATAAAAATAAATAACATTATTTAAAATTGTTGGAACTTGCGTAACTGAAATTTGTTTATCTAAATATAGCGAAATAAACAAAATCGGAGACAAGCTGAGTGTAGAAGAAAATGCATGCATACTCGTGCGCGTGGATGTCACACAATTACGTTTACGTGGAACAAGTTCCTCTCGGAAAGGGAATATAATGAAACTACCGAGGAAGCGCGCCTTTGGCAGCGCGCGGAAGAAGAACGTAATCGCGGGATGTAACGTAATTGCGATCACACGTGGCTCACTGCTTCCGGGCGAAAAATGAAGCACGAGATAAGACGATAACGGAGCCCCATAAGAGTGACATAAACGCCGCAAAAGGGTGCAGCTAAAACCGCGTTCGATCCGTAGCGGGTCTTCTCGAGCGGAGGCACCGCGTTGCCCGCAGTTAAGGCGATCCTGGAGTTGCTAGTGAACTATTTTTTCACTAGCTTTGTATGCTGGTATGCTCGTATGCATCAAAATTTTTGCAGAAACGTTTCTTTTTTACTACGCTTCAAAACTTACTTTTAAAAGCACCCTAATAATACTTCATTCTATCCCGAGTGGTGGTCACTCATATTTTGTACGTACAAAGTGCATAACTTTTACATTAAGCAAATTATTGTACGAGGTGAGACTATAACCTATATATAGAAGCCGATAACAAAACTGTAATTTTTAACTTTTTTCCGTTTTTGGCATTAAGTCGAGTGGCCACCACTGCGTTATTGTTTCTACTTTAATCGTGGAAAAGGATTTTTCATTCTATGCAATCAATAAAAAGATAAGTTATGTGAAAATTTGGATGTATGATTAGTTCCCTAGCCACTCCAGGATCGCCTCAAAGCCGCAATAAAATCAAACCGACAACGGAGGTTCATAGTGTCAACCATTGTATTCCGCGGCTCGTCTCTCTCCTTCCTCGAGACCTCGTGCGGTCTCTCTCTTTCTCTCTCTTTCGAGCGGGTACGAGCTCTTCCTCCGAGAGGAACCCGGCCGGGCGGCGTGGGTGTCTCTGAACCTGACATGGCGCGGGGCGATATATCGTTAATTAGCTTTTGTCGAGGTTCTCCGCCGTGCACGTCGTGTGTATGGCGTCGCCGTGTGGAGGGACTTTCGGTCGTAAATAGCGATCGTACTCTTTTGACGGACAACGCGAGCGGACCTGGTGCGCCTGCCGGTTGAAGCCATTGAAGCGCCGATGTGAAAAGCGACGTTTCCTTTCCGTTCTGTTGCCGAAGCGTGATTAGTAAGCTTTGTGCGCGCGTATGTGCCGGTGTACGGTCGGCATTATTTGCCGTTGCATGTTACGTCACCCGGATTACAGTCGTTACGACTGGCGACATTACGTAATCCCGACGCGAATTCAACCCTTTACATTTCGCTATTTTCCAATATTCTCCCTCCGTTCAATATGGTTTTGATGCAAGAAAGAAAATTAATTTTATTGTTACAGGATTAATTGTTACAAGATGATTCGTTTCTTCTAGAAAAATAATTCTTGTTAATTAAAAAATGCGAAAGGAAAAAGTCATATTAAATATTTTTATTAGTTATTAATAATATTTTCTAGAATTAATATATTGGGTTGGCCAAAAAGTAATTGCGTTTTTTTCCAATAGATGGACATACATGTCTTGAAATGTAACTAACTTCATTCTAAACCGCAAATTCATTATGTAGGTTAACAACTCACAGTTCAAGCTTGCTTTAGAAAAAGAAAGTACACGATTTCGTTAACAATTGTTTGTTTGCCGTCGATTTCAAAATGGAAAATCAAAAAGAACATTTTCCTCATATTTTGTTTTATTACTTCCGAAAAGGGAAAAACGCTGTGCAAGCTCATAAAAAGTTATCTGATGTATATGGCGAAGATGCTTTAAAACTGCGGCAGTGTTAAAATTCGTTTACTAAATTTCGATCTGGAGATTTTAATGTGAAAGATGCACCACGCTCAGGAAGGCCAATCGAAATTGATGACGACAAAATAAAGGCACTGATCGATTCGAATCGGCGTTTAACAACACAAGAGATTGCTGAGAATATTAACGTATCGAAATCGAGTGTTGAAAACCATTTAAAACGACTTGGATGCATTAGTAAGCTCGATATTTGGGTAGCACATGAGCTGAAAGAAATTCATCTCACTAAGCGTATTGACATCTGCGATTCTCTTTTGAAACGTGAGGAAAATGATCGATTTTTGAAACGTATGATAACAGGCGACGAAAAATGGATCGTCTACAACAACGTCAAACGAAAAAAATCGTGGAGCAAGCGTGATGAACCTGCTGAAAGCACTTGAAAAGCAGATATTCACCAAAGAAAGATTATGCTGTCAGTCTGGTGGGACTTTAAAGGTATTGTGTATTTTGAGCTGCTTGCAAGGAATCAAACTATTCATTCAGACGTATACTGTCGTCAACTGGATAAATTAAATGATGCCATCAAACAGAAACGTCGAGAATTGGTGAATCGCAAAGGTGTTGCGTTTCACCATGATAACGCTAGACCACATACAAGTTTGGTTACTCGTCAAAAATTGTTGCAGCTTGGATGGGATGTGTTACCATGATGTTACCACATCCACCATATTCGCCAGACCTGGCACCATCAGATTACCATTTGTTTCGTTCTTCGCAAAACGCCTTGAATGGTAAAACCTTGACTGCTGATGAGGATATGAAATCGTTGTTGGAATTGTTTTTTGCTGAAAAAGATAAGAACTTTTTTGAGCGCGGAATCATGAAGTTGCCTGAAAAATGGCAAAAGATAATCAAACAAAATGGACAATATATTGTTTAATAAAGTTTTTGTTTCCCATGAAAAATTCGCCTTTTATTTATATAAAAAAAACGCAATTACTTTTTGGCCAACCCAATAGTATCTTGCTCAATAATTGCTTAGGGTTAGTCAATTATTCAATCATTATTAATCGACATATAATAATTACAACAGGAAATTGTTGGCAAAAATCTTGGCATTTATGGATTTGTGCTGATAATTATTAAGATAAGTCGTCTTTTACATGATGTAAGACTGGAACTGCGACGAGCGTATAGACATGTGAAATATTTTAGTTTAATGCGCGCAGCCGACTGTAAATTCCCTTATTTATATCTTCGGCGTAACGACAAACGTATCGCGTACCAAGTGGCATTTGGTTGATGGACGGAAATATAGAATTTTATAGTCGCTCTCTCGCACTGCGTCGGAGTGCATGATATGGAAAAATGCGCGCGTAAGTCGACTCGCCTATAAATAATTCGGCCAGCATGGAAACGCACCGTAATTTACGATTAATTCGAATATCTCCCTTTTCCTCTCTACCTCTCTCTTTTTCTCTCTCCTTATTTTTCTTTCTAATTCCCTATCTCTCTATTCACGCGAGCTACGACATTCAAATACAGGAATTATGTAGCCCGCACGATTCCCGCCACTTTTCTCAGCGACAGGATTAAATGGTCGGCTGAATTACGACTTTTAGATTGCCCCCGTGCGAGCGAATGGGCCCCGGTGCATAGAGAAAGAGAGAATGAGAGAGAGAGAGAGAGAGAGGGGAGGAGGAGGAGGAGGGGGAGAAGGAGAGAGTTGAGTTCTTATTAAGAACTTCTTAAACGATGGACATTCGATATAATGAATTTATTGCGCCGTTCTGAGTAATAATCACGCCCTCGTACGAGGGACTACTTTCGGGACCATCGGTCGACGTCACGATAAATAAAATCGAGTCGTTGCATCGGGTACGTGATGTAATTATGGCACGAACGCACGGCTACAATAAAATTGTTATTAAAACTGTTATTTTCTGTAATAATAATCACATGCGTAACTCACCATTTCCTGGAGTTATATCTGAAAACTGCATGTTGACTTTTTAATGTTTATTTAATTTCTGTTTTGCCTAACGGTTAAAGCGACATTGTTAAATAAATTTGACATACGTAGCATATTTTTTCGTCAAATTTAATGTTGACGTTAATCGATTAATAGTCGATCCGGACTCTCCATCGTACAACCTCATAATCTTCGACATTAAATCTTGATAATTTAACTATTTAGAAATGTATCAGATCTTCGAAACGGTAGTATTTTAAAACTATCAGTATACATGTAGCGCATTAAACACGTCTATTCGATGCGGAGTTTATTCGTGCGTTAAACATACGGTATTCCATGTACGTGTGCTATAAAGTAGAGATTAGAACCAGACGGCGGTATTTAGCGGTGAATGCGTTTCGCGGCTGCCAGCGTATGCAAATATCGACTGATCGATGTTATCGGAGAAAATCGAATGCAACGAAAACACATACATATATTCTCACTGATACAACCCTGAGAAGATCAAGCCCTAAAGATGAATCAAGCATAATCTATATAAATATTAAATATATATGTTAAAGATATATTTTAAAAGACAATTTATTAAATTTGTCAAGCTATGTAATTGGTGAAAATGAAAAGAAAAATTACGAATAATTTACTAGAAAATTCTCGCGTGAGGTAACCAAATATTCTGTTGATTGTATCAACATAACATAGATTGATTACGCTGAAGAATGTTATATTAAGATAAAAGTGACATATATTAATTTTGTATTCTCTATTTCAATCGTGTACGTTAAAAAAAGTCACTCTTCCATGACCAAGTAATAATAATTAATTCATACTTAAATTGTTATCTTGCAGTTCATGGGATTTTGTGAAAATTACATGGCCCGCATGCTAATAATTCGCATCGTTCGAAAATTCCTCGTGCCCAACGAAAGCCGATACATCAGCGCTCTTGCATGTACGCGCATTGGATTCATTCCAACTATTTATCTCTCGTGATTAAGCTCGACTCTCATCGCGAATCGCGAGGGTGAGAGAGAAAGAGGGGGGAAGGAGGTAGAGAGGGCGATTCTCTACGAGCGATTGATGAAGCCCTAAAAACGCCGGTCTGCTCGCCGTCCTACGGGAATCGGAACGCCCGTGGGAAGGGTTAACGCGTCGCGCATCGTATTTCGCGCGATAAATCAAAGGGATTTAATCAGCCGCCGCGATGGGGAAAAAATGAGGGCGTGCAACTTCGCGGTTGCATCCCGCACGTTCCCATCGTTTTCAATGCCGACTATTGTGCCAGATTCGTTCATCTGTTCAACGTGCACTCGTGCAAGAACATGGAAGTTAACAAGCATGCAAATAAAATTATGATCTGCGGGAAAAGCGAACAGAAATATAAATTATGAAAAAAATATATAAGAAATGAATAAAGAGGATGTAACAATCACAAAAGTGAAAATTAAATCGCGATGCGAATGGCTTGGAAAATTAAAAGAAAAAAGAAATATTGGTCGGTCGATTTGGTGTATTCACGTTCTCTGTTTCTCTCGATATTCATTATCGATCGGCTGATCGCGTCGCCCACGCGAAGTGGCGAGTTATGTCGCTGGAAACGCGATACAACTGGTTGATCGCCGATAAGTGTCGTTGGGTGCGCATTAATATCTCCCCCTCTCCTGTTTTCTCCGTTTCTCTCGCCTTATCGCACGTCGAGTGGAAAATTTGTTTGGACACTATATCGTTAGTTATCAGGCAAAAATTCTATTCATGCCCGACGCAAGTTTAATGGCGGACCGTCATTTGTCACGGCTTTTTAACATGGTTTTACAACGTTAAATGTCCGGATGATTAAACTTGAAATTAAAACGCAGCTGATCTCGCGTCACAGGCAATCCGAATTTATCAGTGTCACACGCGCGAAGCATTTCGTGTGTACGCTCCGCGAAATGTTTGCAATAAAAGAAACTTGTTTAATTAATTAGTTTGAGATTTTTATCGCGACCATTGTAAAAGCGTTCAGTTTTGCAGTTTTGTTTTTGCGAATAAAAAACGAGATGATACCCAAAGAATTGCGAGTTTAATTTTTATTATGATTTTTATTACTTTATTGTTTTTATTTTATTAGATAGAATCGTGCATCTCAAAATAATTTCAAAAATTGATTGATAGATATAAATTTGTTCTTTTTCAATGAGTAATATCTGTAATTCGTCTCTGTATTTTAATATATTATCGTTTATGCAATCTGGAATAAATATCGGATGACAGAAGCGAATTATTCGTAATTTTCCCAATTTCTGACGAGGTCAGCATCTGAAGAACGCGTTTTTATATTTCCCCGTTGCGTTCACACTTGCGCCATTGGAAACAGTAATTACCAGACGGAGCGAAGCGTGTCCCGGTCGTTAACTTCCCGATCTAATTACGCCTGACCGTGAGCCCGAAATTCGATTTCGCGCAATTCGCGGCAGAATAAGTAAACCAGGCGGTGATGGAGGCGGGACGAGGTGGGGCTCAGAGGAGCACTTAGACGTCGAAACAGAGTTAATTCGCGCGACGAAGGGGCTGATGACGACGGCGGACACTCGCGTCCTGGATAGATACGGGCGCGTATGAGGAGATCTCTCACCGCGGGGGTCCGCCTCTCGTCACGTACCCCAAGTTCTTCGAGGGCAACACACTCGTCAGGGAACCCCCCCGTGGCACGTGCGTAAGGGTCCGGCAGAGATTGGGGTCGGGGCTAACGGAAGTGTCGGTGAAGGCTCGAAATAAGGTCGGGGGACAAACGACTCCCCGAATTCTCGTGACATATGGGACATTCGCATATACGTGTACGTATCTACAGGGTGTTTGCCGATCGGTGAGGTGTCCTCTGTGGAAAACTGAAGTGATCCTTTCTTGACAAAGGTGGCCAGACGTCGATCGTCATGAAGAGAAAATAGTGAAAAGCGATTGAAAAGGATCGTTCGAAATCGAATTTCTCATTGAGATGCGCACAAGAAACTTCTATTTCTCTTCTTGAGTTAATTTTGAATAGAGTAGTGGTATTTGAAAGGTTTATTTGCAAACATATGTAATATCAAAGTTTCTCTCTCAGGACTTGAAGGCAGATGGCACAGAATCGAATTTCGATGGAGCAAAATCGTTTCATTCTTTGGAAAGGAATGTCACTCAATTCACCAAATGCTTCTATTACTGAACACCCGATATGTGATTCTACGAATGACGTACGTGTGACGTCCCCCGGAATTACTTTCTGGGCGTTACGAGAATGATTCGGCGAGAAGATAATGACGCATCCTGCATCTCCTTCAGCACTCGAATTACATTCATATGAAAGCTGCATTAAATTACGGGGTGTAACATTATCTAGATTGTCTACATTTATTGTACTTTTTATCTACTCTGATTGATGTACTTTTTAAATACTGACTACATATAACACACAATGAAATCTTTAAACACATATAGAAGGGGTGTAAATATTCGAAGAAAGAATGAAGCTGATTATATTATTAATATTATAATAAATCATTACATATAATTAAATAATCTATAATTCAAAGATCTCTCTAATATAAAAGATTTATAATTTGTTTAATTTCAAAAATATAAGAAACGGTAAATTCAGAACATATTTATGAAAAGAAAGAATAATTCAACATTTGTCTATTATAAAGTTTTCTAAAAACGTTCTCATATTTCTCCTCTCATACTCTGGACAGTATCGTTATTCATTACTTGCACAAGATAATCCCAACAAGATATACAAGCCGACAACAACAGCTGTCTTAAGATCCACGCTTGTTCTTCGGGTTCTCAAGATGAATGAAATATATTGCACTTCGTTGAAGAGAAATAAAAATTTCTCGAACATTTTCAAACGACGAATCGTGTCTGTCGAATGTTCATTGTTATTATGTCATTACGACTGGCCGAGCGATGCATAAAACAGGAGAGATGCATACATGATGTCGAAGATCTGCATGATGTCGATGCATGATGCGACGCGCGTACTCGTTCTCGTGTGCGAGAATGCAATGGCGTGTTTATGACCGCGAAACATGACGCTTTAATTATAAAAGGCCTCGGTTACTGCATGAACATGCCAGCGACACGAAGAGAAGCGAACGCTCTAATCGTTGAGATCTCATGGAAACTCGCAATCACATGCAAAGCGAACAGCAGATTACATTCTTTCAGATCATTTCAGTTTTACTAGTGGAATCCACGACAAGTTTTACTGGTCTTTGATTTTTTATTTCCCACAGCGAGAAAGAAAATAAGGAAGGTCATTGGACTCATAGATGTATCCCATAGATGGATAATTTTAGTTTTCTATTTAACTGTTTTTTTTAATTTTATATATTTTTCATGCTAATTTTTTCTTTATTAAAAATAAAAATGTATAATTGAGCAATGTAAAAATATAAAATTTATCTTTGCTTATTGTAAATTAGTCAATACATAAAGATAAGCTATTTTTAGATTACATTTAATGTTATTGATTTATTATTCTTTTAATCATATTTTAATTATTATATATTAATTCATTTTATTAACTTGTACTGCTGTTTGTTATAAATTAAACTATAAATTAAAGTGAGCTTGATGTGTTTTTTCCTAATAATATTAATGCTATCAATTTTCGTGGTAACCAAATGGAATGGAAGGAATGCTCGCTCGTGGACCGAAATGCTGTCTGATTGATGCTTTAAGAATTTATTGGAGAGTAAGACTCGTAATAGAGGCGCACCGATCGAATATGATTTAGCAGCTTATTCTGTCGAGGCTACTAATATTGATTCAATATTGCACTATATATACGAATGCGAATACCACGACCGCATACTCTGAATTTTATGACTCGGAATAATCGAATAAGGAAACACAATAATACGTTCAAATGTTACATTATACCTGATTCCAGAAGATATACATTTGAAGAGAATGCACGTTAAATATTTCTGCAGAGAAAGAGGTAACGAGAGGTGAATTGTGTCTAAAATATAAACATAAAGACAAAGTGAAAATATATAAAACTAATTTATTTAAACATACAGATACACTTGGGTCAAGAAATTTTTGTAAATCAATGTCTAATATATTTTAATAAAAACAAAAATTTCTATAACATAGAATCTGGTAATTTTCATCTATTTTCACAAAATTTTGTTTAAAACAACACTTAATTTTAATATTTTTCAAATTATAATTTCTCTACATATACTTTTTTGTTCTCTATATACTATATGTACTTTTTTATATTGTGCAAATTAGGATGCTGTAAATCACTATTAAATTACTGATGATCTTAAGACTCGCGATTATTATCACATAATATATTTGCATTTATAACTCGAAAAGTATTATTTATTTCTTTCAATCTCATTTAATTTAATTTTACTAATGCATCAACAATAAATTCGTGGCGAATCTTTCTCAGATTTCATGTTAAAGCATCGCATGCCGTGACGATTAAGCAAGACAGATAAACTTAGCAGAAGGACGAAGGACGGAGGATGCGTCGTCTGTTAGAATAATTATACAATAGCTGAGTCACAAACCGATCGTCCCAGATCCCGGCGGGCACATACAAATCACGCAATCTCATTGTTCCGCTCGTGTCGTGCCAGTAGCCGTATGTTAAACCGTAGATACACCCTGGGTTAAATTGTCGGGCAAACAGAAACGTCAACGTACGCGCTCTTTTCCCGTCGGCTTTTCCAGCGGATCGCATAAGTGGTGGAAAAAACGGGGAGCGTGTATAGCGCCCAACCATTTAAGTACACCTCTGTTCCCTCTCCCTCTGCTCTCTGTATACAATATATATGCTCATATGCTTTTCTCTTTATCTTACTCTTACTAAAATAGCATTTAAATAAATTATTTACGATTTATTATTAGCGATAGAGCTAAGAAATTAAACAATCCGAGAGATGATAGATGCTTCATGGCTAATAAGATATCTTAACTATTTATGATAATTTTATTTATTTATCATATAATGTTAAAGAAAGAAAGAACGGTAATTGTAGTTGTCGATACGATACTGTCGATTAATATTTCGACATTTTTCAAGATATCAACATGATGATTGTTAATTGTAAGGAATTTTCGGAAAACAATATTTTAATAAATTAGATTGTGTGTGAACACGTGTGTAAGAATATATCGTTACTTTCTGAATAATTTGTCGATTGATGCATTTAGCTAATTCTGCACTACGATTTTTCTTTGGCGGACTTTTAGGATAAGGCGTTTCGACAAAGTGGAGGCTGAGGAGGAGAATTAGCCAAGAAAGATAAACAGGGTCGCGTGACCCGTATATCGTTCCCCCGCAGATCGTACATCGATTCCACGCTATAAGCCCGTCGGTGCATAATCTTCGAATATTACAGCATAGTCGTGAAGGGTGACGTTTGATAGTCCTGCGAGCTAATTCTCGATGCCATGTTCCCTTTCGTCCTAGATCAATATCGCAACGGCGGGTGCGCCGATAAAAGCTCGACAAACTTTAGTCGACATCTTAAACGTGAGCGCTTATCCCCGTATAGGAGCAGAAATGCTTGAATTTAATAGCGTATCAATACTTTTAGTGACTCAAGTGACTCATTGCAATTATTTTAGCGATATCATTCCATGATTTCGCTAAAAGTGAGTTGATTAGTAGTTAAAAATAATAGATAAAGTACTCCAACAAGAAGCTTATAAAAAAAGTTGGTAATAATTAGTATTAAGATGTCAATGTTCTCATTATTATTATTATTATTATTATATAGAAATGCGAGGTATCATAATATTGCTTCTTTTGAGCCACAATTTCGCTGAAATTTTATTATTGTAAGTATATAGAAATTGTTTGAAATTTTATTCATTGGTGTACGAATTAATTATTGTATATGTATATTTTCATATATCTCTTCAAAACATTAATATTTCAAATAATACTCCTTCTTATCACCAGTGAATCAATATATATAGAAATTTATTTATTCGACCACAAACTGGTTATACAGTGATGACAAATCACGCAACGTTTCGACCCAACTATTTCGGTCCTTCTCAAGCGTGAAAAAACCCCAAACTTTAGTTTTACATAAAAGTCGCTTTCTAAAAGGAAAATAAAAAATAAAAATAAAAAATCAATATTAAACTTATAAATGATACAATTAAATACAGTGTCCAAGTGTAATAAACTTACTGGCTTTTAAAGTTGTTTTCTGCCAGTAAGTTTATTACACTTGGACACTGTATTTAATTGTATCATTTATAAGTTTAATATTGATTTTTTATTTTTATTTTTTATTTTCCTTTTAGAAAGCGACTTTTATGTAAAACTAAAGTTTGGGGTTTTTTCACGCTTGAGAAGGACCGAAATAGTTGGGTCGAAACGTTGCGTGATTTGTCATCACTGTATAACCAGTTTGTAGTCGAATAAATAAATTTCTATATATATTAATATTTCACATTTCGTATGCAATGTAACTTGAAATAGGTATATTTTACCATTACGAAAGCCTTGCGTCTCTGACATATTTCTTGTCATTATCTGGTATTATAATTCTTGTAATTATATGAAATGAGGTGAAGGTACAAAACATTAACGTTAATCGCTAGCCATTTTACATCGGCGTCTCAAAATGAGCCTTTACATCGCCTTGAATAAATATCTGACAAGCAAACGACCGAGGAAAAGGCGAGAGTGAAAAATAACGACACAGAAGTCGACTTTTAATAAAACTTTTAATAAACCACGGTGAATACCGTCGAGAACAATTTCTAAGAAATAAAACGCAGATCGTAATGGATTAAATAAATATCTTATTTTCGATCGAAGAACTCTCTCTTTCCTCTGCTTTTTCTCCTTATCCTCCTTTTTCGGTGCGATTTTCGTTCGATTTGTCAACGTCGCACGAAGAGACTCTCCAGCGGACATGCGATCTCCAAGAATCAATTCAGATGGCATCGAGTACATTCGTCGAAGATGAACAAGCGAATTGAGGGAGAAAAAAATCCAGCGAAAACTAACGGGAGAAGAGGCGCTGTCACGAATGATTCATCGATGGATGCGTCTTGAGTCGCAATTGTAAATTTACTTGCACAGAAAACCAACTAATGCGCTTTTCAGTAACGTATCTCGCGACGATTTTGCGATCAATCCTTCCTAAGAATTTTATAAGAAAAATTTTATAAGAAATTTAATCGATGGAAAATCTCTCTTTGTAATTTCCATTAGCAAGTATCTCATTACGGAGTTAATCTTGATATTAAAGCAATTGATATATTTTCAGATTTTAATTAAAAAATGTTGAAGCAAATGTTGAAGAGTAGAAATAGATATACACTTTTTGACTGCAAAGAATCATATCTTTTTTCGGGACGAGCTCCGTGCGATTTATCGAGGCGCACAGTACGGATTGGGTATTCGAAGAATGGATATCTTCATGTGGAATTGATTTCGTTGGCATGAAACAAGTTGGCGAACGGATGAAGGACGAACGGTAGGAGAACGTGCAATAAAAGGCGCAACAGGGAATCGAGTTCTCCACCGTACGGGTGCGAATGAGCCGCGGGATTGCGATCGATAGGTCGTTATTTTTTCTTCTTTCTTTTGCATCGAAGAAATTACTCATTTTGCGGTTCGCTATCGTGGGATTGCAGCCTTGGACTTGAACGTGCAACCATGAAGATGGATTGTACGTAGATGCACCAATGTGAAGGGCCAACTAAGGAGTGCTATTCGATATACTTTGTTTCCGAATAATAAGCACATTACTTTTGTTATATTCATTTTTGAAGATTTAAAGTAATAAAAAATAAAGATTGGAGAGCAATTAATTTTATATAAATATTATAATTTTATAGTAACGAAAAAGAAATATTACAATATTTCTGCGTGTCCGCTTAGCTTATAACAGTATTATTATTAAGAATTTTGGTATAATATCCGGGATTACTTTATCCAGTACCTAATACATATAGACGGAATTTAAGCGTGAAGTCTTCTACTTGGAAGTAAGAGCAATGGCTGGTTGGTCCTCAATCAAGGTCTCCATTTTTCGCTCCGCGCAAACCTCTTACGATTTATCATTGGGAATCGATGAGAACCACTCGTGCGAGCATTGGCTTTTGCTAGGGCATCTTTAGATACTGTGGAGAAAGTGGAGACTTATTCACACCAACATTTTTCATACACCACGCACAGTGAGCATTGAAATATTTCTTTTTTACAATCTTTTGAACGATTAAAGAAAAATGTTGCATTTTTCTAAATTGACTGTTCATTTAATCTTAGAGGCTTTAATCGTCTACATGTGCGCATTATTGATCAGAAAACAGCTCAGCCATCATCAGTTTTCATTCCTAGAAAATTCTCACTTTCTTTTTATCTGACAAAATTGTACAGCCGCGTGAGAAACGTTTTATCCCAAGCAGCTGCATGACAATCATAATAATTTTACCTAAATCTCCGTTCTCCAAGATAAAAGTTTGCGAAGTTTGCTTCTCGCTTGCGTTGAATGTTCTCAAGGTTAATGCTCGAATGACCATTGCCCTCCTGAGAATCGATTTGCACGTATTGATCTCGACTGTCGAGAGCAAGAAGAGCGAAGCCAAGCTGAAAAGACGCAACAAGAAATCGAACTCCCGGTGGAACGCGTGCGAACGAGCCTCGATATTGTCGTTTGTGCCAGCCCTTCGTTCCCTTCGTTCTGCCGGACCATCCCTACTACCCTATTCGATCCCGTATCCACCTCGTCCATGCTGGATCTATGCTCTGTATACCCCTGACCCGTTGCTTCCAAGTTAGAGCTTCTCGTTGTCGAGCGAAACGGCGAGTTACCCAGGTTTCGCTAGCGAACAACTTGAAACTCAATCTAACGGGGTTCTCGCTCAGTCTTCCTCCCTGTACTCTTACCCTGCCAAGCGTCACGTCCTTGTTCTTCCTGCGGGGCCCTTTCGGAGCCCACTGGCGTTGCTTCGACTTTTACGGCTCGTCATACCGGGAGGGTGTTCCCGATTTTGCAGAAAGCGTAACTTCGCAACACGTGCCTCGTGGCGATGTGAAATAAGAGTTCTTTTCCTCTGGGAAAATAAAGAAGTTCACGGGAAACAAGCCCTGTCGACATTAGATTTGTACCTGACAATTAAGATGGCAGCTTTTAGGCACACTTTCAATTTCCTTACGCCTTTGATCGCGGAATAATCGTAGCTTCTATGCTTGTCACGTTTATACGCGTTTATATTACGTTGCTATAATATAATGGGATTGCAGCAAGTAATTAATAATTAATCTCAATATGATGTACTAGATGTATAATTTAATTATATTATTATATCACATTACATGTATTATTATCGTATTATAATGACACAAAGAGAGGAATGCATAATCCCTTTCACTATAAATTCACGTATGCTCTTTGGAATTTAATTACATAATTTACATATTATGCATATTAAATTATACATAATTATTGAGACGCAACGGAATATCAAAAGCACCAAACTCCGAAAGAACAGTAAAGTTTACTCCATTGGCAGAGGAAACATCGTCGACATGCTTGCTTCACGGACATGAAAGCGCCTGCGAACAATGTGTCGAGTCACTTCGAGGGATAAAACAAGGCAGGGAAAAAAGGCGAGACGCTCGAGAGAAGAAGGGAAGGGTCCCTTTAATGGGGAAAGCCCCGGATTTTGCAACATAACCGCGGGGACGACCCTGCAGCTACAAAGAATCACTCGCCGCTGCCCCCCGCAAGCACCGAGAAAGCCTTGACGAAGTTTTCAGACTGAAGTTCGTATCTGAGCGGCTCTAAAGAGCCCAATCCGCTCCACCCTCCGAATCAGGAAGGCATCGATGAAAATAATACGCGAGAAGTATTCGTGGAGTCATTTGTTTGATGAGCGGAAGCGCTCGTTGCGTTGCTTAGGTACAATCGAACAATCATCGCGAATCCTTGCGACACTTCATTGTTCCGAACTCTAACGATTGCCTTCATTAAGAGATTTTTGAGCGGTTTTGGCAAGTTCTGTACAAAAAGTCATGATTTTAGCTAAACATCTATATGATTTATTTCGCGCATTATATTAATTATTATCCAATAAAAATACTGGCTTGGAATACCTAAATAATTTAACAGCAATAAGGGAAGAAATACGAATATTATTTTCTCTCTCTCTCCCTCTCTCTGTCGTCCCGTATAATTCTCGTACTTGGTTTAGTCTGAAAAAGAATAATCTTTTTACGATTTTATTATCTATTTATCAACACAAGTGATATTATTATAAACTAAAATTTTATTATTATAAAACTTCATTAACTTGTTCCTCCAGCTCGGATTCAATCCTACCTTTTTGTCTTTGAGATATTCGCGCGCTCTGCTCGTGCCAAACGACAATGCTCGAACGGCGGCTCGAACTAATTGAGTAACGTTTGCGGTTACAGCGATTGCTGGGCGATAGCATAATTTCCGTCGGGCTTAAGGGACTAAATTTTTAAACGAGCCTCCTGCGCGGACCCTGCGACACGCATACATGCCGGCTGCGTGATATCGTAGTTAATAGTCGCCGCAAAACAGTCGGTTCCGTGACCCACGCGGACACGGAAAGCAGATCTCAAAAATACGCACGCACTTCGATCCTCGACGTGTGATACGTGGGTCAACGA
This sequence comes from Ooceraea biroi, assembly GCF_003672135.1. NCBI lineage: Eukaryota > Metazoa > Arthropoda > Insecta > Hymenoptera > Formicidae > Ooceraea > Ooceraea biroi. The sequence continues at coordinate 18,569,287 of NC_039507.1, read as the reverse complement.
GACCAACGGCGGCTCATTTTAATGCGACTTGTCGCGTTTGTAAGTCGCGTACGGCAGAAAGAGAGCGAGAGAGGTGCGAGTTATATCGACTGTGATAACTCGGCCGAATGAGCCTCTAACGAGTCGTTCGAGCAAATATGACGAATATTACGGGGCCGCTGGCGGGAGGGGGTGTACACCTGGATAACATTAATCTTATTCCGCGGAAAAATATGGGCGCAATGTAGATTAAGGTGTTTTAAGATCTCCACTGGCGCCGTCGTATTTTACATTACACGCACGTGCGCTGTAATGTCACGTAATAAATTTCGCCGGGAGCTTTCGTTACAGTCCCGCCACGCGATAAGGCGCTCAGATTGCGCAATTTTCGTCCGGCGTTCTGGAAGAAAGAATCAGATATTGCAGCGACTCCATAGTTTTATTTGCATTGCTGACAGTGCACTTGGCTACTTGAGCGCGGTGGCGAAAGCGAGATCGCTGATCTCGACCGGCGAAAGCTTAAAGTAATCTCACGAATCACGATAAGCTCGTGCTTCAGGTATCAAATAGCGTCCAAATAGCGTGCAGAAATTTCAGATGTCGGTTGCTCCAAACAACAAGCTTCGCATTGTACGTACAACTGCCCTGTGCAACTCCGACGTGTACTTCCGTCTGCCCGTTCTGTCCGCGTCACGTCACGATCTCGCGTCGTCCGAGTCTTAATGTACTCTGTGTTCGATAATCCCTTCGTCACGATGATATCAGAATAAATCTCTGTTTAACGAGTTCTCTTTTGCTATTATGTGTAAGAGGCGAAAAATAACTAGGAGACTGCCTTAGATTTGAACTCGAACTCTCCGGGATCCCTGGTTCACACGCCTAGGTCTTAGGCTGTACGGCCAATACTCCTACTGTTGTGATCAACTTGTTTTCATTCCGATCCTCTATACGACCTGTCAGTCTCGACTATCTTTCCAGATCTTACAGCTCGGCCAGCCTGACATTACATTCGTCCCCGAATGTCTCCAAATCGTCGGTTCACTCCACTTGAGTCCCTCCCAACCTCCATTTTTGGTTCACTCTTCTGAGTCCCTCCCAACATCCATTTTTGGTTCACTCTTCTGAGTCCCTCCCAACCTCCATGTTGGTTCACTCCTCTGAGTCCTTCCCAATCTCCATGTTGGTTCACTCCTCTGAGTCCGTCCCGACCTCTATGTTCAGGCTTCACTACCGGCCAGCTGCTTCTCAACTCCCTCCTCTCTGAGGGGTAGCGGATGAATCTCAACTGTCTTCGAGGGGTAGCGGATTTTATCCCACTTCTGAAAAATAACTAGGAGACTGCCTTAGATTTGAACTCGAACTCTCCGGGATCCCTGGTTCACACGCCTAGGTCTTAGGCTGTACGGCCAATACTCCTACTGTTGTGATCAACTTGTTTTCATTCTGATCCTCTATACGACCTGTCAGTCTCGACTATCTTTCCAGATCTTACAGCTCGGCCAGCCTGACATTACATTCGTCCCCGAATGTCTCCAAATCGTCGGTTCACTCCACTTGAGTCCCTCCCAACCTCCATTTTTGGTTCACTCTTCTGAGTCCCTCCCAACATCCATTTTTGGTTCACTCTTCTGAGTCCCTCCCAACCTCCATGTTGGTTCACTCCTCTGAGTCCTTCCCAATCTCTATGTTGGTTCACTCCTCTGAGTCCGTCCCGACCTCCATGTTCAGGCTTCACTACCGGCCAGCTGCTTCTCAACTCCCTCCTCTCCGAGGGGTAACGGATTATATCCCACTTCTGATGTTGAAAGAGCCGAAAAATAACTAGGAGACTGCCTTAGATTTGAACTCGAACTCTCCGGGATCCCTGGTTCACACGCCTAGGTCTTAGGCTGTACGGCCAATACTCCTACTGTTGTGATCAACTTGTTTTCATTCTGATCCTCTATACGACCTGTCAGTCTCGACTATCTTTCCAGATCTTACAGCTCGGCCAGCCTGACATTACATTCGTCCCCGAATGTCTCCAAATCGTCGGTTCACTCCACTTGAGTCCCTCCCAACCTCCATTTTTGGTTCACTCTTCTGAGTCCCTCCCAACATCCATTTTTGGTTCACTCTTCTGAGTCCCTCCCAACCACCATGTTGGTTCACTCCTCTGAGTCCTTCCCAATCTCTATGTTGGTTCACTCCTCTGAGTCCGTCCCGACCTCCATGTTCAGGCTTCACTACCGGCCAGCTGCTTCTCAACTCCCTCCTCTCCGAGGGGTAACGGATTATATCCCACTTCTGATGTTGAAAGAGCCGAAAAATAACTAGGAGACTGCCTTAGATTTGAACTCGAACTCTCCGGGATCCCTGGTTCACACGCCTAGGTCTTAGGCTGTACGGCCAATACTCCTACTGTTGTGATCAACTTGTTTTCATTCCGATCCTCTATACGACCTGTCAGTCTCGACTATCTTTCCAGATCTTACAGCTCGGCCAGCCTGACATTACATTCGTCCCCGAATGTCTCCAAATCGTCGGTTCACTCCACTTGAGTCCCTCCCAACCTCCATTTTTGGTTCACTCTTCTGAGTCCCTCCCAACATCCATTTTTGGTTCACTCCTCTGAGTCCTTCCCAATCTCCATGTTGGTTCACTCCTCTGAGTCCTTCCCAATCTCCATGTTGGTTCACTCCTCTGAGTCCGTCCCGACCTCCATGTTCAGGCTTCACTACCGGCCAGCTGCTTCTCAACTCCCTCCTCTCCGAGGGGTAACGGATTATATCCCACTTCTGATGTTGAAAGAGCCGAAAAATAACTAGGAGGCTGCCTTAGATTTGAACTCGAACTCTTCGGGATCCCTGGTTCACACGCCTAGGTCTTAGGCTGTACGGCCAATACTCCTACTGTTGTGATCAACTTGTTTTCATTCTGATCCTCTATACGACCTGTCAGTCTCGACTATCTTTCCAGATCTTACAATAGCGTGCGGAAATTTCAGATGTCGGTTGCTCCAAACAACAAGCTTCGCATTGTACGTACAACTGCCCTGTGCAACTCCGACGTGTACTTCCGTCTGCCCGTTCTGTCCGCGTCACGTCACGATCTCGCGTCGTCCGAGTCTTAATGTACTCTGTGTTCGATAATCCCTTCGTCACGATGATATCAGAATAAATCTCTGTTTAATGAGTTCTCTTTTGCTATTATGTAATGTTATGCCGTTATGACGTGGCCGATTTTGAAAAACTGGGGTCGCCCGGGTCGAAGGTTTTCTTGCTCGTCGCGGAGAGAGAGCTCTCCTCCTCCGTGGATCCCTTCTCATCTCTCTTCGTCGATCCGTCTCTCATTCGCTCATCCGTCCTCTTTGTCTCGTCGTCGCCGCAGGGGTTGCGAGGATACATCCGTGTAGGGGCGAATCTCGTCCCTTAAGCCTGCTCTCGCAGGCTCAGCCGAGGGAATGAGAGGGAGAGAGAGAGATGGAGGGCAGGGTAACTCGCCCCTTTTAGTTCCCGCTTTGATGTCCACCCAGGTCAGGAAATCCACCCGGTCCTCGAACCTCCCTGTACGACGGGCTGGAGGAAACGCGGGTGCGCGCGGTGTATCCGCATGTTCCTCCAATTAACCAGAGCCCTTTGCGTCTTAATTACCGCAGAACGCGCCCTTAAAGAACGACACCACTTGCGGTCGCCGCGCAAATGAGCGATGCCCGGGGAAAATTGCGCGTGTCTCCTGCCAGCGATATTTTCCGTCGCGCTGATGTCGTTGGCTTGTTTTCCGCAACGAAGTATCTTTGCCTTGAGCTACTTTGCAGGAAATTTGAAAGGCGCAGCTGTTCTCTATAGAAATAAAAAAATATAATAATAAGATGAAACACACACACACACACACACCTCCCCCCGTAGACAAAGAGCGGCTTAAATATCTTACCTGCTTATGCTGCATGTTCATTCCGTGCTGTAACACTAGTTCCTTTACGTAATCTTGTGTGCGAGAAAGATTAAAAATAACGATGTCAGTGAATTATTCAGCAAGTTTACACATCTTTTTGTCAAGAAAATCGCTCGTATTTTACTGGGGCTCGCTGTCCGGGAATGTTTACTGTAGTTTTACCGTCTGGTTCCTGGCCCAAATCGATAAAGGTATGACAATATACATACGCCGCACATGTGCGAAACGTGTCTCGGGCGCGAACCATTCGAGCGTGCCGACCTTTTATGCTCTTTTTTCCGATTTGGATTTGTGCTCGTGTATTGGCCGGACCTTCCCTACTGATTTGATATTTCCTTCGCCTTTATCCTGATATATTCATGGCCAACTTACGTCTGCTCCCCGTCACGTGCGTGCGTGGAAATTCTACAGTTACCGCGGACGCACGTCGATCTTGAGAAATACATTCATCTGTAACAGGAGAAAATATTTGACGAATAATTGATGGATAACTGACGAAAGCACATTTGCTGTAACTATTATTACCACACAGTGAGAGATATAAAGAAAAATAAATCGAAAATAAGCTGTAACTGAAATATGCACTGAGCTAAAGTGCATAATTCAAATGCATAGAAAAAATCAAAGAAAAGGAGAGAGAGAGAAAGAGAGAGAGAGAGAGAGAGAGAGAGAGAACATAACTTGATTAAATATATTTTTCTTTAATCCATTAAATCGTCATGTTCTAGTTGATACATATGATGCGACACTTTTATTGGAATTATTAAGTATAAAAACGATGTCAAATATTCCTGTAAGATAGATTAAGGAGAATAGTATTTTTTATTATTTGCTATTCTTTTACTTTTTTTGATAAAAATTGCTGATACTCCTCATCATGATATTGCCTAAATGTTATCTTACTTATTATCTTTTCCCATAAGTAAAACCCTAGTCTTGTTTGCAGCAGAAGCAACGCACTACTTGTATTTCGAAGTCGAGCTGCGCTTTCTTACTCGGTTTGTTCAGCAACGTATCATGGTAGAATTTTGCTCGGTAAGCCCGCGGTTCGATGGAAAGAAAAACAGAACCGTCTAAAGTGTGTTTGCCGGGGCAAATATGCCTCCCCTCGCGAGAGATGTTTCGCATATACGCTGTAGTCAGGATTTATTCCAGAATTCTTTTACAACGAAATAAATCGCGAGATGCGTCTGACTTTCTCTTCGGTATATTGTGTTCTGAATTCCAACTCGGTTAGTATTTTTTTAGGGCTTCTTGAATTTGCTATTTGAAGGGAGGTTTTATGCGAAACGCGTTGCGATCCTCAAAAGAAGTACGGTATCGAAAAATTTCAAGTAGATGTATGAACACTTTATTTAAAATAATATAAAACTGAATAATTTTATCAAATATTATATATTGCAAGAATTTTCCTCCGCGAAGATTTTTCTTTTCATGTAGAAATATCAAAGATATAATCTTCTTTATCTAAATATGAAAAAATGAATTAATTAGTTTATGCCAAAAGTACAATATATCACAAATTAAATAATACATAAGATATGAAAAAGTTTATATAATACATTGTATAGATACAAATAACGTAACAATTCTGTTTACAGAAATGTCGTTACGAAACAGAATTAATTTTATTCGTATGATTATAATAATCTTCACGTTCATGACGTGTCTGACCGAAGTGAAAACATTCGCATTCTGCTTCACAAATTGATCTCCCCTCGTCGAGTTACCCTCGCTTCGATTTTCCGTCTCGAGACACAGGAACGGTCGCTGCCAACGACACACACCGCGGAATGTAAAACGGCTTAAACGCGAAATAGCGGAAGCCCGGGAATCAAAGTAATTAACATTTCATATTCACCACACGTTCACGTCCATATATACGCGCACACGTGTGCGCCGTAACGATGTGGTTTCTTGTGGAAGAATAGCCCTTCTCTCTCTCTCTCTCTCCTATTTTAATACACGATCACTTTAACTTAATTAACAGAAAAATATCGTTTTCGGCAAATAAAAATCTGCTTTTTAATTCTCTTTCTTTCTCTAAATTTCTGATGAACTTAAACAGACGAAAAGTAACTAAGAAGCTTCCTTTGTAACTTAATGCTATTTATACATCTTAAATTAGATGTTGGTATAAAACTCTTTTTGACAAGATCGCGAAAATGTCCAGGATTTCCGCACACAGATGCATTTCGCAAATAAGGTATTCCTGCTTTTCCGTCGAGACATCGACGGACCGTGACGACTGTTAAAAAGCGACGATACGTCCCCTCGGGAACGCGAGAGAGAAAAACTTACCTGGAGAACCAAGTGGCATACTTATAAACGAGCTCACGCCTCTTAAAAGGTTACCGAGCAAAGGTCTTAATTTACTCTAAAAGGCTTAGAGGACGTGCTTATAAAGCGATCTAATTATCCGCTCGAGTAACTTCGAGTTTTCAGACGAACCGCCCGCTAAAAACACGATGCCGAATGTGATGCTAAATTTAATCAATGTTCTAAAGAGTACACCTCCGACATCTTTATTATCTATCAAATGTAAATCTAAAATGCCAGAATAAAATTGCTAGTAATTAATATAATCTGACAGGTATGTTAAATCTGTAGCGAAATGAGCGATTATTGCCAATTATTATTAATACGATCTTACGTATAATTGAAAATTATATAGAAAAAAGTTAACAACACAAAAAACAAAATTATATGAAATTAACAATGAGACGTTAATTAATAATGTGACGAAGAGGATTGCTCAATACGAACAAATTTTATTCTGCAATTCCATCTTCGTTTTTTTATTATAATTCTACTATTTGCCATTAATTAATCAGAGCTGCATGAAATTTCGAAATGAATCTATATAATAAGCGGATTGTAGCAATGACGGAATAGAAAGTGCAGTACGTATACGGTATAAAACCGCTACCGATTACGCTTGTTGGCATTCCGGGGTTAAATTAAATTTCTCACGTCCGGCACCTTCGCTCGCGCGCGGATGCGGAAAGTGCGGCGAAAATTTAACGAGGCGTTAAAAACTATTCGCGTGTCGCTGCTCTTCCTGTTTTATTTTCGGCACCCCGTAGGGCGACGGCTGAAGAGTTAGCCGGCCGCTTAATTCACTGTCTCGCGCGGCGGACTTTAATTAAAGCCAAAAAAATCCGGATCAACGAGGAAGAGGACCCCCGCGATGTCGGATGTGGAGGACAAAACGATTCTCTGCGAGTGACATCTGGAATTGGGGTGGCGGGGAGGCGATCTGGAAATCCACCCTTGGATACTTTTTAATGCATGCTGTATCAAGAAGAAAGATGTGTGTGTGTAACATATTAATATCACGCAATCTCGAAAGAAAATTGTTTTACGACAATTACAGCTGACAAGAGATTGACGAAAAGATCATCCTATAACACGTGTCGATTTCTGACATCACAAAGATAAATAATTGTGATTACAAGAGAAGTGTAAATTGATTGAGTGCAAATGACAAGAAATAATTAAATGAAGAAATATAACAATGCTTTTATGTTATGTTATGTGTACCTTATACCTCAAGGAAGAAAGAAAGAGAAGTCTACATTCAAACTATGATATATCAAATATGAAGAAATCAGGAGAAATATATCAAATATCTACGTTTAAGACTAAAACGTTCTCGAAGCATTCGCATCGTCTGTGACAAAGATTGTTGATTGAAACGAAGTAAATTAAAGCTTAATTAAAAGCGAAAGAATTTCCATGGAACGAAAATAGAATTTCGCATTGTTTCTTTCTTGTAGAGGAAAAATCGGTGGTTTCCTGCGAGTGACGTCTGAAATTGGTCTTTGAAAGAAAGAGAGAGATATGTTTTAACGCGGGATATCGCGAATTAAAAAACATTTCATTTGTTCCATGGAAACGAAAACCGACAATGAAGAGAGAACGGAACGGAGTGAGAGGGAAGGAGCGGAGAAAGAATTATAGAAAGGGCCTTTGAAGGGCCGTCCACTCGCAGGAGAGCACGTCCTGCGACGAGGATCCACAAAGGGGAAACTTCTTCCTCTCCTTTCTGTCATTTCCCCTCTCGCTCTAACATTTTTCCTTTTCTCGCGCGTAGGTTCGTTATTTTATAATTGGCACTATCCGCCCTCTTTCATGAATTATTCCGCGGACCGATAAAGTCGCGGAATATCGACGAGGCTATTCACTCGCTCTGTCTACCACGGCCATGGGCGTCGACAGAATTTTTCTTGGGGCATGCGACGAATTTTTCTCATATTCCCGTTAAAAGCGAGAGTTTCCTTATTATTATGATTGTTTTTTTGATAAGAACAATAAAAAACGTCCCAAACTCTTACGAAATTTACTCTAATTATTGATAACTCTTACATAACATCAGAATCATATTCTAGTACTTGCTTCTCTTATATTTACTGTTAATTAATTAACTAATTAAAAATAAAAAGTTCTGCTTTTTTCATGAAAATGCATCTGTCAAATATGACAAGCGTGACTAATATGACACTGACTCGTAACAAAGTCCCAAAGAACAAAGTGTACTAATTATTATTTATGTATATGATAGAAAGTGAATTATTCTGTAAAATATTTTTTATTATATTTTTTTAATGGAGCCTATCTCGCTTCCTTAAAATCCAGCATGAATACATTTCTTTATATTCGTTGTTCACGTCGCCCATGCGCTCGAACTACCTTTCCTCCGCTGTCGTCCCCAACTCCTCACTCTGTTGGATGATATCTCTTACAAATGGGAATCGCGTCTCTCACAGTCCGTAATCTCGTTTCCCCCCGCGACTGATTATCATCGAGTTGGTATTATCTTTTACCCCACGATCACCAACCAGCGTGGTTTGTCTCCGTCTTCGCGATCGATCGCGTACAGGCGTGATCTAAGGGAGCAAGTTATGAAAGGAAAACCTTCCTAATTAGTTTTCAAGAATGTTGAAAGAACCCTGCGCATTTAATAGTGTTAGATTTGCCATTTTCATTTAAAGTTTTACTCCTCGCGCGCTATGTAATATTGTCAGTCGAGGGAGAAAGAGGGGAGAATTCAAGAATATCAAGTTTGAATAATTGACTTATTGGTTGAAATAAGTCAATTGACTTGAAAATCCAACGAAAGGAAAAAAACTGATAACGCGCTGAATCTACTTTAGATGAGACTGACTGTTACATCTTGAAAATATTGTCTCCGCAAGTACACAATGAGGAACGTTAAAGCGCAGCTGAATATGGCGTCCGTAAAAGCGGTTGCCTCATAAAAGCTTCTTATCGTAAACCAAGATTTTCATTCTAATCTCAAGCACTACGGACGGACGTAATCACTCGCACGAGCGGATTGGTCGCGACCGGCCAGGAAGTGCATTACCTTCCACAAAAGAGAAACGCTCTCCTCTCTCTCCCCTCCGTCATCCAGGAAGAATGCGACGAATGCGCCGGGACGGATAAATTACGCAGCGGACGATCAAAAGGTCTCTCGATAGACCTCGGTGTCTCGTCTGAATTCATTTTACATCCATCTAAGCTGGAAATCCAGGAAAGAGGAAAGGAGAAAGGGGATGGAGAGGAACAGTCAGCGAAGAACACCAGCTGCGATGCGTGCAACGGATGCAGTACACACGCAGATGCGTTTGTTGCGCACGCATTGCGCGACGAGATTCCTCTCTCTCCCCCTCCCCCCTCTCGCCCTTGTCCTCACCTTTCATAGTCCTCCCTCCTCCCCTGTTCATGCGACAAAACTTCCCTTTGATGTCAAACGACCGAACAGACTTTCACTTCGCCCGCTCTCTCCCCCTCCCTCCTCCTCCTCCTCTCTACCTGCCCTCCCGTTACCGCACACGATTATTGCATTTGTGCCATTGCGGTCGTTTAGAATTTCCACGTGTCCCCGTCGAAGAGAGAAAAACAGGGGGAGAAAGGGGGGCGGGAGAAAAAGGAGAAGCGCACACCTATCGATTTCTCGCGGTTCAAACGTGCTACATACCACTTCTCGTAAAAAAGGGGCCTGCGCGCCCGCGTGTCTTTCGGTGCGCAATTAATTGAAGTGCACCTCTGTGTTCGCTCTGCCGTGAGAAGAAGCGGGGAGAGTGTAGGAGTAGAAGCGTGGCGATGGCGAAACGTTTGCGGGGGTGTCCTCGGCGTGCATTTCCATCCCTCTTCTTCGCGGGAGAGTTACCCGCGTCGACGAACGGACGGCAGAGCGACGAGGGATGGAGAGGCGAGTTGGAGGGTTCGGCAGAACGGACATTAATTAAACCGAGTTAATTTGTGATCGACACGGATGGTCGCGACGCGAGAGGAATTATACCAATAGGGTATATCGCAGTATCGCGGGATACACCTCCAGGATATGAATTCCGCGGTTTTTATATTATTTCTCGCACACGCGATCCTTGGAAAAAAATCGCACGCGAAATTCTCGACGTAATTTGCTTTAATTACGTATTTTTTTAGTCTTTTTTTTTAAGGAAACGGTGCGGCGAATTACAGTTTTATGTTCATTGAGCGATATAATTTTCTGTTTCATATGGTATTTACAATTTATAATTAGGTTTATAATTTATAATTAGATATTAAAAAGAATTGAATGAAAGAATTGAATATAGTTTTTTGCACATCTATAACTGTGCTGGTTCTCAAAGCCTGTTAACGTCCTTGAATTAAAAAGAACTTTATACGAAATTATGGCTCATAAAAGATATTAAAATTTAATCCAGGTACTGGATTCAATTATGGATTTAACTATTAAATGTAACTATTGATATTAAATCCAGTTACTGGATGCAATTTAACTATTAAATGTAACTATTCATATTACATCCAGTTACTGGATTCAATTTAACTATTATATTCTTTAATCTATCACTGAACATTAATTAATTAAAAGTGTATTAAATGTAACTATGACTTATCTATTAGGGGTGTGATTTAGTTTTGAGGGTTTTTTTGCTCAAAAACGCATGTATTTAAATATGATAATGAATGAATACCTTAATCAAACTATTTTCCTTCGTTTTCTATAACTTTTTCGCATCTTTCTGGTAAGAGATGGATTCTACGACGATAAAATGACTCTTCTTTTCAGTTGATCCATTCGTCGACGAATTTTCGCACTTCTTCCAAATTATCAAAGTGTGTATCCTCTAAAGCGTGTTGCATCCACCGGAACAAATAATAATCGCATGGAGCAATGTCCGGAGAATACGCGGGGTGCGGTAAGACTTGCCATTCGAGCTCTAATAGTGTTTGTTTCACTGATAACGCAACGTCAGGTCGAGCGTTGTCACGAAGAAGAATCACTTTCCGTCGTTTATTCGCAATTGGTGGTCGTTTTTGGTCCAATGCTTGCTTCAACTTGTACAATTCGTGTCGATAACGATCAGCCGTGACAGTCTCATGCGGATTTAACAGCTCATGGTACACTATCCCACCAAATACAGAGCATTACTTTTGAACCGTGAATATTGCGTCTCGGAGTGGATGTTGATGGTTCGCCTGGATCCACCCATGATTTTCTGCGTTTCGGATTATCAAAATAGATGCACTTTTCATCCCCAGTAACAATCCGAGACAAAAGACTCTTCTTTTTTTGCCTGGCGATCAACGAAATGCAAATGTTCAACCGGTTCGCAATGGCACTTTCCGATAATTGATGTGAAACCCATTTCCCTTCTTTCTGAATTTTTCCCATTTCATGTAAATGTTTGGTAACTGTCGTACGATCAACATTTAATGCTCTGGCAAGTTCTGAAGTGGATCGTGTTGGATTTTCGTGCAATAATGCTTGCAAATCTGCATTTCAAGCTTTCTTGGTTGTCCCGAGCGTTCTTTGTCCTTCACGCGTCTTAATTGATGGGGCAGAATCACCATAAGTTTCCACAAGAATTCTATAACCGTCAGCGGCAGTTTTGTTTTGATTAAAAAACAAAAGCAACGCATGTCGAAAATGCTAAAGAGCTTTCGGAAGTTGCATTTTTACGATGATATAAACACGACTGTTATTGCATCTATTGCTATAATGCTACTAAATGTCATGGATAATGTCAACGCTGTAAGAAACAACAGTTATCGGAAACAGCTATTGGGACAAACTGACACTACAGCCATCTGTTGCAAAACCCTCAAAACTAAATCACACTCCTAATATATAGTCTCGTTTACAAATTAATATTAAACAGTTTTAAAGACACGCAATAAATCTTTTATACATCCACTAATATTTCTTCGCTCACAAATTCGCAGGTGCCTTATCCGCCACGTAATATTTTATAATGGCTCTTAATTTTTTTTGTTAAAAAGATTTACGACGGCCATCATCAAAGATCGTCATCGTAATTCCTCCCTCGTTTTCATCACGCATTCGCGTAAATACGCAATGCGGGATTTTTCGTACGATTCGCCCGAAATGTACGCACGCACGCACGAAACTACGCACGCACGTGTGGGCGCGTGATCGACGCTGATACGTATTCGCCGCGAAAGTATCAGGTGAGTACGAAGTCGCACGACGTGACATTCGGGAGAGTACAGCCGGGGGGGTAGTACAGCCTGAATAATGCGCCAATATGCACGAAGATAAGAGAGCTGTGTTCCGCGCCCTTGTTCCCTCCCTCCCGCGCTGCACCTTGACGCGCGCATAAATACGCACGTGGACACGCGCGACAACGCACTCGCGCGCACGGAAATATATACCGTGGCGTGTAAGTGACACGCGGCACGCGAGATTCAGTCGTCACGCGAAACACGATACGCTAAGTATATATATATAAGTGTGTGTGTGTGTGTGTGTGTACTCAGCCGATTGCCCGCCGCCTCCGAATTTTTATTGGCCGACACCTCGAGTTTTATCGCGAGGATATTTTCCCTAACAAGTACGAGTTTGTCAGAAGGGAAGGGCAGCTAATTGTGTGAGTCTCACACGCACGATGCGAAATTATGGACTTCCGGGCAGGAATTAAAATAGCAATTCTCGTATAACACTTTATCAGGGGGGCTCTGCGTTCGCACAAGCATCGATTTTTAAAAGAACATTCCTGTTGTAATTGTAGCAGCAACTTTTTGATAATCATGCCTCTCGTGCGTATGAATAAGATTGGAATAATTAACGAGTGTTCTTAGAACTTTCGAGCCTGAAGCGAGGAATCTTTTCTATCGCAGTATACGAGCCAAGTAAAACGATGAAAGAAATGACTTTGCATTCGAGTCACGATTCTTTCCTCACTACTTCTCCTATACACTCCCCGATGTCAGTTTCTCCCGGTATCCTTGTAGAGCTAACGGGCGGCGGAAACGTGCTACCGCGATCATAGAAGACTAAGTGCGTACGAGAAATTTCAACCCCCCCGAAATTACGCGGTGCAGTGCAGAAAACCGAACACCAGAGGAAGCTGAAGAAGCTCGCGAACCCGCACGAAGATGCGGCAACGCGTAAAATTTGCTCGCTCGCTTCAACGTTTCCTTATCGCGGCGTAGTCTTTAATTATTGCGAGATCGTCTATTTATAGACGCACACACGCGCACACACACATATGTGATATCTCCCCCCCCCTCCTCCGGAAAATGCACCCTTTCGCCGGAGACGACGATATTACGTCGTCCTGTACTCCCTCACCGGCAATTAGCGTCGGGCGACAGCAAAATTCGCTATCTGCGAAATTACTGCATTAACGTGGGACGTGCTTCTGAAATATGGCACGGGTTGTCCTTTCCTCCCCTCGTCCCTTCCCTCGTCACCCTCCTCCTCCCCGCTCTGATCTTCTTCCCTCATCCGCCGGAGGTAACGAAAGATCGTGTTACCCGGTTACCCTTCCTGTCTCCGCCAGCTGGTCCTCGCAAAACGCGGGGAAGATGTGACTCACGTAACGGCGAGCGCGAAATTAAACGTAAAGTCGGCGGAACGTGGTCGGCCAGGACGAAGGCCTGCCTGCGTGCGACTCGCTCGGCGAGGATTAAGCGACGCGGTGGCGTCGCGACGCCAAGTACATAAAAATAAAAAATAAGGTTCCGAACAATGAGAGTCACTGCATAAACATCGAGCGTTACCAAGTTCTGTGCATAGACGTCGAGCGCTACCGTATAGCTTATCTGGAATTCACATCATTTGACGGGTCACATAAACTTGTGATTACAATATTTCGGTAACTAAAGCCGTTATCAAAAATCTAATGGCACTTTTATTATATAATATAAGTACAAGCTTTCGATTGCGACCAATTTGGATAAGATTTGTACAGTCAATCCTGAGTTTATTATAATCGTACGTTAGAATCGTGACGTTAAGTTTTCCGTTTCCAAATTCTGGTTCAGACTCACGTACATATGCTCGCACATACACATGCAAAGCGATTTTGTCCCTCAAGCTGCTGTTCACACATGCATGATTTAATTTATTATAAATAAAAAATTATTTTAATATATGGATACTGTTTTATTTTAAGATAAAGATAAAAATCGCAAAAACTATACAAAAATTTAAATTTACTTGTTTTAAATGAAATAATCGTGATTGCGTCGCAATGATAATTAAATAATTCTTCTAATTTTAAGATATAAATTATGACAATTTAAGATATAATTTGGAACATTTTATACTCATCGAACGTAATCGAAAAAGAAAGAGAGAGGGTGAGAGAGAGAAAATGTTAAATTGTCACAATTTATATTTGACAATTAGAAGAATTAAAAAGATTTGCACGAGTAGATAAATCTTTATTATCCAACATTTTTATGTTGAATGAGATCTCACAGCAGAAATACAATGGCATATTATTGCGGCAATACAAAAATACATAGAAACATTTAAAATTAATGATACTAAAATAATTCAAATGACAGATTTAAAAATTAAAGCTGTACCTGGAAAAGATATATATTGGTGCGAATATACTAAGATATAGTAAAAGTCTTGATTTGTAATTACTAAGAACTACAGATAATTACTAAATGAATTGAAACTTTGTTTATAACGAATGCTCTGAAGAAAGATTGCGACTCCGTACTTAATTCCGAAACTTGATCGAAAATGAATAGAACGATTGCGCTTCGTTTTCCATTATAATTCCGGCAATATCTTAGAAAGCTGTACCTACGGAAAAGATCTCGATTGTTGCGAATATGTATAAAATTATTAGTGGAAGTTTTCATCAAGGTGAAAGTACAATTGACGGACATTATACAAACATAGTACATATGTGCTACCGAATGGCAATTAATAAATGATTCAAAATTGCTAAAGTACAGTTGGCCTCGAAATGCTAAAAATGCATATACATTTTTTGCAGAAAAAATATAAAAAATTTTTACAAAAAGTAATGAGATCCCTCTAAAAAAAACCTTACAAAGGTAAAAAAATACGCCAAGTAAATTACAAATCCTCACACTGACTTGCTTCTAGTTACTTGGCTAATTAACTATGGATTTCATCTTATTTTTGCTTTTTTATCTACTTGGCGTATTTTTTTTACCTTTGTAAGGTTTTTTTAGAGGTATGATATTTTCCATTTTATTGGGAAAATAGATGAATAACAATATAATAGTATTACATATATGAGTAATGTCAGAAAACTTTTAACATTTACCTTTTTTACTTTTTAACGACTTATCTACACCTTCTGCGTGATATATATGTTTAATTTTCCACTTCTGTATACAAAAAGATATAAAATAAATATATTTAAAATGTCACGTGAGATTACACTTTATTTTTACGATGTTTATAATTTAAAAGGTGAGTATAACGCAATGGACATTTTTAAGCAATAAATCTTCATATTATTATATGGTATAAAATCGTATCGCATTTATAATTAACGTGTAAACTGCATTGCTCAATTACTTTTGAAATTATTATTTTCTAAATATTTTATTTTATAAAATATAGTTTTACAGTTGTCAATATTTGATAGACCAACAGTATCATGTTTACAACATATTCTATATCTTAAACGCATACCACTAAACAAAAGCTACAATTCGTTAATTAAATATAATACATCGTCTGGATACTCAGTTGCTAACATCTTATTTGGCATATAATAAGTGCCTTTGAATTCACAGAAATACACGCCGATTGCGCGATTAGTAATAGGTGTCGGCGTATTTAGCTTCTCTAAGCTGACTGAAATAAAAAATATATACAATCATGTTATTATACAGAGTGCTTCCAGGTTAAATGACCAAACTTGAAATATGAATTTAGAACTTCAAAGCAAAACAAAAATCTTTGGAAGCTCGCAAATGCTTCGCTCAAGAGATTAATTTCTAAAATTATTAGGATGTAAGTTCTGTTAGGAATAAATAATTCTGAAATAATCTAGGTTTGTCATAATAGGCAAATTATTAGACTAGATGGTCAGTCTTAATTACTAAAGAGAATCATTTATTCAAATTCGAGTTTTCTGCACGCCAACAGGATTCGTCAGTCTTAAAACACAGTTATTTTTCAATAATAATCAACAATAATTATTCTTGATGAATCTTATCAATAGAGAGGTTGTCTATCAGCAATAAAATAACTGTGAAGATAGATAACTTCCATCGACTGAGAGTATTTTTCATATAAGTGTGGATGAAATTCCTAACTCAGAAACAGGTCCTCTGATATTTGTTGATGGGTTTTGGTTGAAATGCTGCAATATGATAGCAATTATTCTTTTATTTTGCAGAGGTTCAAAAACTCCATCAGTTCGTGGCACCATATTAAATGACCCAGTTTCCCTCAATGATTCGTTGAAATGTTAAAGATAACAATATCTTATTTGGCAATTTTCTGTTTGGAAATCGCGTTGCGTATTCACAGGGAACAGCATTAATATTTCCGTTACAAAATCTATATAAATATGCAATGTCTATCAATGACCTATATACCGAAAAAAGAGGTATTTCGATTATATTCAATCCTATACTTCTATAGCCTCAAAAGTCAATATCTCTTGATCAAAGCGCTTGCGTGCATACTTCCAGAAGAAAATGTTTTATTTTGAAGTCCTCATCATAATTTAAGTTTAAGAAAATCATATTTTAAGTTTGACCGTTTAACCCAGGGGAATCCTGTATATAGTAATTATATATGTGTATAGTAAATATATATAATTCAGATTAAAACAATGTATCTAATATAGTTTGTTTATACCTTCGCAAATACGAAATACTCGCTCTGCATAAAGGACGAAATACCATACAGATTGATTCTTGGCTCTCAGTTCCAAATCATCAATCTCCGTCCATCCTATTATCACGAGTGGTATATCTTGCCACATAGTATTTGTACCTTTAAGTTTCACGATCATTCCAACTGCAAATTTCATTTCAGCAACTCTCTGCTTTGGTTTGAGTACGTATTTTATATGTTTTGTGCTTGGTGCATTGTAACGAGACTAGAAAGTACAAAATAATTAACGATAATATATAATTATCTTTTTAATTTCATATACAACACATCCCCATAAAAGATAATCTCTTCAAAGAAGACAAAGTGGAGTAACAGAAGCTTGTGTCGTCTTCATAAATTAATAACATACATTTTTAATAACATAAGGTACTAAGGAAATTCTAATAGAAGGAAGTCTATTGTCACTAACGTTCGCCAGCTTATTAAATTTAATGTAGTATCACGATTAGAATCTTTCTACATTATTTTTTACATTTATGCTTTCTTTTGTCTCTGCCATTATCTCGCATAAGAAATCACCTTTGTCAGAATGTCGTCGTGACAGTAAAGTAAGATTTAATTATGCACAGAATATTATATTTATATTATCTTTTTGTGCATATGTGTAATATTTATCTACCACACAAACAATGGGCACGCGTACGCGTAAGGACATACCTTATATTCAGATAACATGTCGGTTGTTCTCTGTTGTATTAAATCGATGTGTCGACTTGCATAGCATGTAGCCCTAAGTTCATCCTGCACATATGTGGAAATACGAAAGTTATTTATTGTGAAAACATTTCTTTCTGCATTTATAGTATTTGACAAATATGTGATACGCTTATTTCAAGACATATCGATACTCCTAATAAAAAGTTTTATGGAAAACTAAATAAAATATTCATATATACAATGGATCTTAGTATTCTTTGTTATATGGAGATATTCTTATCATAAAAAATATATTAATGAATCTTATCTTCAAAAAAAAAGAAAAGAAAACTACAGGAATTTCATTTCTTTAGTTATAAACTTATTGAGATACCGTTTCATACCAATTCATCTACGAACTTAAATGCATCTTCTTGTTTTCTCATATAAACATACAGTGATGTCAACAAGTCTTCTTGCACCAGATGTAGAAACCTTGTCCACCAACGACCTTCTTCAGACGTTCGTTCGAAATTATTACAATTTCTTCTATGATAATAATAATTATAATCCGTATTTTCCATTTCTATTATATAACTTTTTGACAATCTTATCAGTAGCTAAAACAAACATTACATTCATTAATTAAACTAAGATTACAAAAATTTCGAAAATAAAAAATGTTTTGAAATTAGAAACGAATCACCCTTTAATGTGTCAATAATGTAAATTGTAACATATCATGATATGTCTATGCTATGCATGTTTGTGACCAATTATCTTATGGTCAATTTTATGAATTCTTGTCATTTAGTAGATTTGATATAATATACATGAATAATTACCTCTACCAAAGTTATTCTGGGATATCTATCAAAACTTATTGGACATTCTAACGCAAAATTATTAATTCTGGGCAAGTTATTTTTATTCAGAATAGCTCCATCTTTTCCCTCTTTGAGATAGATATAAAAACAGTGTTCGTCATTAGAGTTTGTTACATTACTGCAATAAAATAATAAAAATGTATATGTATGACTAAAAGAAAAATGGAAATTTAGAAAAGATATAATGAATTGGAATAAAAATTAGTTTACCCATTTTGGCTTCCATTTTAATAACCAATAATATGGTTCGTCTTTGCCGCCTTCCATAAACAGAATATTATGATAAGGATTAAGAAAAGATACTAAATCACAATATATACCAAGTCTTCTTGCTACACTCTGGAATATGATTGTCAACGATACACTATTCATCTGTAAGGTTTTAACTATATATCATAATTTAAGAAACAAAAGTATTAACATTAATAAGAAATAATAAATATGAAGCTATAGATAAAATATAAGCTGATCATAATGTATTACAAACTATAACTTACGATATCTTTCATTAATAGGTATTGTCGAAAGAGATCTGATTTTAAAGAATGTATAACTGCCTCGAAGGTTGGTTTGTACAAGAGTATGTTGAAAAGAATATTTATAATCTGTCTTCCCTCGCTGTTGTTCCATTGATTTTTATAGATATTATTGTATTTCCACCTCGAGAATTGTTCACGAGATGCCGAGAATATTGGATGCTTGGGATTCTCAACTTTAAGATGCTTCATCACCTGTTGTGCGATATTATCCAGGTCCATATCTATGTGCGAGCAAGAGACATTTTTCTCCGGATGAAACCATTGTATGATAAAAGTTATTACCTCTTCCAGTAACTGGTGTTTAGGAGGGCGATTTATAAATTCCTGCCATACGTTTTCTAGATGATAATGCCTTAAATATGTTAGAAGGATTCTTCCGTAATAAATATTTGTCAGGTTGTCCTTATATCCACTAAAAATTAATACTTTGTATATTAACTGATAAATGTTATATCTCTTTATCATATACATTACAGTATAACTTCCTAATTATTCATAAAACTTTTAAATAAATATTCATTATTTATTAAATCTCACCTTTTCCACCGATCATTTAAACTTATTAATTCATCCATAACTAAATAATAATTCAAGTGATATGTTGTGTTGTTTGGATAAACCAATAAAGTAAGTTCTTCCTTGTCGAGAATTACATTATGGAAGGAGTAGAATTTGTCAGGTAAATGGCATACGTAAAGAGAATGACGAAGTTGGTCTCTTGTAACACGTTCCTGGAAGTACTCATCAGGACAGTTGTAGTAGTACTTTCGCTCATTTGTACCAACAAATGCCGTAATTCTTTCTTACATTTTACTCGTGCTTCTATCAAGTCTTCAAAAGTTAAATAGCCTTTATGCATCTCGATTAGACGAACTCTTTTCAAAGCAGGCCATCTGGAATAAAAATGTGAGAAAAGAATATTTTTAAGTTTTCGAATCATTGGATATGTAATTGTATAAATAAAATCATTGTCAGAGCAATACATTTTGACGAATGGAAGAAACTTGAAATTACACATACTTTTTATGCAAAATCTAAGGTGAGTTCTAAAAGGATGTAAAAAGAAACAAGAGCAATAATATAATCTTTCGACTTGTCTTCCTTATGATGGTTATATTTATCACCATATTGCACGACAACAGAAAAACCTCATAAGGAAAATTACAAGTATTACACATGTGAGCCAAATTTATACGCTATATTTTATCTGTTGTACGTTCAAGGAAAATAATAAGAGCTTTTCCGTTGCTTGCATTTCGATAGAAAAATACGATCCAAACGAATCACAAAAAAGTACTGCAATCTGGTTCCGTTTTAACATAAAGGCAGCTTTGTGGGAAAGGATAGCAAAATGGGATCAAGGCAGCAGGAGTGCAACAACTTGATCCCGAAACTCCTTTACTTATTTATCTTATCTCTAAAGAATTTAATATAAAATTATATAAAATGTTATTGACGCATGCGAAAGCTGTATCAGACACAAAAGAGTCTTTCTCTAAAAAAAGTATCTCTTTTTAAACTGTTTGTTTGATTAGTCACTAGATAATGGATATATATAATAAGGACCCCACACTGAACCTTCTCTTTTCTTCTCTGAGCAGCAATATATGAAACGTATTCTATAATAGATTGTCATAAAGCACACACACACACATGTGTAATTTTTGTATCTATCCTCACTACTTATTGTTAGTCGCAACAGCCGTACTACCATTTTTAATAAAAAAACACACGCGAGTGGCAGAGGATCACAGCAGGTTTTCATCATTTAGTACAGACTACTTAATTAGAAGAAAAAGAAAGTTTACTGATACACTAAATGCAAGTTATTTCTATCCTAGAATATTTGCTCATACAGATGTAGGTTGTAGGTCTACCACTGTTTCACCATGTAGATATAATCGTTTTTTATATAGATGTAATAGTTGGTTTTAGAAAATTCCATTCTCTGTTTCAATAACGTGGCAATATGACATACCGTTAAAACTTGGTATCATAAATATCTTGATAAAAATTTTAATTAAATTTAATTACAAGGAACTAGAAAATACCTCTGATCGAACTTTCGCCTCCAAAATGAGTTGGGGTATAGCATTTGATAAAAATGCTTGCACGTGGAGGAAAAATTTGCAAAATCTTGACACTGATAATGTTAGAACCCAGAATTATATATATCACGTCGACGGGGAGGCTCATTATTGTAGCCATTGTAAGAAAAAAACGATATAAATGAATCTACGACACTTATACGAAATTAATGTATTTTGCATTACACTAGCAATTGCACTGGTTTGTAGGTTGTCACTTAAATGCATAAAAGCGAATGAAACACCACAGCACAGTGTTGGAAGCGACACTCTTATTGCACACGTGCGTTGCAAGTATTCTCAGTGACGCATAAAGTTTGTGAAACGATGTATCCTGTAGTAGCCACGTGGTAGACACTAATAGGCCTATAGTCAGCACGCGTTTACAAAAAGCCTTCAGTGACTTTTCAGCCAATCAGGTGGTTTTCAAGCCACTTATAGAGGCGCTTTTATCGTTGTAAGCGCGTTTTGCGTATAGGTCATGAAGTTTATTCCTTTCACGACAGATTTAGATCTTATATATTCTTTCGTTCATCTTATGTGCAAAAAATTATTTAGGAAATTGCAAATATTGCTCGAAATTATGTGACATGTAGAGGAAAGACGCCAAATATACCCGATATACCATTTTGTTTTTGGAGATTATCTCTTAATTTAAAGTTCGAAATAAAAAGTTGCATACACATATATACATATACTAGAGACTGCCTCTTATTATATTGTATTATGTTTTTTATAATATCGTTTCTAGTTTTTAAGAAAATAACGTTTTTCTAAGACACACGAAAACTGAGCTCTGAAACATGGGCGCCCACATCGACATATCTGTTAAAAATTATGATATATGTTAACAATATAATAAATGTAAATAAATGATCCAAATAACACATTAAATGGTTATATAATATAAATTTCTAACACTTTATATTTCAATAGTATTTGCAACAGTATTTATGTAATAGTAATAGTATGTGTAAAAGTATTTATGTACTAATATATAAAACATCTATGTAATAACGAAAATAATAAAAAAATAAAAATTCATATCAAACATCATGTATTCTGTCAGGGATTGAACTTAAGTTATGTTGATTGCAGAGTGGCGCACGTATCACATAGAGTATGTCGGGTTACGGCACACTCTCAAATTTAAATTCTAAATATTTGCAATCGTGCCGTAAAAAAAGTAATAATGATAAAAATAAAAATAAGATATTTTTAGGGAGCTACAAGTATGTAGAAGAACTTGATATTATAAAAAAGATAACTACGTTGTTTAAACTACGTAATTTGTCAAAGACCTTATTGAAAACTTATAGAAAAAAAACTTTCGAACTTCAATAACTCGATATAAGGTCATTTAACATGTAATCAACAACCAAGAAGTATATGAACTATGAGTTCTTAATACGTTAACTAACTAAATAAATCGCAGTTATATTAGTTTTGATAAAGTGTAACATTTACTTTCTGAGAAATAGAGATATATCGCATTAAGAGGTCTATGTCAGTTTCGGCCTTTCCTCTAATAACCTCTTAAAATCGCCATTTCGTGAAGTTAAGAATGATGTTTTACGGACCTGGCTCGAATGCTACACATGTGTCATAGTATACGTCACACACATTTTGCACCTTACGCAGATGTCATAAAATAAAATACAATCAATAAAATAAAAAATATAAAATATAAAATGCGTGTAACATTGAAACATATAGGTAGAAACCATAGATATATTAAATATAGAGAGAGCTTTGTCTATTTTATCGCGCGCAAAGATAAGTGGGGCAAGAGGGGCAGATTTTCCTCCTTCGCGCATGCGCAATTGCGCGTTTCTGCCACCGCGGGCGATTTGTCATTGTTTATACATCGACGAGACAATATAACCAATTTTTTAAAAAAGGAGAAGTTTTTATGGTTTTTATCTTATTGATTAAACTTTCTGAAAACGAGCTTAATTCTTGAGCCTTCCACTCACACGCCAGATAACAAAATTACACATGGCATTGACGGATCTTGTCCGGAAGGTGCGATTCTGCGTCAGATTGCACGTTCATCGGCATCAAGTTCGGTTGATACTTGCGATTACTTATCTATCTTTAAAGAAAGATGAGCGTTTGAGAAAGAAATCTTAAAATAAATATATACACGATCGCGCGTTTCATCAAAACGTCTTTTGACGAAATATATTTTCGAAATTTGTCGGGGTAAAGGTAAAAGGCGGTGGAGGCGTTTTGCCGCCCCTCTTGCTTTGGAAGTTGGTCACCTTAAGCCATGGCAGCCTACGTATTATGCATATTTACTGCGTGGAGTAAATGAGAAACACGAACCCAACAGGAAGCATGTGAACGGGGGGAAAAATGCGAGGTAGAAACAGGTGGAGGGCTGGGGAGGGGGACACGATGTGCTGCTACCCGTAATTTATCTCAATTTGATTGCGCGGGAGACTTGGCTCACCTTCCTTTTTTTTCCCCCGTGTTTCTCACGTAGAGGCAAGATTATAATTTCCGTTAGTGTAGTATGTATGTACGCCGCGCCGTGTATGTGCGTTTCGATATCGGCAAAATGCTCGGTGGCTCGATTAATACGATTGATTGAGATACACGTTAAATTATATCGCGAATAATTCCATCTGTCGCGCTTTGCGGCGCAGTTCGCAGTTCGCAATTTTCCCAATGCAATCGCGTGGATACGTGCACTTAACGAAAATGGGAAAATTAATGCGGTGGCGGTGATCAATAATATGTCTTTCGATTGGCATCGTGTGCAACATTTCAATGATGCAATCAAGCTCCATACGGGGATAATTATAAAGCAATTCAATTCGGGAAACTTTATATTTCGCTGCGGCCGCTTCTTGCATCTTTCTAGCGTCGCGATTGATGCTTTAATATTGGGTTGGCCAAAAAGTAATTGCGTTTTTTTCCAATAGATGGACATACATGTCTTGAAATGTAACTAACTTCATTCTAAACCGCAAATTCATTATGTAGGTTAACAACTCACAGTTCAAGCTTGTTTTAGAAAAAGAAAGTACACGATTTCGTTAACAATCGTTTGTTTGCCGTCGATTTCAAAATGGAAAATCAAAAAGAACATTTTCCTCATATTTTGTTTTATTACTTCCGAAAAGGGAAAAACGCTGTGCAAGCTCATAAAAAGTTATGTCATGTATATGGCGAAGATGCTTTAAAACTGCGGCAGTGTCAAAATTCGTTTACTAAATTTCGATCTGCAGATTTTAATGTGAAAGATGCACCACGCTCAGGAAGGCCAATCGAAATTGATGACGACAAAATAAAGGCACTGATCGATTCGAATCGGCGTTTAACGACACGAGAGATTGCTGAGAATCTTGACATATCGAAATCGAGTGTTGAAAACCATTTAAAACGACTTGGATACATTAGTAAGCTCGATATTTGGGTGGCACATGAGCTGAAAGAAATTCATCTCATTAAGCGTATTGACATCTGCGATTCTCTTTTGAAACGTGAGGAAAATGATCGATTTTTGAAACGTATGATAACAGGCGACGAAAAATGGATCGTCTACAACAACGTCAAACGAAAAAGATCGTGGGGCAAGCGTGATGACCCTGCTCAAAGCACTTGAAAAGCAGATATTCACCAAAGAAAGATTATGCTGTCAGTCTGGTGGAACTTTAAAGGTATTGTGTATTTTGAGCTGCTTGCAAGGAATCAAACCATTCATTCAGACGTATACTGTCGTCAACTGGATAAATTAAATGATGCCATCAAACAGAAACGTCGAGAATTGGTGAATCGCAAAGGTGTTGCGTTTCACCATGATAACGCTAGACCACGTACAAGTTTGGTCACTCGTGAAAAATTGTTGCAACTTGGATGGGATGTGTTACCATGATGTTACCACATCCACCATATTCGCCAGACCTGGCACCATCAGATTACCATTCGTTTCGTTCTTCGCAAAACGCCTTGAATGGTAAAACCTTGACTGCTGATGAGGATATGAAATCGTTGTTGGAATTGTTTTTTGCTGAAAAAGATAAGAACTTTTTTGAGCGCGGAATCATGAAGTTGCCTGAAAAATGGCAAAAGATAATCAAACAAAATGGACAATATATTGTTTAATAAAGTTTTTGTTTCCCATGAAAAATTCGCCTTTTATTTATATTAAAAAAAACGCAATTACTTTTTGGCCAACCCAATAATTAATTTCGAGAATGAAGGTGATCTCTCAGAAACCGTGCGCGATATCAAAATGTGTTTGTGATAATATCAGAGTTGTTGGACTTGCTATCTTCGTCCCTTTCTCTTTTTTTCTCTTTCTCTCTCTCTACTTTGTTTTATATCATCTGCCCATAAGGCTGGGATTTGGTGATAAGACCCCAAGATGCGTTTTCCGATCGCAGAATCATCGCGGGGGTTTCCCTCGTGTTCGCTGCTGACGTCGCCTTTTCCATCTCGATCTCGCGGTTGTGGCAGTCGCGGCACGCAACGAACGCGCGCGAGGAATCGCATACCAAGGCGCATCCACCACGGCGACTTTGACACGTGCATAAATCCAGGAGGGCATCCTGAGCGAGCATTGTGAGCCTTGTCAGACGCTCCTCTCGCGCCTTCTTTAGAAACGCCATTTCTCTGTGTCATGCGTACCTCGTTTCGCGATGCGTCGTCTCTTCTCTCGTCCCTTCCTCTTTTCCTGCTGCCACTTCTGATCTCATTATGCCTAAACGTACAACTATTGAATAGTACAATAAGTCTTTCATTCGTTGTGTGCTGCTGGACTCTGGGATAATCTCACGAATACTTCGCAATTTGTTCTTTATCGAATCGTTTGAGGAAACTCAAACACGTGATACGACGTTCGATACGCGTGAATAGTAAGAGATCATGCAAATCCCGCAAATTTGCACAATTTGCGGAAATTTTCTTGAGCAAATTATCCCTCATTGACATCATAAGTTCTCTTATATGGACCCTTAGTCATTTACACACACGTTTCTAACGCAAACGTTTTATTTATTTTAAACTGATTATATCATCGTGCGAAATTTGAATATCAAAAAGTAAATATAATGTAACGTTCCGCAGATGTTTCTAAAAACTTGGCAAATTAAATATCATTTTATTAAAATTAAATATCATTTTATTAAAACTGATGACAGAATCTTTCAGGGAGGAGGTATTGTAAAGTTCCTTTTCACTGTTAACAACTTATTATTCCTCAGAGGTTTCGCGAATAAAGCGGTGCTGCTTAATTGAACCTTTCTCACCTTTCCCGATAAAGCCCAGGAGGGGCGCGGACCCTAGCACGACGCCCATGGCCAGGAATTAAGTTTTCCAAAGGATCCGCGCGACCCTCCGCGATTATACGGCCCGGAACACGATAGTTTCTATACGCAGGAAAGGGAGTCGTGCTCCTCAAAGGTGTAAAATTTTTAAGTCGCTTCGAGCCGGGGCACGGCAGTCTCGTTCTTGAATGGCCCGTTTTTGGGCCGGCGAGCCGTGCCGTATACGAAGGTACGGCCGTATTTTGACACTGCTGACAGCGGGTCCTTATTCTCATGGTAATCCCGCACGGAACGACGCCTTTTCAGGAGCCCGTTTCCCTCCACGTCGCCCCTCGTCGTTGTCCTTGAGGCGGACTCTCGGAGGATCACCCGGAGGTCCTCCCCTGACTCCTAACCGACATCTCATCGCAAGTCGTTAATCAAGAAACGTTGCGAAAGATCGTATCGTCATTTGCGTCCGAGCGGGGTGCCGCAGGAAAGCAAAATTGCTAAACTCGATCGCAGATTGAAATTAATAAGTTCTCTCGCGTCGCCGCTTTATTTGTTAAAATAAAATAAAATAAATATTTTATATGTTTCTAAGTCTTTTTAATTTAATTTAATAAAATTAAATAAATATTTTATAAGTTTCTAAGTCTTTTTAATTATACATATTTTGCACACGTGCTGCTCTTCTAAAAATATCTTTAGGGAGAAATTATTATGGAAATTATAATGTCTTTATGGTGAAAAAGAAAGCACGTGAGTTTGTGTACGTGTTATATTAATTGTAGCAAAAGTAATTCCTTAGTCGGATCAATAGCTATATCTAATACGTGATGTCGTCTGGCTAGGACGAGAGTGCACGTCGAGTGCTGCATACGAATTTTCCGGATCAGCGGTTCTCCAGTGTAATCGCGCTTGAGTTTACCTAGTCGATGGGTTACTTTTCCTGCCATGAACAGGACCGAGGATAAAGTATATTCTTCCCTTAGAATTTTAAGAAAATAACGATGTTTAGTAAAATTACAAACACTACTCCCTCTGTTATAGTTAAAAAACAAATCAATGCAATATCTTTTAGCATATTATCATTTAGTATATTTTATAGAACATAATTACGGTTTTGGGATTATCCAGATTTTAAGTTCTAAATTTTTCTCTGTTTAAGCTAACATACAAAGCCTTTTACTGCACACTAAATTTACTAAAAATTGTCGCTAAATCTATCGATGAAATGTACCATTTGTGATAAATCGAGATGAAACAACGCATTGATATAAATGAGCTATAATGTAACTACTTATATGGATTTCTTAAAATTTGAGAATTCTTTTCTTTGCAAATTAGTAATATGTTTTAAAATTAGATCTTCCTACGAGATTACGTTCAAATTAGTTGCAGATATAAATAAAAGTTTTAATATAAATTTTATATATAAAGTGCTATATAGTTGTCTCTAGCATTGCAAGGATGAAAGATTGATAGGCAAAAAAACTGAGCTCCAGTAATCATTCCTCATCATGAAAGTTCTGGGAAAGAGAGGCACATCGCATATCGAGATATATTCGTTTTCGCAGTCATGATTCACCATAAGGCAGACCAAAGCGTTAAATGATATAAACGAACCGTCGAACGTCACAATGGGAGTCCGTAACTTCGTCGATATTTCACGGTCGCACAATCGAGCCAAAGGGCCTCGCCGAGCCCTTTTTATTTTGATAGTTGGCACAACCGCGTCGCCGCAAAGGTCGACGAGAGAAAAGGGAAGAGGGTGCCATTTTCGATTATTACGGGACATCACAATAGCCAAGGGGAGGATGTTGGCGCAGTCTAGTCGGCCTTTTGCTCGACGGTATTTACGGGCTCTCGCATAGTGAACGCGTTAGAAGTCGGAAGCACCCCGCAAGCAATGACGTGGGTATTAACTATTTGGTACAGAGAAATCACATCAAGATTATTATAAAAAATTATAAAGAGTCATTACATTTAACGCCAATTTAAGTAAGTGTTAATTAAATTTGTCAATTAAACAGTTAGAGTTGCAAATTGTATCACGAAATCTTTAACTTGAGATTTTAATTTCTCATTCACAGTCAATTTTATTATTATCGATAAAAATAAAACCAACGTAACAAGGCACGCTAAAGCACGCGCTCGATTATCACGTCGCGTTCCTTTTCGGGGAAATTAAATTTTCGATAGAGAAGGCGCACCCTCGCCACTTAGGCGGAATCCACGCAGGCATTCAGCGTGAAATTATTTGGGCAGCGTTAACGCGAAATGAAACTTTAATGCGAGTCCACGCGGGCGGACGCGGAGCCACCGCAACGGGCTTTAAAAAAAGCCGGTGTGCGAAGCGTTTTAAAGCCGCGCGCGGACGACGAGCGCATCGCGGCACTGATTTATCGCCCTCTTCCGATTTCTTTTGTGCCTGAACGCGAACAACGAGAGGCACGTACCGGCTTTACGAGTGCTCGCACTCTTCTGTGATCGCGGATTACACGATCGCGGTCTCGTTACGTGACGTAACGATACGGGGATAACGTTCACGTACCGTACGAGAGATACCTATTAAATCGCGTTCTCTTCATCGGATAGGCCATGTACAATAATAAAACAACGTCGAGCATAACTAAATAATTCCTTCAAAAATCATCTAAATACATTTAAAATTGTTTACCTATTCCTCTCTCACTTTTTTACAAAGATTTAAAAATACATGATATAAAGGGTAATATTTTTGATTATATTATTAATCCTGACACAATTAAAATTATAGCGATGATTGGTGTAGTGCATTTTATTAAAACAAGTGGCGTTGAAACGTATTTCTGAGTAACCACATAGGATTCCGCAATATCAGGGTACAAATCCATATTTTTCCTCGGTCAGAGAGCTCAAAGGTAACCAGCATGGATATAACTCGACTGGCGCGGAATGGAATGGTCGAAGTTGGTCAAGAATCGCTTTAGGGAACTGTCCACGCCAGAGCCCGCGGCAAAACGGGGCTTGAAGGGGTTTCTACATGAGAATCCATCGGCCACAGTGAGAGGGAACGCGGCTTAAAGTGGTTGTGGCGGACAACCCGGTAAACTTTGAGTCAATTCACTGTTGCGGCTTCCTTCAGCACGTTAAACCGGGTTTTCCCCCGTTGGAGAACGTTTCTCTTGAGTATCTAATCGCCAAGTACAACGACGAAAGTTGCCACCGACAGCGAGAGGACCGACCGGTGTCGAAAACTTTCAATTTGTAAATTAACAAACGCGATTTTGCGCTCGAGACTTTTCGGTGAAATCGGATCCGCGGAGAAAGTTCTGCTTGGCTTTCAATTCAGTTCACCCTTCGAACGCGCAGGCTTCCTTCACTGTTTACGCGAAACGTAAAACAAATTGTAAGAAACGAAACAAATCACGAGATAAAGATAAACTTTCTGTTATTTATGTCCGAATATAATATAAAAAATACGCCGGCAACAATAATTACGCCAAAATATCACATTTATTAGAGTATTAACTAAGTAACATACTTATGACAGCACAACATAGTTTGTTATTATTATATTAATTATATTATATGCATTAATTTTATAGCTGGATAGGCAAGCTTTAAAAAACAAAAACAAAATTCTCTAAAATATCGCTACAATATTTGTATCGAAATCTAGACGCGACCCAGACTTACTTAATTAACAATCTAACATATTGATACAGTATTCGAGTTAAAAAAAAACACAAGAAAATAGCAGTATCCTGACATTTATTTTTCACTTCGAAGGAACAACGACACGCACAACATGTGCGCATATTCGCATGCAACAGTCGGCGAAAGCTCCCAAAGAAAGCGCTGTAACATGCATATCGAAACGGCATCAAATGCGATACATTAACGCGCTTAAGGGGTTAACAGGGGAGTACGTGTAATTTACAGTGATCACGTTCCGCGCATAACGCGGATCGCGCCCGGGGCGCATATTTAACGCGCTAATAGCCATGGTCGAAAACCCGCCCGACCGAGGGGGCCGCCGGTGTTTTAAATAATCTCGATCGGTCACAGGTTTCGTCACGGTACAGCCGCGCTAGAAATACGTTTTTACAAATGCGACCCCCGGACAGATCGCCGACGTGGCCCGCCCAAAAAAACATCCACGAATGTCACACGCTTCCTGCTTTCTATGACAAATCTCTCATCAATAACAACGATTTTTCATTGTAATGAAAATCGTTGCTGAATGCAGTGATTTTCGCATCTCGCTTTGTTTTCGCTAAGCGGTGAACTGTAGGCCAACCTTTTGTTACAATAAAAGTCACGCTTGTCGTAAAATAAACTCTGTTTTATATAAATATATGCACTCTATTAGAATAAAACCGTAAAAGGATTTTACCGTACTAGGTAAAATTGTTAGAACAGAAATAATAAACATATTAAGAGAATTTTTATGTAAGTAGAAAATGTATACTGATGTTCATTCTTCCATGTAAAAAATTCCACAAATGCGCGGGACATTCGTGGGGTCGTCGATTTTTTGGGCCATTTAAATGCAAAGCCTGTGCTGGCAACGTCCCTTAAATTAAAAGGATATCGTATTTTTTCTCCAAAGTCGAGCAGGATCGCTTCTTTTTCCCATATCTTCTAAAATATTGCTCTTTCATTTATAATAATTTTTCATATTTGCTTTATTTTTACGATTTTGTGTGTATCGTTGCTATTTAAATTTTTATTGGGTTGACCGGAAAGTCTATGCCGACTCTCTTAGTAAAATTCAAATGCAAAACTCTGCATTAAAAATTAATAGAAAATTTTGCGTCTAAACCTACAAGAAAATCCGCGCGAATTTTCTGGTAACGCAAAACTTTATATTAATTTTTAATGCAAAGTTTGGCGTTTGAATTTTGCTAAGGAATCCAGCATGGACTTTCTTAATCAATCAATTAACATTAAGTTAGCATCCTAAGATATTATAAAATGATAAATCACGTGATACAGTAATGCCGAAATTTTTAACAAAATAAACAAATATGCACATAAACAAACTGCGGATGAAACGTGAAGCATAGATGTCGATAAATTATAAAACAAGATTCGAAATACGCGACAATTGTGCGCCGATGGCATAATTTATCGTCTCGTCGCAAAACGGGCAAAAAGCGCTCCAATGAATTCGAAATGTCGACTAATTATCGTCGTGTCAGAATTAACCATGTCATGTCAAGGCGCCCGGGGCTACGCGTGAGCGAGGTTTTGTTTAAAGCTGTATCCCGAATGCATAATGACGGCCCGTTGATGTGCCGCTGCTGGTGGGATGCCAATGTTACGAGCGTGTCAGTCTGCTTCTGACGCGACCCGCTTTGTTTCGCGCCAGCCAGCCGTCTACGAGAAATTGAAATTTTGTTTAGACGCTCGGTGCTCGGAGAGTAATATTCCGGTGACGTATGGTACTTGATCAACCACTCGTCACTCAATGCACCTTTTGTACAAATTGCAACATCGACAACGCGCAAAAATAAATGCATCACGCTATTACAACACAGAGAGAGGATGTCTTTAAATATCAATATATTTGCAGTATTCATAAATCAAAAAATTGCTATGCAGATTTACAATATATTTGTCCCGGAAAAAGAAAAGAAAAATTGCAAAGAGGTATAAGAATATCGTAGGTAATGATAAATTTTGATAATTTTGTTGGATTGGACAAGATACAAAATGTAGATATTAATCAATTTTTATAATGTAGGATTTTTGTTTTACAAGTATTCCTGCAGCGCCATACAATACGATAATTTTTGTTTTAGGGGTAATATCATTCGGCGAAGGTTCTCTCGAACATTTGGTCTCGTTTCATTGGCTTTCGTTGCTTGTGTGGATTCCGGAATCGATCTTCAAAATTGCCTGTCACATACAACTTCTATCACAATACCTAACTTCTTTCCTTGATTATTTTAGGCTTTACGATTGGATCGGAATTGTATTCTCAGATTCCCGCGGCTTTCCCGAGCAAAGTAGGGAGGAAGCACAGGAAAACGTACGAGGACTGCGACTACAATGGCGTTCGATTTTATTGGTACTCTCCCACGAGTGGTGCATGCACGTTCCACACGTGCTCGCACACGTGGACATGTGACATATGCACATGCACGTATCTACAGCCCTTCTCGTTTTTTTCCGTACGTGTGGCGGACGTTCGTTTTCACAAGGGACGCATACCATGTAACAAGACACTTGCCCCAAATGGTTTCCGTATAGTGCATGTGGGTCGCAGCTACATTGTTGCACTGACGACAATCGGCAAATCGGAGAGAAACAACGAGATGCTCCTGCACACTGTGTATCGGAATTTCGCGATTCCCATATCTGAATGTCCAAAATTTCTATCCGCACATACCATCGCGAATCAATCTACAATACTTTTATCGAGAATTGTTTTTTGAATGTGGTATTTTATTGGGTTATTTTATTGGGTTGACCGGAAAATCCGCACGGGCTTTCCGATCAACTTAATATAATATATTTCTTAATAAAAGAATAACAAAGTTACTAAATTTAAGAAAAGAGAATTCATAAAATTTAGATAAATATAATAATTCAAGTAAGTTTAGGAATGTATAAGTTTAAGAATATATTAAATAATATAAAATCTCTCTCGGAAAAATTGTTATTACTTAAAAATAAGTAAATTTAATTCTTGACACGCAATAATCAAATTAAATTACATTTTTTGGATTTCAGTATAACTCGAGCTCCAAATATGAAATTAAATGACAGAAAGGTCCGCGCAATTCTCACGCCTGATACTGTTTTATGCAAGGCCGTGGCGCTTCCATAAATTGCACCGCAGTCCCGCTGTAATTAAAAAAAGAGCTTGCGATACGCGCAGGTCGATTCGTATGCACCGACACGGAAAATATTCGCTCGCGACATCGAGCGAATATTCACCAAAATTAGAAATCGTTAAAGAACGGAAGGTTTTGATGCTGATATTCGGCGACCCATGTAATTTAACTCGCATTGCAGTTGAAACCGGACTCGTTACGAAAATCTGTTACGTGAACTTTTCTGTCATGGTATACAACGCTGTTGTTAAACGTGCATATTCTGTGAAAGCAAAATAGTCAGTTACGTAATCCTGATTAATCGAAATAATCAATGCTTAGTATTGTATTTTTGCTATTATTTAGATGTTTATTTATTAATTTTTTATTTAGATATTTTTATTTTATTTATTTATTTATTATTTATTATTTTTAATTAATGGCAATTTTTTCTGTATAATTGCGACATTTATAAGGGGAAAATGAAAGCAAAACTCAAGAGAGTACTATAAATGAATTATATCCGGGGAAATATATTTTTCGCAGATTGTTTCTCACATAAATATGTATTATTTTCGATGGCTACACTGTAAACACATTAAAATGCTAAATTTTGTGAGGATTTATGTATGGTATTGTAAATCTCATCGTATCTAATATTAACGACGCGGTAATTTCAAGTGAAATCTACATTGACAACATCTGCCGAGGGGCATGCGTATGATTCAACAAAACGCACGCGTAGATTCGCGAAATATCAGAATTCAAGAGAATTGTGCACATCCGATGATCTGCTCTGTCTCTGTTGAACATATATTACGCGTTAATAATGTTTAATAAATATCAGATAACAGCAAATAACAGTTTACGTTTAGTTTGAATACTTTTCATTTGAAAAGATATTATGTTTCTAATAAAACATTCAGAAAAAAGATCCCATTAAAAAAACCTTATAAAGGTGAAAAAAGTACGCCAAGTACATAAAAAATCTCACCTTGTACGCAACAAAAAGTGTAAAATGCTATTTATAAAAATCAAAACTAAATATGAGATCAATAGTTAACTAGCCAAGTACCTCGCAGCAATTCAGTTTGAGTATTTTATCCAAATGTTTTCCATGCATACTCTCTTATCACATGACGACATTGAAGTACTTGGCGTGCCCGGATTGCAGTGGTCAAGTCTTCTTCTAAATATCTTATAACATTCTTATAAATTTGTACAGCATCTTGATTTTTACTGTATTTTGTATCTTAATTTTCAATTAAATATATTGCATGTAATTATATAGCAACATACGTGTTCAAGCTTAATAATAAAATAATTAATAAAAATCTCTCATAATTATTTTTGAGATAATTAAATTATGCAATATGTAATAACTTGGTATACACATAATGGTTAAATACATAAGAGATCTTTTATAATTATTCAAAATATCTCTCGTATATAAAATTCTAAATATTTTCTCACAGCAAACACATTATTCCACACAATATTATTTTAAATATTAATAATAAAATGATGACTTAAGAACATCAAACGTCATAGACGTAGGTAAACATTTGAGATTCTCCATTGACTGTTTCTTGTTTTTGACGATTTCTGTGATTCCTTCTGACATCCGTGCGGATATTTGAGCCGGTCATCGCTCGTCATTTTTACGACACGTCCCGTATCGATACGTAGGATTGTTACGAGGGGTAAGTTCATGACGAGGATCCGAGATTACCACCTTTACGAGTCCTGGGAGACCGCTTCTGTCGGGAACAGCTAGAAACGAGATTAGCTACTCTCCTCGTTATCCCGCGCTACTATTTTCGAATTAGACGGAACGCCATGGTGGAAGAGGACAAGAGCAAGCGAAAGAACGCGGATCAGGGTCTCTCTGCAACCACAATTTCGCGGCGACAATTACGCGGCGGTAACGAAACGAGCGCTCAACGCGTTGTAATACCGCTGCAGCGCGAAATAGTCAGCGAGATTAAACCACGGCTTGTTTAATCGGACCATTCGCCGGGGAAGATTTTCAAAATTCCAGTCTACTGTCCGCACACATTCCGCGTAATTTCGACGTTTCTCGCAAAATTCCATGTCCGATGTTTGTCAATGATGAGCGAAAATATTCCGTTATTTTTGATACAGTTATTTTCATGTTCTGTAAATACTTTTGTGTAACTGTATTCAGCTTCATTAAATTAATGAACAAAACTGTTTGCCGCACGCGCTCACGCTGTTTATTCTGTAGTGCATAAAAGTTTTCGGTTCCCCATAAAATTGCATTACATTTTAAATATTTGTGGTAACATATTGCTAGTAATATTTTTAGAGGAAAATTTATATCATGTTGTAAAAAAACTTCACATGGGCGGAAATGAACAAAAGAAAAGCACATAAATTTCTACTTTTGTTTATCAAAAGTGCGAGGGAAAGAGAGAGAGAGGCGAGGAGAGAAAGAAAGAGAGAGAGAATAGTTTACAGAACGCTTTGTTACTGATTGAAAAATCTATACCGATATATTTTCTACACGCGCATTTTCTACATATTTCATACATTAAAAACGTCGCACGGCTTTGACAATCAATATTACAATCTCGATACACATGGAGATGCAAGCTGCGCGCCGGTCAGTATTTGTCATATACCGCGTGTGCTTTTATTTTACATCGGCCGGAGATTTTTCCGTATTTGTTTTGAGTGGATTTTTTTATCGTGCGCCCGCCAAAAAACTCGCGGCACGGACGAAATTCGAAGTTAAATGTCACTTTACGATCCGAGCGGGTCGCATCACAGGTACACGGTGAATAAAATTCGTATTTTTCCCGTATCAATATTTGCAAAACTTCTCTATATCCGATCAAAATCCCGGCGTCGCAGCGACGATAAAGCACGTCGGAGGGGCCAAAAAATATTTCATCGTCGTTCTAGCGTGATGGACTATAATCAAATCGATGGCTCGGTGCGCGCACACGCAACAAGGTTGCAAAAATATTGTAAATTATTTTGTATATCTTGTCTGTGTGAAGCACATGCGTGTCCTGCTAATGAAACGGAGTTCCCCGTCAAATATGACCAACCAAAAAATTATTCTTGGGTTCAGATTTATATTGTATTTGCATTTGTATTTGCATCAACGAATGGCATGTACATTGGACAAATTTTCATGATTTTCTGTTTTTTCGCCAGAATTAATTTTTTTCAGCGGAAACATAGTAAGAGGTCATCATTTTCCACATTTAGTTTTTGAAAAATTATACATAAAAATATATATAAAATAAATGTTTTTTAAATAAAGATAAGTGTATTCTCTTTAATGATATCTAATATTGCACCGAAGAAATTAATGTTTTGTGTTGTAATTATATTTCGGTAAGCTATCAACGTTCAGTATGAGTGGTGAATAAATTGAGTTGATCAATGGATCGAAAGGCGACCCTCTCTCGTGGAGGATGGGAGTTTAAATTTGTTCTTGGCACTAGCTCGGCTAACGTTGCGGGAGATAGTGCACGAGTGAATAATTTACTCGATTATATAATAAAAGCTTTGGCCGCGAACTGCATGAACTTTACACATACAGCGCACATACTACGAGACGGCGCGACGTGCACTCGACATTGCCAACTTCTATGTGAATGGAATTATGATGTAATACCAACGAGGCATTGTATAATTTAAAATCACATTATAGTATGCCATAGAATGCGCAACGAAAAGATGTATTTACTAAGATATTGTAAAATGTGTGCATAAATCATTACAAACTTGTTCTATTATTTATTGTATACAATTTATTATAAATATATAAAATTATATTATTGTATACACTTTATTATAAATATATAAAATTTCAGTATATTTCAAAAACGAAAATCTCAAAAAGAATGTTACTCCATAGTATTTTTTATTATTACAAAGAAAATACATAGAAAGATATTCTGTAGAAATGAAATATTTAAGTTTATAGATTTGATATTATATTGCAAGCTTCCAAAATTATTATATGTAGCAGTTATAGCACCTGTGGAGACTATCACGTATACGGTGCGCGTGTTAGAATAGGATTCATATTAAACCTTTCAAAACCGGCAGATTACTCATTACCGCGCTAACAACCCTCGGAACATACCGACCTTAATCACGATTCACAAATTAATCTCGTGGCACCGCCAACCGACGATATCGTTTGTTGACGGCACCGTCTAGCCAAATATATTACCAGTTAGGATCCGGAAGACGTGCGAGTAAGTTATGATTGTGTGCACGGGGATCATCCCTCCAACTTTGGCAAATATATCCGTTGTACTAGTTGTAATTTAATCGACGGAATGTCGAGAATTCTCGCAAAATCATCTGAGAATAAATACGGTGAAATCACGCGTGGTTTTGATCGAAACGACTTGAAGACAGTAAAGGTTGAGATTATTGCTGGCATTTGCTTCAAACTGAATGATGAAATAAGAATTATGTTAATTTATTACAATTATTAAAAATAATAATTAATTTATTAAAATTATTGGATAAAAGAATATGACATTTACTGGTTTTAGTTAAGATTTGCGCAGCAATAAAATTACTTCTTTATCGTGAAGTAAAATAGAATAGAAAGTAGAATAGAAAGCGAAGCAAAAGAGTACTATTAAGGTCAAACTGACCGGAAACGAGGATTAATTTAATTGTTCAAGCCCGAGCTTGAGCCGCTTTCGATTTAACATCAATATTGAATCGATAACGGTTCGTTTCACGGCGAACTTCACAAGAAACCGCAAAGCTTCATCATAAGAACGCTAATTGCCATTTCATTGGTACAAGAAAATTTCAAATTTTATTTAATAGCTATATGATTACTGGAATTAAATACTTGCAAGAAAGATTGCACAAAATCTTAAAATCTTCTTTTTATGGATTTAAATTGCCATATTTAAAGATGTGAATTTAAAATAAAGTTGTAATTTTATCAATGTATTTAATTACAGGAAATAATGAATAATCGCTTTTTTCAGGTGGCAATGGCGACGTCGAGGATTCGGATACTGACGTACAGGATTACAGCACGGACGAGGACTATAACGATGTTTTCGACTCGACTACTAACGGGTAAGGGATCATGACCGTGCACCCCTTATCGTCTTATCGTTTTATCGAGGAATTAAATGCGGAACATATATCCGTCTAACTACTTAATTAGCAATTAAAATTACTATCGATCGCGTTCACTTGCAATGACCTCTTATCCGGGAAAAATCGTTAGAATAAACAAGGGAAGTGAGTTGAAAAATTCTTTTTAATTGCGTTGTAATTTCAATACTTCGCCTTTCTTCCTTAGCAAAAAGATAAACGATGAAGTGAATAATACTCTGAAATTCAAGAAAAATATGAGCAAGCTATATTAACACCAGTATTAATATATGTAATGCTTTTATTTTATTACATTAAATTAACGTGTATCATTATCACTGCTTATGTTTTCTATCATTATTTAATAAGAGGAAATTTATATGAATTTTTTCAGTAAATCAGAGTGCGCAAAACTATAATGCACATTAGGCAATAGATGTACAATTTTATTTAAATAAAATATGCAAGTGATATGCAAATCTTGATGATGTTTATTCGCAGGAAATGCGAATCGAAGAAATCAAAATTTTTTCGGCATCCGTAATAGTGATTCGGGCGGAACCGATCGGGAATCAAACACGACAGGCACGAGAATCTCGCGAAAAAACGGACGATAATATGAGGGGAACGAAGGCATTTCACAGATTCGTTTCTACTGTATGACGGGAAACCGAGACACAAAGATAGGGAGAGAGGAACCCCGCAGGGCTTAATAAGGAAGCGACTTGATTGGTTCGAATCGAAAGCTAATAATGCCACTTGCCGTGCAGGCAGACTCCGTGGAACTGCAAAGGCTGTCGCATGATTAAATTTGAATTCTCTACCCTCCCGACCGTCCTCCTCCTCACGGCTAAGCTAATTTGCGAAGGACGCGTCGATAGAGCCAATCGAAATTCCGCAGTTCAAATTTCATATCCGCGCTTTCCCCGGGCGCAGCGAAGTCGCCACCCGACAGGTTCCTCGGTGTGAGTTTACAGCGGGATGAAAATATATTCGAAAATTCCCATCTCGGGAATGTCCCTTCGCGCCGCTCGGGACGTCAAGTAGAAAAGTCGCGCAATTTCCGCGGGTCGCACCGCACGCGGTTTCCTCTCCAGAGGAGTCGATATCGACGTCCCGTCGCAATAAATCATTTTTGCCGTTACATTGGAAAATTTAATATCGAAATCAACGTCGCGCCGAGAGAAAAAGTTTCAAATTCGTCGAAAGGTGCTTGAAACGTCACTCAATGGTTCTTTATATGCGACACGGATGTGTAAAAAAATCTATTCTTTTAATTTCCTGTTAACATTCCTCCCCTTTCAGGAAAGTCTCTTACTGTCAAATAAAATAAAATAAAGCTTCGTAATTTCTACCCCTCAAGTTCTCTGTGATGTATTCTTCTCAAGAATACGACATCGGTGTCTTGTTATAATAAATCAAGTTTGCCGATATGTTAGGAAATTGGATGCAGGAAAATTTAAATTCTTTCTCCTTAATAAAAATGTCAAGATATTAATAATTTTCGAATATAAGCGACTGCAAAAGATTTTCATTAAGAGGTTGCTTGACAACTATTCAAACTTAAAAGAAATTAATACTTTCTCATAATTTTATTTATAATTTTATTTTAAATTATATAATTTTATTTTATTAAAAAGAGACAGTCGTTCGCGGAGCCTTCCGGCTTCTAAGTTTTACTGACGCATAAACTTGCTTCCGTAATCTTATTACGTCATTCTGCATCATCTGCTCTTTATGCCCAGATGCACGAGTGATGTGCGGATCGATATGAGGAACGTAATTTTATCATGGTATAAACTCGACATGATAATACACTCATCGTTATTGAAATTACGCGTCATAAAACGCGCATGCGACACCATGGACAGCATGTATATCTTCGGCGGTTTCGTTGAAATTTATATCTTCCTCGCGTAGTCATACTCAAGAAAAATATATGTATTTCGGTGATCTATGTACATATATATGCAATCTTAATGCCGCGAAATTTTCGCTTATTCCGCGCTGGTACCTGTGAATTATAGCCGCGAATAAAATATTTCAGTTTTCATCAAGATATATGCGTATAATATAAAATATACAGAACGCGATCTCTTTCTCTCTCCTGAAAGGAAATACGAATTAAGCCGCACATTCATGAAATGCAATCATAACATTAGACGACAGAATTTGCATAAACGGATTATAATTATTATTATAATATATATCGACGTTGTATAATGACGCGTGAATTATATTCACACTTCTCTTAACTACCGCTTTCCCATATTCGACATTAATTCTGTCGCGGAATTCAGCTATGGAGATACGATATGCACTTGTGTTAGACAATGCATGGTAAAAGTATATAATAACCGCTGCAAATTTACGGCTAGCAATTCTGATCGCATTATCCCAGTTGAGTTAGCGTACACAACAACTGGATTGCCGCTATACAACTTTGGCTTCACGCCATACACCGAAATATCGGGTTTACCCGCCTGCACGAGACATTAGTTTACATCATTACATGGCGACGTAATGACACGGTAATGGGTTTGTCGCGATTGAAATTACACGTCCTAGTCGATCGTGGTGACGCATAATGGTGATACCGATAGCACGCGCGAACACACGTACGTATATGCATGGCGCGTGCACACGTTGTATATATATGTGTGTGTGTGTGTGTGTGCTCGCACACAATCTCGAGCATGCACTTCTCCGGTGCGATCACTATACATTATTCCACCCTAAATGCGGCACGGTCCTATTAATATTGATGCCCGGTTGTCCGCGGGCTTCTACAACTACTAGCCACATCTCTTTACGAGATGTTAAGCAAGAAACCTCCACCCTAAAGATGCCCTCGCAATCGTGCGATTAGGCCCTGATTGCTTGGGGAAGAACCCAATTAAAATACTGGACTGGAAGTGTTAGAGCCAGGAACCGATAATCTCAAAGAATTTATCGCTATGGATTAGGTACTTGCGCGTGTATGCGTCAATATACAGGGTGTCCCGGGTTTTAACCGACAAACTGCGGGAGCATATTCTACTAGTGGAAATAAGAAAAAATTCTTATATCGAGTTTGCTTAGAAATGCTTTATTACAAAGTTATAAACCAATATTGAAAAGAAATATGAGATGAGTAACAACGGAACATAGTGTAAAATTTGGAAGGTCGAAGATGTTTATGTTATGTGCCCATTTGCAATTACGTAATTTGGGTTCATTTCGACCTATGAATGAATATGATGATGTTCGTTCAGCTCTAAGACACCGACGACGCTCGGAAAGAATCTTAAATCTTTTTGATAATACTCCTACACAAAGTGTTCGACGTGCTTCAGCTCAACTGCAGATATCACGAAACACTATTTGGAGAACATTGCGTGCTGATGACAGATTCGCATATCATTACACACCTGTACAAGAATTACTTCCAATTGATTATCAGAAACGAGTCGAATTTTGTAACTGGTACGTGAATGCAGTAGAAAGGGACAATCTTTTCTCATCAATGATATTATGGACAGATGAAGCGACCTTTACAAGACGAGGCATATTCAATTCTCATAATAGCCATGTATGGGCTCATAATAATCCACATACTACCAGACAAAGAATCTTTCAACACGATTTACCAATTTTGATGGAAAATGTGCCACTGCAGTTTCGCCAAAACAGCTGGATACAGTTAGACGGTTGTCCATCGCACTATGCTAGACAAGTTAGAAACTGGTTAGATGAACATTATGCTCATAGGTGGATTGGTCGAGGAGGACCGGTTTTCTGGCCTCCAAGATCGCCCGATTTAACGCCTCTTGATTTTTATTTATGGGCAACTTTAAAAAATAAAGTTTACAGTACAGAAGTAATCTCGCTTGAAGATTTAAAGCAACGAATTACTAATTCAGTTACTGAGATGCAACATTTTCAGGAATGTCGTACTGTAACAAATTCTGTACTACGTCGATGTCTAGCTCGTATCGATGTGCAAGGACAACATTTTGAAATGCGTCACTAAATCATTGCGTAGATAATTTTTATTTTTGTGAAAAAATCCGTTGTTACTGATCTCATATTTCTTTTCAATATTGGTTTATAACTTTGTAATAAAGCATTTCTAAGCAAACTCGATATAAGAATTTTTTCTTATTTCCACTAGTAGAATATGCTCCCGCAGTTTGTCGGTTAAAACCCGGGACACCCTGTATATGTAAAAATTGCTATAAATACAAATAAATAGACATAAATGTATAATGTACAGGTAAATAATTGCACAAAAGAAACCAAGCGTTGATCGATTTATCTTGTTAGCGATCATTTGTACACGGGATTAGTGACGGAAATTCGTATAACCGCAGCATCACTAGCAATAATCATTTGCACGATATTGTTTACCTCTAATTTGGATGTAAATGTTGCAGCGTACATTGCCCCCTCAATGAGAACGCTAATATCAAAACAACGTGTTATTGGCCTGAAAATGACAGTAGTGCTCAATACTATAAGCTTCCTCTTCTCCTGCTCCCTTTTGCGTGCAACCTCCAATCATGGCGTAATTGAAACTATTATTTGATAGCAACAAATACAAAGGCACAAAAGTACAGCCGACGTCGATAAATTGTTCTATCGAGTTTACGAAATTATCCATAATAGCGGAATGATACACAAAAGGAAATTGCGCAATATTCTCCGCAAATTTAGCGCCAAATGTCTCGCATTGTGTAAAATATTATTTCTAATACAAGGATTTTATCAGCCAATCCTACAGTGCGTACGACACCATTAATAACAAATTTCCTAAATATTAAATAAGATAAAATAGATATTAAAGAAAATAAATAATAATATAATAAAACATTTCTCATTGTATATAAAAAAGAGCGCAGCTTTATTTATAAAGAAGATATATTGATTTCAATATCTGTCTGAAGCTTTT
The DNA here is from genome assembly GCF_003672135.1 of Ooceraea biroi. Classification (NCBI taxonomy): domain Eukaryota; kingdom Metazoa; phylum Arthropoda; class Insecta; order Hymenoptera; family Formicidae; genus Ooceraea; species Ooceraea biroi. The sequence goes on along the minus strand of NC_039507.1, from coordinate 18,525,946 downwards.
TAAAAGCTCCAAATACGAGTTGTATAATCAACGGAAACATTTTTAGTAAAAGATGAAAAATATAAATAAAAAAAATGTCGAAACTTTTGTACTCGAAGGATGACAGTCGGCCTATCACGACTTTCCGTTCCATAATTTGTTCACTTCCTTCCAGCATTAAACTTTAACTTTTCGAGCAGGCGAACGGGAAACAAGCTCCACCACTTAAAACGTTGTCTCCGGCATTGGGGTGCGGGACTAGCTCGTCGTTTGAGAGGTCGGAGGGAAGAGGAGCCAGAGCGGGAGGGGTTAAATGTTGCATTATTTATAGAAACCCTGCAACCTCCTAATCTCCGTCTGAGAAGGTCTTCTGCCTACTTGAAATGGCCAACGAAGAAAGTGACGTAATACCGTCGGTGCGACGAAGTGTTAACGCTCCCCAACGCATTTCCCCTATAAATCTTTCACGTCTCTTCCGGAAATCTTACGGATTACATCTTAGTTTAATTTTGCGTCCCGCATTTCAATCTTACGATATTTGATTGTGTGATATGTTTACATGTCGAGTCTTTCCAAACTTGCATATTTTTGAGAGAAATTATTTTCTCAATATATCAAATTATGTATACAGCCAATTGCTTGGAAAGATAATTATTTATCTGTATTTCCGTATTGAAAATGGAAAGATAGATGAAATTATTTATCAACAGATAACTTATATACAATAATTGCCATATATTAATTACAGAAAATACCTTCTTTTAATAATTCGAAAAATATTCTTATTTAAATAAAAGTAAAATAAATAGAGAAAAGATTCTTCATTCTTTTTTATTTTCTGTATGTTTAACTTTATTTTTTTCTCACATTTACACTTTTCCAAGATTCATTTACAATTAGAGGCTAATGCTGGCAATCTTGGACTTTCTTGGTACACGAACACGCAACACATTCCCATACAATGATGTTCCACGCGTGAAACAAATATCGTAACAAACCTGCACTACGAGGGGCCGGCTCACATAATTAGCAGAGTTGCATGTGCTATTATACGTCGTAAGTGCGCGTCGTGGGTGTTCCATAAACCTTTTTGTCGATCTTTGTCACCCTCCGCCGTGGGATAGCAGTCGCGTATTTTCTTCGGTATTAATCATTACCAGGCACGATCAATTAGCGTTCATAAATCGATTTATTTTGTATCTACTTTGTTATAATTAAATCTTATAACGTATGACATTATCGTCTCATAAAAATTTCGGCGCAAAGCGTTATTAATTTATTAGCATTGAAGCAGTATTAATTCCTTTGAAATATTATTGATTACATTAGTAAGAAGAAAAACCAGAAGTTTTGTCGAGAAGTAAGTTTATAAGCTTTATAAACTTGATTATGAATTTATTATAAATTAAATTTGATTAAATTTAATTAAACTTGATTATAAATTGCCTCATATAAAGATGATCACAATAAAATTTTCGTATATAAAGAGAAAGCACCCATATTAAACTGGACCCCCCACCAACCCCAAAACAATTCGGACCTATCAGAAAATTTAGTGCTAATTATGTGCTAATTAGTTGCTCTATTCCCGATTTTGTTGCTCGAACCGTTTTGCAGGAAATTGCAATCAAAATGGGGGGGTCCAGCTTAACATTAAGCGACCCCCCATACTGAAAAATCTATATAGAGTGCCGGAATCGAAAAAACAACTACACTGGAATTTGTTGCTATTTTGTTGCTCTAAGATAGTATAAATTAATTATAAAAATATAATGTTGTTAACCATGTACTGACATCCATGACCAAGTACAACGCAGCGCGCAATATCATTCTCGACCAAACACGTTGCAAGAAGGTATTGCTCACACTTACTCACTCACTAATAGTTTTAAATACCCAAATATACAACCGTAACACCATAGTTATTTATTATTAAACAAAAATCGGGCAGTCACAGACTAAGGAGTTTTCCATGACATACATTACTTAAATAATTTGTTGCTCGCATGATTTTGGTCTTAAACTGTTGTCTGTATCACGGGCTATCGCAAAATACCAAAAACTGAATTTGTTGCTAACCGCAAAGTGAAAAAATACTCGCCTACGTGGTCGCGGACGGACACGCGCTATTCTTACCTTCAGGATGCTGTAAATTGTTTAAAGAATTAGTTGCTCGCACGATTTTGGTCTCAAATTGTTCCTTGCATCGCGGGCTATCGAAATATATCCATAACTGAATTTGTTGCTAACTGCAAAGCGATAAAATAACCGCCTATAGGGTCGCGAGCGGTCACGCGTTACACTTAAACTTCAAGATTGTGTGGATTGTTTAAAGAATTAGTTGCTCGCAAGATTTTGGTCTCAAATTGTTCCTTGCATCGCGGGCTATCGAAATATATCCATAACTGAATTTGTTGCTAACTGCAAAGCGATAAAATAACCGCCTATAGGGTCGCGAGCGGTCACGCGTAACACTTAAACTTCAAGATTGTGTGGATTGTTTAAAAGATTAGTTGCTCGCAAGATTTTGGTCTCAAATTGTTCCTTCCATCGCGGGCTATCGAAATATATCCATAACTGAATTTGTTGCTAACTGCAAAGCGATAAAATAACCGCCTATAGGGTCGCGAGCGGTCACGCGTTACACTTAAATTTCAAGATTGTGTGGATTGTTTAAAAGATTAGTTGCTCGGAAGATTTTGGTCTCAAATTGTTCCTCGCATCAAGGGCTATCGAAATATATCCATAACTGAATTTGTTGCTAACTGCAAAGCGATAAAATAACCGCCTATATGGTCGCGAGCGGTCACGCGTAACACTTAAACTTCAAGATTGTGTGGATTGTTTAAAGAATTAGTTGCTCGCAAGATTTTGGTCTCAAATTGTTCCTTGCATCGCGGGCTATCGAAAAATACCAAAAACGGAATTTGTTGCTAACTCCAAAGTGAAAAAATACTCGCTTATGTGGTCGCGGACTTTACCGGCAGCGCATGGCCAATGGCGATCCGCCAAAGTTAAAGTTAAGAAGACATTGTTTAAAGAATTAGTTGCTCGGAAGATTGTGGTCTCAAATTGTTCCTCGCATCAAGGACTATCGAAATATATCCATAACTGAATTTGTTACTAACTGCAAAGTGAAAAAATACTCGCTCATGTGGTCGCGGACTTTACCGGCAGCGCCTGGCGAATGGCGAGCCGCCAAAGGTAAAGTCAAGCCGTTTGCAACAAATTCAGTTATGGATATATTTCGATAGGCCGCGATGCAAGGAACAATTTGAGACCAAAATCTTGCGAGCAACTAATCTTTTAAACAATCCACACAATCTTGAAATTTAAGTGTAACGCGTGACCGCTCGCGACCCTATAGGCGGTTATTTTATCGCTTTGCAGTTAGCAACAAATTCAGTTATGGATATATTTCGATAGCCCTTGATGCGAGGAACAATTTGAGACCAAAATCTTCCGAGCAACTAATTCTTTAAACAATTTACAGCATCCTGAAGGTAAGAATAGCGCGTGTCCGTCCGCGACCACGTAGGCGAGTATTTTTTCACTTTGCGGTTAGCAACAAATTCAGTTTTTGGTATTTTGCGATAGCCCGTGATACAGACAACAGTTTAAGACCAAAATCATGCGAGCAACAAATTATTTAAGTAATGTATGTCATGGAAAACTCCTTAGTCTGTGACTGCCCGATTTTTGTTTAATAATAAATAACTATGGTGTTACGGTTGTATATTTGGGTATTTAAAACTATTAGTGAGTGAGTAAGTGTGAGCAATACCTTCTTGCAACGTGTTTGGTCGAGAATGATATTGCGCGCTGCGTTGTACTTGGTCATGGATGTCAGTACATGGTTAACAACATTATATTTTTATAATTAATTTATACTATCTTAGAGCAACAAAATAGCAACAAATTCCAGTGTAGTTGTTTTTTCGATTCCGGCACTCTATATAGATTTTTCAGTATGGGGGGTCCAGCTTAATGTTAAGCTGGACCCCCCCCCCCATTTTGATTGCAATTTCCTGCAAAACGGTTCGAGCAACAAAATCGGGAATAGAGCAACTAATTAGCACATAATTAGCACTAAATTTTCTGATAGGTCCGAATTGTTTTGGGGTTGGTGGGGGGTCCAGCTTAATATGGGTAGAGAAAGCATGCTTAGTGCAATCTTTTTTTAAAGAAATAGACGCTTGATGTGAGCTTAGCGTCATCCCTCGGGGTGGATGATTTAAATAATTGAAGGCTAGTGTACAACAGACTCCCTTTCCTTCGCTATCATCCTCCCTACAATGAACGTCCACTTATCCCGTCGCGCAGTGCAGGAATAACTAATAGACAGACGAAGTAGTTACTTACAGTAAAACCAAAAGAAGGGAAATTGTCTTTCAGATTTAATGACTGATTTCAGAGAAAGCAATGTATCTGTCGCGTCTCCGTTTTTTAAATCTACGTGTCCTGAAAAATGAAATAAAACTATTTCTATTGCATAAACTGAGAGAGAAGTATCACCGCATATTTTCAGGTTCGTGTTCAAGCCTTCTCAAGGTCTTAATTCTACCATCTGTGCCATCACGGTAAAGCTCCGTGCAGAATTCACGGTTATCACCAAGCGAGACAGGGCGAAAGTATTGCCGTGATGCGCCAATAGATAAGGGCGCAATGTCGCGTTCGCGTCGTAAATGTATGCAGTTTTATCGCATGTCACCGTGTTAAGAATGCACGCCCGTGTCACCGCGTGCAGCGCGCTGAAAATGGAAAGAGCGCGTTTTGCTTGATAAACGTGCGCGCGGCATCGCTTCAAAATGCATAGAATTACTTTACATAGCGAGCAGATAAAGTGCAGTCAACTGACGCACTGTGCAGCGCTAGCAAGCGGTATACGCATTTTCATCTCGGTCGTCCGCACGCTAATTTTATACGCGCCACCCGGCGCCGAAAGCCGTGTGTCTACGGTTGACACACGTCGCGGTTGATTTTTATGCAATTTACATTGGCGCATTTATGCGTCTAGCTGCGCCAAGAAACTCCAGCTATAAACTTTAACCAGAATTTTGGCCTCAGACTCTCCGAGAGAGCATTTTGTTGTTACATTTAATTAAATGTATTATTTAATATGTTTTATAAAGAAGAAAAATATAGATTAAATATCAAGATAGAATTCAATGTTAAAACATTTCTTAACAAAAGTGCAAAAAATTAATATAGAAATAAAATAATAATATAATAGTTTTCGAATCACATATAAGAGAAGAGAAGTTTATTTCTACCAATATCAATTAATATCTATATTAAAAAACATAATATCAATTAATATCAATTTATCAATAATCAGAAAAGAGCGAAAGAATATTGAAATATTGCATCGCGAAAAAAAGATCAAAAACGTTACCGAGAGCGGTATATTTTATTAGATATATCTTCCAACATGAAGGATGCTTGACGGTTCCGAATCTACATATCATAATCCAGTTTGCCAGTTCTGATGGGCATCAGCCTGCGATAATTATCCATTTCAGTTATTCTGGCAAATGTTTACGAACTGACGTTGTTTCATCGCGAACGAAGCGAACTTCCTGACAGGTCTGTACCATCGCGATGACTTACTGATCATAGGTTGATTTATATTCAATAACCAGCGGTAAACGCGGGGTTGGTTACTCCCTGTACCCACGTGCAATCACGTCCTGCCACGTGCAAGCGCAGTTGATGGTACGTACACAGACATCCCTCACGTCCGTGTAGCTAAGAGCACGCACACACGCACCGTCCATTCGCCACACACACCGTCACTATTTCGCACACACATACATACAGAGGCGGCAATGCAAACCCGATGATTGGCCCTGCGCAAGAGAGGATAGGGTCACCCTAACCATCCGGTTCCTCCATTTGTGTTCCTTCGCATATTAACCACCGTCCAAATTCATCTTCTAGCGGGAACGATTGCCGACATTTTTCGAAAACTTTTTTATGATTTTCCTTCTTTTCAAAACTGGCTGTTTGCAGTAAAATTGAGAGTTGAAAAAATAAAATGAAAACTCTAGGAAAATATATATATTTAATCGAAATTTAGAAACTTGGGATAAATCAAGATGATGTTAGATATGTACTCCTAGATTAATGAGATAATAAAAAAAGCTCACAATTAACGTTACGTACAGTTGAAATATACAAATGTCAGTATATATTTACCACTAGAGCTAGACGAGAAATTAATAAGAAAATTATATAACTCCATTGGACACTCTTTCACTTTGTGTTGAAATCATTCCTTCTATTTTTATAAAGTTGAGACATTTTTATATCTTATTATTTACACAAAAATAGCTGTCAAATTAATTTTGTATAAACCGCACGATTTATATGAATGTACGAAAATACGTTTTCTGTTAGTATCAACCAGGCGCATTCAATATCTTTCTATTCATCCTCTTTTCCCAAGTTAAGCAGCAACAATATCAACGTACAAAGGCTACCATGGATAATAAGCGTGTCCCATCGCCACCGTACGAACCGTGTCGTTGGCACCCGAACGGCGCGTATCTCTCGTTACAACGGCACGTCGTAACGTTACGACTGTCGGCGGCCGTGAAATGCAGCCGCATCGGCGACATAATTAAAGTCACCCTTTGTTCGGGCGGCGCGTTTTGCTTGAATTATTCCCGTGACTTCAGGAATTCAGCAGGAGGCGCGGAAGCGCGCCGAGCCATATCTTCGCGCGAATATACGGGATTTAAAACCTGTGACGCATGTTTCTGGAAACGTGCACTCCGCTAAATGCGTCTTGCCACGCCATGTATCAACTCTAACCCGCGATAAGGGAAACTTGGCGCGATACGCGTACTTTCACGAATGGTGAAAGTGAGAGTTAGAGAGAGAGGAAAAAAGGGTAGAGAGATCAAAGAGATCGCACGGCTCTCTATTAATGCATCGTATTTAATATTGCATTCTGGCATTCTGGCATTCGAGCCGCCCTGCCGGATTAATATTGACCCAAGTGCGAGGGTGGCTATTTGATTGCGTCCACCCACCGGAAGCTGCAATTGATTGCAACATCGTCTCCGAAGCGCATTGTAGCTTTTACTGTCGGATTGACATCAGGCATCTCGCGATTGTCGCGCTGACATGTCTGGAAGAGATCACACCATGAGACACGATATTGACTCATGACGATATTGCGCAACTTTGTCAGTTTCGACAGATGACATGTAATGTAACGTTCGGAGGATATTTTATAGATATTCGAAAAGACTTTGAAATATTTTTACATTGTATAATAGATGTGAGGAGATTGTGCGTGCAAAGTAGAAATTTATATTTTGTAAAATGAGTTTGCCGAACGGTGGTTGTTTTATCAAGAATTCTTTAATTCTTAAATTATTTTTCGAGATATCTAATTAAATTGCTTAAAAATTTACTAATACTCTGCGATTAACAAAGATAACTATATAACTCGACATAATTAGTTGAGCCAAAGTTCTTTACAAGCGTAACACGGCTCATGTAAGATTCGAGGGATAAAGTTCATATCAGTTAATGATCTCTCGTTGCAAAGTTATAGTGTTATCTAGACCGCAGGTGGGATTAGGCATACTATCGATTCGCGTATAAGGATATATCTAATTGTAAGCACGTGATATTTAGATATAAAATTATTAAACATCTATTTATTAGCATCACAAGATAATGCAAGAAAACGTAAATGTATGGAGTGTATTTTTTATATTTTCGATACATGTTACATACATATTACATTTTCGATACATGTTACATACATATTACATTTTCGATACATATTACATCACGCGCACACACATCATTTGAATCTGAAATTGTAATCTTTACTGTGTAAATTTATATTTTTACAGATATAGATATTTCTTCGAAATTGCTTACATGTACATATTATTATATTTCACGTAACTGCTGCATTGTAAAGAATATATTTTACCATGTTTTTCGCAGGACTGACGTGGATGCTGCGTCCGGCACGAAAAGTGGTACTTTAAAATTTGTAAGGACTCTGACAAATATTTCGAAAGATGCAGGCGGCGTTGCCCATATGCGTTGTGAAGTCGTAGGCGATCCTCCTCCGACGAAGATACGATGGTTCAAGAATGAAGCCCCATTAGAAGAGGACCGTCCAAAAATCACCATTAGAAAAATACACGCACAAGTATGTGGAATTATCAAATTACCATTCATTTGCAATTGCTTTTCCAGGACTTCGCACGATCCAGTTTTATTTTCCCTGAAATTAAAGCTCCGATTTCTGTATTTAAATAAATAAAAAATGTATGATGGTTTTCTATTTTTTGATAGTTTGATATTTTTTGATATTTGATATTAAAATTCATGCGTTTCGTTGTAAATTTCAACGTTTGTATGTTATTATTCGATAAATACAGATTAATTTAACGTTTCAGATACACGAGCACGCAGCGAAAAATCTGGCCGGCAGTCGATTAAAAATCACGAATTTGGACGTTTCTGATGTTGGTTTCTATACTTGTCGCGTCACTAATGGCAAGGATCAAATTCAAAGCGAGGGAACTCTGCGAGTCGATTCCTCGAAGAAATGGCAAGGTAAGTAGCACAAGATAACTTTTAATTAGTATCTTCCAGGAAATAAAGTGAATAAATCGATAATTTATATAATAAAGCGAAATAACGAACAACTTCTTTTAAGCGAAGTGTACCACGAGACATTTAAATTCGTTACGAAAGTTCTGCATTATTTAAATAACAATTTATTTTTACAATATGTTATTATTTCAATGTATATTGCATGTAAGGCAAAAGGAATAATTTTTTAGCATATTCGGTGTACGAAATTACGCCCAGGTGACCGTTACGCTATTACGTTAACGAGTCTCAGCGTAACCATTAGGAAGGATAATCATATCTCCTTCGTAATTTTAAAGCCACGCGAAGCAGTTCGCCCATAATCCGGGTGGTTTACATTTTACAGGAATAATTAAACTCACAAGTTTTAAACACGTGGCCCATAAAATCCGGCGGCTATGATATTTCCACGTCACCGAGGAACGGATCGCAATGAGGTGGGCCTTTGTGGCCGCGAGTCGCTTACGGAACAACGCCGTAAAAAACATTTGTAATGCACGACATGAATCGCGCGACACCTTACTTTACCCACCCCGTCGCGTCGCGGCGAAAATTTTCGAGTAAACACATTAAACGCCAGAGATAACGGTGTAATGTTTGACGCAAGTGCATTATCATAAAACGCAAAACTGCCTGACTATGAAAACGGTTATGCAGCTTTAGCCTTGTACCAGCTGCATTGTTATCTTATCCTGCAAAGGCGTAGGCAGGACTTTCTCAAAATGGTTTTAATGCGTTATTTCGTGACGTGTACTCCGTATTTGTTAAATGAATTTATTTAGAGAGATTTACTATGAGGAATTTGTTGTATGCTGTTCTTAAGTAGTTGAATATTCATTAGAAATATTTTGAGAATTTTAATTTAATTTAATTGATTATGTATAATTACTGATCTTGAATAAAATGAAAAAATGGATAATAATTTACATGTAAAGAGTAATCGATTTTGCTAATAATTTATACATAATACAATTTATAAAGAATTTTTACTTTTACTAATTTAATTCAGCTTTTCTACACTCTTATTTATTTTACTTTTCTCATTATTTAATCTTTTAGACTCATATTTTGTAAAATTTCTTTCGCTCTTATTTTAGTGGAGCTTGTGAAATTCGAATAAAAGCTCTACCTACGCTTCTGTGCTATCTTCTCTAGTAGATACTCTCTGTTTACAATGCGTTATGCTTTTACTCGAGCTTACTTCAGTTAATGTGGTATTAGTAAATATTTAAAGATCTAAGAACATTAAATTATCCATTTAAAATCGCAAAACTATTATTTAAATAATTATTATCTTATCTTTATATTATTTGAGTATAATATTAAAGTTTTATCGCTGTATTCATTTTCTCATTATTTGTAAACTGTATACTACAATTTAAAAAATATTCCTATGTCATAAAATTATTGCGTAAGTTATTATTGCCGAGTAGCTTAAAATTGTAAAAGCTTTTTGCATCCCAAATGCATTTTACTAATATGCTTATTTGATACAAATGTATCATTTTCGATTCAAGTTTCGTTGGAAGCTATGGAAACAGAGTTTTCCTAAGCCCTGCTCAGCTTTAAGACTGGAAAGAAATCGTAAAAGTAATGCTGTTATACGAATACCGCACTCCTCGCCGTAACAAAAATCGAATCGAATTAAGAGGAAGTGAAAGTCAGGTTCGTAGTTGTCGACAAGGGAAGTGGGACGATGGAGAAAAGCACTTTCGTACTTTGGCTTTGGCTGCGAGAGGAACAAAAATAAGAAACTTAACGCGATCGTAAAACTGTCAATTTGTAAAGAATTCACGATCGACGTCCGTTGTAAGAGTAGATGAGGAACAAGTGAGAGAAAAGAAAAATACAGGGAAGCAAACTTTTGTTTGCTTTGTTATAGATACATTCGTGTCTTTAGTTTCAAACAAAACTAGTTTTCAACTGCGTTAATTTTAAAATAACAATAGTAGCAACGGAAAAATATATAACTGTTACGAAAATTGATTAGCTTCATTCAATAATCACTTAAACTGGTTACCGAAATGAAATGACCACAATAATAATTTATCCGATTAGTACGCTGTGATTAGTACAACAATGTCCGTAATCAATGCAATGTAATTTATTCCATATGTGTGAGGAAAAGATGATTATCCGCAATATCCTGTATTACTTTCATCCTCGGAATCTGTCGGAAATTAATCAATTCTGGCATCGAATTATTTACCGAAATCATAAATTTATTAACTTTGTCATTCGACAATACCTCATTTAAACGCGCCGGCAGGTAATTGGTCGACTAGGGGTGCCTCGCTGCACTCACAGCTCACGATACATATTCCACTTTCCAAAATCACAAATTTTTCTCTCGACATCCCCCGCTCGGGGTCCTGAGATACACTTCACTTCAAGAACTTCATTATGCATGGTGTAAATTAGTTACAATTTATCGCGAGACGAGAGGGCAAACTTCTTAAAGCAAAACTCCAAGCATTTCCTTGGACGAAGTTATTGCGCGACAGCTCTGACAAATTCTAATCCAGTCCGGTAGTGTTTCGGTTAATGCGCGAAGTACAGCAAGGACGATGCAAACCTCGGTAAAGTCTACCTCTTGAAGATAGACAAACCGTGCTGACTCTTCTTCTGGGGGACGAAAGTTTGTTGTTAATCTCGCGTGAGTAGAATTTGGAAGCTACTGCAGACTACGCTTAAGTTTCAAGTATCCTGCTTCAAGAATATGCTACCATTACTCGTTTGCTGATTAAATGCAAGTCAGAGTCATGTAAAAGAAAAGATAATAAATATCTTTCTGTTACAAAAATTTTAAATAATTATTGTGCATTTCTTTGAAACAAGAACACTAACATGAACATGTTGGGATTCTGAATACATTAATTAATCCTGTGTGGAAAAATTATATGATCACCCAGCAAGCATTGGACAAACATGAAAGCCGGCGTTTGAGTTATTTCACTTCGTCGCAGCGTCGTGCGATTTTCGCGCGTTTTTCACTGAAAATTCGCCGCGAGCAGAATGATATTTACAACTCGAGACAGGGATAATAGTGTGTGCAAACAGCCCAGGACCAAAGTGTCGTGGCCGTTCTGACCTGCTTCGACGGCCGGCCCGAAAAATGTAGCACCTCCCGGTGGCAGGGCACAACGCGCCCCGGCGGAACTTCCGGCAATAAAGTTCCGAAAAGCTCTCACGGCCGGAGGCGATGAAACAAAACTGGCGGCGTTCCTGGGACGAAGTTACCGCCGAAGAGACACCCCTAACAAATTCTAATCTAATCCGGTGAGTCGGGGCGCCTCGGCTAATGCACGAGGCGCGGTGAACACCTCTCCTCATCGTGTCCTCGGTCCGAGGACCGGCCCTTCGTTCCCGGACAGCACAGGGCGAACTTTAATATTAGCACTCTGCAAGTCAAACTCGACGCTGGAAAATTCAAACTTCTTTCCTCGCAGAGGGTGTCCGCCACCCTTCTCTGGAGATTTAACACCGACGCGAGAGACGAGGGTAGAAGGTTGCCGGATCGCGGTGGGTACCGCGAAGGGCGCCGAAATAGGGCTCTACTCCTTTTCGAATAGCGAGGAACTTAATTGACCGATTTACTGCACCGTAAATCTTGGCGTGTTAACGTCAGTTGTACATTATCCCGCCCGGGTATCGCGGGGTGCCTTATGTTTCATTCCGAGGGCGGGAAAATACGGATGTTAATTAACGTAGTGGATTTGGGATTTATCCAAATCCAATATATACCGACGAATTAATCGACGGTTGCCATCGGTTCTGGTTTTACGGCAAGCAACGATAAACATCGGATCGCGATTTTATTACGCATGCTTTAAAATGTTAATAAAGCATAATGAATGTCAACAACAATCGAATTATCCCGCATGGAAGTAATTTGCTTAATAACTTCCATGTCATTCTACAATTAATAACCATTCTCGTGTATTAAGCGGTATTTAAATAATCCACAGGATCTTTTCAATGTTTGTTACATTAATAACACGGCGCGCAATAATTTAAATAATGGTATTTACTTTAGTATTAAATTTACTTTAGAAATCGGAGTGCATGCTACTATATCGATGGCGAGTAGTACGCATAAGCGATAAATATACTTGCACGCAGCGTCATAACAGGAACTGCACTCAGTAATCCGGGATTGTAGCGCATTCCGTTTTACGCGCTATGCAAGCGCGATTTTATGGAAAGGTGTACTCATCTTCATGGCAGCTAGAGATTTACTTTCCGCGTGTTCGCAAGAGATTGTTTCACGTGATACCGGAAACCGACCAAATTCGCCGCACGTCATCTACATCGTAAACTCCACGGGCAATGAAATTCATGTTGCAAACGTGAGGCGTACACTTGAGAGTTTCAGACTATCGTCGGCAATATATCCTCTAAACTCTTGGCAATGTATCCCCTAATACATCTCTGTTTTTATACTTTCCACACGTGAATCGTATAAATTTAATGTAACTCTTTCCAGGGAAATTCTAATTAAAGAATTGACATGAATAAGATTTACAAAAATAAAAGATTATTTATGTTTTATATAAAAAATACGTGCTATACTTTTTTGATAATTATTAAAAAAGAAGATATATTGGGTTAATCGGAAAGTCCATGCGGATTCTTTTAGCAAAATTCAAACTTTGTATTATACTCTTAATCTTGTTAAAAAATTTGGATTTCGCTAAAAATATCTACGGATTTTCCGGTCAACTCGGTATATTCGCAAAATTATAAGAACAAATATAGTTAAGAAAAGATCGATTCTACCTTGATCGAAAAATGTATTATATATCTTAAAGAAAATTTAAAGAACATTATATTTGTAGGACACATGTTTACATTGTCAACTTTTGGTTAAAGTGGACATCTTCCCTTTCGAATAACTGCAATATATCTATCTTCTCCCCGTTCCGATAGCAGCGAAATAATAACACATTTCGCTTAACAAACGTGTGAGTCAGAAATAATAACTCGGGCGCTTAGCATGGTGTTCACGTTTCGCGGCTCTTTTTATTAGCACAGTCGAAACGCGAGGGTGGGCAACACGTCGGCGGCGACGGAAAATTGGGAAAGGTAAATGGCCGCGTTAAAAGGGTGTCCGACCCGCACCTTCCTAATTCAGTTATCCCCGTTGCCCTTGGGTTTTTAACCCAAAGAGGCGGAACACTTAGTTACCTCGGTGCCCGTCGTAGATTTCTCACGTGCACGCTTTGCGCGCAGGTGGTAAAATATAAAATATCCATGCCCTGTTCGTGAAACATTATTATTACGACCCGCCACGGCCAGAAAGCATTTTAATATAATGTTGGAAAAATAGTGAAACTTTCCCGAGGATTTCGCTCGCTTCGCACGAAATAGCCATTATCTATATTTTATGTATCTCACATTCCTTTTACGTATTTCTTATCTTCATTTACAAGATATTTTCATTTAACGCAAGAAATACCGTGAAATATGCAATATCTATTTACCAGATTTATTCCAAAGCTGATCTGAAGATTGCAGAAACGTAAACAGGTGAGTATCTTGTAATAACATGCGATAGGTATAGCGATATCCATTTCCTCGTTTACTCATTTCTCCTTCTCGGCACGTTCAGGTAATCGCGCGTAATTAGACATCGTCGCTGATTAAATTACGCATTATTTATGAGGCGCACGCCAGTCTGGCCGACTTGAAAGAAAAGCAAAAAGAAGAAGAAAACCGCAGACTATCGGGACACTTTTAATATGGGTCGGGAATATCGATGTGGGATGAGTTCGCTCGCGTGGACGAACACAGAACCAGAAGCGTTTTATGCGTACATAATTGAAAAAGTTTAACCGCGGTCGCGACGACAGGCGTCCGTCTCTCCGCCTACCTCCCTGCGTTACGATTAGTATTCCGCATGTCCGCCGGCTACGGTAATAGCCACGACGACGTGATATTTATGAGATTTTTTGTCGGCTGCATGCACGAAGTATTCGTTGGATCCGGATATTTCGCGGTTAGCTTCGTCGATTTTTTGCGGATCGATGTAAAGCCTTGCCTTCTCACCGAATAACAGCTCTTAATGAACTGTTACATTAGGTTGCACATGGAAATGGAGAGGCTTTTTCAGAGTTTTTCAAGCAAAATGCCAAACTTGTAACTCTCGAATTTCAGGTTTGTTCCCAGTCATAATAAATTTGTATTGCTGTAAGATTTTGCAGATCGTACATTACAAATATCACTGGCCTGAAAGTCGTTTCATTAAACACGAATGATATTTAGACATTGAATTTGCAATTTAAATTACTCCGCCAATATATTTGTGCGTTCCTCGATCAGTATCGACTTCGGAATTCTTCACTCTATTTCCTTCCTTGCAAACTTCTTTGTAACATTTAATTAAAACATTTTTCCAAATGATTCGGAATTAAAATTTTATGGAGATCAGAATGCAAAATTAAGAAACATCTGAATTTAGATGTTCCTCCACAGACTTAAAATGTTTTTATTAGATAAAATTATACTTGAAATATCTGATTTCACCGTGGAGAATCATTTCTACAGTCAACATTTAGTTATCCCGACCTCCATTATTGATCGCATTATATTGGGTTGGCCAAAAAGTAATTGCGTTTTTTTTTATATAAATAAAAGGCGAATTTTTCATGGGAAACAAAAACTTTATTAAACAATATATTGTCCATTTTGTTTGATTATCTTTTGCCATTTTTCAGGCAACTTCATGATTCCGCGCTCAAAAAAGTTCTTATCTTTTTCAGCAAAAAACAATTCCAACAACGATTTCATATCCTCATCAGCAGTCAAGGTTTTACCATTCAAGGCGTTTTGCGAAGAACGAAACGAATGGTAATCTGATGGTGCCAGGTCTGGCGAATATGGTGGATGTGGTAACATCATGGTAACACATCCCATCGAAGCTGCAACAATTTTTCACGAGTGACCAAACTTGTACGTGGTCTAGCGTTATCATGGTGAAACGCAACACCTTTGCGATTCACCAATTCTCGACGTTTCTGTTTGATGGCATCATTTAATTTATCCAGTTGACGACAGTATACGTCTGAATGAATGGTTTGATTCCTTGCAAGCAGCTCAAAATACACAATACCTTTAAAGTCCCACCAGACTGACAGCATAATCTTTCTTTGGTGAATATCTGCTTTTCAAGTGCTTCGAGCAGGTTCATCACGATCTTTTTCGTTTGACGTTGTTGTAGACGATCCATTTTTCGTCGCCTGTTATCATACGTTTCAAAAATCGATCATTTTCCTCACGTTTCAAAAGAGAATCGCAGATGTCAATACGCTTAGTGAGATGAATTTCCTTCAGCTCATGTGCTACCCAAATATCGAGCTTACTAATGTATCCAAGTCGTTTTAAATGGTTTTCAACACTCGATTTCGATATGTTAAGATTCTCAGCAATCTCTCGGGTCGTTAAACGCCGATTGGAATCGATCAGTGCCTTTATTTTGTCATCATCAATTTCGATTGGCCTTCCTGAGCGTGGTGCATCTTTCATATTAAAATCTGCAGATCGAAATTTAGTAAACGAATTTTGACACTGCCGCAGTTTTAAAGCATCTTCGCCATATACATGACATAACTTTTTATGAGCTTGCACAGCGTTTTTCCCTTTTCGGAAGTAATAAAACAAAATATGAGGAAAATGTTCTTTTTGATTTTCCATTTTGAAATCGACGGCAAACAAACAATTGTTAACGAAATCGTGTACTTTCTTTTTGTAAAACAAGCTTGAACTGTGAGTTGTTAACCTACATAATGAATTTGCGGTTTAGAATGAAGTTAGTTACGTTTCAAGACATGTATGTCCATCTATTGGAAAAAAACGCAATTACTTTTTGGCCAACCCAATAATTATGAGACCATCGATTATGACTCAAACTGGCCGACAAAATTACATTTGACGAAAGTCTATCCTCCACGAGATGGGCGATTCCCAATTCAACCCGCGTATCGTACCATTAAAAACGCAAATATTGGAGGTGAGAGGGCATACAGGAGGAGGACACGGTACGCGATCGCGGAAGCCGGAGCAGCCGGAAATCGTGCGTTTGAAATAATCGAAAAAGTTGGTCCGCGATCGCGCGCATCTCTCGCGTTGTCGCGTGCACATTAATATTCCGCCATGCGATCGTGCCGTTGAATGCATCGAGACGAGGCCCGGTGCAGGATGCAGAGAGCCCTCGTCGTGCGCTGCGCTCCCACGAGAAATCAACACTGCGTTATCCTTGCTCGGAGGCTGTTCAATTTACGGCTAAGTTAGTGCACACAAAGCAGCGGCACACTTTGACAGACAGAGAGAGAAAGACCGAGGGAGCACGAGCGAGAGAATTTCGAACTACAGAGGCATGTAATCATGTACAGATAACCGTACGCATACACGCGAATGGAGAACCAAGATCTTATCGGTACACAGAGAACGCTCGGGAGAGAGAGAACTGCGATATCTAAGAGAACGCAGTGATAATGAACGTTGTTGCTCCCATGCGCGTAACTTGCGCTGCACGGATTGGAGAAGCGAAAATGATGTATTGAACAAAGCGAAGTTGTTTTCCGCTTCTTTTTGAAGCTTTCTCACTGCACGTTTTATACACACAGATTGTTTCAATCTTATTTCTATCGAGATGTGTGATTTTGACATATCTCATTTCTCACATCACGCAATTATTACTGATTGGTTCTATAATGTAATACACGTTACGGGCACTTAAAGAGATGCAAGAATTTGTGCGGAAATGAGCATGTAATTAAATCGAAGTGGATCATAATTTTTTAAAGGCGAATAATCTGAATAAAAATTGCGTCTATTGTTTCTTTCTGTTCTTCAGGTTTGTTGTATCTTGTTTTATCTTTTTTTTTACCGCATTCTATTTTTTGTACGAATGTCTCTGGAAAATCCTGCACGGTGGAGTTTCAACAAACTGACGGGGACTGATCAACGAACCGAATTACGACGGCCCAGCGCGATATCTTCGGACGCTTGTTAATTCCGCGGGATTCGCTTCCCGAGCAAGGAGCGGATTATGTTTACACGAGTATCGGGAACGGAATACGAGACGTGCAACTTTCCTCGATGGCCGGATGATGCATGTGGCGATACCCCGTTATTGAAATACGATATACGAGTACCTTCACCGTATCCAGTCGGCATAATAATGCGCCGAGCATAAATTCAACTCCCGCGAAAAGTCTGCTGACGACGTATATATAGACGCAATACGCGCCTGGTTTTATGCGATATCCCGCTCGAAAGTTGAATTTCATTCGCACGTGGAAACGAATGAATTATGTAAAAAGCGGTAGACGGTTTTTTGAGGAAAGAGGGTCGGTAACTTGGAAACAATGTTGAGCGCAGTACAAAACGATAACGTATAATATAACGATGATAATCCGCATTATTACTACTCTGGCGAAATAATAATCTTGGAAAAGGAAACATCTTGGAGATATGTATCTCGCGCGTAACAATGAAATTTCTTGAATCATTCCGTCCTGTCATCTATAATCTTATATCTATTAGGGGTGTGATTTAGTTTTGAGGGTTTGTTGCTCAAAAACGCATGTATTTAAATATGATAATGAATGAATACCTTAATCAAACTATTTTCCTTCGTTTTCTATCACTTTTTCCCATCTTTCTGGCAAGAGATCGATTCCACCACGATAAAATCACTCTTCTTTTCAGTTGATCCATTCGTCGACGAATTTTCGCACTTCTTCCAAATTATCAAAGTGTGTATCCTCTAAAGCGTGTTGCATCCACCGGAACAAATAATAATCGCATGGAGCAATGTCCGGAGAATACGCGGGGTGCGGTAAGACTTGCCATTCGAGCTCTAATAGTGTTTCTTTCACTGATAACGCAACGTCAGGTCGAGCGTTGTCACGAAGAAGAATCACTTTCCGTCGTTTACTCGCAATTGGTGGTCGTTTTTGGTCCAATGCTTGCTTCAACTTGTACGATTGGTGTCGATAACGATCAGCCGTGACAGTCTCATGCGGATTTAACAACTCATAGTACACTATCCCACCAAATACAGAGCATTACTTTTGAACCGTGAATATTGCGTCTCGGAGTGGATGTTGATGGTTCGCCTGGATCCACCCATGATTTTCTGCGTTTCGAATTATCAAAATAGATCCACTTTTTATCCCCAGTAACAATCCGAGACAAAAGACTCTTCTTTTTTTGCCTGGCGATCAACGAAATGCAAATGTTCAACCGGTTCGCAATGGCACTTTCCGATAATTGATGTCGAACCCATTTCCCTTCTTTCTGAATTTTTCCCATTTCATGTAAATGTTTGGTAACTGTTGTACGATCAACATTTAATAATGCTCTGGCAAGTTCTGAAGTGGATTGTGTTGGATTTTCGTGCAATAATGCTTGCAAATCTGCATTTTCAAGCTTTCTTGGTTGTCCCGAGCGTTCTTTGTCCTTCACATCAGTATGACCACTTTTAAAGCGTCTAAACCAGTATTCACACGTCTTAATTGATGGGGCAGAATCACCATAAGTTTCCACAAGAATTCTATAACCGTCAGCGGCAGTTTTGTTTTGATTAAAAAACAAAAGCAACGCATGTCGAAAATGCTAAAGAGCTTTCGGAAGTTGCATTTTTACGATGATATAAACACGACTGTTATTGCATCTATTGCTATAATGCTACTAAATGTCGTGGATAATGTCAACGCTGTAAGAAACAACAGTTATCGGAAACAGCTATTGGGACAAACTGACACTACAGCCATCTGTTGCAAAACCCTCGAAACTAAATCACACTCCTAATACTTCACTGTCCTATTCGCGATGAGAGAACACCACTCCGTCGCGGTGCAATTTCATACGGAATATCGACTGCGACGTTACAAGCCGCGATTTACAGTCAGGCACGATTAACTAGCTTAATGGCAAACTCTCGACTGCGTTCGAAACTTTGGGTGGAAGTTCTACGCGCGTAACACGGACCCAGGTAATAGTTGTTGCCGCCGTAATTTGGGCCATTAATCAGCAGCTGTTTGAAGACGAGGCAAAACTGGACCGGCCGCTGCGTTACAGAATGGCGCATAAAATTATTATTACTTGAGCCACTCTCGAGATGGCCACTCGCCGGAGAAGGGTCGTTCATCGGCACGTCCGCGATGATTAACAGTCTCGCTGTCTTCATACGTCATTGCCGTGCCAAAGGCACGAAGTAACGCTTAACGTTACCGAGAGCTCGCCGACTCGTAATTGTGCCTGTGCGATGGTATATTATTAAAGCACACACCTACAATACCCTTAATCTTCGATATCAAATATTTCATTTTCCATTATTTCTTGACTTTCATTGGAATGTTCGAAGCAGACAAATCAGGTCAACTGTCTACTCTTTATGTCAAAAATTCAAGATTCTTCTTGTAAAAAGGATGACATTTTAGTCGTCTAAGCAGCTGTAACAAGGACGATTCGCAAAGCAAGTCTAGAAGCTTATTCACGCATTGAGTGACCGTGTTAATACTGTATCAATATTAAAGGAACATACCTTGAATAAAATAAACAATTTTTGCACATATGATCAGTGAGAGGATGTTAATCCAATTATTTTTCAGACATGCTATATACCTAATTTAAAAATACCTGAATATTCCCATATATTCTGTGAAGCACATTATATCTCGAATTTCAAAAGGGCTTACAAAGAGTCCGCAGCTAATCTCTCCTATTCTATCCCGACGAAATGAAAACTGTATGCGTAAGGTAGAGTTTTCTTTAAATCCATCGTAATTAAATATAACGATGTTTTAGTCATTCGCGTATATTAATGGCTTCTTTTGCTTAAGAGCAGGAACTACGTTTTAACTTAATTAAAACAGAAACCTAGAGACATTAAGTAAATAATAATCGCAGTAATCCCACATCGATCAGCATCATGGTCGGGTGGCGAACATCGCAAACGATATGATTGGCTACGAAAGCTACGAAGCTACAGAACATCGTATCGCTTAAACGGAACTTGTACTTGGTCAGTACAAGTTGGGAATACATCCGCGTGTATCTTCCCACAAGCAAAGTATAACTCACAACGACTCTTTTCCCGGCCGCGGTACAACTACACAACTACGAGCGGCTCTTTATTTCCTGCACATTAATCTCGGTCGAACGATCTCTCTTTCTCTCTCTTTCTCCCGAAGTACACAATTAACGATTGATCGATGGCCTCCTCCTCCTCCCTTCTCCGCCATGGTCTTTTATCTCGTTTTAAACGACGATCCCTCCCAACTCCGCCGCGCTTAAGCCGAATTTACACGGTTCACTCTTGATGAGCATCCCGAATAAATCATCCGACGTGAATGCGTTGAGCGAACACGGGTTTTTGCCGAAGCACCGCATCGCCGAAAGAGAAAATTATCCGATATCGCTAGAAGCGATTACGACCGATAGAATTCCGCTGAATTTAATTACGATTTGCATAATTCATTTACCGTTCGATTGTTAAATTAATATTCCATGTTATTGACGCGGATTGTCGGATTTCCAGTGTCTCTACTGAACATTATCCGGAATAATTTTCATGTGACTACGCCGATATCTAAACTTATTATATTAATATTTAAATTTATGCTCCATATGAATTTTATATCTCTCGTGGCTCTGAATAAATTGACATCGATTTAAGACGACACGCCGTTCTAAGGCTGATATTCCAAAAGTAATAAAAAGCGATGATGATTATTATTATTGTATCTTTTAATTTGCATGCTCATTTGTAATCAATTCGTCCGTCCTTGCTCCGTCTGGAGATGCCCGCGGAATGATAACCGAGAGAATGAACCGTCGTGTAAGAGCTTCCTCGGGCATGCCAGCGCGATATTTCCTGGACCAGCTCGCGGAATATCTGATTCGTCGCTGCGGTTTGCAATTTACTGTACGATTAAGCGTGTTCGGCCGCAGGATCTCGTCTGTTGGGCCGCGATCTCATACTTGTGCAGTAAGAGAGAGCAAGGGAAAGAGAGACAGGGGTGAGCTCTACGAACGCGAGCATACACCAGGGATCGGACTTATCTCGAATCGCGGGATTAGTCACGCCTGTCCTTCTGTCTCTCTCCTGTTCTCTCCCTCTTTCTCCTGAAGACGCCTTCGCGCCCTGCGGCGCGGGTTTAACTTAGTACGAAAGTTAGACACCGCTCACACGCCGAAAGCCTCAATCTCGGGACACGCGCGGTCTTAACGAGATGGGTCTTGTCGACGGACCCCTAATGAAACTCGATCAACGTTTAAGCGCAAATTCGTGCGGCCTCCGCGCGTAATGACATTGTGCACATGATGGTATTTTCCGAGAATAATATCGTGATAACATCATGCCTTTTCATGCAGCACGATATTAACGTAGTGAAATAAGACACACAAGCAAAAAGAGAAAAGTTGATATTCATTTAGTTCTCCGTCTGAAAAAAATTAAAGAGAAAAGAGAAACAAAAGAGAAAAGGAAGACTCTACATTATGAAATATTTTATTAAAATCGAACCAGTAGGAAAACGAGGAGAAACGTTCAATTTATTAGTAAGGTAATAAGAGTCGCGGAAAATTAATCTTGACTGGAAGATTAATCTTATAAATTATATACGTACAATTAATATGCAAATTGAGCATGAACGATATTTTTCAGAGCGTTGCAAATTATTATTTCTGTTCTCGATGACTAGAAATTAAGATGATACATAATGAGGATTCGGAACTTCCAGTGCCAAGGACGGCTGATTTAATCAGCGATATTAAGCGGAGTCCACCGTCATTTGTAGGTAGCGGGTATAACGAGCTCGCAGTTAAATTATAGCGGGCCGAATCGAAGTTGATGCGATTAATTGGTTGCATGTCCGTGTTCGTTGCACCTAGTGCCATCAACGAGACGAGCGCGGTGAAACGTAATTATTGTCGCTCGGCTGAAACAGCCTGTACTTGTTGCGGTGATATATACACATTATGTATCGGCATACATAACACACGAACACACGTTCATATATACACGCCTTCCTCACCCACTCGCGGCGAACGTGCTCTAGATGCATGTGCTTCGTGCACTTTCGGACACAAAACACACCCTCAACCCCCGGAGGTCCTACAAGGATAATTTGGGATAACCGCGCCGGTAAAATTTGCATATCAGGATCGTATGCCCGGAAAACTTGAAACTCACTTCGAATCGGAATTAACGGAAATTCACGGAATTTTCCACCGGTCCCGCCAATTAAGCTGCAATGCAAAGATTATCGTAATCTCCATAATTTACATAAGAGTGATATCATAAACAAGAATATTACAAATAATTATAACATTATAATTGAAAACATGATAAGATATTAATCTATTAAAACACTTAAATAAATTATTTAAAGTTACTACGAACAATAATACGGAAAAATAAAGCACCGATAAGCGACTTTTCTTGTAAAAGATGTGACAATCTAGATAACAATTGGAGATTACTGGCTATGTAATTATTTTTGTTTCGTTCCGTTCATCGGTCATAAATCTGCAGGACGCAATTGCAAAAATGTACGTACCACGCGCGATGTTTATCAATCGTGCATATGTGCTATGGAAATCAGCTTTCCGAGAAACCATTTTGGCTTTATCGTGTCCGCGGAAATGGCATTTCCTCTGTTTCGAATACGCTCTTGTGCGGCGGAAACTTTCACCAAGAAATTCGTGTTAGTTACACATGCGAAGCTCGTGTGGAGTGCTTCCCAGAGATTCCACGCGCAACAATCTCACTTTGCTTTGCTGCGCGTAAACGCGCGCAGCAATCGGAATGATTGAAGTGCCTCCAATTCCATTCTACCGAATCCCTCTCTCTCTATATATAAATATATTTATATATAAATTGTTTATTAAAAATAATATATCATATATATATACAGGGTGTCCCATTTTATATTTGTCAGTAAAATATTTCGATACGACGTCGTTTCAGAGAAAAATGTTTCAGACAAAAGTTATATGGCTTCGAGGGGGCAAGATGATGATATTCTCAATTTAATTGTAGATGGTGCCACTTTCGAGATTTCATCATGGCGGCCATTTTTTAAAATGGAAGTCGATTTTTCTCTCTAAGTGAAAGTTGTAGCTCATAATGAGACGAATACAACGGTTTTTTGTTTTTTGAAATTGGACCATTTTTCAGTGAGTTACATAGTTCCAAAGTATACTGTTTTATAATTTAAGTATACACATAAACCAAATCTTGTATCGAAAAATGTTTCTTACAAAAGTTTTATGACTTCAAGGGGGACATAAGATGCTGCCACTGATTTGACCTTGGGTGCACCTGTCAAGGTTTATGTGAAGGTTAACTTTTTTTTTTAATGGATCTCTTTATTTCTCATTATACAGTCTTGTAGCTTACCTCGAGAGCTTTTCAAAACACTATAATAAAGTATTTTTTCGTTAAATATTATTCGAGTTATGAGAACTACAAGTTACAATACTGCTGGCATTTACATTACCCAAAGTGTACCGTTCTATCAATTATCCTACTTTTAGCGCTACCCAGGAACAACGGCGTGGATGTAGTAGGTTTCTGTTCCCTTCGGGGTGCTTTATTAATGTGAGTCCCCTTGCCTCTTACAATTGGGGTGCTTGTTTAATATGAGTCCCCTTGCCTCTTACAATTGGGGTGCTTTTTTTCAAGATTTGGTTTATGTGTATACTTAAATTATAAAACAGTATACTTTGGAACGCTGTAACTCACTGAAAAATGGTCCAATTTCAAAAAACAAAAAACCGTTGTATTCGCCTCATTGTCAGCTACAACTTTTACTTAGAGAGAAAAATCGACTTCCGTTTTAAAAAATGGCCGCCATGATGAAATCTCGAAAGTGGCGCCATCTACAATTAAATTGAGAATATCATCATCTTGCCCCCTCGAAGCCATATAACTTTTGTCTGAAACATGTTTCTCTAAAACGACGTCGTATCGAAATATTTTACTGACAAATATAAAATGGGACACCCTGTATATATATATATATTTTTTAATAAACAAGTTTAATATATTTCTTATTTATTAAAACTTTATTTTCTTTTTTACTCTAAGTACATACATGTCTCGTGAGAACAAGAAGTTAACTTTGATCTCAAGTAAATGGTATATTTAATGATGCTTATAAAGTTAACTTTGATCTCAAATAGATTACATATTTAATAATGCTTATAAAGGAATAAATTATATCTTTTAGCGGCATACTTGTAGCGTTTCAATTGAACATTCTCATTTTTCCATTTTCGACATCGATCGTGTATCACGGCCCTTCGTGGAACGGAATGCGACTTGTAGCGTGACACGGAAGTGTGTAGTACGTTCACATTACGGCGAACCACAAGTTCTTTTCTCCACTATCGCGGTTACAGGTATGGATTTGTGAAAGTGTTTGATTTCGATTACATGTATTTTCTTTCTCCGCTGCTATTTGACTAGTTTCCCCATGACCATATAAAGTTACACCCCCCGATGCCTATAAGTGTGCTCGATTATACACACTTCGAACGTTGTGAATGACGGAGGTTTTGAAAGCGGATAAAGAAGGCGGAAGTAACGAACATGTCGCAATTAACGTCTCGAGAAGCAATTTTACGGCGAATTTAAGGTGCTTCGTGTGGCACGCGACATGTATTTAAACCTCTTTTCTTCTCCTTCTCTCTCCTGCAATCAATATTTTTTACAATTTACTGTTGAGGCTATCAATGGCGCTAACGATGTGCTTCGCGATTGTTTTTTGAAGCGGGAATTTGGTAGATACGACGTTTATTTTATGCATACGATGTGCAGTACATTAAATTATGTACATTCTCATTTTTCCTTCATTTTTCCGAGTTTCCGTTTGAATGAACGAACCGTACCGGCAACCGTTCCGCGATCTTATCCCGCTTTCAACGAGATTTAATTTTCTTTCCATCGATGTTGCACGCCACGTACACGGCTTCCTGCAGTGCTACCGGTATAATTCCCGGGTGTCGCTATCGGCCAATTCATTAAAGGATCGCCCAACACGTACACTGCAGCTGTTTTTTCGCTCTTGTTGTCGGGCAAGCACCTACGGATTCCACCTTCCGACCTTATCTCCCTCGCAGCCTCTCGCGAAACTCCCGGTATCTCGCGTCCTTACCTTTTTTCTCGTCGTATTCTCCCTGTTTTGTCTTTTTTTTCATGGTGTACTGTGTGCCCGACAGTCAACATTCTTGCCGACAGCGGGGCCGTGATTTCGTCTGGATTTAAGTAGCGTACATTTCCGCGAGACTTTGTCCAGATTTCTCGGTCTCTCACATCCTTTATAATTTATAATTAAAACATTTTATTAACAATTCGTCAATAAAATATTTTTGTAATATTCTCTCCAAGATATATTCTCGTTTGATGACCTCCGGTAAATTATCGAAATAATTTTCAACATTTTCTCCGTAGAGCGACCTAAACGAATAAAATTACAATTTGAAGAGAGAGTTTCTCTTTATTCTTTTGTTAAGTGTCAACATCACGAAAATGTATTTCTCTGTTTCCAGCTCCGAATTTGTCGGAATCATGCTTCGTAACCCGTTGGGAGCAAAACGCATTTAAATACGAACCGCATACGCGTGGTCGCGTTATCGATATCGGCCGCGTTCGCATCGCAATTTTTTCCCGTTCCGTATGAATGCCGTAGATCCCAATACACTCTGGACGTACGCAATAGCAGATTTGTATAGCGCCGACTGCACTAACACCCGTGGGGGGTTCCTCTAAAAGCCGAGCTTAAAGGACTTAACAATCCGCGTTTCGCGTAATCTCACATGAATCTTCATAGTTTGTATTCTCGTTGTGCCGACCCTATACACATCTACGCGTTCCTAATCTCTCTGCACGCGAGAATATTGATGCGTGTACTTTGATCTTGACTGAATAAAAAGGAAGAAAGAGAAACAGAAATAAGAGAAGAAAGGGCATAGATAATAGATGAAGATAGTAGAAAATAGCGAATAGAATCAAAATTTATTTTCTAAATAAGATTTTATTGAAACGATTATTCATGCAGGGATTAATGGAAATTAATTCAAAAAGTAATGCACACGTTTAGCCAGTTTGATAAAATTAAAAAATATATAACGCAAAATCATGGATTACATTTTAAATAAAATGTAAATTGTAAATGAAAAATGTAATTCAGAGAAATTAAATACATAAAAAGATAATATTAAAAATGAAAAAGCAACTACATTTGAAGCTATAGCTATTCTGAGGAAAGTTCGCAAACAAATTAATAAATTTATTCGTGAATTGTAAAATAAATTTAAACAACGGTGAATAAAACAAGGTCGACAAAATTTTGTAAAATACTCCGGAATAAAATCTCGGAGCGCTAAGTAAAAAGCATGAAGAAAGCGCAATGGACGAAAAAAAAGGTGACGGATGTTAACGTTAACGTTTTGCTTAAACCTAACTCAAACAAAGAGAAAAGGAAAAAGAGAGGCAGAGAGTGAGAACGAGATTAGAGAACAAAAAAGGATGCGGGATGTTGGGGGATGATTACGAAGAGAGAAACGTTTCGACGAGGGCAGGGGGTGAGAGAGAAAACACGAACGAGAACGACGAAAGCTATTTACCCGCGTCACAGGATGCGGCACCGACACTCCGGTTGTACATGGTTTGTACGGATCCATGGCCCGACCTTTCGCATACTATATCGGGCTGCCTGAAGCGTTTATGATACACAGATAGCGCGAGACATGGACTTCACGGTTCCCTGACACTTTAAAAATAACCATTGCAAATTATAATGCTTGTAATTCAGATTGCTTCGAGCGAATATATCAAAAGGATTTATCTTTTTAATAGTTTGAATAAATATATCAGATGATTGATCTTGATTTTTGCCGACTATTTCTGTGAATAGTAATATAATTTTAGTAGTAATTTAATAGTTTTTTAAATAGTAATATAATTTTACTTTTGAAGATATACAATATTATCAGTTCTTTATTATTATACAGGGTGTCCCGGGTTTTAACCGACAAACTGTGGGAGCATATTCTACTAGTGGAAATAAGAAAAAATTCTTATATCGAGTTTGCTTAGAAATTCTTTATTACAAAGTTATAAACCAATATTGAAAAGAAATATCAGATAAGTAACAACGGATTTTTTCACAAAAATAAAAATTATCTACGCAATGATTTAGTGACGCATTTCAAAATGTTGTCCTTGCACATCGATACAAGCTAGACATCGACGTAGTACAGAATTTGTTACAGTACGACATTCCTGAAAATGTTGTTGCATCTCAGTAACTGAATTAGTAATTCGTTGCTTTAAATCTTCAAGCGAGATTACTTCTGTACTGTAAACTTTATTTTTTAAAGTTGCCCATAAATAAAAATCAAGAGGCGTTAAATCGGGCGATCTTGGAGGCCAGAAAACCGGTCCTCCTCGACCAATCCACCTATGAGCGTAATGTTCATCTAACCAGTTTCTAACTTGTCTAGCATAGTGCGATGGACAACCGTCTAACTGTATCCAGCTGTTTTGGCGAAACTGCAGTGGCACATTTTCCATCAAAATTGGTAAATCGTGTTGAAAGTTTCTTTGTCTGGTAGTATGTGGATTATTATGAGCCCATACATGGCTATTATGAGAATTGAATATGCCTCGTCTTGTAAAGGTCGCTTCATCTGTCCATAATATCATTGATGAGAAAAGATTGTCCCTTTCTACTGCATTCACGTACCAGTTACAAAATTCGACTCGTTTCTGATAATCGATTGGAAGTAATTCTTGTACAGGTGTGTAATGATATGCGAATCTGTCATCAGCACGCGATGTTCTCCAAATAGTGTTTCGTGATATCTGCAGTTGAGCTGAAGCACGTCGAACACTTTGTGTAGGAGTATTATCAAAAAGATTTAAGATTCTTTCCGAGCGTCGTCGGTGTCTTAGAGCTGAACGAACATCATCATATTCATTCATAGGTCGAAATGAACCCAAATTACGTAATTGCAAATGGGCACATAACATAAACATCTTTGACCTTCCAAATTCTACACTATGTTCCGTTGTTACTTATCTCATATTTCTTTTCAATATTGGTTTATAACTTTGTAATAAAGCATTTCTAAGCAAACTCGATATAAGAATTTTTTCTTATTTCCACTAGTAGAATATGCTCCCGCAGTTTGTCGGTTAAAACCCGGGACACCCTGTATAATTGTTGACACTCTTTTAATTATTAATTCTTAATTTTACCTGCGTTACAGGATCACTCCATTATTAAATATATTTATATTTAAAAGAAAGAAAGGAAGAAACTCATTTATATTTTTTTCAGATATTAAAAGTCGAAGACAATAATTATAAAAGTCACAAAGTTTCTTTATCATCCTATCAAAATATTTCAACGTCACATTCAAATTACATTTCAAATTATATACACATGTGCCGATTGCGATAAGCACTGCATCAGGAGAGACGAAGGGATCGCAATCAGCAGCTCGTTAATTCAATCAATGTAGATCTTAGCGCGAACACGGCCTGATTCATGCCCTTCGCCGCAAGTTATGCTCGGCCGAGCGCGGCTTATCGATAATGGTAGCACCGACTGAAATCAACGATCCAATTTTGCGAGTTCGCAGTTGCATAGGTCCGGGTTTATCGCGGCCAGCCCTTGTCACTTATCGAAGCTATTGGCCGACCCCCGGTAGCTATCGGCCGGATCGCAGGTATGCGACCGACAACGGCGTACGGTTTCGATATCTGGCACTGGCTGCACCATCGATATAACGGCGGTTAGGGCTAAATTCGAGAGAACGAACGGTAGCTTCGGTATGCGGCGCGGATTAAGCTCCGGTCGACGGCGATCCGCGAGATCTCTCGCCACCGACAGATCTCGGCTGCTCCGCGATGCGTGAAATGGATACACGCCGTGCGGCATGTAGACCTAAACAATAAGCGGGATTATTAGTCTCGTCTGCGCTGCGGCCAGATCGTAGTTGCGATTTCTAGTACGATCTGCCAGGATCTGTCCGCGCGTCCGTTTCGTGTGTCGCCTCGAATTTCTCTCGTTTCCTTGAGTTTCTCTCGTTTCGACACATTTGAGCTATTATCGAGTTAACTAGTGTGCAAATATAATATGTATAATTGCTATAAAGGAGCAAGATAAGTCTTGTGGCCCGAATTTATCCTTTTATGAAAAAGTTCTGAACTTTTTATTAATCTGTGATTTCTATTCTTCCGTTATTTAATTTTTATATTTACTTTCAATACGTCAAAATATGCTTGCGCATATGATACGCATCAACTTACTGTACAGGGTGTTTCGAAAAATTATCTTTTTGTATCTCGACCTTTGTAGTCACAATCTCTTCGAGACGATATTCCCTTAACAAAAAATGTTCTCTTAAAATTCTTTTAAAATTTGACTGAAGAATATTATAATTTCCTATCATTTTTCTGAAACTGTTAATTTAACAGAAACCATTGCAATAATTTAACTACGAAAAATTGATAGAGATTTCAATATCAAAGTGAGAAAGATTCGATATCAAATCGGTCAAAAAACCGTGACGAAGAGAATATTTGATGATTCGTGGACACCCTGTGTGTGCATAGATGCAGCCAGTAAAACGGATAAAACGTAATGGCGCGGTGCACCCCTTGTATCGACATTTCGAATAATCCTGGGAGCCGCGCAGTAGCGCGTAGAAACGCTGTGTAAACTATGTTGCCCAGCACCGGTCATGTATTTATTAAACATAACCCCGTCCCACCCAACCGTCAACCCTGCGTGGCCATCCCCCTTGCCCTCAGGAAATGATACGCGAGATACACACTATCGGTTTATATTTCTCCACTGTCACCGCCCGTTCCTCCTGCCGGGAAAATTCACGGAAACTCGTGACAATTATGTCTCTTTTCGATCATCCGTTGATATATCTCTCCTATTTACGCGCCGTTCAATTCTCTTTTCTCTTACTTTTTAATTTTTTTCTAGACTACACAAAATTTTAACGACAAAGAGAGAGAGAGAGAACAAATTGTTCACGTAGGTCGAGCACTATTACCTTCCATTGTTATAAACTGTAACATATCGGCAGGCTAGAGCAGATCAATCACTTTGGAAATCAATTAAAAAAATAAACGTCGTGAGAAGTGTGCAAGATTGATTTTGCATTCCAGTTTTTTCAAGTTCCAGTTTATAATTGAAGAGTTTAATATAATGAAAATATCATTTCTCGTTTGTTATAAGATACTTTTTAACAATATTTAAAATGACGTATTGCCAATAACAAGTTATTAAAGATAAGCGCACAGAGATTTTGTCGAAATTTAATTAAATCGAAATGTAATTTAACTTAATCCAGTATAAAACCATTTTAGAGAAATTATTAATTATGAAACTGGTTTTAATCGCCAATAAATGATGAGTTCACAAAATTAAAAATTAAAAGTAAAAATTGAAATTGTGAAAATGTAATATATAAAATCAAATGAAGAATAAATTAATAATATAAAACTCGTAAAAATAAGGTATAACGAATTAACTTCTTCAGACCTCCTTTAGAAAAAAGAAAAACGCAATGGTTTGAACAATGAGCTCAAAAGAAATTTTGCCAACATTCATAATTAAACGAATGGAATAATTATAACAATAATTTTGGTGAATAACTCGACGGAAAAATGAGAACACAGACAGTTTATTTATATCGCGTTTCAGATTGTATATGTGTATGGTATGCGACGTTTGCATAATTAAAACAACGACGTGTAATTATTTAGAGATTACGTTATTGCAACAGTTAATGCGCCAGTGTGCATTATTGTAATTTCTATTGTTGTAATCTCAATGACGCATCTTACCGTCACGATATCCGATGAATGGAACATGTTTTGCGCGTACAATGCAAGTCGAATAATCGATATCGAGTGTCGAACGTGCGAAATCAAACATTGAAGCCGTCCATTATGTTACGTTGAATATCGAAGCGCATTGTACGGCATGTGGAAAAGTGCTTGTATCGCATCGCACGCCCACCGACATGAATTAACATTAAAATTGAAAGCGTCAGAATAAAATCACTGTAGCGATACGCCTCGCCGTCTCAAAATACTTTGTACTCTATTTGTAGATTGACTAGTTCAGAATCTATATAATACAAATGATAGATACGTGCGATGCAACTATTTGTATAAGATAAATAATTCATGTTGTGTACGTTGTTTTCTTAATTGTACGAGATATTTATAAAAAACTTTTCTATATTCGCTATTCTCATAAAAATGATATTTAAATTAATGAGATACCATTATGACCACTAATTTTCTTTAATTACTACGTATATTTATATTTTCTTGGCCTTAGAAGTATAAAACGCAGAATAACCATAATTTCTTGATATCGGTTGCACTTTCAGAAACTTCCGAGACTTTAACGGCACAGCTCGGGACTATTTTTACGTGGATTTCCATTTTCTGCATTCTATCGGCGCTCTCGATTATCGATTTATGATCGTCTGAAAGGCAGAAACCAATTTCGGGACAGTCATTTGCTCCAGAAGCGAACCCGAGCGAATTGTTCTCCCTTTCTTTCTCTTTTTCATTTTTTCTCTCTTTTATTTTGCGGTACAAAAGTGGATAAAATCGCGCGCACGCCGATATTTGCATACGCCACGAATGCATGCCCAATTCGAGTGAAAATCGCGCAAACATCCTGTGCGTATTTGATCCCACAACGCAGTCTGTTAAACTCGCGACAAAATCGCGATGGTGAGTTTCCGCTCCGCGAACGGGACTTCCACTGATGAGGCAATTACATACACTTGATTCGAGTGTATCTCATTACGCGTTTGCCGTGTAAACCCGTGACGAAGCCGGCTAATCATTTAACTCTATGACTAAATCCTAAATATAGAGGTGATCATTTATCAATGATGAAATTTAATTGTCACCTACTATATATTACACTCCTACGTGTTTACTAATCAGCATAGAATTAAAGAAATAGAAAAACACAAAATAAAAATAATAAATCGGATTATTTAGAAGCAATGTCTAATTTGAGAAAATGTATTTTACATTAGTATCTATAGTTTCGATTACCGATATTTGTTATCAAAAAGAAAGCAACAGAAGGAAAGATAAATAGAAAAAAAGTAAATTTCTGAGTTTCTTAAATTCATAAAATAAATATCTCCTCTGATAATTTTATGTTTATCTCCCAAGTTTAATATCCTGCTGAAACTTCCACGCGGCAGCAACGAGTTATTAAGCTCTTACGAGAAGACTCTGGATGATAGTACACAGCGGTACGATAAATCTTCGATTTTAAAGGACTTATGATAATCGACGAGTGTTGAAACCACGGTAAATTTCACGCGGAGTTTCGATAAAATGGGTAATCTCTTTGGCGAAAACGCTTTCAGCGCTTTCAACACTTTCGATAATACCGAAAAGGGTCGTCAGTGGGATTATTCCAGTGATCTCTAGGAACGCTTTCGATTAATGAGCTAACACCCACGATTGATGTTAAATACGTGCTGCGCGGGCTTAATAGAACGAGCTGAAATTAATCCTTTGGATCTATTCTGCATTTGTAATGTGCAAACATATAATTTCGGTGTACACACTCTGTTACCGATTTCTACATACAAGCTCTCGTTTCAAATCATCGTTAAATTACTATCTCTACAAAGTCCAAGAGATAAGAATAAAAATACAAATTCCCAATTTTTTATTTAAAAGTTCGCATTTTTATTTATTCCGGTTCTTCATTTCATTAAAAAATTATATAATATACAGTATATTGATCAATATACTCTGAAATAATATTCTCAAAATTCGTAATCCCAAAACAGACATGAAAAATGCAGGTTTCTCTTTTAATTTAAAAGGTATCAATATTGAAAGGATTGGAGCTGGTTTCTCACACCAACCATTATTCAATGGTTCACCAACAGCGGCAAGTTTATAGAGCACCGCATTCGGAAATACATCGAAATAAATGAAAGCTTTCAGATGAATCGATGAAAGGCCACAAGCGCGCTGCGGCCCAATGCGCCGCTACAGAAAGCTGTCCGTGTATGAGACAGGTCTCAAAAGTTTCTTCGCCGGTATTATTTACGCGGCGTACCGACGATATTTCTTCAGGAAATCTACGAAGTCGATCTGACTCACTGCGAGACATGTTGCGTTATTCGCCCGAGGGAGATTCGATGTTATCTTTCGGCGTGCGCATTGTATCACCTGAGAAATCTTCGCCATGAATTTAAACAAAATACCCAACGTGAAAACCTTTTCGATGCGACAATCCGTATGAAGTTTGTCCATGAGAATTATTTATAAATAAATTAGCATATTCAATCGATAAATTTTCATATTCAACATTTGCATTCCTTTGTATCTTGTTTAACTTTGCGACATGTAAATCCACGTTCGTTATTTTTTGTTATAAAATGTTCTTGTTATATTATTATATATAAACCTTAGAGCTAATATTTGCCGTATGCCGTGTATTTGCAAGCTAAACGCTGCATATGAAAAATGTGCATCTTACCAAACTTAATCTTTGTTAAACGGCTATTTTAAATCATACAATAAAATGTGCGTGAAAAAATAAAATGTGCAAAAACGTAAATAGAATTGATTAATGATATGTAAGCAGACAGGAAGCCAACCGGCAAGCGCAAACAACTCGAATTTCAGTAGGGAGTATCTCGCGCAATATAACTTTGGACCCGGCAATTTTCTCACCTTCATCCTCGCGAAGTTTAAATCCTGCTCGAGCGGTGCGGCGCGCACGTAATCGTATATTAACGGGTTATATCGCGAGCACACCCCTAATCACCCCTAACTCCCCGGCCAGCGCTGACGCAGCAACGTTGGTGTTAACACTGATGTTATATCAGGGCAAAACAATTTCCTCTCAGGAACCGCGTGCTGGAGAATCGATGAAAAATTTCAGAACACCTCCTCGAGACGATAACCATTCCATTCATGCGAAGTATGCCCATCCAGAATGTGCGCATCATAATAAATAAGTAAAGTATTAAACCTTTCTGCAGCGAGTCTTTATTCATTAAAAGAAGAATCCGAGACCTTCACGGATTGTTGCTAAATAACTTTAGAAAATCTTTACAGAATGTTACTTCAACTTTAATTTTGTAACTTGGTCAATTATTATTAATCAAATTATAGAAAAAAAAGAGAAAAAAGTTATGCTGTATATTATGGACAGGGTAAGTTATTGAAACGTCAGTTAAACGATAAACTTTAAACTTTTATCCATTTTATTGTTCTAATATATTTCATTTATTAAATAAATTAATTCGAGGATATAGTAACATAAAACATTTTTAAATAAATGTTAATAAACGATCAATTTAAACTTTTATTCTTTTTATTGTTCTACTATACTTCATTCATTAAACAAATTAATTCGAGGATATAGTAACATAAAAAATTTTTAAATAATTAATCCGCCTTATTTTATGCTTTATTACACCCGAGAAAGATAATGTTAAATACTTGGAATCAACTCAGAACGAGAATAATCATAATATCGCACGACCGCGCAACTTTGCACATTACCAAGAAAATTGCCAAAAAAAGAGTGCACCGACGATCGGTGCACGTCTTGAAGGAGCGAAAGGGCTAAAGCGGATTACGGGGCGCGAAATCGCGGGACTCTTGCAGGTTGCTTTTCCTTGATATTACTCCAGGTTGCGCCGGGTCTAATCCCCATTAGTGGAATCATGGGGGTGAAATTATAATAAAGCCGAGTGGCGCGGCTCCAGGACTCCGCCGTGTGTTATTATCTGCGCGGAACGCAGTCCGCATGCGGAGTCCGTATGCAGATGAAGAGCACGGATAATTTTCCCGCAGTTGTGGACGCGCGGCAGTGAGATCTGCGCGTTAAACCTTAATGGAGGAAAGTAGCTTACAGCATAGAGCCGCTATCGAACGCGCACGGCCGCTGCTAGACGATCGGTGCCGCTCATTAGTCTCGCCGGTGGTGCATTAATATTAATGGACTATCGATACCCGCGCGCGGGTAAAAGCTATTTAATAGCGCAGTTAATAGTACTGCGCGTGGGGTTACCTCGCCGTTACTAGGGTCCATTAGTGAAATTATATGAAATCACGGCGAAATCAGACGATATTGTCTCGGACGGACGTTGCAGCTCCGCAGTGCGTTGCCATTTCTACTTGAGAAACGCAACATTCGAGAGTTTCGCCATTTTCATGAACGGTCTCTTGAAACTTGAAGTATTGTTCATAATCATTAATAGGCAAAGAGCAATTTAATAACATGATCGACATTAAATAATTTTTTGCTACAAATGATCAGATATTCATGGTGAATTGTAACTATTAGGAGTGTGATTTAGTTTTGAGGGTTTTGCAACAGATGGCTGTAGTGTCAGTTTGTTCCAATAGCTGTTTCCGATAACTGTTGTTTCTTACAGCGTTGACATTATCCACGACATTTAGTAGCATTATAGCAATAGATGCAATAACAGTCGTGTTTATATCATCGTAAAAATGCAACTTCCGAAAGCTCTTTAGCATTTTCGACATGCGTTGCTTTTGTTTTTTAATCAAAACAAAACTGCCGCTGACGGTTATAGAATTCTTGTGGAAACTTATGGTGATTCTGCCCCATCAATTAAGACGTGTGAATACTGGTTTGGACGCTTTAAAAGTGGTGATACTGATGCGAAGGACAAAGAACGCTCGGGACAACCAAGAAAGCTTGAAAATGCAGATTCGCAGGCATTATTGGACGAAAATCCAACACGATCCACTTCAAAACTTGCCAGAGCATTAAATGTTGATCGTACAACAGTTACCAAACATTTACATGAAATGGGAAAAATTCAGAAAGAAGGGAAATGGGTTCGACATCAATTATCGGAAAGTGCCATTGCGAACCGGTTGAACATTTGCATTTCGTTGATCGCCAGGCAAAAAAAGAAGAGTCTTTTGTCTCGGATTGTTACTGGGGATGAAAAGTGGATCTATTTTGATAATCCGAAACGCAGAAAATCATGGGTGGATCCAGGCGAACCATCAACATCCACTCCGAGACGCAATATTCACGGTTGAAAAGTAATGCTCTGTATTTGGTGGGATAGTGTACTATGAGTTGTTAAATCCGCATGAGACTGTCACGGCTGATCGTTATCGACACCAATCGTACAAGTTGAAGCAAGCATTGGACCAAAAACGACCACCAATTGCGAGTAAACGACGGAAAGTGATTCTTCTTCGTGACAACGCTCGACCTCACGTTGCGTTATCAGTGAAAGAAACACTATTAGAGCTCGAATGGCAAGTCTTACCGCACCCCGCGTATTCTCCGGACATTGCTCCATGCGATTATTATTTGTTCCGGTCGATGCAACACGCTTTAGAGGATACACACTTTGATAATTTGGAAGAAGTGCGAAAATTCGTCGACGAATGGATCAACTGAAAAGAAGAGTGATTTTATCGTGGTGGAATCCATCTCTTGCCAGAAAGATGGGAAAAAGTGATAGAAAACGAAGGAAAATATTTTGATTAAGGTATTCATTCATTATCATATTTAAATACATGCGTTTTTGAGCAAAAAAACCCTCAAAACTAAATCACACCCCTAAATAGATGATGAACGATAGAAATAATGGTGTTAGTACTTTTCATTTTAAAATTCATAGCTGATGCTTTTTGATATTAGAAGTAACACCGTCGACTTCTTTGGAGCACTTCTTTGAATAATCAATATAGTCACGTAAAAGATAAGCAATATCGGAGTACAATTATAGACGTAACAATGATAACCAGATAATGGATATTTCCGAACGAACGTCCAAAGGATAATGAGCGCTTCATTATCGTATTAAAAGGGTACCTGTAGAATCATAATGAAGAAAGTTCAAATAAAAGTAAAAAGTTTTAATCGATAATTTTTCTATTTTAATAAATCGTCAATGCGTCAGTGCGCGCATGTTGCAACATTAACGTAATTTCTCAGCTCCTAGAAGAGAATTCCTAACATCATTGTTGTAATATATCATCGGCCGATGCTAATGCTTGTCGACGTTCGGAACATCCACAAGCCTAACCGACATCACTTTCATTATCAGCGGCCGCTTATCTCTCAGTGCGTGTAGTCGAAACTCGAAATTGCGTCTATCGATCATTCGACGGAGCTGACGAGAGAGAGTGGCATCATAACTTCGCCCCGGTTTGATCGGCTTCCGCGCTCCGCTGGGAACTTGCTCGGGGCGATTAGCGGTTCTCCTCGTCGAGACGAGATGGAACAGGAGCCCGACAATGTGCGAGAAGCACGTGAAAGAAAAACGAGCGAAAAGCTGGCGCTTTGCGTTCGGAATATCACATGCGAGTACAGGAAATATGATGGTGGAAGCGAATATATGAATGCTTATTAGCGCATAAACATCAGAAAACGCAGAAAAGGGCTAAGGGTAGGATACCCAAAATTATGGTGAAACCAGAGAGAAATTTGAAGCCATTCGGAGATGACGAGTAACGGAACGGTGTAATGTTCGTTTATTTTACATACTCTTTAACGATACTATTATACTGCGCAAATATATAAAAAGTAAAGAGTATCGGAGACCACTAGTGCAATTACAGACTTAATTACGATGATAACCAGACAACGAACATTCAAATGATAATGAGTGCTTCGTCCGATAACGAGGCTTTTATTCGCGCGCCTCGAATATCTCAATTCCCGACACTATAATCGTTTTACCCGCTGCTCATGTTCAAGCCGCTGGTTAATAAATAATAAGCCACGTTATGCTCGTCTGCATGAAAAATCGAGACGGTGGAGGAGAGAGAAATAGGGATCCCGTCGTCCAGCAGGAGGCAAATCACGTACAACGTCCTCCGTGGACTACCGAATTGAATTTCGGACAACACTTACCACGGCGACCTTATGAATAATGCACTGGCAGCCGCGGGTGTCGTACCTGGGAAAGTGTTGACCGTTTCGACCAAGATGGATGGGACATCCGTTGATTATCAAAGACAAACGTCCTTTCTCTTTTATTTCTTTTTTCTCGCTCCACACTGCCGTGCGCGGGCACGGTCGACGTCGTCGACCGCCCCCGGTCGCGGGGCTCTGGGAGCAGCATACGTGACCCCTCGGGGTGGTGGCGTGCCGCGAACGTTCCACTGATAATTTACAAGGACGATAGAGAGCCTGAATAACGACGCTGCTCGTGTAAAGCGCGACCTCCCGCGAGGACGCTTCGTGCGCGAGGCCGGACGTGAATGCATTTACAGCGAGAATGTATAAATAAGGGCACTTTTTCTTTTTCAACATTTGTGACACGGCTTTCCGCGGTGCTAAGAAAGAAAGAATTACGTAAGATTTTATTTTTCAAAGGCAGAGCAAAATTCTAGATTATATCAATGATGGGATAAATTAAGGTAAAAGTTGCGAATACGGGAGGCCCCTCTAATGATCTTGATGTTGATATTACAAAGGTCACTTTCCTGAGTAACTCGCAGAAGTTTACCAAAACTTTTACAGTTGGAATGATCAGTTTTGTTACATTCACCGTACTTTACGAATCTTGCACCACCTGATTACACATACTTATTTCGTATATAGCAAAACACACTAAATGGAAAAAAATTTAATACTGATGAAGAAGTCCTTTATACAAAACTTCTTTCAATCAATGAAAACTTCTATCCTAGTATTGACCAATTGCCTATAAAATGGAAAACTGTCATAAATAATAATGGAGATTATATAATTGATTGAATATAATTCTAATTTATTGAATGTCCTTTGTTAATAAATATAAATACTTTTAAATATAATCGAACAATAAGTTTTATTAGGTTGTATATAAATAAATATAAAACCTAATAAAAAGAGAGGATGCGTATTTATCGGGCAGTATCCTATCCATCAGACAAATTAAGGCCTGATTCCACCAATACCGTTTAATTTTAACCGTAGTTTAATTCACTCTTTGTCTCTTTTTAAGGCGGGCAATTAGAAAGAGATGAAAAGTGAGTTAAACTACGGTTAAAGTTAAGCGACGTTGGCGGAACCGGGCATAAGTCATAAAATTATTATAACTGTATGTATCCCGAACACCCAAGTTGTTAAATATCTGTTCATTGCTGGTACCCTATTAATTACTTTTGAAAATATATCGCAATACTGTTCACACTGTAATCGCTTGCTCCTATTTTTGTATTTTACCCACCTCTCTTACAGTTATATTATCAAAAACCGGGATGACTATACGGTACTCAATAAATAGTGTTTCCCAAAAAACCAAAATTTGGGGATGCAATTCGTTACAAATATTCGTTACACACAGAATAAGTTGCAGATATAATCATATGATATATCATATGTTATATAATTACCATCATATCAAAACTGACGTGTACGTATGATCAAGCAAGTAACGCTCCTTCTAAGAAACGTGTATACGCTACGAATGCGTGGACTGTAATGAAGAAGGCGAAGACACGTACTGCTTGGAAAAATCAATTGCGCTTGCGCGGACTTTAGTCAAGACATCATGCAATGACTATTTTTCTGTGAAAAATAAATATCCATTGTACGTACGGCGCTAAATTGATCGGTCAATCGCTCGCTTTTCTCTCCCGTCAAATTGCGAGCAAATTATTTCTATAGCAGCTTATATTACATCTTGATATTTTATGTTACTTTCATCGGTATATTTATGTTAAATTAAGGAATTTTACCTTGAAAAATACGCTAAAAGAAAAATATCATATAATATTCTTTATTCGAAGACAGAAATAGCTAAAATCGCTTTATCGCGACATATCGCTGCCAAATGCGTGTGGAAACCCGACCAAGAGTGATCTATGTGAGATATGGATACTCAATTTCTTTATATTCATCGACTTTCTCTGGCCGCAATTGGGTTATGGCCTTACCATCGAACAATGCTTGTTCAACTTCAGTCTTCTGTGTTTTCTCTTACTATGATTAGCTATCTTATATTTCAGGTATGTAAATATGTATTACTAGACGTATATTTTTTTTCTATATTATATATAATATAGTTGTATATAAAATATATATGTATATAAAATATAGTTTTTTATTAAGAGAGTCAAATTTTATTCGCCAGTAGATAAATAATGAAAGGCCAAAATTTTATGTCGACTAACTGGCAATCCTTTATTAAATTAACACGACATTGCGACTGTGATTCCGGTCTTTTTCAAGTGTAAAATCTTACAACAGTTTAAACATATTCAAAAACAACGTGGCAGCGTCGTGTTAATTTACTAAAGGATTGCCAGTTAGTCGACATACAATTTTGGCCTTTCATAGTTTTTTATATTTTATATGTAAAATATAGTTATTATTTTTATACTTATTATTCTTTTCCTACTTTTATTACATATATTTTAGATGATTATATTTTAAACATATTTTCATTTTCATGAAAGATTTAAAATCATTTGATGACACTATTATGAACGGAAACACTGTTTGTCATGCTTTCCTATTATTTTATGATTGACATACTTAGTAATTTTTGCTTTGTACTTAGTAATAATGGTAGGTAATGTAAATTATAATTATTCCACAATATCAAAAATACGCTTTTTTACGAAAAGAGAAAATAATCGATAAAAACCGTATTAACTTCATAATTAGCGTCACACACACAAATCTTCCTCCTTTCTCTTAATCTTTAAAAACTATTTTTGCTGAATTACAACGCTATAAATATCTTTGCATAAAAATAGTATTCGCAATAAACAAAAAATGTTAAATTATCAACCAAAAAAATTAATTTACCAATAACAACTTAAATCACTGGATACATTAAGATTTATTTAACGATATTCAAGCACCATTTGCATTTCATGTTTATTAAATGACAATACACTTTCTT
The DNA here is from genome assembly GCF_003672135.1 of Ooceraea biroi. NCBI lineage: Eukaryota > Metazoa > Arthropoda > Insecta > Hymenoptera > Formicidae > Ooceraea > Ooceraea biroi. The sequence goes on along the minus strand of NC_039507.1, from coordinate 18,484,387 downwards.
AAGTTTTGAAATATTTATATCAATTACAGCTTACAACACTTCTAACTACAGAATGGACTATTGACTTTATTGTTGAAATCCTTTCTACATCACTTTTTGTTCTTTTGTGCACAATTCTTTATAATTCTTGTTGGATTAACACGCATGTTGTAAGTTGAGTTTTTATAGTGTGCTTCTAAACATAAATGTGTTATATAGATTAGACTTTATACATTATAATTTTTTGTAAACTTTGTCAGAGAAATAGAGAATGATATATTATTGATACGATAGGTGAAGCGTGTATTGGACAATCTTCAGTACATTTGTAGCGACTTAAAGGACGAAAACGAAATTGCTATAATAAAAAGATATGGATACATTGCAAAATGTGTTGCAGTTGCATACACATGTACGAATATATCAATTATTCTTTATTATATCTTAGCGCACACTTTTCAATATAAAATATTATATCACAAGTGTGCGAACATGAAAGTAAATAAGAAAGAAGAGTGAATATAATATTAGCAACCTATCAAATTATTACAGAAAAATGAAAAAGTCGAAAAACAATAAGAAGATACTAAACTGATCAAAAATTTGAAACATATGCTATATTTTATATATCAAAAAGGATGACTTTATTTGATCAATGCTTATGTTTTTAAATCATCTTCAGTGTTGACGATAGGCGGTTTCTTCAGCTTATCTCTTTTGCCAATTCTGCCGCGAATTTTCGGCATCTTTTCTCTCGTAAATAAATCCGAGCTACATCACAATATATATATGAGAACTGAATATTTTGTTGATCAAGAAAAATATTTTTATTTTATTTTGCTGCATCTGTACGCAGTTCAGTACATAGGAGGAGGTATATTATTAGGAGAATCAATAGTGATGGTGGGATACGGTACATATTCTTGTGGATTATTTAACATTGCAAGGTAAGGGGGAGAAAGTACTTTAACTAGAATAGAAAGAAAAGTGAATGGAGCATTGTAACATATAAATTATTCTTTATTTTCGAGAACTTCAAAATTTAGAAGAACAAATATTTATAATTTATTCGTAGTTACCGTATCGAACAGGCAATGCGGATAAGTAGTGACGAAGTAACTAATCGGAAGAACAAGAAAGAGATCGACAGGAAAATAAGTCATGCAGTGAACATTCATCGCACAGCTCTTGAGTATGTCCTATTCCATGCACGCAGGCACGCACGCACGCACACATAGCACAATTTTAGGATATTTCTATTACATATAAAATGAAATATTTATATGTTTTATTTACATGTTATATTTACATATTTTTCATAGGTTTATTACATTCTTTCTACATAGCTTCGAGGGAACATATTTTGTTTTAATAGCGATTATTGTAATTTCTTTGAGCCTCAATCTGTTTGGAGTAAGAATTTTAGCAAAAACCTAAATCTCACATTTAGTAAATTTTTTTATTCACCAATGCAACATGATATTTAAATTGATAGGATTTGGATCTGCAGAAAAATATACGTAGGCGATCCAAACAGTAATGAGACTGGTCCTGCTAGAGAAAGTAAAAATCTCTTCTATCAACTTTGAAAATTCCGTTCCGATCGATTCAACTAGTAACCAATAATGATCGATCGCGAAAATATTGCAGTTTGCCTCCGAAAAAGAATATGGGGAAAAATATTGACTATTGATATGCGATTCAATTTTGTGTCCAGTTAAAGAAATGAGCTTCGAATACTTATGGGATAGTAACGGAAGCTCTTAAAGAACTATGCGTATCATGTGCAACATGTTTTCGTTGACATGCCTTGTTTCTGGTCGGTCGTGAGAGCGCAGAAGAAGAGGCATCCAAACACCATGACTAATGTGATGATTAATACAACCAGCACAATCATACGAGAAAATCGACGCATCTACATCGATGTATTAATGCTCCTGGATAGTCACCGCGGCCATGTTGAATTATGACGTCAGGGGCAAGATACGACTAGCTGAGTATTCTTGCGCGCCATTTTCTAATAAAACGATATTTAGTTTACAAAACCTCCCAAATCACTTTAGCATACTTCTAAAAATATCCGAAAACCAACCTTTTGTGTCTTAACAGTCAATCAATAGCCGTAAAATGCCTGTAATATGAAAATAGTCTTGCACGTGCGCAGTCATTCCGCATGACCAAGTCTCATATCGCAGTCATTTTACGATTATTGATTGACTGGTAACAAATAAGGTTAGTTTTCGTATTTTAGAAGTAAAGCGATCTAAAGTGTTGTTTTATGCGAATATCTTTTTATTTGGAAATGGCACGCAAGAATTCTCGTGTCATTTCTCGTCTCTCACGTCATAATTCAACATGGCCGCAGTGACTACTTAGGAGCCTTAAAGTAAATGTTGTATCGCTTCAGAAAAAACGTCCGAATAAAAAAATTGCAGAAATTCTATTGCACCACGACAATACACGATTCCATGTCGCGCAATCTGTGTATCAGTTTTTTTTAAAGGATAAGAAGATAAATATAGTTTCTCTTCTTTCGTCTTTCGTACAGCCCTTAGGTTTGGGTGTGACGTCTGGTTGTTCTTAAAAGTTAGGAAGGATAGGATCAAAATTTGGCGAAGATGAAGCAGTTGTAAAAGCAATGAAAGCACAGCAAATACTTTTTCAAGGATAAACTAGATTTCGTCTTCCAAATGTGGATAACTTTTAGTGCTGGGGAAAGTGTGTTGCATTTAATGGGGACTATTTTGAAAAAAATATGTGAATTTAGATTAAAAATACAGTTTTGTATTTTTTACAATATTTGTCTCATTACTTTTTGGACCACCCTCGTAACTAGAATGACATAAAGCTAATTGTATATATGTTGAGTTCATATTATTAGTAGAATCTTTAAAATTTAAGATATTTCACCTGAAAAACATTTTGCACATTTTGCTAATTGGCAATTAATGTAAAAGGTATGCATGCTTATCTACACACACGCGCGCGTGCGCGCGCGCGCGCCTTCTTTAATACTATCTAATACAAAAAAGTGTATATGTAATATTATAATATATTATATTTATATATATATTTTAGATTTTTCAAGCCGTTTGTTTAAGTAAGATGGAAAATTGTGTATTACACTTTAGTTTTGCGCTTGGCCTTTTAACATGTTCATTAGGAGCCAATTACATCGGTCAAGCAATTACAGATCACTATACTTACATATTTTCAACTGCGTAAGATATTTTGTTATAATAGACTAAATTGGTTAATATTAATATAAGTGTTTATACGACCATACGCGTGAATTCCAATCAAGGTGGTATTTCAAATATAATATTTGCAAGTATCGTCTGTAAAACATGTATTTCTATCCTTTGTTTTTTACCATCAACAGTTTTGATATTTCATATTATCCTTTTCAAATAACCATTTTATTATTTAGTTATTACTTCGCAGATATAACGTTCGATGGTACATTGCACCTGTACGCGTGCAAAGATTACTATTGTTTCTTATGCAAAAAGGCGCTAAGCCTTATAGCATAAAATTGGGTGGTCTTTGTACACTATCTTTAGAAAACTTTGCCTCGGTAAAACTATTATATATTATATATCAATACATATATTAGACAGTTCTAAATTAGATGTCCGAGTTTGAATTGTAAATTTAAAGGGTTATAACTGAAAAGAAATAAAAAGCAACTAAGTGGCGTGTATAGGGAAAAATGTGCTGAAAAATACTGTATACAATAATAACTAGTTACCGCAAAATTGACAGGTTAATGATAGACAAATCATTATATGTCGAAAATCGGACATTTCTTTCGGGACAACCTAATATATATTGTACATGATATACGTATGTATATATTATGTAATATATATACTGAAAACTAAAATTTTTTATTGCAGCTATCATCTGTATCATTATCGTATTTTACTATTATATGTTCCATCCAAAAGTGATATTAATATGAATCAGCTTAATATTATGTTAAGACCAAATAAACTTGAAGATTAGGTACTTTCTTAAAAGTTTCGTTCTTAAATAATTGGTGGCTCAGATTGTCAGAAAATGAATAAAGAGAATGACACATCTCCGTTATTTTTAAATTTCATTGCCCTTCATGCATGTCAAGATAAAACCAGACTAAAACTGATTGAAGTTATATCTAGTAGCCACCGATAATAAGTTTCCTTCTATTCACTTTTCTGAAAAATATTGTGAGACACGCTCCTTTCCTGCTCCTCGCTGAAACATACACATGCGTGCGCACATAATGTGCAATGAGATATATATTGTTCTAGGTATTTCAAACTGCACTGCTTCGAGATAAAAGGGAGGAATGCAAATTTACCAGCAAGTTTTATGGAAATCTGTTGCCAATCTGTTAGCATACTGCTCGCATTGTGCTTACTGGGAAGCAGTCGATCATATTGGGTTGTAATATAAATAAGTTTGGTTGCAAGTATAAACATGTTCTAATTCTAAGACTTATGACTCATTGCGAATGCATATAACTCTGATTAACGAGAAACCACATGTAATCATTTTAAACTCAGTACTGCTACAGTTTACAATTTATTGAAGTTTAATATTTAAATATCCTTAAAATTGAAAACTTAGACATGTTCGGCAAATAATGCTGTGGGAATTCAAACAAGGTAATTCTGCTGATAAAGACACAGCTCGAAAAATGGTAAATGTTTCGAATAGGAGAGGCTCCTCTAGTGATCTCTACCGTGATCTATATTACAAAGATCACTTCCCTGAGTAACTTGGAGAAAGTTTTAACTGTCGCTCGTTGTTTATTAAAACGTTATTAAAAACCGTTTAATGATGTTGCACGAGTTTTCAGCTGTCCACGCGAAAAGAAAAGTTACAGGTTGAGTTAGGGTTGGGTAGGTTAGGTTTTTGAGGGGAGAAGGCAGGCGTTATCTCTTCTTGGCGAAGCTCCTTTTTACTATTCACCCACATTTCTATTCAGATATACAGGGTGTTAATTTTCCACCGCCCACTAAGCACACAGTGTTATTCCTTATGAAAAGTTGAGTCGAAAAGTCCTGAACTATTTTTCTCTACGATATTTAATGACAGAGTTATTGTTAAATAAATACCAGCGAATTAATGTCGTTCTAGAAGTATACGCTGTGAGTCACACAGACTGTCTTAACAGCATGAACGCAGCGGCGAAGTACTCACACACATTACCAGGCTCACTGACGTACGCTCGGCTAAAGGTCGGCGCTGATTGGATTGATTTTACTCAACAATTACTACTTTATTACGCATTATAGAGAAAAATAGTTCAGGACCTTTCGACTCAATTTTCCATAAGGAATAACACTATGTACTTAGTGGGCGGTGGAAAATTAACATCTTGTATAAATCTCTTATAGATTTGCAGATCTGTGTAAACAATAATTTTCATTATTGTTTGCCCTCCCTTGTGAAGTATAAGCTCTGTCCCTCCCCTTACACTCCCTCCCCACAAAAATCTAACCTAATCTAACTCAACTCGTAACTCTTTCTTCCTCTTAAAATTCGTGCATTTCACTCATTATCTTGCAGAATTTATGTTCAAAGGACAATACAATTATGATGAACGCATTGATATACTTTTCAACAGAATGTGTTCAATATATCCATTAGAGATTTATTACAGTACTGAATAAAATTTCCCTTATTTTGCACAATAATTATATATATAATATAATAAAAATTCGATGTATATTTATTGTATTAATGCACTGCCTCTGAGTGAAGATTCCTCACCCCAAACATGTACACTCTGTTACGAATAATACTAAAAGAATAAGTTTCTGTAACTTCTTTAAATTCTTAAATTATTTTCTATATTATACAAACGTCTTTCACTTATAACTTTTTAATAAACAACGAGCTACGGTTAAAACGTTTCAAAGGTACTCAGGACAATGTTTTTGACAACATATGTCAAGGTCAAGGCCATTGGAGGAATTTCTCCTATTCGCAACTTTTACCAAACATTTTATAGTTGGAATGATCAGTTTTGTTGCATTCATCGTACTCTACAGATCTTGCACCACCTGATTACACATACTTATTTCGTTTATAGTAAAACACATTAAATGGGAAAAAATTTAATAATGATGAAGAAGTCAAACTTTATACAAAACTGTTTTCAATCAAAAGATGAAACCTTCTATTCTAGTATTGACCAATTGCCTTTCAAATGGAAAACTGTCATAAATAATAATGGAGATTATATAATTGATTGAATGGCTGGGGTAGCATTTTGTCGCAGCGAATATAATTTATTCCTATTGATTTATATTGATTCTAATTGGAACAATTATTGTATTTTAAAGTTTAACAAATCCCATTAGCGCACAGTTGCTTCGGTTAGAAAGTTTCATGTCTGAACATCGACATTTGCCAGGTTTGATCCACTAAACTATAAGTAATTTTTATGACTGACTGGCGATTTAATACTTTATATAGTAACAACAAATTTTAAATATAATCGAACTTATTTATATACAACCTAATAAAAAGCAAGGATGCGTATTTATTGGACAGTGTCCTATCCATCAGACAACTTAAGTCATAAGCCTATTATAACTGATGTATCCCGAACACCCAAGTTATTAAGTATCCGTTTATTGCTGACACCCTGTATTAACTTTGAAAATATATCGCAATACTGTTCACATTGTAATCGCTTGCTCCCATTTGTATATTTTACCCACCTCTCTTACAGTTATATTATCAAAAACCGGGATGACTATATGTTTCTCAATAAATAGTGTTTCCCAAAAACCAAAATTTGGGGATGCAATTCGTTACAAATATTCGTTACACACAGAATAAGTTGCAGATATAATTATATGATATATGATATGTTATATACTTACCATCATATCAAAACTGACGTGTACGTATGATCAAGCAAGTAACGCTCCTTCTAAGAAACGTGTATACGCTACGACTGCGTAGACTGTAATGAAGAACGCGAAGACACGTACTGCTCGGAAAAATCAATTGCGCTTGCGCGGACTTTGGTCAAGACATCATGCAATGACTATTTTTCTGTGAGAAATAAATATCCGTTGTACGTACGGCGCCAAATCGATCGGTTAATCGCCCACTTTTCTCTCCCTCGCAAATTGCGAGCAAATTATTTCTATAGCACCGTATATTACATTTTGATATTTTATGTTACTTTCATCGGTATATTTATGTTAAATTAAGGAATTTTACCTTCAAAACTACGCTAAAAGAAAAATATCATATAATATTCTTTATTCGAAGACAGAAATAGCTAAAATCGCTTTATTGCATGTATATCGCAATATATCGCTCTCAAATGCGTGTGGAAGCTCGAACAAGAGTGATCTCTTTGAGATATGGATACTCAATTTCTTTACATTCATCGACTATCTCTGGTTGCAATTGGGTTATGGCCTTACCATCGAACAATGCTTGTTCAACTTCAATGTTCTGTGTTTTCTCTTATTTTGATTAGTTTTATTATATTTCAGGTATGTAAATATGTATTAATAGACGTATAATTTTTTATATATTATATATAATATAGTTGTATATAAAATATATATATATATATATAGATATATATGTATATACATATATAAAATATAGGTTTTTATATTTTATATACAATATAGTTATTATTTTTATACTAATTATTTTATCCTACTTTTATTACATATAATATAGATGATTATATTTTAAACATATTTTCAGTTTCATGAAAGATTAAAAATCATTTGATAACACTATTATGAACAGAAAAACTGTTTGTCATGCTTTCGTATTAATTTGTAATTGACATAATTAGTAATTTTTGCTTTATACTTAGTAATAATGGTAGGTAATGTAAATCATAATTATTGGGTCATTAAGTATGAAACTTTACAAATAGAACATAAACTTTTGCATTTTTTGGCACATGGACATGATTTATTTTCAATCGAAGTATGCGCCCATGTTAACTACATACTTCTGCCATTTTAGTGGTAGTTGGTCTATGCCTCTACTATAGAAGCCAAGAGTACGGGAATCGATGAAGTCGCGGAAGGCTGTTTCGACTGCCTGTTGAGAATTGAAGAATTTTCCCACCAACAAGTTGTCCAAATTCCGGAAGAAGTGATAGTCGGTAGGTGATAGATCTGGTGAATATGGTGGATGACGGAGAGTTTCTAATTCCAACTCCCGTAGCTTTGCCACGGTCAGTCGTGCAGTGTGCGGTCGAGCATTATCATGCAACAGGATTGGCATTGACCGATTGACCAATTTTGGTTGTTTAATAGCAAGTTGTTGCATCATTTCGTCCAGTTGCTTGCAATATACTTCAGCCGTTATCGATGTACCAGGTTTCATAAAGTTGTAGTAGATAACACCTGACCTGGACCACCAAACAGTCATCATAAGCTTTTTCTGTGTAATGTTGGGTTTCGCGTGATGTCTCGGTGGTTCATCAGCGTTCAACCACTGACGTGAGCGTTTACGATTGTCGTAGAGTATCCACTTTTCATCGCAGGTCACAATTCGATTCAAAAAAGATTCATTTTTGTGACGGGAAAGCAAAGAAAGGGAAGCCTTTAGACGTTGCGCCTGCTGCGCATCGGTCAATTCGTGCGGGACCCATTTGTCCAACTTCTTTATCTTAGCAATTGCAGCTAAATGAACCAATATGGTGGGTATGGAAACATTGAATATCGATGCCAATTCACGTGTACTTTGAGATGGATCGGACTCTACTACGGCTCTCAAGTGATCATTATCCACCTTCGTCTTTGGTCTTCCACGTGGCTCATTAGCGAGGCTGAAATCTCCATCTCTGAAGTTTTTGAACCAATTGCCCACCGTTGCTTTAGTAGTTGAACCTTCACCAAATACAGCGTTGATATTACGAGCTGTCTCCGACACTGTGGTTCCACGGCGGAACTCATATTCATAAATCACACGAATTTTGGACTTTTCCACAGTTCTATAAAAAAGAATCCACCAATAAAACTAATGAAGATATTTGAACAAACAAATATGACATTTGAAGAGCGAACATACATCTATCACACTAACCTAACCTGATACTGACGTCTGGCGCCAAATTTGAGATAACAAATGTTAAAGATGGCGCTTTTACATTTGTAGTTTCATACTTAATGACCCAATATTCCACAATATCAAAAATACGCTTTTTTACGAAAAGAGAAAATAATCGGTAAAAACCGTATCAACTTCATACTTAGCGTCACACACACACACACACACACACACATATCTTCCTTATTTCTCTTATTGTTAGTCTTTAGAAACTGTTTTTGTTGAAGTCTCTTTACATTCCTTACAGCCCTATAAATATCTTTGCTTAAAAATAGAATTTGCAATAACCAAAAACATGTTAAATACTCGACCAAAAAAAGTTAATTTACCAATAACAAATTAAATCACTGGATGCATTAAGGTTTATTTAACGATATCCAAGCACCATTTGCGTTTTATGCTAATTAAATGACAGTATAATTTCCTACAAGTATAAGTTTTGAAATATTTATATTAATTACAGCTTACAACACTTCTAACTACAGAATGGACTATTGACTTTATTGTTGAAATCCTTTCTACATCACTTTTCGTTCTTTTGTGCACAATTCTTTATAATTCTTATTGGATTAACACGCATGTTGTAAGTTGAGTTTTTTAGTGTGCTTCTAAACATCAACGTGTTATATAGATTAGACTTTATACGCTATAATGTTTTGTAAACTTTATCAGAGAAATAGTGAATGATATATTATTGATACGATAGATGAAACGTTTATTGAACAATCTGCAGTACATCTGTAGCGACATAAAGGACGAAAACGAAATTGCTATAATAAAAAGATATGGATACAGTGCAAAATGTGTTGCAATTGGATTCACATGTAAGAATATATCGATTTTATTTATTATATCTTAGCGCACGCTTTTCAATATAAAATATTATATCACAAATGTGCGAACATGAAAGTAAATAAGAAAGAAGAGTGGATATAGTATTAGCAACCTATCAAATTATTACAGAAAAATGAAAAAGTCGAAAAGCAATAAGAAGATAATAAACTGATCAAAAATATGAAACATATACTTATGCTGTATTTCGATATATCACAAAGGATGACTTTATTTGATCATTGCTTATGTTTTTAAATCATCTTCAGTGTTGACGATAGGCGCTTTCTTCATCGTAACTGTTTTTCCACTTCTGCCGCGGTTTTTCGCCATCTTTTTCCTCGTAAATGGATCTAAGCCACATCGCAATATATACATCAGAACGGAATATTTTGTTGATCAAGAAAAATATTTTTATTTTATTTTGCTGCATCTGTACGCAGTTCAGTACATAGGAGGAGGTATATTATTAGGAGGAGCAATAGTGGTGACAGGATACTTTACATATTTTTGTGGATTATTTAACATTGCCAGGTAAGGGAGAGAAAGTAATTTAACAACAGTGAAAGTAAAACAGAATGGAGCATTGTGATTACATATACAATCTTTATTTTCAAGAACAAATTTTGGAAAAAATATTTGTAATTTATTTGCAGTTATCGTATCGAACAGGCAATACGAATAAATAGTGACAAAGAAAGTAATCGAAAGAACAAGAGGGAGATCGACAAGAAGATAAGTCATGCAGTCGACATTCATCGCACAGCTCTTGAGTATGTTCCATTCCATCCATACAGGCACTCACGCACGCACACATAGCACAATTTTAGGATATTTCTATTACATATGAAATAAAATATTTACATGTTTCATTTATATGTTTTTCATAGGTTTATTACATTCTATATACATAACTTCGAGGGACCATGTTTTGTTATAATAGCGATTCTTGTAATTTCTTTGAGCCTCAATCTGTTTGGAGTAAGAATTTTAGCAAAAACCTAAATCTCACATTTAGTAAATTTTTTTATTCACCAATGCAACAAGATATTTAAATTGATAGGATTTGGATCTGCAGAAAAATAGACGAAGGCGATCCAAAAAGTAATGAGACTGGTCCTGCTAGAGAAAGTAAAAATCTCTTCTATCAACTTTGAAAATTCCGTTCCGATCGATTCAACTAGTAACCAATAATGATCGATCGCGAAAATATTGCAGTTTGCCTCCGAAAAAGAATATGGGGAAAAATATTGACTATTGATATGCGATTCAATTTTGTGTCCAGTTAAAGAAATGAGCTTCGAATACTTATGGGATAATAACGGAAGCTCTTAAAGAACTATGCGTATCATGTGCAACATGTTTTCGTTGACATGCCTCGTTTCTGGTCGGTCGTGAGAGCGCAGAAGAAGAGGCATCCAAACACCATGACTAATGTGATGATTAATACAACCAGCACAATCATACGAGAAAATCGACGCATCTACATCGATGTATTAATGCTCCTGGATAGTCACCGCGGCCATGTTGAATTATGACGTCAGGGGCAAGATACGACTAGCTGAGTATTCTTGCGCGCCATTTTCTAATAAAAAGATATTTAGTTTACAAAACCTCCCAAATCACTTTAGCATACTTCTAAAAATATCCGAAAACCAACCTTTTGTGTCTTAACAGTCAATCAATAGCCGTAAAATGCCTGTAATATGAAAATAGTCTTGCACGTGCGCAGTCATTCCGCATGACCAAGTCTCATATCGCAGTCATTTTACGATTATTGATTGACTGGTAACAAATAAGGTTAGTTTTCGTATTTTTAAAGTATGCTAAAGCGATCTAAAGTGTTGTTTTATACGAATATCTTTTTATTTGGAAATGGGACGCAAGAATTCTCGTGTCATTTCTCGTCTCTCACGTCATAATTCAACATGGCCGCAGTGACTACTTAGGAGCCTTAAAGTAAATGTTGTATCGCTTCAGAAAAAACGTCCGAATAAAAAAATTGCAGAAATTCTATTGCACCACGACAATACACGATTCCATGTCGCGCAATCTGTGTATCAGTTTTTTTTAAAGGATAAGAAGATAAATATAGTTTCTCTTCTTTCGTCTTTCGTACAGCCCCTAGGTTTGGGTGTGACGTCTGGTTGTTCTTAAAAGTTAGGAAGGATAGGATCAAAATTTGGCGAAGATGAAGCAGTTGTAAAAGCAATGAAAGCACAGCAAATACTTTTTCACGGATAAACTAGATTTCGTCTTCCAAATGTGGATAACTTTTAGTGCTGGGGAAAGTGTGTTGCATTTAATGGGGACTATTTTGAAAAAAATATGTGAATTTAGATTAAAAATACAGTTTTGTATTTTTTACAATATTTGTCTCATTACTTTTTGGACCACCCTCGTAACTAGAATGACATAAAACGAATTGTATATATGTTGAATTCATAGTATTAGTAGAATCTTTACAATTTAAGATATTGCATCTGAGAAACATTTTGCACGTTTTGCTAATTAACAATTAATTTAAAAGGTATGTATGTTACTATCTATCTATATATCTATCTATCCACACACACACACACACACACACACACACGTGTCTTCTTTAATAGTATCTATTACAAAAAAGTGTATACGTAATGTTATAACATATTATTTTAGATTTCTCGAGCCGTTTTTGTACGTAAGATGGAAGATTTTGTAATACACTGTATTTTTGTGGTTGGCATTTTAACATGTTCATTTGCAAGCAGTTACATAAGTCAAGCAATTATAGATCACTATAATTACATATTTGCAACCGCGTAAGATATTTTGTTATAATATACTAAAGTCATCAATATTAATTTTATACGAACATATTAATATACGCGCGAATAACAATCAACGTGATATTGTAAATATAATATTTGCAAGTATCGTCTGTAAACATGTATTTCTATCCTAAGTGTTTTACCATCAACAGTTTTGATATTTCAAATTATCATTTTCAACTAAGCATTTTATTACTTAGTTATTACTTCACAGATATGAAGTTCCATGGTACGTTGCATCTGTACGCGTGCAAAGATTAATATTGTTTCTTTTGCAAATAGGCGCTAAGCCTTATAGGATAAACTTTGGTGGTCTTTGTACAATGTCTTTAGAAGATTTTGCCTCGGTAAAACTATTATACAGGGTGGCCCCGAACGTTCCGGCCAGACTTAGTGATTGTATAGGAAATTTAATTCTGAACAAAAAGTTTCCTATAAACATGGGTCGAGAAATGCTTCCTTAAAAAGTTAGCGCCCAAAAACCTCTGAAATCACGGTTATTTTATACATTTCTACAAATATCAAAGAAAGTATGAGTTTTTTAACAAAAATATTATACATTTTTCTGCATTGTTTAAGGGAATCATCATAATGGATGGAAGTGCAAAAGGTAAAAAGAAAATAACATAAGAAGAAAATGATACTTAATAACTTTTTTGTAGAAATAAAAATAAAAATAAAAATCCGTTTCTTTCGCAAAAACGAAATAATTTGTTTTAAACAAAAATAGTACTGTAATAATAGAAAATGAACGAAAACGTGAAAAAACTAATTCTTCTCGAAATGTCCCCCTCCAGCTTCAATACACTTTCGACATCGAGTAGTGACCGATCTGGTCGCTTTTCGGATTTCCTCCCGATTTAATTTCAGTCGTTCAAAAACCGTATTTATCTGTTGGATCAGATGTTCGCGAGACTCGATTGGCGTTGAGTAAACTTCATTTTTTACTCTTTCTCACAAGTAAAAATCTAAAGGGGTTAAATCTGGAGACCTGTCCACTCCACAGGTCCCCAACGGCCAATCTGTTTTTCCGGATAATGCTAGTTTATCCAATCCCTAACAATGTGAGCACTGTGAACTGGCCATCCATCCAACTGCAGCCAAATGTCATAGCGAAGATTTAAAGGCACATTTTGCAATAGATCAAATAGATCGTTATTCAAAAACTGTAAAAAGTGGTGTGCAGTGATGCGGTGAGGTAGAATGTGAGGTCCAATTAATTATTCATCAATCATACCTGCCCAAACATTGACTTGGAATTCATGCTGAAAAGACGATATCGGAGGAAGATGAGGATTCATTTCGCACCAGTAGTGTGAGTTGTGGTAATTGAATACTCCCGTTCTAGTAAAGGTGCTTTCGTCTGTCCAGAGGATTTTTGATGAAGTATTTACATCTAAATGCAAATACCATAGACAAAATCTTTCCCTTCTTTGATAATCGGCAGGGAGAAGATTTTGGACTGGTGTAAAATGATATGGGTACATATCCAATTCATGAAGTGACCTTTGAATTGTGGTTCGAGCAATCCCCAAAGTTAGAGAAGCACGACGGGTACTAGTATTTGGATTTATCTCAAAATGTCTCGCAACTCTTTCTGTTGTTCTAGCATTTCGAATAGGGCCCCGCACAACAGACAGGGTAGAAAGTGATCCTGTATCCCGTAAACGTCTGTGCGTTTCAGTAAAAACAGACCGATGTGGTTGCCGGCGATCAGGAAAACGGACAATATATTCGCGACATGCCGTTCTCGCCTCCCCGTTGCAAAAACCGTAAATGAAATGAATATCTGCGTATTCTTCGTTTGAAAAAATTCTTGAGCAAATTATAAAATGTCTCCGACTGATAAGGAAACTATTCCAATACAAAGTTGGCCAATACAAAGTTTTGCCAAAAGTTAGCGTTATGATACGGAACGCGCCGATATTGTCAGTCGAAGCTAGCGACCGAAGAGTAAAGAAGTGCGACCGCGTGGTAATAGCACCCGGAGTGAAAGAGGGAAGTTAAGAAGCCGTTAAGAATTCCCGCGGATTACGTTGACGACGGCTCGTATCTCCATCTCGGTGTGTTACTCTGGCTCAAGTGAATCCGACAGGACTTCGAATTAGCGCGGACTCGGCGCATTAGTAGTTGCTCCGGTGGGTGATCGAGGTGCGCCCGTGGTGAAACAAGTAGCTTACAGACGCAATGGGAACACAAGAGCGGCATGTCGCTATCAACACCACCACCGCCACCGCCACCGCCGCCACCGCCGCCGACGACGACGCTCTACCGTCGATAGTCGACAAAAACACTCTTTTGTACATAAACTGGTTATCTCAAACCTTATGGAACGTACTACGATTCATTTTGATCTCATTTAAAACATACTTTTAATCTCTACAACTTTTGTTTCGGTACTTTTTGTTGAAAAACGCATACTTTCTTTGATATTTGTAGAAATGTATAAAATAACCGTGATTTTAGAGGTTTTTGAGCGCTAACTTTTTAAGGAAGCATTTTTCGACCCATGTTTATAGGAAACTTTTTGTTCAGAATAAATTTCCTATAAACCCTCGAAGTCTGGTCGGAACGTACGGGGTTACCCTGTATATTATATCAATATATATATTAAGTTGTTCCAAATTAAATGTCCGAGTTTGAATATGCAAATTTGAAGGTGTAGTGTATGTAGGTAGGTTCGGGAATCGCCGGGCTGGTGCAGAGGATATTCGTAATAATCACAGTAATATACTGATAACAGCTTTACTATTTTTCACGACTACCGTCTTCGATCGTTCGATTAAATCTCTCGTCCTGCCTCGGTCCGCACGCATTCGCACAAACAACACTCACACGCATGCGTCCGAAACGGTGTATAAACGGTGTATTCGTAACTCTAATACTCGCACACAACAGAAGGGTTATAACTAAAAATAAATAAAAAATAACTAAGTGGTGTGTATAGGGAAAAATGTGCTGAGAAATACTGTATACAATAACTGGTTACCGCAAAATTGACAGGTTAATGATAAACAAATCATTATATATCGAAAATCGGACATTTCTTTCGGGACAACCTAATATATATTGTACATGATATACGTATGTATATATTATGTAATATATATACTGAAAACTAAAATTTTTTATTGCAGCTATCAACTGTATCATTATCGTATTTTACTATTATATGTGCTATCCAAAAGTGATATTAATATGAATCAACTTAATATTAAGACCAAATAAACTTGAAGATTAGGTACTTGCTTAAAAGTTTCGTTCTTAAATAATTGGTGGCTCAGATTGTCAGAAAATGAATAAAGAGAATGACACATCTCCGTTATTTTTAAATTTCATTGCGCTTCATGCATGTCAAGATAAAACCAAAGACTAAAACTGATTGAATTTATATCTAGTAGCCACCGATAATAAGTTTCCTTCTATTCACTTTTCTGAAAAATAATTTGAGACACGCTTCTTTCCTGTTCCTCGCTGAAACATACACATGCGTGCGCACATAATGTGCAATGAGATTTATATTGTTCTAGGTATTTCAAACTGCACTGCTTCGAGATAAAAGGGAGGAATGCAAATTTACCAGCAAGTTTTATGGAAATCTGTTGCCAATCTGTTAGCATACTGCTCGCATTGTGCTTACTGGGAAGCATTCGATCATATTGGGTTGTAATATTAATAAGTTTGGCTGCAAGTATAAACATGTTCTAATTCTAAGACTTATGACTCATTGCAAATGCATTTAACTGTGATTAACGAGAAACCGCTTGTAATCATTTTACACTCAGTACTGCTACAGTTTACAATTTATTGAAGTTTAATATTTAAATACCCTTAAAATGGAAAACTTAGAAATGTTCGGCAAATAATACTGTGGGAATTCAAACAAGGCAGTTCTGCTGATAAAGACACAGCTCGAAAAATGGTAAAAGTTTTGAATAGGAGAGGCTCCTCCAGTGATCTCTACCGTGATCTATATTACACAGATCACTTCCCTTATAATTTATTCCTATTGATTTATATTGATCCTAATTAGAACAATAACTGTGTTTTAAAGTCTAACACATCCCATTAGCGCACAGTTGCTTCGGTTAGAAAGTTTCATGTCTGAACATCGACATTTGCCAGGTTCGATCCACTAAACTATAAGTAATTTTTATGACTGACTGATGATTTAATACTTTATATAGTAATAAAAAATTTTAAATATAATCGAACTTATTTATATACAACCTAATAAAAAGCAAGGATGCGTATTTATCGGGCAGTGTCCTATCCATCAGACAAATTAAGTCATAAGATTATTATAACTGTGTGTATCCCGAACACCCAAGTTGTTAAATATCTGTTCATTGCTGGTACCCTATTAATTACTTTTGAAAATATATCGCAATACTGTTCACACTGTAATCGCTTGCTCCTATTTTTGTATTTTACCCACCTCTCTTACAGTTATATTATCAAAAATCGGGATGACTATACGGTACTCAATAAATAGTGTTTCCCAAAAAACCAAAATTTGGGGATGCAATTCGTTACAAATATTCGTTACACACAGAATAAGTTGCAGATATAATCATATGATATATCATATGTTATATAATTACCATCATATCAAAACTGATGTGTCTGTATGATCAAGCAAGTAACGCTCCTTCTAAGAACCGTGTATACGCTACGAATGCGTGGACTGTAATGAAGAACACGAAGACACGTACTGCTTGGAAAAATCAATTGCGCTTGCGCGACTTTGGTCAAGACATCATGCAATGACTATTTTTCTGTGAGAAATAAATATCCGTTGTACGTACGGTGCCAAATTGATCGGTTAAACGCCCGCTTTTCTCTCCCTCGCAAATTGCGAGCAAATTATTTCTATAACACCTTATATTACATCTTGATATTTTATGTTACTTTCATCGGTATATTTATGTTAAATTAAGGAATTTTACCTTCAAAAATACGCTGGAAGAAAAATATCATATAATATTCTTTATTCAAAGAAAGAAATAGCTAAAATCGCTTTATCGCGATATATCGCTGCCAAATGCGTGTGGAAGCTCGACCAAGAGTGATCTATGTGAGATATGGATACTCAATTTCTTTATATTCATCGACTTTCTCTGGCCGCAATTGGGTTATGGCCTTACCATCGAACAATGCTTGTTCAACTTCAGTCTTCTGTGTTTTCTCTTACTATGATTAGCTATCTTATATTTCAGGTATGTAAATATGTATTACTAGACGTATATTTTTTTCTATATTATATATAATATAGTTGTATATAAAATATATATGTATATAAAATATAGTTTTTTATTAAGAGAGTCAAATTATATTCGCCAGTAGATAAATAATGAAAGGCCAAAATTTTATGTCGACTAACTGGCAATCCTTTATTAAATTAACACGACGTTTCGACCGTGATTCCGGTCTTTTTCAAGTGTAAAATCTTATAACAGTTTAAACATATTCAAAAACAACGTGGCAGCGTTGTGTTAATTTAATAAAGGATTGCCAAGTTAGTCGATATAAAATTTTGGCCTTTTAAATAATTTTATATTTTATACGTAAAATATAGTTATTCCTATTCTAAAAGAGGCGTGTTAACTTCGTGAAGTTCTTTTTTATCGAATAGTTGAGGCCTCTTTTCGCGACGCTGATTGGTTATCTCGATTTGCGTTGTGCGTTATGTTCAGTTTAGATTACCATCACGCGTCTGTCTTCGTGTGGAGGTTAACACTTTGGTAGAGTGTGATAATTGTGCATAAAATAAATAACGTTTTTATTATTCGAAAACATTATTAATACTGAAAAATAAAATAGCGCACGCCTGTGTTGCTAGTATTTTTATAATTATTATTCTTTTCCTACTTTTATTACATATATTTTAGATGATTAAATTTATTTTAAACATATTTTTATTTTCATGAAAGATTTAAAATCATTTGATAACACTACTATGAACGGAAACACTGTTTGTCATGCTTTCCTATTATTTTATGATTGACATACTTAGTACTTTTTGCTTTGTACTTAGTAATAATGGTAATGTAAATCATAATTACTCCACAATATCAACAATACGCTGTTTTAAGAAAAGATAAACAATCGGCAAAAACCATATCAACTTCATAATTAGCGTCTCACACACACACACACACAAATCTTCCTCCTTTCTCTTAATCTTTAAAACCTATTTTTGCTGAATTACAACGCTATAAATATCTTTGCATAAAAATAGTATTCGCAATAAACAAAAAATGTTAAATTATCAACAAAAAAAAGTTAATTTACCAATAACAACTTAAATCACTGGATACATTAAGATTTATTTAACGATATCCAAGCACCATTTGCATTTCATGCCTATTAAATGCCAGTACACTTTACTAAGTTTTGAAAGATTTATATCAATTACAGCTTACAACACTTCTAACTACAGAATGGACTATTGCCTTTATTGTTGAAATTCTTTCTACATCGCTTTTTGTTCTTTTGTGCACAATTCTTTATAATTCTTGTTGGATTAACACGCATGTTGTAAGTTGAGTTTTTATAGTGTGCTTCTAAACATAAATGTGTTATATAGATTAGACTTTATACACTATAATTTTTTACACTTTACTAATTTTACACTTTATCAGAGAAATAGAGAATGATATATTATTGATACGATAGGTGAAGCGTGTATTGGACAATCTTCAGTACATCTGTAGCGATTTAAAGGACGAAAACGAAATTGCTATAATAAAAAGATATGGATATATTGCAAAATGTGTTGCAGTTGCATACACATGTACGAATATATCAATTACTCTTTATTATATCTTAGCGCACACTTTTCAATATAAAATATTATATCACAAGTGTGCGAACATGAAAGTAAATAAGAAAGAAGAGTGAATATAATATTAGCAACCTATCAAATTATTACAGAAAAATGAAAAAGTCGAAAAACAATAAGATTATACTAAACTGATCAAAAATTTGAAACATACTAATGCTATATTTCGATATATAAAAAAGGATGAATGTATTTGATCATTGCTTATGTTCTTAAATCATCTTCAGCGTTGACGATGTGCGCTTTCTTCATGGCCACACTTTTGCCATTTCTGCCGCGGATTTTCGGCATCTTTTCTCTCGTAAATGAATCTAAGCCACATCGCAATATATATATGAGAACTGAATATTTTGTTGATCAAGAAAAATATTTTTATTTTATTTTGCTGCATCTGTACGCAACCCAGTACATAGGAGGAGGTATATTATTAGGAGAAGCAATAGTGATGGTGGGATACGGTACATATTCTTGTGGATTATTTAACATTGCAAGGTAAGGGGGAGAAAGTACTTTAACCAGTTCAGTGGTAGACTCGAAGTCAACGTTTTGTGCCAAAAGTGGTAAGAGCGAATAATTACATATTTTACATCAAACCTTACCTATAAGGGGTTTTTTGGGTCACTGAATATGAATCCAGAGTCAAAATTGAGAAATTCAAAATGGCGAATCCAACATGGCGGCTTCAGGTGGCTAACTTTGTAATTCCATAATGGAAATGTATCACTCGGTATGCTTCTTTGGTCGCAAATAACGGATTGGTTCAAGACATTCGAACTGTATTTCGAACGTTTTAAAAAAATTAAAAATATAAAAAAAACAAAAACATGGAGTGTAAAATCCTACCGTAGCCTCCCTGTGGCGCACTCTGGAGTCGTGATAATATTTCATCAGCTAATAACGGAGATAAGATTATCCATAATGGAATACCGTTAATCACTAGAAGCCATATTGGGTCCGCCATTTTGAATTTCTCAATTTTGACTCCGGATTCATATTCAGCGACCCAAAAAACGTAAGTATAGCAAGTTTCACGCAAATCCGTTCAAAATTGGTAGTTATTTAAGGTGCCCATATATGAGTCATTACCACTGAACTGGTTAACTAGAGTAAAAATACAACTGAATGGAGCATTGTACCATATAAATTCTTCTTTATTTTCGAGAACTTCAAAATTTAGGAGAACAAATATTTATAATTTATTCGTAGTTACCGTATCGAACAGGCAATGCGGATAAGTAATGACGAAATAACTAATCGCAAGAACAAGAAGGAGATCGACAGGAAGATAAGTCATGCAGTGAACGTTCATCGCACAGCTCTTGAGTATGTCCTATTCCATGCATGCAGGCACGCACGCACGCACACATAGCACAATTTTAGGATATTTCTATTACATATAAAATGAAACATTTACATGTTTTATTTACATGTTATATTTACATATTTTTCATAGGTTTATTACATTCTTTCTACATAGCTTCGAGGGAACATATTTTGTTTTAATAGCGATTATTGTAATTTCTTTGAGCCTCAATCTGTTTGGAGTAAGAATTTTAGCAAAACCTAAATCTCATATTTATTAAATTTTTTATTCACCAAATGCAACAAGATATTCAAATTGATAGGATTTGGATCTGCAGAAAAATATACGTAGGCGATCCAAAAAGTACTGAGACTGGTCCTGCTAGAGAAAGTAAAACGGAGCAAAGTGACAGCACTGCATACAACATGTACCTTAACATCTTTTCTATCAACTTTGAAAATTCCGTTCCGATCGATTCAATTAGTAGCCAATAATGATCGATCGCGAAAATATTGTAGTTTGCCTCCGAAAAAGAATATGGGGAAAAATATTGACTATTGATATGCAATTCACTTTTGTGTCCGGTTATAGATATCAGCTTCGGATACTTATGGGATGTTAAAGGAAGCTCTTAAAGAACTATGCGTATCATGTGCAACATGTTTTCGTTGACATGCCTCGTTTCTGGTCGGTCGTGAGAGCTCAGAAGAACAGGCATCCAAACACCATGACTAATGTGATGATTAATACAACCAGCACAATCATACGAGAAAATCGACGCATCTACATCGATGTATTAATGCTCCTGGATAGTCACCGCGGCCATGTTTAATTATGACGTCAGGGGCAAGATACGACTAGCTGAGTATTCTTGCGCGCCATTTTCTAATAAAAAGATATTTAGTTTACAAAACCTCCCAAATCACTTTAGCATACTTCTAAAAATATCCGAAAACCAACCTTTTGTGTCTTAACAGTCAATCAATAGCCGTAAAATGCCTGTAATATGAAAATAGTCTTGCACGTGCGCAGTCATTCCGCATGACCAAGTCTCATATTACAGTCATTTTATTGATTGACTGTTAACAAAAAAGGTTAGTTTCTGGATTTTTAAAGTATGCTAAAGCGATCTAAAGTGTTGTTTTATACGAATATCTTTTTATTTGGAAATGGCACGCAAGAATTCTCGTGTCATTTCTCGTCTCTCACGTCATAATTCAACATGGCCGCAGTGACTACTTAGGAGCCTTAAAGTAAATGTTGTATCGCTTCAGAAAAAACGTCCGAATAAAAAAATTGCAGAAATTCTATTGCACCACGACAATGTGCGGTTCCATGTCGCGCAAACTGTGTGCCAGTTTTTTTTAATGGGTAACGCCACTCTAGCGCCCGGAAAAACAGCCTAATTTTGACAATGTTTTATGGGAATATAATGAATGGAATACAAAATCCGTTTAAAGGCCTTTATTGTATGTACTTTGAAGTGTATTTACAAATTTGTATTGAATTTTTTTACAAAATTGCGGCGTCAGAACTCAGCAAAGGAAGCCTCTTCTCACAGATAGTGTTCCGCGGCCGGAAAGATTTCTCCTCCAATTTTTGACCTGGAACAAAAAACTAAACAGTTTTGAGTCTTATATAAGGTTAGCTCGGGAAGTACCTACGGAAATTAAAAAATACCGTTTTTGTAAAACTGACGCACGTTTAAACAAAAAGTTTCATTTTTAGGTAAAAAAACTTTTTGTTCAAACGTGCGTCAGTTTTACAAAAACGGTATTTTTTAATTTCCGTAGGTACTTCCCGAGCTAACCCTATATAAGACTCAAAACTGTTTAGTTTTTTGTTCCAGGTCAAAAATTGGAGGAGAAATCTTTCCGGCCGCGGAACACTATCAGTGAGAAGAGGCTGAGCTCTGGCGCCGCCATTTTGTAAAAAAATTCAATAAAAATTTGTAAATACACTTCAAAGTATGTACAATAAAGGCCTTTAAACGGATTTTGTATTCCATTCATTATATTCCCATAAAAAATTAGGCTGTTTTTCCGGGCGCTAGAGTGGCTTTACCCCTTAAAGGATAAGAAGGTAAATATAGTTTCTCTCCTTTCGTACAAGGCTAGGTTTGGGTGTGACATCTGGTTGTTCTCAAAAGTTAAGAAGGAGAGGATCAAAATTTAGCGAGGATGAAGCAGTTGTAAAAGCAATGAAAGCACAGCAAATACTTTTTCAAGGATAAACTAGATTTCGTCATCCAAATGTGGATAACTTTTAGCGCTGGGAAAAGTGTGTTGCATTTAATGACTATTTTGAAAAGAAATAATGTGAATTTAGATTAAAAATACAGTTTCGTATTTTTTATAGCATTTGTCTCATTACTTTTTGGACCACCCTCGTAAGTAGAATGACAGAAAACTAATTGTGTATATGTTGAGTTCATATTATTAGTAGAATCTTTAAAATTTAAGATATTTCACCTGAAAAATATTTTGCACGTTTTGCTAATTGGCAATTAATTAAAAGGTATGCATGTTTATCTACACACACACACACACCCACACCCACACACACACACACACACACACACACACACACACACACACACACCACACACACACACACACACATGTTCTTTAATACTATCTAATACAAAAAAGTGCATATGTAATATTATAATATATTATACTTATATATATTTTAGATTTTTCAAGCCGTTTGTTTACGTAAGATGGAAAATTGTGTATTACACTTGGGGTTTGCGCTTGCCCTTTTAACATGTTCATTAGGAGCCAATTACATCGGTCAAGCAATTACAGATCACTATACTTACATATTTTCAACTGCGTAAGATATTTTGTTATAATAGACTAAATTGGTTAATATTAATATAAGTGTTCATACGACCATACGCGTGAGTACCAATCAAGGTGATATTTTAAATATAATATTTGCAAGTATCGTCTGTAAAACATGTATTTCTATCCTTTGTTTTTTACCATCAACAGTTTTGATATTTCATATTATCCTTTTCAAATAACCATTTTATTACTTAGTTATTACTTCGCAGATATAACGTTCGATGGTACATTGCACCTGTACGCGTGCAAAGATTAATATTGTTTCTTTTGCAAAAAGGCGCTAAGCCTTATAGCATAAAATTGGGTGGTCTTTGTACACTATCTTTAGAAAAATTTGCCTCGGTAAAACTATTATATATTATATATCAATACATATATTAGATTGTTCCAAATTAGATGTCCGAGTTTGAATTGCAAATTTAAAGGGTTATAACTGAAAAGAAATAAAAAGCAACTAAGTGCCGTGTATAGGGAAAAATGTGCTGAGAAATACTGTATACAATAATAATCGGTTGCCGCAAAATTGACAGGTTAACAATAGACAAATCATTATATTTTGAAAATCGGACATGTCTTTCGGACCAATGTATAGTATACATGATATATGTTATGTAATATATATACTAAAAACTAAAATTTTTTTTTGCAGCTATCAACTGTATCATTATCGTATTTTACTATTATATGTGCTATCCAAAAGTGATATTAATATGAATCAACTTAATATTAAGACCAAATAAACTTGAAGATTAGGTACTTGCTTAAAAGTTTCGTTCTTAAATAATTGGTGGCTCAGATTGTCAGAAAATGAATAAAGAGAATGACACATCTCCGTTATTTTTAAATTTCATTGCGCTTCATGCATGTCAAGATAAAACCAAAGACTAAAACTGATTGAATTTATATCTAGTAGCCACCGATAATAAGTTTCCTTCTATTCACTTTTCTGAAAAATAATTTGAGACACGCTTCTTTCCTGTTCCTCGCTGAAACATACACATGCGTGCGCACATAATGTGCAATGAGATTTATATTGTTCTAGGTATTTCAAAGTGCACTGAGTTGAGTCGAAAAGTCCTGAACTCTACGATATATAATGACAGAGTTATTGTTAAATAAATACCAGCGAATTAATGTCGTTCTAGAAGTATACGCTGTGAGTCACACAGACTGTCTTAACAGCATGAACGCAGCGGCGAAGTACTCACACACATTACCAGGCTCACTGACGTACGCTCGGCTAAAGGTCGGCGCTGATTGGATTGATTTTACTCAACAATTACTATTTTATTACGCATTATAGAGAAAAATAGTTCAGGACCTTTCGACTCAATTTTCCATAAGGAATAACACTATGTACTTAGTGGGCGGTGGAAAATTAACATCTTGTATAAATCTCTTATAGATTTGCAGATCTGTGTAAACAATAATTTTCATTATTGTTTGCCCTCCCTTGTGAAGTATAAGCTCTGTCCCTCCCCTTACACTCCCTCCCCACAAAAATCTAACCTAATCTAACTCAACTCGTAACTCTTTCTTCCTCTTAAAATTCGTGCATTTCACTCATTATCTTGCAGAATTTATGTTCAAAGGACAATACAATTATGATGAACGCATTGATATACTTTTCAACAGAATGTGTTCAATATATCCATTAGAGATTTATTACAGTACTGAATAAAATTTCCCTTATTTTGCACAATAATTATATATATAATATAATAAAAATTCGATGTATATTTATTGTATTAATGCACTGCCTCTGAGTGAAGATCCCTCACCCCAAACATGTACACTCTGTTACGAATAATACTAAAAGAATAAGTTTCTGTAACTTCTTTAAATTCTTAAATTATTTTCTATATTATACAAACGTCTTTCACTTATAACTTTTTAATAAACAACGAGCTACGGTTAAAACGTTTCAAAGGTACTCAGGACAATGTTTTTGACAACATATGTCAAGGTCAAGGCCATTGGAGGAATTTCTCCTATTCGCAACTTTTACCAAACATTTTATAGTTGGAATGATCAGTTTTGTTGCATTCATCGTACTCTACAGATCTTGCACCACCTGATTACACATACTTATTTCGTTTATAGTAAAACACATTAAATGGGAAAAAATTTAATAATGATGAAGAAGTCAAACTTTATACAAAACTGTTTTCAATCAAAAGATGAAAACTTCTATTCTAGTATTGACCAATTGCCTTTTAAATGGAAAACTGTCATAAATAATAATGGAGATTATATAATTGATTGAATGGCTGGGGTAGCATTTTGTCGCAACGAATATAATTTATTCCTTTTGATTTATATTGATTCTAATTGGAACAATTATTGTATTTTAAAG
This sequence comes from Ooceraea biroi, assembly GCF_003672135.1. Taxonomy (NCBI): domain Eukaryota; kingdom Metazoa; phylum Arthropoda; class Insecta; order Hymenoptera; family Formicidae; genus Ooceraea; species Ooceraea biroi. The sequence goes on along the minus strand of NC_039507.1, from coordinate 18,458,313 downwards.
TTTAACAAATCCCATTAGCGCACAGTTGCTTCGGTTAGAAAGTTTCATGTCTGAACATCGACATTTGCCAGGTTTGATCCACTAAACTATAAGTAATTTTTATGACTGACTGATGATTTAATACTTTATATAGTAATAAAAAATTTTAAATATAATCGAACTTATTTATATACAACCTAATAAAAAGCAAGGATGCGTATTTATTGGACAGTGTCCTATCCATCAGACAACTTAAGTCATAAGACTATTATAACTGATGTATCCCGAACACCCAAGTTATTAAGTATCCTTTTATTGCTGACACCCTGTATTAACTTTGAAAATATATCGCAATGTTGTTCACACTGTAATCGCTTGCTCCCATTTGTATATTTTACCCACCTCTCTTACAGTTATATTATCAAAAACCGGGATGACTATACGGTACTCTATAAATAGTGTTTCCCAAAAAACCAAAATTTGGGGATGCAATTCGTTACAAATATTCGTTACACACAGAATAAGTTGCAGATATAATCATATGATATATGATATGTTATATGATTACCATCATATCAAAACTGACGTGTACGTATGATCAAGCAAGTAACGCTCCTTCTAAGAACCGTGTATACGCTACGAATGCGTGGACTGTAATGAAGAACGCGAAGACACGTACTGCTCGGAAAAATCAATTGCGCTTGCGCGGACTTTAGTCAAGACATCATGCAATGACTATTTTTCTGTGAAAAATAAATATCCGTTGTACGTACGGCGCCAAATCGATCGGTTAATCGCCCACTTTTCTCTCCCTCGCAAATTGCGAGCAAATTATTTCTATAGCACCGTATATTACATCTTGATATTTTATGTTACTTTCATCGGTATATTTATGTTAAATTAAGGAATTTTACCTTCAAAAATACGCTAGAAGAAAAATATATAATATTCTTTATTCGAAGAAAGAAATAGCTAAAATCGCTTTAACGCGATATATCGCTGCCAAATGCCTGTGGAAGCTCGAACAAGAGTGATCTATGTGAGATATGGATACTCAATTTTTTTACATTCATCGACTATCTCTGGCCGCAATTGGGTTATGGCCTTACCATCGAACAATGCTTGTTCACCTTCAGTCTTCTGTGTTTTCTCTTACTTTGATTAGCTTTATTATATTTCAGGTATGTAAATATATATTAATAGACGTATATTTTTTTCTATATTATATATAATATAGTTGTATATAAAATATGTATATATATAAAATATAGTTATTATTTTTATAATTAGTATTTTTTTCCTACTTTTATTACATATATTTTAGATGATTATATTTTAAACATATTTTAATTTTCATGAAAGATTTAAAATCATTTGATAACACTATTATGAACAGAAAAACTGTTTGTTATGCTTTCGTATTAATTTATGATTGACATACTTAGTAATTTTTGCTTTGTACTTAGTAATAATGGTAATTTAAATCATAATTACTTCACAATATTGACAATATCCTTTTTTAAGAAAAGATAAAATCATCGGCAAAAACCGTATCAACTTCATAATTAGCGTCACACACACACACACACACACACACACACACACACACACACACACACACACACACACACCTTCCTTCTTTCTATACTTGATAGTCTTTAGAAACTGTTTTTGTTGAAGTCTCTTAACATTTATTACAGCGCTATACACATCTTTGCTTAAAAAAAAATTCGCAATAACAAAAAAAAAGTTAAATTATCAACCAAAAAAAGTTACTTACCAATAACAAATTAAATCACTGGATACATTAAAGTTTATTTAACGATATCCAAGCACCATTTGCGTTTTATGCTAATTAAAGGACAGTACAATTTTTTAAGTTTTGAAATATTTATATTAATTACAGCTTACAACACTTCTAACTACAGAATGGACTATTGACTTTATTGTTGAAATTCTTTCTACGTCACTTTTTGTTCTTCTCTGTGCAATTATTTATAATGCTTTTTGGATTAAGACGCATGTTGTAAGTTGAGTTTTTATAGTGTGCTTCTAAACATAAACTTGTTATATAGAATGATATATTATTGATACGATAGATGAAGCGTATATTGACCAAGTTTCAGTACATCTGTAGCGACTTAAAGGACGAAAACGAAATTGCTATAATAAAAAGATATGGATACAGTGCAAAATGTGTTGCAATTGGATTCACATGTAAGAATATATCGATTTTATTTATTATATCTTAGCGCACGCTTTTCAACATAAAATATTATATCACAAATGTGCGAACATGAAAGTAAATAAGAAAGAAGAGTGGATATAGTATTAGCAACCTATCAAATTATTATAGAAAAATGAAAAAGTCGAAAAGCAATAAGACGATAATAATCTGATCAAAAATTTGAAACATATGCTATATTTCGATATATCAAAAAGGATGACTTTATTTGATCATTGCTTATGTTTTTAAATCATCTTCAGTGTTGACGATAGGCGCTTTCTTCATCTTATCTCTTTTGCCACTTCTGCCGCGGCTTTTCGACATCTTTTACCTCGTAAATAAATCCGAGCCATATCGCAATATATATATGAGAACTGAATATTTTGTTGATCAAGAAAAATATTTTTATTTTACTTTGCTGCATCTGTATGCAGTTCTGTACATAGAATGTGGTGTATTATTAGGAGGAGCAATAGTGATGACAGGATACGGTACATATTCTTGTGGATTATTTAACATTGCAAGGTAAGGGGGAGAAAGTACTTTAACTAGAATAGAAAGAAAACTGAATGGAGCATTGTAACATATAAATTATTCTTTATTTTCGAGAACTTCAAAATTTAGAAGAACAAATATTTATAATTTATTCGTAGTTACCGTATCGAACAGGCAATGCGGATAAGTAGTGACGAAGTAACTAATCGGAAGAACAAGAAGAAGATCGACAGGAACATAAGTCATGCAGTGAACATTCATCACACAGCTCTTGAGTATGTCCTATTCCATGCATACAGGCACGCACGCACGCACACATAGCACAATGTTAGGATGCTTATATTACATATAAAATGAAACATTTACATGTTTCATTTACATGTTATATTTACATATTTTTCATAGGTTTATTACATTCTATATACATAACTTCGAGGGACCATGTTTTGTTATAATAGCGATTATTGTAATTTCTTTGAGCCTCAATCTGTTTGGAGTAAGAATTTTAGCGAAAACCTAAATCTCACATTTAGTAAATTTTTTTATTCACCAATGCAACAAGATATTCAAATTGACAGGATTTGGATCTGCAGAAAAATAGACGTAGGCGATCCAAAAAGTAATGAGACTGGTCCTGCTAGATAAATAAAAAACGCGCAAAGTGGCAGCACTGCATATCTACATTTAGCTCAACATCTTTTCTATCAACTTGACTGATTGACTGGTAACAAAAAAGGTTTATAGTTTCCGGAGTATTTTAGAAGTATGCTAAAGCGATCTAAAGTGTTGTTTTATGCGAACATCTTTTTATTTGGAAATACCACGCAAGAATTCTAAATGTGTCTTTTCTCGTCTCTGACGACATAATTCAACATGGCCGCAGTGACTACTTAGGAGCCTTAAAGCAAATGTTGTATCGCTTCAGAAGAAACGTCCAAATAAAAAATTGCAGAAATTCTATTGCACCACGACAATGCGTGGTTCCATGTCGCGCAATCTGTGTGCCAGTTTTTTTAAAGAATAAGAAGATAAATATAGTTTCTCTTCTTTCGTCTTTCGCACAGCCCCTAGGTTTGGGTGTGACGTCTAGTGTTCTCAAAAGTTAAGAAGGAGAGGATCAAAACTTGACGAGACTGAAGCGGTTGTAAAAGCAATGAAGGCACAGCAAATAGCTTTTCAAAGATGAACTAGATTTCGTCATCCAAATGTGGATAACTTTTAGCGCTGGGAAAAGTGTGTTGCATTTAATGACTATTTTGAAAAGAAATAATGTGAATTTAGATTAAAAATACAGTTTCGTATTTTTTATAGCATTTGTCTCATTATTTTTTGGACCACCCTCGTAAGTAGAATGACATAAAACTAATTGTATATATGTTGAATTCATATTATTAGTAAAATCTTTAAAATTTAAGATATTTCATCTGAGAAACATTTTGCTAATTGACAATTAATTTAAGAGGTATGCATGTATGTATGTATGTATGTATGTATGTATGTATCTATCTATCTATCTATCTATCTATCTATCTATCTATCTATCTATCTATCTATCTATCTATCCACACACACACACACACACACACACACACACACACACACACACACACACACACACATATTTGTTCTTTAATACTATCTATTACAAAAAAGTGTATATGTAATGTTATAATATATTATTTTAGATTTCTCGAGCCGTTTGTTTTTTACATAGAATGGAAGATTTTGTAATACACTGTATATTTGCGGTTGGCATTGTAATATGTTCATTTGGGGCCAACTACATAGGTCAAGCAATTATAGATCACTATAATTATATATTTACAACCGCGTAAGATAGTTTATTATAATATATACTAAAGTTGTCAATATTACTTTTATACGAACATAATATACGTGTGAATAACAATCAACGTGATATTGTAAATATAATATTTGCAAGTATCGTCTGTAAACATGTATTTCTATCCTAAGTGTTTTACCATCAACAGTTTTGATATTTCAAATTATCCTATTCAACTAAGCATTTTATTACTTAGTTATTATTTCACAGATATGAAGTTCCATGGTACATTGCATCTGTACGCGTACAAAGATTAATATTGTTTCTTTTGCAAAAAGCCGCTAAGCCTTATAGCATAAAATTGGGTGGTCTTTGTACACTATCTTTAGAAAACTTTGCCTCGGTAAAACTATTATATATTATATATCAATACATATATTAGACAGTTCTAAATTAGATGTCCGAGTTTGAATTGCAAATTTAAAGGGTTATAATTGAAAAGAAATAAAAAGCAACTAAGTGTCGTGTATAGGGAAAGATTTGCTGAAAAATACTGTATACAATAATAATCGGTTACCGCAAAATTGACAGGTTAATGATAAACAAATCATTATATGTCGAAAATCGGACATGTCTTTCGGACCAATGTATAGTATACATAATATATGTGTATATTATGTAATATATATACTAAAAACTAAAATTTTTTATTGCAGCTATCAACTGCATCACTATCGTATTTTACTGTTATATATTCTATTCAAAAGTGATATTAATATGAATCAGCTTAATATTATGTTAAGACCAAATAAACTTGAAGATAAGTTACTTCCTTAAAAGTTTCGTTCTTAAATAATTGGTGGCTCAAATTGTCAGAAAATGAATAAATAGAATGAAACATCTTCATTATTTTTAAATTTCATTGCCCTTCATGCACATCAAGATGAAACCAAAGACTAAAACTGATTGAATTTATATCTAGTAGCCACCGATAATAAGTTTCCTTCTATTCACTCCTATCCTATTTATATATTTCTTCCATTCTATTCTATTATGTCCAAACGTTTTCGATAGGATTAGCATCAAGCGACTATGACGGCCACGGAACACGGTTTCAAATCGCAATGCGAATGCGGCATTTATGGCGAAATTTGTCTTTCGATCATGAAGATCGGACGATAATTCAAGCTTTTTCTAGAAATCATCTTAGAGGGTTAAATCTAAAGGGTCCTTCTCCTAGCTGCCATTGGAATTTCCTGTCTAACGGTTTCTAAGTAAAAGTTGTGTCACTCTCTTATCAAACAGAATGTATAAGTGTATATTCGTCCCGCTTTCTTAATAATAAATATATGTAGCAGTTTATTAGGTTTTTTGACAGATGCCACCGCGGACTTTTGTCCGACAATCAAGTTGCCGCCGCGGCATACGTATCGCGCCCTATACCTACATCATATGTTATATATATAATTACCATCATATCAAAACTGACGTGCATGTACGATCAAGCAAGCAATGCATGTACGATCAAGCAAGCAATGCATGTCCTATAGCACTTGTATAGTATTGTAGCATTTATTCATTACGTCGCGACGCGTCGTAGTTAATATTTTATGTTATCATAGGTCAGTACGTTTATAACAAATTTTAAGAAAAATTGTGTAATTTTATAAAATAAGTTAAATTGTTTGAATTAGGTAATTTAGCTTATGTTAAAAGAGAAATATTCTAAAATATTCGAGGTATATTTCAGAAATATATAACGCTCTGATAAATATATTAATTGCAACTTACATCATTTATAACTTCCGAATATCCGAAGGTATTGTTAATCTTATTATAAAAATTCTGTCTATGATATTCTTCCTTCTTATAAGCACAGTCCATCATATTTCTTTTCGGATTAACGCATACACTGTAAATAGAACTTTTATTTGAAGATATTCTAAAAAACAACGTCTTTCCCAACGTTTTTGATGAGGAATTCTCAAACTTGTCCCGAAAAAAAACCGAATTGTTGTGAATACTTCCCATCACATTTGATAGGTATTATTATCTAATGATTGGGTAATTTGCTTCCTCACATTTTTGGGAAAAATTTAGAGATTATTTTTTACAGTGTGAATGGAACCGCAGAGGTAGAAAAATATAAGTAGAAAAGAGATAAAAAGTCATAAAAATAATTTCACATGCGTATCCAAAATTTAATTTATATTATAATCAATGCCGTAAGTTTTAATAAAACACTATACTTATTTAATATGAGAAACATTTTACGTATTTTTCATTTCACGTATATATATTATGGTATGTAACTTTTCTGAAAAATACAATATTTTGAGACACGCTCCTCTCCTGCTCCCCGCTCAAACATACACACACATGCGTGCTCACATAATGTGCAATGAGATTTATATTGTTCTAGGTATTTCAAATTGCACTACTTCGAGATAAAGCGGAAGAATTTAGATTACATCTTATATTTGTAATTGCTATGTTTCTATATTCATTTCTCGGCAAATATTGCTGTGAAGAACTTACAGAAGAACTTACATTAATAACAACATGTTTTCTGCTGCTGTTGTTATAATCAGATCTATTCGAATATGATTATAAAGATAAGATAGGGGATAAAGATCATATACAGGGTGTTTCAAAAGTGATGGTCAAAATGTAGGGATGAGTAGTAAAAACGAAGAGAAGCAAAAAAGTTCCAGTAAACATGGGTCCGCAAATTAACCGTTTACGAAATAATGCAATTGGTTTGCTGGTTGGAGCCCGCTGAATACAAGTACTAATTCCAACAAAAGCAGTGAAAATTTTATTTAATTTATCAATTACGAGACAGGAACATTCATAATTTTGGCTTCAACACCACAGAAATGTGATTGAACATACACAAATGAAATTGTTTTGTTTGAACAACAGTGAAGTTTGTGGAGAAACAAGGTACAGTACAGTATGAACATGTTAACTGAAGAATTTTACAGCAGGTGTTCAAAATGCTGACCATGCACTAGAATGCGTCTGTGTACTCTACGTTGCTGTAATCTTGTTCCATGTTTACAAACCTTTTCACAATTAAATCACGATTCTGTAAGTACTGGTGCACAGAACTTCCATTCACAATGTATATAGCAACCACGTTCCAGATACACTGATTGTTTTTTGTTTACTACTAAGGCTCAAGCAATGAGAAAGGAGATGAGATGGGAGAGCGTGCAGCATACGTACGAAACATGAAGTATTCAGCGGGCCCCAACCAGCAAAACAATTGCATTATCTCGTAAACGGTTAATTTGCGGACCCATGTTTACTGGAACTTTTTTGCTTCTCTTCGTTTTTACTACTCATCCCTACATTTTTGACCATCACTTTTGAAACACCCTGTAGAGGAAACTGGGGACAGTTGATGCCCCCTGTTGTTGTAAAAAGCTATTTTTGTTATTTTAAGGTGTATTTCAAATGTAATACCATAAAATAGAATTTAGTTAAGAATTTAATTGACTTTTCTCTATCATAAAGTCGGTTTTATTAACCAGTTAATACAGACATTATTAAACTAAAACTGAAAAAAGGAAAATGGTACCATGTGTCCCCTATTGAGGGTGACTCGTTCCGGCGTATTGGATGACATGGTCCATAGGGATCATGTCTCACTTTTACAATAAAACATTTAATTTTTATAAATAATTATCAGTCTTTATTTTAATTACATTATCAAACCATATTTGGCAGCATCATCATATTAATTTGCCTATAAACAAAAATACTTCTTCAATCTTTTGAATATAACAAAAATAATCCAAAATAAATAGTTAATGCCACCAGAGAAATTTAATACAAGGATAGAATCAAATTGTCGACCAAACTGGCAAACTTTATTGTGAAAAGCTACGTTTCGGTCAGGCTTCCGGCCCTCTTCAGGTCAAAATTAAATACAAAGTCACTTTCTAAAATATACAAAAATACATAAAAGAATTAATTTTTAACGTTACAAGAGATTAGAGAAACCACTAAATAATTAAAAGAGTCCACTTACTGGCAGAAAATGACAAAGAATTACGACCAAAGATTCACACAGTTCGCCACAGAAACATGTCAGCACTCAACCAAGGTCAGCAAAAGAGTGTAGAGAAAACTAAAGATCCTAAGTGCTTCTCAATAACAAGTCATAAATACACGGCCAATTTTCGGTATCGATCTGTAGGTTGATGGTATTATTCTCGCGCTTGATGAAAAACATCTCAGCAATCTCACGTTTCTCGTTATGAGTTTCTCGATGTAAAATATGAACATTGTTCCAATCAAACTCGTGGTTATTATTAATTCTGTGTTTGCTGACCACGGAATGAGCGTCATCATGCTTCCTAACATGTGATTTGTGTTCCTTAATACGAGTGTTTAAATGTCTTCTCGTTTGTCCAATATAGCAACTACTACAGTCTAAACAATTTATCTTATACACATTCTGTACTTTTGTATATTTTAGAAAGTGACTTTGTATTTAATTTTGAAGAGGGCCGGAAGCCTGGCCGAAACGTAGCTTTTCACAATAAAGTTTGCCAGTTTGGTCGACAATTTGACTCTATCCTTGTAACAAAAATAATCTTTTGTTCTTACATAACTAACAAGATACTTCTTAAATTTTCTAAACATAACATAAATAAATTACTATAACAAAAATACTCTGTTGTTCTCTCCCTGACTATATCGCACCAAGTCTCCTAAAATAGCACTATCCATTACTTAATTCAAGAAATCCAATAGAAAACAACTCACCAAAAAGAAGATATCATCCAGCGACATATAGAATGGACCGCTGATCGCAATATATATTAATTGCAATATTAATTGTAGCCTACAATTCGTGTTTTCCAAAAACTTTAAGGATGTAATTCATTATCTGTTTCAATTTCGTAATAAGTTATATATATATATATAACTATATATATATATATATATATATATATACGTATAAGAAAACGTATAAGAAAATATGTAAAAAGTTAATAATGGAGAAACAATTCTTTCCTTATAAAAAAGATTTATCTCTTTTTCATAATATTGAACAGAATTTTATGATAAATTGTTAATTCTTAGTTAATTTTTCATGACATAAAAGATACGTTTTCTAATGTCAAACTCTTATAACATGGTTTTCTGAAAGGAATTAGTTCTTATAATTGAATTAAAATTATGTCGGGACATAATAGAAATTTGGAATTATTATTGTGTCGACATATTTTTAATTCATTAAGAAAAAGAGTAATTTGTTTTAGACAATTATTTTTTACGAGTTTCAGAGAAAGTATCTTTTATGCTATTAAAACTTAAAACAGCTTACCATAAAATTTTCTTCAATACTATGAATAAAATATAATTGTTTTTATAAAGAAAGGAATCTTTTCTATTTTTGAATATTTTACATATTTACAGAAGGAATATAATTTTTAGTGCATGAAAACATTATCAAAAACAATCTTATCTTCGCATATCGAAATCTCACAAGAGGGGCAACAGCCAGTTCTCGCCTTTAGCACTTTGCGTTGTACCGCGCCCGAGCGCGACAACTTTAGGCAGTCTAATTCGCTAACTACAGATGCTTACAATTTAAAAACTATTATAGCCTCGACATGTTGGTATTAGGATTTTCGTCTTAAAATCACCTCAGGAATAACACTATGTACTTGGTGGGCGCGTTTTAAGATACACAGTATATAATGATATATGATATATTATATAATTATCATATCACAATTGACGTGTACGTATGATCAAGCAAGTAACGCTCCTTCTAAGAAACGTGTGTACGCTACGAATGCGCGGACTGTAATGAAAAACGCGAAGACGTTATTGCTTGGAAAAATCAATTGCGCTTGCGCGAACTTCGGTCAATATATCATGACATGACTATTTTTCTGAGAGAAATAAATATTCGTTGTACTTTCGTTACGGCGCCAAATCGATCGGTTAATCGCCCACTTTTCTCTCCCTCGCAAATTCCGAGCAAATTATTTTTATAGCATCTTGATATTTTATAATACTTTCGTCGGAATATTTATCTTAAATTGAGGAATTTCGCCTTGGAAAATACGTTAGAAGAATATCATATAATATTCTTTATTCGAAGAAAGAAATAGGTAAAATAGCTTTATCTCGATATATCGCTCTCAAATGCGCGTGGAAGCTCGAACAAGAGTGACTTCTATGGATACTCAATTTCTTTACATTCATCGAATTTCTCTGGTCGCACTTGGGTTATGGCCTTACCATCGAACAATGCTTGTTCAACTTCAGTCTTGTGTGTTTTCTCTTACTATGACTACCTTTATTATATTTCAGGTTTGTAAATCTATATTAATAGACGTACAGTTTTTATATTTATTATATAAAAAATGTAGTTATTTATATTTTATATATTAACAGTTTGCAATTTTACACTGTACACACACACACACACACACACACCACACACACACACACACACACACACACACACACACACACACACACACACACACACACGTGCATATAACAATATTAATTGCAGCTTACAACATTTCTAACTACAGAATGTAATATTGAGCTTATCTTAGAAATTCTTTCTACAACACTTTTTGTTCTTTTGACCGTAATTTACTATAATTTTCTTTGGATCAACACACATCTTGTAAGTTAAGATTTTACAGTATGTTTCTAAACATGCCTGTTATAGAATAAATAAGGTTTTAAACTATAAATTTTGTAGAATTTATCAGAGAAATAGAAACTTATCTGAAATATTGTTGATACAATAGGTGAAGCATGTATTGGAAAATCTTCAGTACATCTGTAGCGAGTTAAAGGATGAAAACGAAATTGCTATAATAAAAAGATATGGACACATTGCAAAATGCGTTGCAATTGGATTCACCTGTAAAAATCTATCAATTATTATTTATTAAGTCTTAGCGTACGCTTTTCAATATAAAATATTTTACCATAAGTGTTCGAATATAAAAATAAATAAGAAAGAATAGTGGGTAATATTAGCAAACTACGCAATTATTACAGAAAAATGAAAAAGTCAAAAAACTAAGAAGATAACAACCATCAAAAATTTAAAACATATACTTATGTTATATTTCGCTATATGAAAAAGGATAGATTTATTTGATCACTGATTATGTTTTTAAATCATCTTCAGTGTTGACGATATGGGGTTTCTTCGTCTTAGCTATTTTGCCAATTCTGCCGCGGATTTTCGGCATCTTTTCTTTCGTAAATGAATCTAAGCCACATCGCAATATATATATCAGAGCGGAATATTTTGTTGATCAAGAAAAATATTTTTATTTTATTTCGCTGCATCTGTACGCAACCCAGTACATAGGAGGAAGTATATTATTAGCAGGAGCAATAGTGGTGACAGGATACTTTACATATTTTTGTGGATTATTTAACATTGCCAGGTAAGGGAGAGAAAGTAATTTAACAACAGTGAAAGTAAAACAGAATGGAGCATTGTGATTACATATACAACTTCTATTTTCGAGAACAAATTTTGGAAAAAATATTTGTAATTTATTTTTAGTTACCGTATCGAACAGGCAATGCAGATAAATAGTGACAAAATATGTAATTGGAAGAACAAGAGGGAGATCGACAAGAAGATAAGTCATGCAGTGGACATTCATCGCACAGCTCTTGAGTATGTTCTATTCCATGCATGCAGGCACAAACGCACGCACGCATAACAAATTTGGAATACGTATATTACATAAAAAATAAAATATTTATATATTTTTCAGGATTATTGAATTCTATCTATATAACTGCGAGGGAGCATATTTTCTTATAGTAGCGATTATTGTAATTTCTTTGAGCCTCAATCTGTTTGGAGTAAGAATTTTAGCAAAAAACTAAATCTCACAATTATTAAATTTTTTTATTCTCTAAGGCCACAAGACATTAATTTAATAGGATCTTATCCTGCAGAAAAATATATAATACGTAGGCGATCCAAAAAATAATGGGACTAGTCCTGCTAGAGAAATTTAAACCGCGCAAAGTGGCAGCACTGCATATATACATTCTTTAATAATATCTATTACAAAAAGATGTACGTATAATATATCATTTCAGATATCTCAGGCCATTCGGTTTGTATTTAGGATGGAAGATTTTATATTACACTGTGGTTTTGCGGTTGTCATTTTAACATGTTCATTAGGACTTAACTACATGGGTCAAGCATGTATAGATCACTATAATTATATATTTTTAACAGCGTAAGATATTTTGTTATAACAGATTACAGTCGTCAATATTAATTTTACGTTATTAATATACGCATATTAATAAACGCGTGAATAACAATCAAAGTAATATTATGAATATAATATTTGCAAACATCGTCTGTAAAACATGTATTTTATACTAAAGTTTTTACCATCAACATTTTTGGTACTTCAAATTATCATTTTCAAATATTCATTTTAGTATTTACCTATTACTTCGCAGATATAACGTTCGATGGTACATTGCACCTGTATGCGTGCAAAGATTAATATTGTTTCTTTTGCAAAAAGGCGCTAAGCCTTATAACATAAAAGTGGTTGGTCTTTATACATTATCTTTAGAAAGCTTTGCCACGGTAAAACTATTATACATTATGTGTCAATACGTACATATAGTATACATAATATATGTATATATTCAAAACTAAATTGACGTTTTTATTACAGCTATCAACTGCATCACTATCGTATTTTACTGTTATATATTCTATGCAAAAGTGATAATAATATGAATCAGCTAATATTATGATTAAAACTAACTAGTAAACCCGAAGATAGGTTTCCATTCTTACAAGTTCCGTTCTAGTGAATTAACTAGTGCTTTAAATTGTCAGAAAATGAATAAAGAGGATGAAATATTTCCATTATAGTTTTACAGTTTATTGCGCTGCATGCACATTAAGAAGAACCCAAAGATTAAAACTAATTGAATTTATATCTAGTAACCACCGATAATAAGTTTCCTTCTCTTCAATCAAAAACCGGGACGACTGTATATTACAACTCAATAAATGCGTGTTTCCCAAATAAACAGGGGATGCCATTCAACATTCGTTTCAAACGTAATATGGTGTAGATATAATGGTGTATGATATGTTAAATAATTACCATCATATCAAAACTGATGTGTACATACGATCAACCAGGTAACGCTTCTTTTGAGAAACATGTGCACGTTACGAATGCGCGGACTATAATGAAGAACTCGAAGACGTACTGCATGCAAAAATCAATTGCGCTTGCGCAAACTTCGGTCAATATATCATGCCATGACTATTTTTCTGTGAGAAATAAATATTCGTTGTACTTTCGTTACGGCGGCAATTCGATCGGTTAATCGTCCACTTTTCTCTTCCTCGCAAATTCCGAGCAAATTATTTTTATAGCATCTTGATATTTTATAATATTTTCGTCGGAATATTTATGTTACATTAAGGAATTTCGCCTTGGAAAATACACTAAAAAAAAATATCATATAATATTCTTTATTCGAAGAAAGAAATAAGTAAAATAGCTTTATCTCGATATATCGCTCTCAAATGCGCGTGGAAGCTCGAACAAGAGTGACTTCTATGGATACTCAATTTCTTTACATTCATCGAATTTCTCTGGTCGCAATTGGGTTATGGCCTTACCATCGAACAATGCTTGTTCAACTTCAGTCTTGTGTGTTTTCTCTTACTATGACTAGCTTCATTATATTTCAGGTTTGTAAATCTATATTAATAGACGTACATTTTTATATATATTATATATAAAATATAGTTATTTATATTTTATATATTAACAGTTTGCAATTTTACACTGTACACACACACACACACACGCACACGCGCGCACACACACACACACACGTACATATAACAATATTAATTGCAGCTTACAACATTTCTAACTACAGAATGTAATATTGAGCTTATCTTAGAAATTCTTTCTACATCACTTTTTGTTCTTTGGTGCGCCATTCACTATAATTTTCTTTGGATTAACACACATGTTGTAAGTTAAGATTTTCAGAATGTTTCTAAATATATCTTTCATACAATAAATAAGGTTTTATACACTATAAATTTTGTAAAATTTATCAGAGAAATAGGACATTATTTGAATTATTGTTGATACGATAGGTGAAGCATGTATTGGAAAATCTTCAGTACGTCTGTAGCGAGTTAAAGGATGAAAACGAAATTGCTATAATAAAAAGATATGGACACATTGCAAAATGTGTTGCAATTGGATTCGCATGTAAGAATCTATCAATTATCATTTATTCAGTCTTAGCGCAACGCTTTTCAGTATAAAATATTATACCATAAGTGTGAATATAAAAATAAATAAGAAAGAAGAGCGGGTAATATTAGAAACCTACGAAATTATTACAGAAAACTGAAAAAGTAAAAAAAACTAAGAAGATAACAAACAGTTGAAAAAGTTGAAACATATAGTTATGATTATGTTTTTAAATCATCTGCAGCGTTGACGATGTGCGGTTTCTTCATCGTAACTGTTTTGCCAATTCTGCCGTGGATTTTCGGCATCTTTTCTCTCGTAAATGAATCTAAGCCACATCGCAACATATATATCAGAACGGAATATTTTGTTGATCAAGAAAAATATTTTTATTTTATTTTGCTGCATCTGTACGCAAACCAGTACATAGGAGGAGGTATATTATTAGGAGGAGCAATAGTGGTGACAGGATACTTTACATATTTTTGTGGATTATTTAACATTGCCAGGTAAGAGGGAGAAAGTATTTTACAACAGAAAAAATAAAACAGAATGGAGAATTGATGATTACATATATTGGGTTGGCAAATAAGTTGGTTCGGTTTTTTAAGGTGGAATAAAATACAATTTTTTTTATACACAAAATAAATTTTAATCAATTATATATTGACCATTGTTATTGATGACTTCTTGCCATCTTTCCACCAACTTCATTATGCCGCGTTCGTAAAACATCTGAGGCTTATCGGCGAAAAACCAATCCAGGTGTCTTTTGACGTTCTCTTCATCCTTGAAGAATTTTCCGTTCAAAGAGTTCTGCAACGACCGGAATAAATGATAATCGGAAGGGGCCAGGTCCGGTGAATACGCAGGATGAGGCAAAACATCCCAGCCAAGACTGAGTAATTTGTTCCGAGTTGTCAATGATGTGTGAGGTCTGGCGTTATCGTGGTGGAAGACAACACCTTTTCGATTATCAATTCTGGACGTTTTTTGCGGAGTGCTTGGTCCAATTTTGTTAACTGCGAGCAGTATGTGGTTGAATCAATCGTTTTGCTTGACGGTAACAGCTCGTAGTAAATGACACCTTTGAAATCCCACCATACGGAGAGCATGATCTTCTTCGGATGCAATCCTGCCTTCCAGGTTGTTTGTGGTGGCTCGCTGCTGTGTCCCCATGATCTTTTCCGCGTTACATTCTCATAGACGACCCATTTTTCATCTCCTGTCACTAACCGCTTCAAAAATGGATCGTTTTCTTGACGTTTCCGCAGCAAATCGCAGATGGATATGCGAGTGGCCAAGTTGGCCTCGGTTAATTCATGCGGCACCCACACATTGAGCCGAGAAACGTATCCCAGTTGGCGCAAATTGTTTTCTACGCTTGTATGAGACATATTAAGTACTGTAGCAGTCTCTCGCACCGATTGGGATGGATTTTTATCGATGATAGCTTTGACATTACTTGAATCAATCTTGATCGGGCGACCGGAGCGAGGCGCATCATTGACGTCAAAATCTCCAGAACGGAATTTGGCGAACCACTTTTGACATACGCGTTCTGTTAAGGCATCATCTCCATAAACACGGCATATCTTTTTATGAGCCTTTGCAGCTCGTTTGCTCTTCTTGAAATAATAGAGCAAAATATGACGATAATGCACGTTATTTCCTTCCATTTTTACAGCTACGCAGCACACACAATATTGATGTTAGTCAAACCTAAATTTACAGAAAGGTTATGTGAAACATGTACTTTCAAATGCACTCTGAAGTTGCGCGATAGTGTCGAGAAAAACAAGAGTGAATTGGAAAGAAGTTGCACCGAAGCAAAAACCGAACGAACTTATTTGCCAACCTAATACAATCTTTATTTTCGAGAACAAATTTTAGAAAAAATATTTGTAATTTATTTGCAGTTATCGTATCGAACATGCAATGCGGATAATAAATAGTGACGAAATATGTAATTGGAAGAACAAGAGGGAGATCGACAAGAAGATAAGTCATGCAGTGGACATTCATCGCACAGCTCTTGAGTATGTTCTATTCCATGCATGCAGGCACAAACGCACGCATAGCAAGTTTGGGATATGTATATTACATAAAAAATAAAATATTTATATATTTTTCAGGATTATTGAATTCTATCTATATAACTGCGAGGGAACATATTTTCTTCTAATAGCGATTACTGTAATTTGTTTGAGCCTCAATCTGTTTGGAGTAAGAATTTAAGCAAAACATTATATCTCACAATTATTACATTTTTTAATTCTCTAAGGCCACAAGACATTTAAATTGATTTAATAGGATCTTAAACTGCAGGAAAATTTATAATACGTAGGCGATCCAAAAAGTAATGAGACTAGTTCTGCTAGAAAAATTGAAAACGCGTAAAGTGGCAGAACTGCATATCTATATGTACCTTAACATCTCTTCTATCAACTTTAAAAATTCCGTTCTGATCGGTTCACTTAGTACTCATTTGTGATCGATCGCGTAAACATTGTTTGCAGTTTGCCTTTGGAAAAGAGTATGGTGAAAAATATTGACATGCGATACAATTTTGTGTCCGGTTAAAGCAATCAGTTTCGGATACTTATGCGATGTTACTTTTCGAGGAAACTTTTAAAGCATACGTGTATATCACGTGTAACATGTTTTCGTTGGCATGCCGCGTTTATGGTCGTGAGAGCACAGAAGAGAAGAGTCCAAGCACTTGATTTACGATGGGATGATGACTACAGCTAGCGCAATCATACGAGAAGACTGACAAATATACATCGATGTATTAAAATAAATGTATCACTTCAGAAAAAACGTAAAAAATTTGAAGAAATTTTATTGCATCATGATAATGCGTGGTCCAATGTCAGGTAATCTCTGTGCCAATGTTTAAAGAACAAGAAGATTAATACAGTTTCTTACCCACCATACAGCCCGGAGGATTGAGTCTGACTTCTCAAAAGTAAAGGAGAAGTTCAGAGAGAAAATTTTGCGAGGATAAAGATGTTGTAAAAGCAATGAACGTGCAGTGCAAACAACTTTTCAAAGATGGTCTAGATTTCGTCTTCCAAACGTGAATAACACGCTGGGAAATGTGCGTTGCATACAGTTGAGACTATTTTGAAAAGGAGCATGTGAATTTAGATTAAAATTACAGTTTTGTATTTTTTATAGCATTTGTCTCATTACTTTTTGGACCGCCCACGTAAGTAGAAGGATATAACGATATTTGTATATATGTTGAATATTGTTAGTAGAATCATTAAAAATAATTAATCGTGTCATAGGAGTGTTGAGTGTATATATATTCTATATATATATATATATATATATATATATATATATATACATAAGCCAAATACCACTCACTCACTCACTGACTCATCAACGTGCAGCCCGAACCACTGCACCTATCGACATGAAATTTTAAGAGTATATTCCTAATATCACGTAGGTGCTCACTAAGGGAGGGTTTTCCGAAATTCCACCCCTAACGGGTGAGAAGGGGTATAATGTGTTTTTATTTAATTCTACACATAAATATCGCGGGCGAAGCCGGGACGGGGGATGCTAGTGTATATATAAAACTTCTTTAATAATATCTATTACAAAAAAATGTATGTGTAATATATCATTTCAGATATTTCAAGCCGTTCATTTTGTATTTAGGATGGAAGATTTTGTATTACACTGTGGTTTTACGGTTTGCATTTTAACATGTTCATTAGGAGGCAACTACATGGCTCAAGCATGTATAGATCACTATAATTATATATTCTTAACTGCGTAAGATATTTTGTTATAATAGATTAAAGTCGTCATTAATTTTACGTTATTAATATACGCATATTAATAAACGCGTGAATAACAATCAAAGTGATATTAGGAATATAATATTTGCAAACATCGTCTGTAAAACATGTGTTTTATACTAAAGTTTTTACCATCAACATTTTTGGTACTTCAAATTATCATTTTCAAATATTCGTTTTATTATTTACCTATTACTTCGCAGATATAACGTTCGATGGTATATTGCACCTGTACGCGTGCAAAGATTAATATTGTTTCTTTTGCAAAAAGGCGCTAAGCCTTATAACATAAAATTGAGTGGTCTTTATACACTATCTTTAGAAAGCTTTGCCACGGTAAAACTATTATACATTGTGTGTCAATACGTACATATTATACATAATATATGTATATCTTATTTAAAACTAAATTGACGTTTTCATTGCAGCTATCAACTGCATCACTATCGTATTTTACTGTTATATATTCTATGCAAAAGTGATATTAATATGAATCAGCTAATATTATGATCAAAACTAACTAGTAAACTCGAGGATAGGTTTTCATTCTTATAAGTTCCGTTCTAGTGAATTAACTAGTGCTTTCAATTGTCAGAAAATGAATAAAGAGAATAAAAAATTTCCATTATAGTTTTCATTTTCATTGCGCTGCATGCACATTAAGATGAACCCAAAGATTAAAACCGATTGAATTTATATCTAATAACCACCAATAATAAGTTTCCTTCTCTTCAATCAAAAACCGGGACGACTATATATTACAACTCACTAAATGCGTGTTTCCCAAATAAACAGAGGATGCAATTCAACATTCGTTGGAAACGTAATATGGTTTAGATATAATGATGTATGATATGTTAAATAATTACCATCATATCAAAACTGACGTGTATGTGACGTGATCAACCAGGTAACGCTTCTTTTGAGAAACATGTGCACGTTACGAATGCGCGGACTATAATAAAGAACTCGAAAACGTTATTGCTTGGAAAAATCAATTGCGCTTGCGTGTACTTCGGTCAAGATATCATGCAATAACTATTTTTCTGTGAGAAATAAATATTCGTTGTACTTTCGTTACGGCGCCAAATCGATCGGTTAATCACCCACTTTTCTCCCCCTCGCAAATTCCGAGCAAATTATTTCTATAGCATCTTGATATTTTATAATATTTTCGTCGGAATATTTATGTTAAATTAAGGAATTTTACCTTGGATAGTACGCTAGAAGAAGAATATCATATAATATTCTTTATTCGAAGAAAGAAATAGGTAAAATAGCTTTATCTCGATATATCGCTCTCAAATGCTCGTAGAAGCTCGAACAAGAGTGACTTCTATGGATACTCAATTTCTTTACATTCATCGAATTTCTCTGGTCGCAATTGGGTTATGGCCTTACCATCGAACAATGCTTGTTCAACTTCAGTCTTGTGTCTTTTCTCTTACTATGACTAGCTTCATTATATTTCAGGTTTGTAAATCTATATTAATAGACGTACATTTTTATATATATTATATATAAAATATAGTTATTTATATTTTATATATTAACAGTTTGCAATTTTACACTGTACACACGCGCACACACACACACACACCCGTACATATAACAATATTAATTGCAGCTTACAACATTTCTAACTACAGAATGTAATAGTGAGCTTATATTAGAAATTCTTTCTACATCACTTTTTGTTCTTTTGTGCGCCATTTGCTATAATTTTCTTTGGATTAACACCCATGTTGTAAGTTAAGTTTTTCAGAATGTTTCTAAACATACCTTTCATATAATAAATAAGGTTTTATACACTATAAATTTTGTAAAATTTATCAGAGAAATAGGACATTATTTGAAATATTGTTGATACGATAGGTGAAGCATGTATTGGAAAATCTTCAGTACATCTGTAGCGAGTTAAAGGATGAAAACGAAATTGCTATAATAAATAGATATGGACACATTGCAAGATGTGTTGCAATTGGATTCACATGTAAGAATCTATCAATTAGTATTTATAAAGTCTGATCGCACGCTTTTAACTATAAAATATTATACCTAAAGTGTGCGAATATAAAAATAACTAAGAAAGAAGAGTGGGTTATTACCTTTATATCAAAAAGTTGAAACGTATAGTTATGATTATGTTTTTAAAACATCTTCAGCGATGACGATGTGCGGTTTATTCATCTTCACTCTTTCGCCATTTTTGCCGCGGATTTTCGGCATCTTTTCTTTCGTAAATGAATCTAAGCCACATCGCAATATGTATATCAGAGCGGAATATTTTGTTGATCAAGGAAAATATTTTTATATTATTTTGCTGCATCTGTATGCAACCCAGTACATAGGAGGAGGTATATTATTAGGAGGAGCAATAGTGGTGACAGGATACAGTACATATTTTTGTGGATTATTTAACATTGCCAGGTAAGGGAGAGAAAGTAATTTAACAACAGTGAAAGTAAAACAGAATGGAGCATTGTGATTACATATACAACTTCTATTTTCGAGAACAAATTTTGGAAAAAATGTTTGTAATTTATTTGCAGTTACCGTATCGAACAGGCAATACGGATAAATAGTGACAAAATATGTAATTGGAAGAACAAGAGGGAGATCAACAAGAAGATAAGTTATGCAGTTGACATTCATCGCACAACTCTTGAGTATGTTCAACAATTCCATGCATGCAGGCACGCACGCACGCATAGCGGAATTTTGGGATATGTATATTATATAAAAAATGAAATATTCATATATTTTTCAGGATTATTGAATTCTATCTATTTAACTACGGGGGGGTATGTGTTCTTATAGCAGCGATTGTTGTAATTTCTTTGAGCCTCAATCTGTTTGGAGTAAGAATTTTAGCAAAAAACTAAATCTCACAATTATTAAATTTTTTTATTCTCTAAGGCCACAAGACATTAATTTAATAGGATCTTAAACTGCAGAAAAATATATAATACGTAGGCGATCCAAAAAATAATGAGACTAGTCCTGCTAGAGAAATTAAAACCGCGCAAAGTGGCAGCACTGCATATATACATTCTTTAATAATATCTATTACAAAAAGATGTACGTATAATATATCATTTCAGATATTTCAAGCCATTCGGTTTGTATTTAGGATGGAAGATTTTGTATTACACTGTGGTTTTACGGTTGGCATTTTAACATGTTCATTAGGAGGCAACTACATGGCTCAAGCATGTATAGATCACTATAATTATATATTCTTAACTGCGTAAGATATTTTGTTATAATAGATTAAAGTCGTCATTAATTTTACGTTATTACTATACGCATATTAATATTGGGGAGAAGGAGGCCGTTTAGGACAGGGGCAGTAATGGACATTTCGAATAAAAAACAATTTGTCACTTTTTTTCATACGTTGAACGCATTTTTCGGTTATCAATCGGTCAAGAGGTAAACGTCACATGAGAGCTTCCGCGCCTTTAACTGTCAAACTAACCTACAAACTATTAATAAGTTTTGCTGGCTGATGTAATTATCTTGGCTCGCAAATGTAAGTATTTTTAAATTAAATTATTGCTCAAAAGGAACCTATTAGTATATTCTGGTTAAGATTATATGTTTTGCGTTGTAATGAGCGAAATACAACGGCATAATAAAAGAGTTGGTAAGAAATATTACGTTTTTTTTTTCAAGTTAGAGTTGGAGCAATATTGTACGAAATTTACGGGGCACATTAGGACATGTTCTAATGTGCCTTGCAACTGTTGCTAAAAGGAATTTCGTGTCATTTGATCTAAATTTTCTTTTGTTGCGTAGCAAATTATTTTTAAAAGTCTAAGAAAGTTATTTTTGTTAAATTTTTACTTTTTAATTTGTTACAAAATTAATAATCTTAACACTTCACACTTTAATTTCTTTAAAGAGAGTTGTTAGATATTTTATTATTTAAAATAAAATAAGATTGATTCTTGGCCTTAATTAAGGCAATAGATAGACACTTATGTTTATTTCATTACGTAGTACAACTTATCTTACGTAGTACGCGTAGTACAATTACTTATTGTTAAACAAAAACTATATTAAAAGAAATTTGTAAGACTGTTGCCTAGTAACAGATTTATTACTTTTAATAAATAAAGTGAAAAGACAAGAATTATCTCGATTTTTCATTATCAGTCCTAAACTGCCCCAGTGGCATCCTAAACTTCCCCTCCAGGAAGGCAGATTAGGACAGAGAAAACACTTTCTTAAAAGGCAAAAACAAGTACGCACTACTTTCAAATGTGTTTCTTTATCATACGTTTATGATAGTAAACATTAACAATCAAATTAACTTATAATTGTATTGGAGAACCAATTTCTTAAAAATTGAAAAAGCTAAGAGCTTTAAACAAAAAAGTGTCCTATAGTGCCCCCTTCCCCCTACGCCTGAATAACAAGCAAAGTGATATTCTAAATATAATATTTGCAAATATCGTTAGTACAACATGTATTTTATTCTAAGTTTTTTACCATCACCATTTTCTTGGTACTTCAAATTATCATTTTCAAATATTCATTTTAGTATTTATCTATTACTTCGCAGATATAACGTTCGATGGTACATTGCACCTGTACACGTGCAAAGATTAATATTGTTTCTTTTGCAAAAAGGCGCTAAGCCTTATAACATAAAAGTGGTTGGTCTTTATACACTATCTTTAGAAAGCTTTGTCACGGTAAAACTATTATACATTATGTGTCAATACGTACATATTATACATACTATATGTATATCTTATTTAAAACTAAATTGACGTTTTCATTGCAGCTATCAACTGCATCAATGTCGTATTTTACTGTTATATATTCTATGCAAAAGTGATATTTGTATGAATGAGCTAATATTATGATTAAAACTACCTAGTAAACTCGAAGATAGGTTTCCATTCTTACAAGTTCCGTTCTAGTGAATTAACTAGTGCTTTAAATTGTCGGAAAATGAATAAAGAGAATGAAATATTTCTATTATATTTTTACATTTCATTGCGCTGCATGCACATTAAGATGAACCCAAAGATTAAAACCGATTGAATTTATATCTAATAACCACCAATAATAAGTTTCCTTCTCTTCAATCAAAAACCGGGACGACTATATATTACAACTCAATAAATGCGTGTTTCCCAAATAAACAGGGGATGCAATTCAACATTAGTTTCAAACGTAATATGGTGTAGATATAATGATGTATGATATGTTAAATAATTACCATCATATCAAAACTGATGTGTACATACGATCAACCAGGTAACGCTTCTTTTGAGAAACATGTGCACGGTACGAATGCGCGGACTATAATGAAGAACTCGAAGACGTACTGCATGGAAAAATCAATTGCGCTTGCGTGTACTTCGGTCAAGATATCATGCAATAACTATTTTTCTGTGAGAAATAAATATTCGTTGTACTTTCGTTACGGCGCCAAATCGATCGGTTAATCACCCACTTTTCTCTCCCTCGCAAATTCCGAGCAAATTATTTCTATAGCATCTTGATATTTTATAATACTTTCGTCGGAATATTTATGTTAAATTAAGGAATTTTACCTTGAATAATACGCTAGAAGAAGAATATCATATAATATTCTTTATTCGAAGAAAGAAATAGGTAAAATAGCTTTATCTCGATATATCGCTCTCAAATGCTCGTAGAAGCTCGAACAAGAGTGACCTGTATGGATACTCAATTTCTTTACATTCATCGAATTTCTCTGGTCGCAATTGGGTTATGGCCTTACCATCGAACAATGCTTGTTCAACTTCAGTCTTGTGTGTTTTCTCTTACTATGACTAGCTTCATTATATTTCAGGTTTGTAAATCTGTATTAATAGACGTACATTTTTATACATATTATATATAAAATATAGTTATTTATATTTTATATATTAACAGTTTGCAATTTTACACTGTACACACGCGCGCGCGCGCGCGCACACACACACACACACACACACACACACACACGTGCATATAACAATATTAATTGCAGCTTACAACATTTCTAACTACAGAATGTAATATTGAGCTTATCTTAGAAATTCTTTCTACATCACTTTTTGTTCTTTTGTGCGCCATTCTCTATAATTTTCTTTGGATTAACACACATGTTGTAAGTTAAGTTTTCCAGAATGTTTCTAAACATACCTTTCATATAATAAATAAGGTTTTATACACTATACATTTTGTAAAATTTATCAGAGAAATAGGAAATTATTTGAAATATTGTTGATACGATAGGTGAAGCATGTATTGGAAAATCTTCAGTACGTCTGTAGCGAGTTAAAGGATGAAAACGAAATTGCTATAATAAAAAGATATGGACACATTGCAAAATGTGTTGCAATTGGATTCACATGTAAGAATCTATCAATTATTATTTATTCAGTCTTAGCGCACGCTTTTCAATATAAAATATTATACCATAAGTGCGAATATAAAAATAAATAAGAAAGAAGAGCGGGTAATATTAGAAACCTACGAAATTAGTACAGAAAAATGAAAAAGTCAAAAAAACTAAGGATAACAAACAGTTGAAAAAGTTGAAACATATAGTTATAATTATGTTAATTTTCATTCAGATGGATAATTGCGTAGTTGCGCCCCGTCGCGGCTTACTCAACAAGTTTTAAAGTTACTAGAAAAATTGGCGGCTCACGCGGGGCTTCCCGCTGCGCGCGCCGGCGATCGCCGTTGTGTTCTTGTTGCTGCTTATTGCAACAGTTTCGTGAACAGCCTCGTGAACATTTTCGACGAATTTAGCATCATCCTTCGGTGAGAATGGGCAAATCATCCCATAAATCGCGCAAGCGACGCAGGTCGCCTTCCAGGGACCGCCTCGCGGGCCTCGAAAACAAGCTGGTCCGCCTGCTCGATGTACTTCACCATTCAGAGGTTATAGCGCCCAGATCTCCATCTCCTTCCGCTCCCTTGTCCGACTCCCCGAATAAACACGAGAACCTCGGAACACAACGGGAAGCGATGCCCGACACGGATTCTCCGCCGGGAAACGCTCCTAGCTCGAATCATTCTGTCCCGAGTGGACCTTCTCTGGCAGTGCCTGCGAGACAGGAAAGGCCAATCACTGGTAATTCAGGTGTGTACGTGCTTTCTGGACCTATATTTGCGGAATATAGGCGGAAAAATCGACACAGCCTCTCGGATAATAACCCCCCATGTCTTTTAGGTTCCACGAGCAGAGGTAATGTATCTTTTGAGACACCTCCTGTTACGGAGGTCATAACGGCGGATACCCTCGCACCCGCAATCGCCCCGGTGGACGACGACCCTCTTACACGGGAGCTATTCGCTTCCGCGCTGCACACAGTGGAGGTGTCACCCTGGAACGAACTGGTTTTGGACCAATGGCGTACTCTAGCGCAAAAGGGTCTTCCTCCAGAACAACGCGACCCTCTGCTCAAGAAATATTCGCCACCGGAAACATTAGCCTTTCTTTGAGCCCCTAAGCTGAATCCTGAACTCAAATCTGGGCTAAAGTCCAACTCAGTTAGCAAGCGAGACGAGTACAACAGCAAAGATCAGGACCAAGCCGGAATCTCCCTGTGTGCTCTCGGCGAGGCAATGTCTGAGCTTCTGAAGCCTGACATCCAACGATCGCTCGTTCCCGAGGCACGCTCAGCTGTGCTGAAAATCAACGAGGGCGCAAAAATCTTAGCAGACCTCTTCTATCGTCTCTCCATATCCCGACGGGCGCAGATAGTGCCCACACTCAATATTCTCGCGAAGAATACGGCAGAAAACATTCCTCCGGATGAATGCCTTTTCGGAACATCGTTCGGCGAGGAACTCAAGAAGGCCACTACGATGGCGAAGTCCGCTAAAGACTTGGTTAAGGCACCATTGTTGGTGTCTCGCAAAGTGCAGCCCATAAAGCCCCAGCTGCACGTGGCTTCCCTTACAGCATCGACGGGAAACTCCAGGACCCCTGCAACGACGAGAACTTCGGCGACACGGAGGTCAGGGGCTCCGTCGAATAATCGCCGAGCGCCATATCGCGCCAGATCCCGATCGAGGAGACGCTAACGGGGAATCAGGTAAATATTGCGGGCAGGTTGGCTTTCTTCCTTCCCAAGTGGAAGGAAATTACCACAGACCCGGTAATCCTGCAGGCCGTAGCCGGTTATAGGTTACCATTCACGCGCCAGCCACCTCGTCAACCCAACGAACCCATAGTTTATTTATCTTCGAAAGAACAGGAACTTTGCGGACAGGAAATCGACAGACTCTGTAAGACAGGGGCCATCGAGCTAGCATCCGACTGCGAGGACCAATTCGTATCCCCCTTCTTTGTGAGGGAAAAATCCTCGGGAGGTTGGAGATTTATCCTGAACCTAAAATCCCTTAACAAGTTTATTCTCGCTCCTCACTTTAAAATGGAGGAATGGAAGACGGTGATCCGTCTGATCTCTCCGGGCGACTTTCTCGCGTCCATTGACTTAGAAGATGCATACCTGCTCCTGTCCATTCATCCTGAGGACAGAAAATATTTACGTTTTCGCTTTCGCAATCAGCTTTTCCAATTCACAGCTCTGCCCTTTGGCCTCGCGTTGGCACCATACATTTTCACCAAACTTCTGAAACCCGTAGTACATTCGTTCAGGGAGAGAGGATTCCTCTCAGTCGTCTATCTGGACGACTTCCTTCTTATCGCACAATCCTATGGCCAATGCATAGCAAACGTCTCCACAACGTTTAGCCTCCTATCAGCGCTAGGCTTTGTCATTAACAAACGTAAGAGTGTACTCACACCAGCTAGATCATGCAGGTTCTTGGAATTTACTTTTGACACACAGAGTTTCTCTGTCTCCATCCCATCGGAAAAACGGGTTAAGTTGTTACACAAGACACTCACGATACTTAACCAAAGGACATGTACGATCCAACTTCTCGCGAGTTTTATCGGCTCCCTAGTTTCGGTCTGCCCGGCCGTCAAATATGGTATGCTATATACCAAACGGTTGGAGAGGGAGAAGTTTTTAGCCCTTTCTTAGTCAAACGACAATTTCGCAGTCCGGATGACCCTGCCACCTGAGATCAAAGAGGATCTGCTATGGTGGAAGGCGATTTTTTCTGACACTTCTCAGTGTAACAATATTCGATCGGGACAGTTCGCGACTGAAATCTTCACGGACGCATCCCTAACCGGTTGGGGCGCTGTCTGTGGAGGGTCCCGAACTCATGGGTTTTGGTCCACGGGCGACAAACAAAATCACATCAATTATTTGGAACTCTTGGCAGTCTTCCACGGCCTCAAATGTTTCGCGTCTCACCTGCATGGATGTGACATCCTGGTACGAGTAGACAATTCCACCGCACTCTCTTACATTAATCGTATGGGTTCCATTAAGTTTCCCCATTTATCTGCCCTCGCTCGCGCGATTTGGCGTTGGTGTGCAGACCGTGAATTGTTTATCTACGCGGCATATATACCTTCGACTCTGAATCTAGAGGCGGATGCCGAATCTCGTGTAATTTCGGAAGACTCGGAATGGACTCTTGATCAAGGATATTTTAACATAATAGACTCCACCTTCGGTCCTTTTGACATCGACCTATTCGCTGCTTTAATTAACGCGAAATGCCCTCGCTTTGTCTCTTGGCTCCCTGACCCGATGGCACACGCCGTGGACGCGTTCTCCTTAGACTGGAGTCAATTTTACTTTTACGCATTTCCTCCATTTATCCTTGTTCTGCGAGTGCTACGCAAGATTATCTCAGACGGGGCAGAGGGAATCTTGGTCGTCCCACGGTGGCCGGCACAACCATGGTTTCCTCTGTTTAATCGGCTCCTTATCGGTCAACCCATTCACTTTGAACCTGACCCTCAAATGTTATCCTCTCCTTTCAGAGACTTTCATCCGACGTGGACCAGGATTTCCCTGGTGGCCGCGAGGTTATCCGGCAGGCGTTCCTGAAGAAAGGAACACCGCCAACGGCTATCGAGACGACGCTAGCTTCGATCACGGAATCCACAGTCAACCAGTACACCAAGCCACTTCGATTATGGTGGCAGTTCTGCAGGGAAAGGAACGTCTCTCTCCTGTCCCCACCGATTCCGGCGGTCTTGGACTTCCTCTCTGCGTGCCTCGCGAGTACAGGGTCGTATTCTACCCTGAACGCTTACCGCTCGGCTATCTCCCTTATTTCCGCAGACGAGGTGGGATCACACCCGTTGGTTAAAAGATTTTTTTAGAGGTGTCGCGGCGCTCAAACCACAAAGGCCGCGCTATAACTTTACGTGGGACCCATCCCCAGTCATTGCCTATCTGGCCACCTTGTATCCTCACGAGAATCTCCCTCTTGAGCTCATTTCGAAAAAGTTGGTCACCCTACTTGCTCTCACGACTGCACAAAGAATGCAGACTCTTGCAGCCATTCAATGCTCGAATATATCGTTCTCGGATTCAATGATCATTAGAATCCCAGCTCGTCTGAAAACTTCCGGGATCGGGAGATCTCAGCCCTTGCTCACTTTCAAACCCTTTTTAGAAAAACCAGAACTCTGTATTCTCTCGTTAGTGAAACACTACCTCACGCTTACACGTGAGTCTCGCAGTCACGACTGTGATGCGCTTTTCATAAACCTTCGTAAGCTATTTACTTCAGTTTCGTCTCAAACATTAGGCCGGTGGGTCAAGGCGACGCTGGAGTTAGCGGGAATAGACACCTCCATATTTTCGGCGCATTCCACTCGCCATGCGTCTACCTCTTTCGCCGCGAGCGCCGGTATCAGTGTCGAGGAAATCCGACGTACCGCAGGTTGGAGCAAAGCCTCTGACGTCTTTGCGCGTTTCTACAAACGACCGCTAATTCCGGACTCCTCTTTCCAAGCCGTTATTCTTAATGTATAACCCACTATGCTTATTATATCGCTCTCATGTATGATCCTTGACAATAACACGTTTTAAAAAAAAAAATCTTCACGAGCATTCACACAAACACTTACTTTGTAAGCCTCTTTGGCCAAATCGTAACTTTAAATATCTACGCAATTATCCATCTGACGAAGATTAACATAATTGAAGAATTGAACAAACTTGTGAAGTTCGATTACAATTATGTCTTTTTCCTTCAGACGGATACCTCCCACCCATGCCCTTCCCTGATCGGATTTGGCCGCTTTGAACTAATGACGATCGCCGGCGCGCGCAGCGGGAAGCCCCGCGTGAGCGCGCCAATTTTTCTAGTGACTTTAAAGCTTGTTGAGTAAGCCGCGACGGGGCGCGACTACGCAATTATCCATCTGAACGAAAAAGACATAATTGTAATCGAACTTCACAAGTTCGTTCAATTCTTCAATTATGTTTTTAAATCATCTGCAGCGTTGACGATGTGCGGTTTCTTCATCGTAACTGTTTTGCCAATTCTGCCGTGGATTTTCGGCATCTTTTCTCTCGTAAATGAATCTAAGCCACATCGCAATATATATATCAGAACGGAATATTTTGTTGATCAAGAAAAATATTTTTATTTTATTTTGCTGCATCTGTACGCAAACCAGTACATAGGAGGAGGAATATTATTAGGAGGAGCAATAGTGGTGACAGGATACTTTACATATTTTTGTGGATTATTTAACATTGCTAGGTAAGAGGGAGAAAGTATTTTACAACAGTAAAAATAAAACAGAATGGAGCATTGTGATTATATATAAAATCTTCTTTATTTTCGAGAACAAATTTTGGAAAAAATATTTGTAATTTATTTGCAGTTATCGTATCAAACAGGCAATGCAGATAATAAATAGTGATGAAATATGTAATTGGAAGAACAAGAGGGAGATCGACAAGAAGATAAGTCATGCAGTGGACATTCATCGCACAGCTCTTGAGTATGTTCTATTCCATGCATGCAGGCACAAACGCACGCATAGCAAGTTTGGGATATGTATATTACATAAAAAATAAAATATTTATATATTTTTCAGGATAATTGAATTCTATCTATATAACTGCGAGGGAACATATTTTCTTCTAATAGTGATTACTGTAATTTGTTTGAGCCTCAATCTGTTTGGAGTAAGAATTTAAGCAAAACATTATATCTCACAATTATTACATTTTTTAATTCTCTAAGGCCACAAGACATTTAAATTGATTTAATAGGATCTTAAACTGCAGAAAAATTTATAATACGTAGGCGATCCAAAAAGTAATGAGACTAGTTCTGCTAGAAAAATTGAAAACGCGCAAAGTGGCGGAACTGCATATACAGGGTGTCCGAAATAAAGTGACTCAGACGGAAAGTACAGGTAGATAGGAGTAAACCGAGAAGAAAAGTCAAATACTATTTTTCGAAATTCGCAATAGTTATTAAGTTATTAACATATACGTCTGAGCCAATAAACGCGCTGAAAGCGTTAGGCCGGAGTCGGGAGATAGAGTGAGAGGCGGAGTCAAGAAGAGAGGGGCGAGGGGGGGAACCGCGAGCGACTCGCGAAGCGCGGCGCGTGACATGATACCGCGCCGAAAATTTATTATGTAGTTGTGCTTTCCGTACATTGCCGACGAGGAAACAATTTTCCAGCGCGGTGTTTTTAATAGCAAGGAAATGATACGTTATCATTTCCACACCACCTAGCGGTAGATAGCTCGGTGCGTTTTTTTTATAGTGGTTTCCCTGGTAGGCCTAATCCACTCTCATTATTTAATTCGATTAATTTAATTGAATTGTTCCAAATGTCGTCCCCTTTCTCGTACGCAGAGGTCGGCTCTTCGTACAATATCGCGTGTGGCACGGTGCGTCTCAATTTTTGTACAGCGCGAAAAATTGTACGATATGTTGGATAATATCGCTGTTTAGCACTTCGAACACCTCGAATACCTCAAACCGAGATTCCCGCGCGCCATCAGGCAGCAAACAATATTCGTGTTTTGTCTACAGTTGCTGAAAGTCAATTGAAAGTCATGTTCTGCCTACACGATATTTTCGCACGATATTTTCTTGTACAGTCGCGTATAAGTCTCGTGTTCAAGATATTCGAAGTGTTCGAGGTGTTAGACAGCGACGATGCGATATACTACGGAAGAGTATACGAATATGATAGTGGCTTATGGGCTAGCAGGCGAAAATGCGCGTCTCGCGGCTCGGATTTATGCCTGACGATTTCCTGGGCGTGCATATTATCCAACATCTCGTACAATTTTTCGCACTGTACAACAATTGCGTGAAACAGGGTATCTCGTGCATAATACGAGAAGAATTCCAGTGCGTCGTCGTGTTCCAGCCGACCTCTGCGTACGAGAAAGGGGACGACATTTGGAACAATTCAATTAAATTAATCGAATTAAATAATGAGAGAGGATTAGGCCTACCGGGGAAACCACTATAAAAAAAACGCACCGAGCTATCTACCGCTAGGTGGTGTGGAAATGATAACGTATCATTTCCTTGCTATTAAAAACACCGCGCTGGAAAATTGTTTCCTCGTCGGCAATGTACGGAAAGCACAACTACATAATAAATTTTCGGCGCGGTATCATGTCACGCGCCGCGCTTCGCGAGTCGCTCGCGGTTCCTCCCCTCGCCCCTCTCTTCTTGACTCCGCCTCTCACTCTATCTCCCGAGTCCGGCCTAACGCTTTCAGCGCGTTTATTGGCTCAGACGTATATGTTAATAACTTAATAACTATTGCAAATTTCGAAAAATAGTATTTGACTTTTCTTCTCGGTTTACTCCTATCTACCTGTATTTTCCGTCTGAGTCACTTTATTTCGGACACCCTGTATAAGCCAAATACCACTCACTCACTCACTGACTCATCAACGTGCAGCCCGAACCACTGCACCTATCGACATGAAATTTTAAGAGTATATTCCTACTATCACGTAGGTGCTCACTAAGGGAGGGTTTTCCGAAATTCCACCCCTAACGGGTGAGAAGGGGTATAATGTGTTTTTATTTAATTCTACACATAAATATCGCGGGCGAAGCCGGGACGGGGGATGCTAGTGTATATATAAAACTTCTTTAATAATATCTATTACAAAAAAATGTATGTGTAATATATCATTTCAGATATTTCAAGCCGTTCATTTTGTATTTAGGATGGAAGATTTTGTATTACACTGTGGTTTTACGGTTTGCATTTTAACATGTTCATTAGGAGGCAACTACATGGCTCAAGCATGTATAGATCACTATAATTATATATTCTTAACTGCGTAAGATATTTTGTTATAATAGATTAAAGTCGCCAGTAATTTTACGTTATTAACATACGCATATTAATATACGCGTGAATAACAATCAAAGTGATATTGTGAATATAATATTTGCAAATATCGTCAGTACAACATGTATTTTATTCTAAGTTTTTTACCATCACCATTTTGTTGGTATTTCAAATTATCATTTTCAAATATTCATTTTAATATTTACCTGTTACTTCGCAGATATGACGTTCGATGGTACATTGCACCTGTACGCGTGCAAAGATTAATATTGTTTCTTTTGCAAAAAGGCGCTAAGCCTTATAACATAAAATTGGGTGGTCTTTATACACTATCTTTAGAAAGCTTTGCCACGGTAAAACTATTATACATTATGTGTCAATACGTACATATTATACATAATATATGTATATCTTATTGAAAACTAAATTGACGTTTTCATTGCAGCTATCAACTGCATCAATGTCGTATTTTACTGTTATGTATTCAATGCAAAAGTGATATTTGTATGAATGAGCTAATATTATGATTAAAACTACCTAGTAAACTCGAGGATAGGTTTCCATTCTTACAAGTTCCGTTTTGAAATAACTATTGCTTTAAATTTTCAGAAAATGAATAAGGAGAATGAAATATTTCCATTATATTTTTACATTTCATTGCGCTGCATGCACATTAAGATAAACCGATTGAATTTATATCTAATAACTACCGATAATAAGTTTCCTTCTATTCAATCAAAAACCGGGACAACTATATATTACAACTCAATAAATACGTGTCTGATATGTTGTTTCCCAAATAAACAAAATTTGAGGATGCAATTCAACATTCGTCTCAAACGTAATAAGTTGTAGATATAATGATATATGATATGCTAAATAATTACCATCATATCAAAACTGACTTGTACGTACGATCAATCAGGTAACACTTCTTTTGAGAAACATGTGCACGTTACGAATGCGTGGACTATAATGAAAAACGCGAAGACGTACTGCATGGAAAAATCAATTGCGCTTGCGCGTACCGAAGTACGAGTACTTGACCGAAGTCGAGATATCATGCAATGACTATTTTTCTGAATCGATCGATTAGTCGCCCACTTTTCTCTCCCTCGCAAATTGCGAGCAAATTATTTCTATACCACTTTACATCTTGATATTTTATGTTACTTTCGTCGGTATATTGATATTAAATTAAAGAATTTTGCCTTAGAAAATATGCTAGAAGAAAAATATTATATAATATCCTTTATTCGAAGAAAGAGATAGGTGAAATCGCTTTATCGCGATATCGCTGTCAAATGCGTGTGGAAGCTCGAACAAGAGTGATCTATGTGAGATATGGATACTCAATTTCTTTACATTCATCGACTTTCGCTAGTCGCAATTGGGTTATGGCCTTACCATCGAACAATGCTTGTTCAACTTCAGTCTTCTGTGTTTTCTTTTATGTTGATTAGCTACATTATAGTTCAGGTATGAAAATATATATTAATTAGGTACCTTCATATTTTATTAGGTACATTTTTTATATATATAGTTGCTTATTATTTTCCTACTTTTATTACATATATGTTTTATATGATGCATACCTTTTCAATTTCATGAAAGATAGCAAATCATATGACATCACTGTTATAAACAGAAAAATAGTTTATCATGAGTTTGTATTATCTTATGATTGATATAATTAGTAATTTTTAATTTGTAATTAGTAGTAATAGTATTATAATAATGTATATTGTACTTAATCTACAATATGAAGCTTTTTTTAAGGAAAGATTAAATAATCGCCAAAATCCGCATGCTCACTTTCATAGTGAGCATCATCTTTCTTCTTTCTCTTAGTCTTTAGTAACTGTTTTTGTTGAAATCTGTTAGGCTTTATTCGCCTGTTAGGTGACGCGACGGTATAAATATCTTTGCTTAAAAATATTAGTATTCGCATTAATCAAACAAGAGTTTAATTATCAATAACAAATTGCATTAAGATTTATATCCAAGATTTTGGATATAAACAACTTGCATTAAGAATATCTAAGCAACATTTAAATGCTAATCAAATGAGAGTGTAATTTCTTAATTTTTTAAATAAATATAGTAATTGCAGCTTACAGCATTTATAACTACAGAATGGACTCTTGACTTTATCGTTGAAATTCTTTCTACATTATTTTTTCTTCTTTTGTGTGCAGTTCAATATAATTGTTTTTGGATTAACACGCATGCTGTAAGTTGAGTTTTTACATTGTGCTTTTAAACATACACGTGTTACATAAATCAGACTTTCTATACTATAACTTTGTAAATTTTATCAGAGAAAAAAAAAGAATTGTCTGATATATTGTTGATATGATAGGTGAAGCGTATATTGGACAATCTTCAGTACATCTGTAGCGAGTTAAGGGACGACAATGAAATTGCTATAATAAAAAGATATGGACACATTGCAAAATGTATTGCAAATGGATTAACATGTAAAATATATA
Organism: Ooceraea biroi; assembly: GCF_003672135.1. Lineage (NCBI taxonomy): Eukaryota > Metazoa > Arthropoda > Insecta > Hymenoptera > Formicidae > Ooceraea > Ooceraea biroi. The sequence goes on along the minus strand of NC_039507.1, from coordinate 18,423,009 downwards.
CATTATTATTTATTATGCTTTTGCGTACGCTTTTGAATATAAAATGCTATACCAAAAGTGTGCGAACATGAAAATAAATAAGAAAGAAGAGTAGATAGTGTTAGCAAGCTATCAGATTCTTACAGAAAAATGAGAAAAATAAGAAGATAATAAAATAGTCAAAAATTTGATACACATATTCATGCTAGTTTTCGATATATCAAGGAAAAGATTTACATTATCACTTCACTGGTTATTTTTTTAAAACAGTGTTGGGTATGTGTTGTTTAATCATCTTCACTCTTGTGCCAATTCTGCCACGGATTTTCGGCATCCTTTTCCTTGTAAATAAATCCGAGCCATATCGCTATATATATATGAAAACTGAATATTTTATTGATCAAGAAAAATACTTTTATTTTATTTTGCTGCATCTGTACGCAGTCCAGTACATAGGAGGAGGTACATTATTAGGATCAGGAATAGTTTTGACAGGATACTTTACATATTTTTGTGGATTATTTAACATTGCCAGGTTAGGAAAAGAAAGTAATTTAAAAACAGTGAAAGTAAAACAGAATGGAGAATTGATGATTACATATACAATCTTTATTTTCGAGAACAAATTTTAGAAAAAATATTTGTAATTTATTTGCAGTTATCGTATCAAACAGGCAATGCAGATAATAAATAGTGACAAAATATGTAATTGGAAGAACAAGAGGGATATCGACAAGAAGATAAGTCATGCAGTGGACATTCATCGCACAATTATTGAGTATGTTCTATTCCATGCCTGCAGACACGCACGCACATTTGCATAGCAATTTTCGGATATATAGGGTGGTCCCGAACGTTCCAGCCAGACTTTGAGATCTTGTAGGAAATTTAATTCTGAACAAAAGTTTGCTATAAACATGGGTCAAAAAATGCTTCCTTAAAAAGTTAGCGCCCAAAAATCTCTGAGATCATGGTTATTTTATACATTTTCACAAATATCAAAGACAGTATGCCTTTTTTAACAAAAAGTACCGAAACAAAAGTTGTAGAGATTTAAATTATCTTTCAAATGAGATCAAAATGATTGTAATATATTCTATAGGTTTTGAGATAACCATGGTTTTCTTTTCACCTTCTACTCTTCCTTTTATCCACTTATGGTGATTGGTTTAATCTATGCAGAAAACATGTATAAAATTGTTTTAGTGGAATAACGAACAAGTAAGATAAACATTAAAAATTAGTTAAGGTCATAACTAATGTAAATATAAAGTATTTTTAAAAAGCTTTACCGAAGTCGATAGCCAAAAAAACACCATTTTGTACATTTGAAACTGGTTAAAACCTATGGAATAGATATCACAATCATTTTGATCTCATTTGAACGATAATTTAAATCTCTACAACTTTTGTTTCGGAACTTTTTGTTAAAGAACGCATATTTTCTTTGATATTTGTGAAAAAGTATAAAATAACCGTGATTTCAAAGGTTTTTGGACTCTAACTTTTTAAGGAAGCATTTTTCGACTCATGTTTATACACTGAGAAAAATTTCCATCGGATAAACCGATTAAATAGTGTAAGTATCCGATTGTTACTCTTGTTTTCCGATTAAATGATGGATATATCCGATTACCTTCATCAGATATGTCCGATCATTTTCTTTGTTTTTTATACAATTTAATCGGATATATCCGTTTGTTACTATTTAATTGGATTATCCGATTAGATAGGCCATGATATTTTTCTCAGTGTAAGAAACTTTTTGTTCAGAATTAAATTTCCTACATGATCGGGTTATTGCATGAGCCAAATAAATCACGAGCGTGTTACGATACTCTTTATACTCTTTATATACTTCGTATGTAGTTATACAACTTATTATAAGTAAACTTAAACGTAACGACATAAACTGGAATAACAAATGTATTGTAAGGTACAACGGAAGTAAGTCTAAAACACAAAAAGCGCGGGAAAACGACCAAAGCAAACAAAGTCTTACCAACTTAAAAATAAAACTAAATTATACCAACATACATTAACGTGCATCCGCATTACTACATAATGCTTGCTTACACTATTCATCTTAACACTACAAGATCTCAAAGTCTGGCTGGAACGTTCGGGGCCACCCTGTATACATTACATATAAAATAAAACATATTTTTTTTATAGGTTTATTGAAGTATCTCTATATACCTTCGAAGGAACATACTTTCTTCTAATAGGGCTTATTGTAATTTGTTTGAGCCTTCATCTGTTTGGAGTAAGAATTTAAGCAAAAGCCTAAATCTCGCACTTATTACATTGTTTTATTCACCAGTGCAACAAGACATTTAAATTGATAGGATTTGGAGCTGCAGAAAAATATACGTAGGCGATCCAAAAAGTAATGAGTCTGGTCCTGCTAGGGTACTTAAAACGATGCAAAGTGACAACTGCATACTTGTGCCTGAACATCTCTTCTATCAACTTTGAAAATTCCGTTCCGATCGATTCAGTTAGTAACCATTAATGATCGAACGCGAAAACATTGTTTGCAGTTTACCTCCGGAACAGAATATGGAGTAAAATATTGACCAACGACATGCGATTCAATGTTGTGTTCGGTTAACGAAATCGGTTTTACAAGATACTTATGCGGTGTTAGAGGAAAATTTATAAAATTGTAACAATAATGTGTATCAAGTGCAACATGTGTTCGTTTTGGTATGCTGTGTTTCTGACCGGTCATGAGAGCGCAGAGGACAAGCACCTTGATTAACGATGTGATGATGAATACAACCAGCGCAATCATACGAGAAGACCGATGCATGTATTACATCGATGTATTACAGTAAATGTTGTATCACTTCAGAAAAAAACGTCTGAATAAACAAATTGAAGAATGTCTATTGCATCATGACAATGCGCGGTCCCATATCGCGCAATCTGTGTGCCACTTTTTTAAGGATAAGAAGATTAATACAGTTTTTCATCCTCTGTCCAGAGGTTTGGGTGTGACTTCTGGTTGTTCTTAGAAGTGAAGAAGGTCAGTGGACGCGAAAATTTAGCGAAGGAAGTGGTTGTAAAAGCAATAAAGGCGCAGTGCAAACAGCTTTTCAAAGATGATCTAGATTTTGTCTTCCAAAAGTAGATAACGCGCTGGGAAAACTGTGCTGCATTCACTGGGAACTATTTTGAAAAGGAACATGAATTTAGATTAAAAATACAGTTTTGTATTTTTTATTGCAGTTGCCTCATTACTTTTTGGACCACCTTCGTAAGTAGAATGAGATAAAAATAATTATGTATATGTTTACTTCATCTTATTAATAGAATTATTAACAATATATTTCATATAAGAAACATTTTGCTAATTCACAATTAATTTAAGAGATATGCGTCTATCTATTATATATGTATACTATATATATAGATATATACGCATAGCTCTTAACTTTATATATATAAAGGTTACATATATATTCTGTAATAATATCTATTACTATATCAATCTATTATTATATTAAAAAAGTGTATGTGTAATATATTATTTCAGATCTTTCAAGCCGTTTGTGTTGTATATAATATGGCAGATATTGTAATACACTGTAGTTTTGCGGTTGGCATTTTAGTATGTTCGTTAGGAGGCAACTATGTTGGTCAAGCAGTTACAGATCACTATAATGACATATTTTCAACCGCGTAAGATATTCCTTTTATAATAGATAAAAGTGATCAATATTAATTTTGTATACCCATACGGGCGAATAACGCTCAGCGTAACATTGTAAATATAATATTTGCTACTATCGTCAGTAAAACATGTATTTTATTATAAGTTTTTTACCATCAACATTTTTGATATTTCAAATTATCATTTTCAAATATTCATTTTATTATTTAACCATTACTTCGCAGATATAACATTCGATGGTACATTACACCTGTGCGTGTGCAAAGATTAATATTGTTTCTTTTGCAAAGAGGCACTAAGCCTTATGGTATAAAATTAGGTGGCCTTTATACACTATCTTTAGAAAACTTTGCTTCGGTAAAACTATTATACAATACGTATATATATAGTATACACAATATTTGTATACAGGGTGTAATTTAATAATTTGTGCCCACTATTTACGCAGTGATGTTTCTGATGAGAAACTGAGTCGAAAAGTTCTGAATCATTTTTTTCTATTATGTTTAAGAAAGTAGTAATTATTGAGTAAATTCAATCCAATCAGTGCTGACGTACGTACCGAGCGTACATCAGTGAGCGCCTGGCAGTGTGCGTGAGTACTCCGCCGCTGCTCATGCTATTAAGGCAGTCTGTGTGACTCACAGACGTGTATATTTCTAAAGGACGGCGTTGATTAGATTGACTTTATTCAATAATTACTACTTTATTAACATTATCGAAAAAAATCATTCAGGACTTTTTGAGTCGGTTTTTCATGAGAACACATCACTGTGCAAATAGTGGGCGCGAATTCAATTACACCTGTATACTGAAAACTAAAACGTTTTCATTTCAGCTATCAACTGCATCAATATCGTATTTTACTATTATATATTCTTTACAAAAGTGATATTAATATGAATCGGCTAATATTATGTTAAAACTAATCAGTAAATTTGTAAACTAATAAACTAGTACTCGTAGATGGGTTTCTATTTTGAAAAGTTCCGTTCTGTAATAAATAACTACTGCTAGAAATTGTCAGAAAATGAATAAAGAGAATGAAATATTTCCATTATCTTTTTAAATTTTATTGCGCTGCATGCACATTAAGATGGACCCAAAGATTAAAACTGATTGACTTTATATCTAGTAGCCACCGATAATAAGTTTCCTTCTATTCACTCTTGTTCTATTTATATATTTTTTTTATTCTATTTTATTATGTCCAAACGTTTTCGGTTGGTTTAGCATCAAGCGACTATGGCCACGGAACATGATTTCGAATCGCAATGCGTATGCGGCATTTATGGCGAAATTTGTCTTTCGATCATGAAGATCGGACGATAACTCAAGCTTTTTCTAGAAATCATCTTAGAGAAAAGATCCTCCTCCTTTTTGCCATTGGAACTTCCCATCTAATGGTTTTCAAACAAAAGTTTTGTCGGACACTCTCTTATCAAACAAACTATATATTCGTCCCGATTTTTTAATGTTCTTAATAATAAATATATGTTATGTAGCAGTTTAGTAGGTTTTCCGATAGAGGCTATTACCGCAGTCTTTTATTCGACAATGAAGTTGTCGCCGCAGCATACGCATCACAGCTTATACAAAAAATTTGGCGTCATTTTTTAATTTTTTCCGTCACTAAGGCAACCCCAGATAGCCAAATCTGCAAAAAACAGATTTTACGTAGTATCTATCAGCTATAGACCCTGTCAGCAGCTTGCTAGCAGAAATACAACAGGTTTTAATTGTAGAATAATAGATAATGACAGACTGACGGCAGAAATCGAACAGAATTTGTCATACCAATATATTTAAATGGAACGTACTGCAGATCATGCTTGCTTTTTGCCGCCAATCTGCTGGCTGAATCTGCTCAGCAGATTCTACTGGCAAATTATAAGTCGAATGCCGACAAACGAATGCCAATTTGCCAGGAAGTTTTATGGACATCTGTTGTTAATCTGATAATACTGGTTACTGCTTGCATTTTGCTTACTGGGAAGCATTCGATCATATTGGGTTGTAATATAAATAAGTTTGGTTGCAAGTATAAACATGTTCTAATTCTAAGAATTATGACTCATTGTAAATGCACATAACTGTGATTAACGAGAAACCACTTGTAATCAATTTAAACTCAGTACTGCTACTGTTCACAATTTATAGAAGTTTAATATTTAAATACCCTTAAAATGGAAAACGTAAAAGTGTACGGCATATAATGCTGTGGGAATTCAAACAAGACAATTTTGTTGATAGACACGGCCTGAAAAATGGTAAAAGTTCCGAATAGCGGAGGCCTCTCCAATGATCTTTACCGTTATATTATATAAATTCGTGCATTTTACTTATTTTCTTGCAGAATTTATGTTCAAAAGGCAGTACAATTATGATGAACGCATTGATATACTTTTCAACAGAATGAGCTCAATATATCCATTAGATTCATTAAGGGAATAAAATTCGCCTTATTTTACACAATATTAGTATACAGGGTGTACCAAAAGTCTGGAAACGGTCGAATATTTCATAAACTATGCATTTTAGAAAGAAATGTTTCAGACAACAGTTGTAGGATTTCAAGTAGCGCATTACATAGCAACGTCAGTATGACCTTGAAGAGTGTTGTCAAGGTCATGTGAAGGTGAACTTTGTTTTCTTAAATGAAACCGCCTATAAAATATTGCATATTTGGATTCTACAGGAAAAAACGAGTAAATTTTATCTGTAACATTTGTTTGGAAAATGCTTCTATCAAAAGTTATACGCATTTAAACCTTAAAGTAGAATGCATTGCAATTAATGATAAATTAATTAAAAGACTTTATCGTTTTGTTCTTTTACTTTGTTAAATGTTCGAACTGGTGTCCATTAACATCTAAACACTTATTAAGTCTTCTTACGAAACTTTGCTCTAAGTAACATTTCTGGGGTTACGCTAGTGCTTGCTAGCTAATGGCTTTGGAGTACGTACTTGATGTTAACTGAAAGAAACATAAACTCACACATTTATCAGAAAATGTAAATACAAATCTATGCATTTAGTTAGTTTTGAGCTGGTTTTCATGCTGCTTATCAAGTTCGAAAATCATGACTCAAATGAAGAATACGTGAAGCTTGCGCTAGCGTGACCCCAGAAATGTTAGCGCAAGCTTCACGTATTCTTCATTTGAGTCATGATTTTCGAACTTGATAAGCAGCATGAAAACCAGCTCAAAACTAACTAAATGCATAGATTTGTATTTACATTTTCTGATAAATGTGTGAGTTTATGTTTCTTTCAGTTAACATCAAGTACGTACTCCAAGGCCATTAGCTAGCACTAGCGTAACCCCAGAAATGTTACTTAGAGCAAAGTTTCGTAAGAAGACTTAATAAGTGTTTAGATGTTAATGGACACCAGTTCGAACATTTAACAAAGTAAAAGAACAAAACGATAAAGTCTTTTAATTAATTTATCATTAATTTCAATGCATTCTACTTTAAGGTTTAAATGCGTATAACTTTTGATAGAAGCATTTTCCAAACAAATGTTATAGATAAAATTTACTCGTTTTTTCCTGTAGAATCCAAATATGCAATATTTTATAGGCGGTTTCATTTAAGAAAACAAAGTTCACCTTCACATGACCTTGACAACACTCTTCAAGGTCATACTGACGTTGCTATGTAATGCGCTACTTGAAATCCTACAACTTTTGTCTGAAACATTTCTTTCTAAAATGCATAGTTTATGAAATATTCGACCGTTTCCAGACTTTTGGTACAACCTGTATAATACAGTAAATATTCTATGTGTATTTATTGTATTAATGTACTACTTCTGAGAGTGAAAATCCGTCACCCCGAATATGTACACTCTGTTACGAATAATACTAAAAGGATAAGTTTTCTATATTATTCAAACTTCTTTTACTTATAACTTTTTAATAAACAACGAGCGACAGCTAAAACCTTCTGCGGATTACTCAGGGGGGTGATCTTTGTAATATATGTCAAAGTGAAGTTCTTGTTTGGCGCGGAGAGCTGAAAATTCATGCGAATCCATTACACTTCTTTTGTTAATAACTTTTTAATAAACAACGAGCAGTGTTGTAAAATGAAAAAAGGATAGAAAACAGATGCCGTGTAGCGTTCTCCCTTTACCAAAAGAAGAATAAAAAGAAAGAAGATACACGGCACCTACTTTCCGTCTCTTTCTACCCGATCTTCAGGCTTCGCGCACTCGATCTACGGTGGCCGACGAAGGTGTACGGCAAATGAACTATTAACTTAAAATTTGTATCAACCTATGTAATAAGATTAAATTTATATAACGATTCAACCAATTAGGACAAAATTTGAATTTATTTCACTTTGTTCTAATTATAAACGAATCGCAATGTAATTTCAATCTCAGTGCAGTTTGATACAGGCAATATTAATACAAATGTCTATATAAAAGCAACTATTTCAATATCTTACACATTTGCAGCAATTATGTTGGCTAAATTATCTGAATGTTATCCTAGATTATTTAGTAAAGATAACACTTTTTTCATCTAGGATGCAGATAAAGGTAATATATAATTTTTATTTTCTATATAAAAGAAGATATGTAACGCCAAAACTTCATCTAGATGATCATTTATATTATTTTATCTAGATAAGAACAAACATTAATAACGAGCAACGACTAAAACTTTTTACGGGTTACTCAGGAGGGTGACTTCTATATAATATATCTCAAGGTCAAGGTCATAGGAGATGGGTCCCCTTTTGTCAAGGTTTACCAGGATATGATTAGAAAATCACCTTATAGGAAAACGGTGAGATTCACAGAACATATCAAATAAATATTCATATTTAAAAACATACATTCTTATCCGAAATACAAGATTTATAGATACATACATATATTGGGTTGTAACACACAGTCTGTTTGATAAGAAAATGTACGGCAGTCTATACACAAGGAGAACGTGATCAGTTTAATTTATAGAAAAATTTGTTCTTAAACCTGAAAATGCATCCATTCTATTCCATCCGATTAAAACTAAAATGCTTTCATATTAATAATGTGTGCAGTCACCACCGTTGTCAATAATTGCCTGACATCCTCGAGGCTATCACTTTCCACTAACTTGGCAGTGTATTCTGGCGACAAAGATCTCTATATCAGATGACTATGTATTGTACGTAATACTAAGTAATTGCTTCGCCTTTATACTTTTTTTCCACGAAGTTTGTGCTTTATGTATGCCTAAACGTTTTCAATTCGATTAGCACCGAGCGACTATAATTGCCACGGAACGCGGTTCCGAATCGTAATGCACATGCGGCACTTATGGCAAAATTTATCTTTCGATCATGAAGCTCGAACGACAATTGAAGCTTTCTCTACAAACCATCTTAGAGAAAGGGTTCCATTAAAATTTACCGGCTCCCATTGAAATTTCCCGTCTAATGGCTTCCTTGTCAAAGTTTCACCAGACACTCTCTTATCAAACAGATTGTATATTCCACCCGCTTTTTTAGTATTTCTAATAATGAATATATGTTATACTATTATACTTAAATATTAAAATCATTATAAAACATTACAACAATTAAACATTAAAAAACCGGGACGACTATCTGTTGCAATTCAATAAATACGTGTTTTTCAAAAATTTGAGGATGCAATTCAACATTCGTTTCAAACGTAATAAGGTGTAGATATAATGATATGTTAAATAATTACCATCATATCAAAACTGACGTGTATGTGACGTGATCAACCAGGTAACGCTTCTTTTGAGAAACATGTGCACGTTACGAATGCGCGGACTATAATGAAGAACGCGAAGACGTACTGCATGGAAAAATCAATTGCGCTTGCGCGGACTTTGGTCAAGACATCATGCAATGACTTTTTTCTGTGAGAAATACATATTCGTTGTACGTATGGCGCCAAATCGGTTAAACGCCCGCTTTTCTCTCCCGTGTAAATTGTGAGCAAATTATTTCTATAGCAGCTTATATTACATCTTGATATTTCATGTTACCTTCATCGGTATATTTATGTTAAATTAAGGAATTTTACCTTGAAAAATACGCTAGAAGAAAAATATCATATAATATTCTTTATTCGAAGACAGAAATAGCTAAAATCGCTTTATCGCGATATATCGCTGCCAAATGCGTGTGGAAACCCGACCAAGAGTGATCTATGTGAGATATGGATACTCAATTTCTTTATATTCATCGACTTTCTCTGGCCGCAATTGGGTTATGGCCTTACCATCGAACAATGCTTGTTCAACTTCAGTCTTGTGTATTTTGTCTTATTATGATTAGCTTCATTATATTTCAGGTTTGTAAATCTATATTAATAGACGTACATTTTTTATATATGTATATTATATATAAAATATAGTTATTTATATTTTATATATAAAATATAGTTGTTCATATTTGTATAATTATTATTCTTTTCGTACTTTTATTACATATATTTGTTTATACGCTAAACAAATTTTCAGTTTCATGCAAGATTTAAAATCATTCGACAGCTCTAGGACCAGAAAAAAATTTGCCATGCGTTCGTATTATCTTATAATTGACATAATTAGTAATTCTTAATTTGTAATTAATAATAATAATGTAAATCGTAATTAATCCACACTCAAGAATAAGCTGTTTTACGAAAAGATTAAATAATCGGCAAAACCCGCATCAACTTCATAATTAGCGTCATCTTCCTTCTCTCTCTTAGTCTTTAGTAACTGTTTTTATTGAAATTTGTTAATTAAGATTTATTATGGCGCTATAAATCTCTTTGCTTTAAAATATTAGTATTCGCAATAACCACAAAAGAGTTAAATTATTAATAACAAATTGCATTAAGGTTTATTTAACGATATCCAAGCAATATTTGCATGCTAATCAAATGAGAGAGTATAATTTCCTATTTTTTTTAAATACTTATATTTGTTATATACAGGGTGTCCCACGTAAAGTGTCCAATTACTCTCCTGCAGGTAGATCTCATTAAGCTGAATTAAAAAGTCCTATATCATTTTGCAATTAACCACGTAACATTTTGAGATATTAATAAAAGAAGATTAGCAAGTCAGTACGAATGAGAGCGCGGTTCGTGCAGTAATGCCGTCGGTAGGAGGGCCACGCGCTCGTTGTTGGTTACGGCGCAGTGGTGCTAGAAAGCATGCTTTGTAACATGCGGTGGGGATGGAGTGGGAATGGTCTCGCGAATCGTCGCACGCTATCTGGCCTCACTGATGTGAGTGGAGTGGGTGAGGCCAGACAGCGTGCGACGATTCGCGAGACCATTCCCACCCCATCCCCACCGCATGTTACAAAGCACGCTTTCTGACACCACTGTGCCGTAACCAACAATGAGCACGCGGCCCTCCTACCGACGGCCTCGCTGCACGAGCCGCGCTTTTATACGTTGATATCAATACGTTAATAACTCGATTATTATTGCGCAAATCGCAAAATGGTGCAGGACTTTTTAATTCAATTTGATGTGATCTACCTGTGCGCGAAAGGTTTTTATTCTTATGTGAAACACCCTGTATACAGTGTTAAATTGTACGCGTCTTATTTTTATATTTCTTTCTTGTGGTCGTGCGATCGGTCTTGGAACTCTCTTCCGGCACGCCCGCATTGGTACGCATTATTTAGAGAAGTGGGTTACAAATTGTCAAGGAATAAAGTGATTATTATTACACATTACGAAGTCTGAGTTGTTTGGTACATTTTGCTCCTGCCGTACACAATAAATTTTGACGATGAGAATAGGATCACAATTTATCCTGTACGGCGGGAGCAAAATGCCAAACACCTCAAGCTTCTTAATGTGTAATAATAATCACTTTGCGTGCCAATGCGAGCGTGCCAGTGCGTGCCGGAAAAGAGCCCCAAGATAAGCACTGATCGCACGATCAAAAGAAAGAAATGTACAAACAAGACGCGTGCAATTTAACACTGTATATCTACACACACACACACACCTACGCGCGGGCGTACATATAACAATATTAATTGCAGTTTACAACATTTCTAACTACAGAATGGACTATTGATCTTATTGTTGAAATTCTTTCTACATCATTCTGTGTTCTTTTGAGCGTAATTCACTATAATTTTCTTTGGATTAACTCACGTCTTGTAAGTTAAGGTTTTATAGTATGTTTCTAACCCTATCTGTTATACAATAAAGAAGGTTATATACACTATAACTTTTTGTAAAATTTATCAGAGAAATAGAAAATTATCTGAAATATTGTTGATACGATAGGTGAAGCATGTATTGGAAAATCTTCAGTACGTCTGCAGCGAGTTAAAGGATGAAAACGAAATTGCTATAATAAAAAGATATGGACACATTGCAAAATATCTTGCAATTGGATTAATATGTAAGATATACAGGGTGTCCGGTAGGAAAATATCGACCGGAAAAGTGGAGATAGATTGCGTGAAACTGAGTCGAAAATTAGTGTACCATTCTGCGATTTGCGCAATAATAATCGAGTTATTACCGTATTGATATCAACTATGAGAGCGCAATCGTGCAGCGTAGCCATCGGTAGGTAGGACGCGCGCTCGTTATTGGTTACGGCGCAGTGAGGTAGTGGTGCCAGAGAGCGTGCTTTGTAGCACGCAATGGGGATGGGGTGGGAATGGTCTCGCGAATCGTCGCACGCTGTCTGGCCTCACTGATGTGAGTGGAGTGTGTGAGGCCAGAAAGCGTGCGACGATTCGCGAGACCATTCCCACCCCATCCCCATCGCATTATACAAAGCACGCTTTCTGGCACCACTGTGCTGTAACCAACAACGAGCGCGCGGCCCTCCTACCGATGGCCTCGCTGCACGATCGCGCTCTCATACGTTGATATCAATACGTTAATAACTCGATTATTATTGCGCAAATGGCAGAATGGTACAGCAATTTTCGATTCAGTTTTACGCAATCTATCTCCACTTTTCCAGTCGATACTTCGCTACCGGACACCCTGTATAAATTATTATTTATTATGCTTTAGCGCACGCTTTTGAAAATAAATTATTATATCAAAAGTGTGCGAACATAAAAATAAATAAGAAAGAAAAGTAGATAGTGTTAGCAAACTATTAGATTTTTACAGAAAAATGAGAAAGTTGGAAAAATAAACAGATAATAAAATGGTCAAAAATTTGACACACCTATTTATGCTAGATTTCGATGTATCAAGGAGAAGGTTTACATCATCACTTCACTGGTTATTTTTTTTAAACAGTGTTGGGCATGTGTTGTTTAATCATCTTTACTCTTGTGCCAATTCTGCCACGGATTTTCGACATCTTTTTCCTCGTAAATAAATCCGAGCCATATCGCTATATATATATGAAAACTGAATATTTTATTGATCAAGAAAAATACTTTTATTTTATTTTGCTGCATCTGTACGCAGTCCTGTACATAGGAGGAGCTACATTAGTAGTAGCAGGAATAGTTTTGACAGGATACTTTACATATTTTTGTGGATTATTTAACATTGCCAGGTTAGGAAAAGAAAGTAATTTAAAAACAGTGAAAGTAAAACAGAATGGAGCATTGTGATTATATATAAAATCTTCTTTATTTTCGAGAACAAATTTTGGAAAAAAATATTTGTAATTTATTTGCAGTTATCGTATCAAACAGGCAATGCAGATAATAAATAGTGACAAAATATGTAATTGGAAGAACAAGAGGGATATCGACAAAAAGATAAGTCATGCAGTGGACATTCATCGCACAGGTCTTGAGTATGTTCTATTCCATGCATGCAGGCACAAACGCACGCATAGCAAACTTGGGATATGTATATTACATAAAAAATAAAATATTTATATATTTTTCAGGATTATTGAATTCTATCTATATAACTGCGAGGGAGCATATTTTCTTATAGTAACGATTATTGTAATTTCTTTGAGCCTCAATCTGTTTGGAGTAAGAATTTAAGCAAAAAACTAAATCTCATAATTATAAAATGTTTTTATTCTCCAGGGCAACAAGACATTGATTTAATAGGATCTTATCCTGCAGAAAAATATATAATACATAGACGATCCAAAAAGTAATGAGACTAGTCCTGCTAGAGAAATTAAAAACGCGCGAAATGGCAGAACTGCATATCTATATGTATCTTAACATCTCTTCTATCAACTTTGAAAATTCCGTTCCGATCGGTTCAGTTAGTACCCATTAGTGATCGATTGCGTAAACATTGTTTGCCTTCGGAACAAAATATGGAGGAAAATATTGTGACGACATGCGATTCAATCTTGGGTTTCGTTAAAGAAATCGGTTTCTGGACTTATGCGATGTTACAGAAAGCTTTTAAAAACTAATGTATATCAAGTGCAACATGTTTTCGTTTTGGCATGTCGCGTTTCTGATCGGTCGTAGGAGCGCAGAAGACAAGCACCTTGATTAACAACGTAATGATGAATATAACCCGCGCAATCATACAAGAAGACCGACGCATGTACATCGATGTATTAAAGTAAATGTTGTATCACTTCAGAAAGAAGCGTCTGAATAAACAAATTGAAGAAATTCTATTGCACCACGATAATGCGCGGTCCCATGTCGCGCAATCTGTCTGCCAATTTTTAAAGGATAAGAAGATTAATACAGTTTCTCATTCTCTGTATAGCCCAGAGGTTTGGGTGCGACTTTTGGTTGCACAGAAGTCAAGAAGGAAAGCAGAGGAGGCGCGGGCGCGCGAAAATTTGGCGAGGATGAAGAGATTGTAAAAGCAATGAAGGCACAGTGCAAATAGCTTTTCAAAGATGGTCTAGATTTCGTCTTCTAGAAGCGGATAACGCACTGGAAAAAGTGTGTTGTATTCACTGGGGACTATTTTGAAAAGAAACATGTTAGATTCGAAATAGAGTTTTGTATTTTTTATAGCATTTGTCTTATTACTTTTTGGACCACCCTCGTAGAATAACATAAAAATAATTGTGTACATGTTGAATTCATCTTATTAGTAGAATTATTAAAAATATAATGTATTTCGTATGAGAAATATTTTGCTAATTGACAATTACTTTTAGAGATATGCCTGTATCTATATATACAGGGTGTTCCATTTTAAATGACAACCTCAAATATCTCTTGAACAATGCATTTTAGAGAAAATTGTTTCAGACAAAAGTTGTATGGCTTCGAGGAGACAAGATGATGATATTATCAATTTAACTGTAGATGGCGCCACTTTAGAGATTTTATCATGGCGGTCATTTTTTTAACGAAAATCGATTTTTTTCTCAAAATGGAAGTTGTAGCTGACAATAAGACGAATACAATGGTTTTTTGTTTCTTTTGCAATTGGATCATTTTTCAGGGAGTTACAGCGTTCCAAAGTATAATATTTTATAATTTAAGTAAAAAGCTTTCGTCGTCATTTAAAATGAGACACCCTGTATACTATATGTATATATGTATATGTATATGTATATGTATATACCCGAGAAAAAATGAATATAATATGGTCAGATGTAAATATACATAATAAGATCCGAAAAGATCTGATGGCATATAAAATTTTATATTATTTTGTATAGTGATGTCCAAATTTTGGCGCGATATGATCTTATCTTAATGTAATCATGTTTGAACAGATCTGGTTTTATGTGTAATCAGATCTAGCTGAATATGATTGTATACAGATATAATCATATCAAACAAAATTTTACATATTATTATATATGATCAAATAATATAAGATATGTTTATCGGATCTCTTCATACATATACAACTATAATGAGATCTAATCAAATATGATTGTAGTATAAAATATAAAATCATATCGCGCCAATTGTTTGACATTATTATATATCATTATATAAAATTAAATTAAATTTTAAATTTTCGGATTTTATTATATATAGCCAATTATGTATGATCATATATGATCACATAGGTCCATTTTTTCTCGGGTAGATATACATGTATATCTTTTAACTTTTATACTATAAATTTTATATATAAATTCTGTAATAATATCTGTTACAAAACAGTGTATGTTTAATATATTATTTCAGCTCTTTCAAGCCGCTTGTTTTGTACATAGGATGGAAGATATCGTATTACACTGTATTTTTGCGGTTGGCATTTTAGGATGTTCATTAGCAGCCAACTACATTGGTCAAACAGTTACAGATCACTATAATTACATATTTTCAACAGCGTAAGATATTTTTTCTATAATAGACTAAAGTCGTCAATATTACCTTTATATGAACATACGCGTGAATAACAATCAACGTGATATTATAAATATAATATTTGCCAACATTGTCTGTACAACATTTATTTCAATCCTAAGTTTTTTACCATCAGCATTTTTGATATTTCAGCTTATTTTAAATATTTATTTTATTATTTACCTTTTACTCTTTTACTTCGCAGATATAACGTTCGATGGTACATTGCACCTGTACGCGTGCAAAGATTAATATTGTTTCTTTTGCAAAGGGGCACTAAGTCTTATACCATAAAATTAGGTGGCCTTTATACACTATCTTTAGAAAACTTTGCCACGGTAAAATTATTATATATTACGTGTCCATACGTATATATATTATATACAATACATGTATATACTGAAAACTAAAATGACGTCTTCATTGCAGCTATCAACTGCATCACTGTCGTATTTTACTGTTATATATTCTACACAAAAGTGATATTAATCTTAATCAGCTAATATTATGTTAAAACCAACTAGTAAACTCGAAGATGAGTTTCCATTCTTAATAGTTCTGTTCTGAAATAACTAAGTGCTTGAAATTGTTAGAAAATGAATAAAGAAACTGGTACATCTCTATTCTTAAATTTCATTGCGCTGCATGCACATTAAGATGAACCCAAAGAATATTAAAACTGATTGAATTTATATCTAGTAGCCACCGATAATAAGTGTCCTTCTATTCACTCTTATTCTATTCACATATTTCTTCTATTCTATTCTATTATGTCTAAACGTTTTCGGTTGGATTATCATCAAGCGACTATGATGGTCACGGGACACGGTTTCGAATCGCAATGCGTATGCGGCATTTGTGGCGAAATTTATCTTTCGATCATGAAGGGCGAACAATATTAAATAATTTAAGCTTTTTCTAGAAATCGTCTTAGAGAAAGGATCCTCCTCCTGGGTGCCACTGGAATTTCACATCGAACGGTTTCCAAATAAAAGTTTTGTCGAATTCTCTTATCAAACAGACTGTATATTCGTCCCGCTTTTTTAATGTTCTTAATAACAAATATAAAATAAATATATAGTATATAGCAGTTATCCTCATAAGGCCGCTACCGCGGACTTTTGTCCGACAATCAAGTTGCCACCGCGGCATATGGATCGCGGCTAATACAAAAGATTTGGCGGCATTTTTTAATTTTTTCCGTCACTGCGGCAACCAGATAACCAAATCTGCAAAAAGCAGTTTTTACGTAATGTCAAGAGACATGGTAGTGTCTCGCGCAATGCATGCGCGCGCGCATGGCAGCGAGACGCCCGTGGCTTATTATACGCGAAACGCCTAGTTGGGCGCATCGTTAATTATGAGATCTCAGTACGGCTGAGTCTAACGGCTGAATAGATCAAGTTCGGAATGGGCTTAATCGATAATAGTTGAAGGTCACTTTTCCTAACTCAACTGTGTTTATTTTTGCTCTACGTGCTCTACGAGTGGAGATATTACGACGCAAAGATGAAATCTTCGTAATTACACATCTTTTCTAAATGTCCAGTACAATTTTTTGCCGCGAGAGAGCAGCATAGCTGTATGGATTAAGTATCATATAAATTCATACAAATCATATAATTTATAAGTTGACATTGCTATTTCCTATTTTGAAATCCAGCAGCGACGCCAAGTATTTTGCATTAAACAATTTTGTACTTATTACATTTTTAAAAAATATATCTTTTATAAATATATTACAATTATCCGTGATTCAAGATAACTGATTTATTAATAAAACTGACATTAATACGATATAATTATTTTATACCTTATCCATAATCGAAATAATATGTTGATATCACAACTTTTTGTGTTAAAACGATGTTATACTATATTTTTTTCATAATACCAATTAGCGCGTGCACTTGGCGGCTTTTTTGTACCTTTTTTGAAAGGGTAAGTTTTGCACAGATCTGCTGCAGACTTTGTCATCAGCTAACAGAAATACAACAGGTTGGGAATGGCAGAATGTAATGACAGACTAACGGCAGAAACCGAGCAGAATTTGTCGTTCCAATGTGTTTAAATGGAACGTATTGCATATCCTGCTCGCTTTTTGCCATCAATCTGCTGGCAGAATCTGCTAGCAGATAAACCGAATACGGACAAACGAATGCCAATTTGCCAGCAAGTTTTATGGAAATCTGTTGCCAATCTGCTGGCATACTGCTCGCATTTTGCTTACTGGGAAGCATTCGATTATATTGGGTTGTAATATAAAGTTCGGTTGCAGGTATAAATATGTTCTAATTCTAAGAATTATGACTCATTGCAAATGTGCATAACTGTGATTAACGAGAAACCACTTGTAATATACTCGTAATAAACATATGTCAAGATTAAGACATAGATTGGGGGTAGATCTCCCTTATTCGAAACTTTTACCTTTCTCTTTTATTGCTTGCTTCTAGTTGAATAATCGAATATGGTTCACGCGAGAAATCTGAGATCGGATGAACGCTTCAGAAAAATCCGAAATGCCACGAGACAGTTGGCTCTCGCAGGAGAGTTCGCCAATGCAATGTAATATCTGGCCGCATGCGAAAGAAGGTGATACATTGCGGCCGCGCTATTACGTTTCATTGCACGACATTAGACGAGATTACGTTGCTTCTCGTAATGTTACGCTGAGCCCGGTGACTTAATGGCTTATTTCATCATCCTTCCACCCCGGATACGTAATACGTCTCCCGCTGTCGTCGTTTTTAAGAGTACCTCCGACTTGAACTTGCACGATTTGCTACCATTTGCATAAGCGTTGCATAACCGTTACACGGAAAACGCATGCAATCGCAAATTACTTCTTCTTCCGTTTGAGCTAATGGAGAGCATATCGCAATTTCTAACGATATTTCTTAATTCCAATTTATTTTAATTTGTTATTTAGGAAAAATAAGAAAATCCAAGTCTAAAGTATGCGTACTGCTCATCGAGTTAGATGAGGTACTCATCATGTTAAAATAATTCCTGAGAGCAAGGGTTGTGATAAGCCTGGAACAGCGCGTGCGAGCGCGAATCGACGTCTTACTCAGCGATTCGCAAAGGAAGTCCGCATAACGGACTGCTAAAATTCGCTTCCAGTTCACTTGCCGGTTCCCGATTTCCACGCACACGCTGTGCACACGATAGTAGTGCACGTACGTGGGTATCATTAATCTTGCCTGACCAATGATCAATGATCCCTCTTATTGACTACGGCGTACGAGCATGCGAGCGTATACGGTCGCGCGAGCAACTATCGTTGCTCACATGGCTGTTCTTACTGTATCTCCGTCTATGAAAATTGTTTTTAATATATTTTGTAAATGCTATATAAATCATTGTCAGGTATTTTATCTGAAGAAACTGATGAGGAGGTTTAAGATGATAATGTTAGTTTGCATTAACTTTAAAATTATATCATTATAATAGAACGAATGGCTAATATATTAAATGGCGTATTATAACAAAGTAATAAATATTTTATCTTTGACAAAAGAGAGCAGTAAACATTTACTGCTGTCTTTCTTATGAAGTTTCAAATTATATATGTTCTCGTGATTGTTCTCATATTGTTATTATTGACAATAACGTATTATTAGTAACAATGATCAATTTCTAAACGTGTCACGTCAGGCGTGATATAATATATGCCGCTATTATGTGCCGAGGGCTCTCTAATTGCGACAAATTTATCTCTCTCAATAAAACGTAATAGAGTATTGTCCGCCGAGAGACACCTAATTAGATCGAAAATGTAACAACGCATAGAATAAACTGTTGATATCTGCCTACGTGTATGTGAATGCACGCGTGGCTCGGTAAGCAATGAGCGGCCAGCGGTATACCGAGTGCCCCAAGAAATTTATCTAACATGTGCATATAAGACGATATTCTCCATTTACATACTACAGTTCTTCACCAGCTTCCAAATTCACGACGTTAAATGTCTTACTAATTAAACCACACAATTCATATTAACAATTATATTAATAATTATATTAAATATTAATAATTATATTTAAAAATATTAACAATTATATTAAAGTATCAAAGCTTTCGTCTGTAAAATATCAAAATCTGCTCGAGATCGACATTGTGAGTACACTGAGAAAAAAATGTAATTGATCCAACGAAATGTCTTGTCACGGGGTGCCAACAAAATATATACTTATTTCAACAAGTTATACAGGGTGTCCCGGGTTTTAACCGACAAACTGCGGGAGCATATTCTACTAGTGGAAATAAGAAAAAATTCTTATATCGAGTTTGCTTAGAAATTCTTTATTACAAAGTTATAAACCAATATTGAAAAGAAATATGAGATAAGTAACAACGGATTTTTTCACAAAAATAAAAATTATCTACGCAATGATTTAGTGACGCATTTCAAAATGTTGTCCTTGCACATCGATACAAGCTAGACATCGACGTGGTACAGAATTTGTTACAGTACGACATTCCTGAAAATGTTGTTGCATCTCAGTAACTGAATTAGTAATTCGTTGCTTTAAATCTTCAAGCGAGATTACTTCTGTACTGTAAACTTTATTTTTTAAAGTTGCCCATAAATAAAAATCAAGAGGCGTTAAATCGGGCGATCTTGGAGGCCAGAAAACCGGTCCTCCTCGACCAATCCACCTATGAGCGTAATGTTCATCTAACCAGTTTCTAACTTGTCTAGCATAGTGCGATGGACAACCGTCTAACTGTATCCAGCTGTTTTGGCGAAACTGCAGTGGCACATTTTCCATCAAAATTGGTACATGTGAATACACATAACATAAACATCTTCGACCTTCCAAATTCTACACTATGTTCCGTTGTTACTTATCTCATATTTCTTTTCAATATTGGTTTATAACTTTGTAATAAAGCATTTCTAAGCAAACTCGATATAAGAATTTTTTCTTATTTCCACTAGTAGAATACGCTCCCGCAGTTTGTCGGTTAAAACCCGGGACACCCTGTATATTGAATCAAATATATAATTGTTGGATTATAATTCTCATGTGTGTAATCCAAGAACTACATATTTGTTTCAATATATAACTTGTCGAAATAAGTATATATTTTGTTGGCACCCCGTGACAAGACATTTCGTTGGATCAATTACATTTTTTTCTCAGTGTAGAGACCAACCAAGTTGAAGATTCTTGTTATCCATCAGTTTTCAACATTAAACGAGATCTGAACCTCTTCAGACTCTCAGACTTCTTCTGACTTCAAACTTCGGCTTTGCACTTCGGTGCAGTAGAAATCATCTCGAAGTCTCGCAGCAGTCACTGCGAGCCTTTTCGTCATTATTATAAGACTGCTCTTGAGAACGCCCGGTATAACTGCCCTGTAAAACGGTGTCACCGTCGAGCGCCGTTGGGGTCGTAGGGATGCGAGCTGCTTCGCGAGTGGGCAGGGATTATTAATGGCCACGGACCGCCTTATCTTTTCCACTTCCTGTTCGAGATACATAATACGTGGGCCGCCCCGCGCGCAGTCGTTGCATCGTGCCGCAACATTGTGCGTACCGGCCTCGAGAGGCTCTCTCTCTCTCTCTCTTTTCCTTTCCCTCTCTCTTTCTCGTTTCATTGTACGCGCGTTCGCGCAACTACAGTGCACTGCACACGCATCCGCGAATTTATCATCGCCCGGAATCGCACCCGCATCGCGGGAAGAAATGACTCGGGAGAACGATATACATTAATCGCCGTTATCGGTCGATCTTGCGAAAAGTTTTATTGCCGCTGTCACGGTTCGGAATATTGAATAGCACGTCGCCGGCGTTGCACGGCTATAATTTTAATCTCATAGAGTGCTTTTAATTTTCTAACATTATAATCACGTGTACATAATACTTCTTGCGCGAGTGTTTTTATATTATTTTTTATATCATATTATTTTATATTTTAGATCATTTGAAGCCCAATCTCTTCTCTTCTGTTCTTTTCGTTCGCGAGATCCAGAAGAAAATTGACAACGAATGATTTGATCGGAATTGATTGTTGCACTAGTAACGAGGAAAAACCGCTCTGCGTTGGACATCGTATTTTCTCTCGCAAAGCTGACGAAAATGTGGGAAATGGTACATAATACAAAAGCATCCCCTTAGGAGTAGGCGTCGGCTTCTTACTGAAATTAAAGAACGCGTAGAAATGCGTTCGGCGAACCTTTATGCAACTTCCTAAGGACATCACGGGTCCTCCCTCGTACTGGGAGTAGTTCAAGTCGAACGAGAAATAGGTCGGAGCCCTCGCACGCGAGTTCTCGAGGGGTAGATTCAGATTTCCGATATTATTTGCTTTGTGCCTTGCGCTACAAGAAGGAAAGAAAGAAAGAGAGGGAGAGGTGGAGGAACTGTGCAAATCTTTGGTAACGTAAGGGAGAGCGAGACCCTCCACCTTGAAAATTGCTTTGCCTATAATAAGCCCAAACGATTGCCTCGCGAAATTGCTTTCCTTCAAACAGAGGCGTTTGATGTCGCGTCTCCTTTTTGACGGATCGTAATCGCGCGCGTATTAGTGCGCTCCCCGGCAGCTGGCGAGCTTCGCTGGTCAAAAAGACCGGCAGATCTCTTTGAATTTGTTTTAGCTAGTGCTTTATATTTCGTGATCATTAGCAGAATATGGGCAGAATATATCCGCATGATAAAATATACAGTAAAATTTTAATTATCGTCATGATATTTACAGCGCGTGAAAAACGTTAAATATATATATAAAGGACTATGGATATGTATAGTTCAGTAGATCATCCAATGTAATATATAGATATAATTAAATGTTATACGATTATATATTTATGTACAAGTATTTTTATATATAAATATTAATTAATTAATTAATGCTTACTGTTAATAAATTTTTTGTACAGATGACGTCGTATATATATATATATATAATAACGTCAAAATATTTATTGGATTTATTTCGTTAATTATTTTGTTAATGAAAAATTAGTCATGGTAAAGGTAATCTTCTGAATATTGCATAGTATATTTGAAAATGTTCAATACTCACACTCGTGAAAACTTTTTGCATTTTCATATTATAATTTTCATAATTGTTTGTTTCCAGCTCCTGTACATCCTGAACATTCTATGGGGCAATCATCGGGCACCGATAGACTTTCTACGGGAACGCGGTCGAGTTTTATCGATGGGTAAATACTTGATATTTATCTAAAACATAATTAAGTTAGGACATAATTTAGTAATACTTCTTTTTCATATGACAAATAATATTAAATGTTTAATTGACAAATAACATTATAAATATTTAATTGACAAAAATTGAAATAAACTATCCTTATAAAAATATGTTCTGTTATTACGGAATGTAGATTAAATTAAATTATTTTTTATTCGATTAACTATAACTTAAAATTGCATGATGCTAAAGAAAGAGCACTCTGGATTTTTAAAAGCAAAATTTTTTTTAAAGAACAGTTGCAGTGTTTCTATTTATACTATTTTTTTATTTATGTTATTTTATATTTTTGTATACTATTTTTTATTCATATTTTTGTATACCATTTTTTATTTATATTATTTTATACTATTTTTTATTTACAGTACTTTATACCTTTGTATACTATTTTTTATTTATATTATTTTATACATTTTTCTCGCGTGGACTCGACCATATTCGACTATTCAAGCAGAAGCAATAAAAGAGAAATTACAACAGATTAGATTACATATCCAAATTTTTCAATTACATCTCATATAATTTAAATTAATTTGATTTATTATAGCACGTATATTAGACGCGACAGAGAAAAAAAGATAACTTTATCTCAAGTTAAATACAGAATAAATTCGAATAAATAAAATCAATTGCATAAAATCTAACGACAAAAATGACTGATGCTTAATAGCAACCTCTTGAATCATAAACAACGAAACTAAAAGTTTGATTTTCTATTCGATCATTACTATCATATTTCACATATTATAATATTTCGCTTGCTATTACTTTTGCTAAAATCTCATATTTATTGTTCTGCTTACGTGGTTTTAATTTAAACATTTCCTTAACTTCTTGATATCGTCACAGTGCGAATAGGAAAGGGTTAATATTTAAATTCTCGATTAAGGAAAGAGAGTTCGAGACATCACAGATTAACGCGAGCGACTAAACTCACTAAACTAATTTCAAATATTACTAAATACAAAATATTGCTAAATAGACGCGAATCTATCCTAGTCAATAAGCAAAAATTTGTGTTATTCAAAATATAAAAGGGGTTGCAGTCAGCAGGAACGAGCCTATTTGGCTAAATAAGCGAAAATTTATATATTTTTATTGTTTTTATTAATTAATATAAAGGGGGTTACAGCCAGCAGGAACGAGCTTATTTGGCTAAATAAGCGAAAATCCAAAATCGCGCTCCGTGGAGACATCTGTTAAGAGCTCGGGTCACTACCGTTCAGCGCATACTTCATTCATTCATTGTAGTCACCGAAGCTGTTTACGATACGCGTCTGTCATTTACAACAGTTTACAAATGGTTGACACCGGATGTGGTGTTGTATGACGCGAGCTCCTGCACGCGCAAACAAATGTTTTGATAATTAATCTGTAAATTATGAAGCTACTCTTGTACCTAGCATTGTTGCAGAATATGTGTATTTTTAACGACTCGTGTATTACACGACCCCCGGTAAATATCGCCGAAAATGTTGACGCGACGGAGAAAAGGTAAATGCGTTGTGCAGCTACGTCGCCGCGGGGTTACGCCGGAAGAGCATTTTTTCTGGATAACTTGGACACAAGCCCAGAATCATTGATAAACAGCTGATAGTTCGATAGCCATTGACTCTCATTCGCCATTCGTTGTAGTAAATATCCTGCCCGTTCTTAAGAATTGAGGTTTCCTTCTCACTTACTGAGGTTATGTTTTGATGTCGCGCGCGCTTATCTGTACATATAAAATCCTGTTTGTTCTGTCTGTCGTTGAATTGATCGGGTACTTCCCGACATGCTAGAAACACCAAATTTCGCGTGGTGATAGGGGTTCACCCCCAGGTAATGGGAAAATTCTTGAAATCTTTAATTTCAACAATGATAACGCCTGGCGTAGACAGGCGTTTCCCTAGTTTTATCATAAATCATCACATAAAAATGTCATGAAAGATCGCTGTTATTACAGTTATCAGTACGGTATTACTCTCACTGTATATTTAAAATTGGTTTTCGAAATTGAGGTAAATCGAAATCATACTTTGCTATCTTGTTGTTGTACTTTGTGTCACAAATATAATTGTGTGAAAAATACCATTGTATTTTTGGATGAATGAATAATGTATTTTTTCTGTGTTTCTTTGTTTTTGTTGCGACAGCTTGGGAAATGGGGACACGCTAGATATCTCAGGAAATGGAATGTCCACACCTCCCCATCTAGCGTCCGCAAATCCGTTCAGCATACTCTCGTCGAACCCGCAACCAACCAGCTCACAATCTAGCACGATGGATTTTCATACAATCAGCGGCCTTAATAACGGCAATATACAATTTCCACCCAACATGAACTTTGATGAAATGTCAGGTATAAGTTCCAGCTCGGGCAGAAAGGACAATCATAGAGGAACTTGCGAGGTTTGTACATAAAAGATATAAAAGTAACATGAACGAATAATTTTAAGATATATTTTATATAAATTTAATTATTTTAATTATTTATCTTATGTTTTATATTTTAAGATATAAAAAAGAATGACAGGAAAATTGAATAAATTTTTGCAGGTGTACGTAGGGAAAACTTGCGCGCAATTTGTAGGTAATCAATCGGTTTACATTATGTATCCTATGACGCAGAAGATGCTGGAGGAAAAATTAATGAAAGCATTTCAAGTTATCAATTTCTCAAAGTAAGTGCAGTTTTTACCTTAGAATAACGATAACCGAAATAAAATTTTTAGAACAGCATTAACACTACGCGCTTTAATACTTAAATAAATAATCTATCTAAATGTTTTTTTCACTGTCTTATCTCGCAGCGAACTCTCGTCAAATTGCGAAGGATACGCGAAGCCGTCTCTTTGCTATTCCGCCTTTCCGATATGTCGCGATCCATCCAACGCTCAAAAGCCGAAGAACGCGGAGGCGAGTACGCAGCTCTTCAATCTCCTAAACTCCAAGCAGAACGACCTATTGGATGACGGAGATCGCGACGATACCGACGATTTTGCGAGGCTGCATGGCATTCCAAAGAAACGTAGTCCCACGTTAGGTCCGATTTTCGACTTCATGCCCAATGGGCACGAAGATGGCAAATCGAGCAACAAGAAGATAATCAATCAGAGTTACGGAGACACGCGATCCTCCAGCAGAAACGAGATTAATCGCAAACTACGAAGGATATGTCGGGAGGAGTGTGAAATGCTGGAGAACGAGCTGTGCAGGAAGGAGTACGCGATAGCGAAAAGGCATCCGTTAATCGGGCATCAAGTGCCTTTGGTTGAATGTTCTGATTTACCACTGGAGGGGACGACGGACGCCCGCGATTGCCTAACGCTCGGATTGTCCGCAGTGAATAACGTACAAGAAAGTACGTATCTCTTTCAATTTAATGGTTTTTATTTAAAAAATGTATTCAAGTATGTCAAGATATTGCGCAATGATTTTTATTTAAAAAAAATCAAGCTCAGCATTTCTCGATTTATTGTTCCAGACGATTACTGCTACTGGGGTAGCGGGAAATCCTATCGGGGAACCGTGAAGACGAGTGCCAGCGGCAGGCAGTGTTTACGGTGGTCGCATCACTTCAATCTCCCGATTTCTGATTATCCCGAGTTAGCCGGGCGTCATTCCTATTGCCGGAACCCTGGCGGGAAGGAATCTCAACCATGGTGTTACGTTGATGTCAATAACAGAATGCAAAAGGAGTTTTGCAATATACCTAAATGTGGTGAGTTTAGCAACAATTATAAATAAATGTGTTCTCATTTTCCAGTTACATACATGTGTTTACATGTGTGCGATATATAGAGACTTAACACCGTGTTTCTTACTTCCAGTTGAAAATTTATGGATTTACGCGGTCGTTGGTTTTGTACTGACGGGAGGATTTGTTATTATATTAGTTTGTTATTGCTGCTGCTACAGAAGTAGAAAGTCCAGAAGACAAATGAATCATTTACCGTCGAATAAGGTGAGCGGACATGACGTTTCTGAATTATAAATTGCGACGGAAGTCGTGCAGTGTCATCAGATAAATATCGGTGTTGACAGATGTTGACTGGTATCCAGTGCGATAAGAATATATACGACGGAAGGAGGAGCACGACACAGCCCATGGAAATGAGTTCTCTCTTGGCAGGGCCTGGTAACACGACACCGGGCACTGGCACTCTAAGCAGCGGCAGTAGTAGGACTTCTAATAATAGGATACCGCAATTCACTACAAATAACGTCGTGCTCTTGCAGGAACTCGGCGAAGGTGCTTTCGGTAAGCGTCCGAAAGGTTTACTTCTCGTCGTTTAAATTCTACGAAAGATTTACCCGAAACTGATGACGCGAATGATACTTTCAGGAAAAGTTTACAAGGGCGAATTGCAAACTGGTAACAAGTGCGAGCCGTCCATTTACGTAGCCGTGAAAACGCTGAAGGAGAACGCGACACCGAAGACGCAGAGCGACTTCAAGAGGGAGGTCGAACTCATGACGGATCTCAGGCACCCGAACATCATTTGCCTGCTCGGCGTGATACTAAAAGGCGAGCCGATGTGCATGCTCTTCGAGTACATGACTCAGGGAGATCTGCACGAGTTTCTGATCTGCCATTCCCCGAGATCGGACGTCCCGTTGAACAACAGTGGAGCGAAAATTCTAGAACAGCCGGAGTTCCTGCATATTGCTCTGCAAATCGCTTCTGGTAGATATCAATCTTCTCGATTACCATAATCATTGTCTACGTGATGATAAGCATTCGTATTTTCCTTAGGTATGGAATACTTGGCCAGCCATCACTACGTTCACCGTGACCTGGCAGCGAGAAATTGCCTAGTGGGTGACAATCTGACGGTCAAGATCTCCGACTTCGGCCTGTCGCGGGACATATACAGCAGTGACTACTACAGAGTGCAGTCCAAGAGTTTGCTACCCGTACGATGGATGCCGCCCGAGTCCATTCTTTACGGTAAATTCACCACCGAGTCGGACGTGTGGAGTTTCGGCGTGGTACTCTGGGAGATCTATAGCTATGGTTTGCAGGTAAGAGCACAAAGTAATGGGCAAGTCAAAAACGCGATAGTATCTGTTGCCATTTTGTTTATTCATATTTTTATTCGTAGCCATACTACGGATACAACAATCAGGAGGTGATAGACATGATCCGCTCGCGGCAGCTGCTGCCGTGTCCCGAGGACTGCCCGACGATGATCTACAGCCTGATGATCGAGTGCTGGCACGAGGTGGCGAATCGCAGGCCGCAGTTCCCGGAGATACACCACCGGCTGCACAATTGGTACATCAATCAGACCTACCTGAGCGACTTCTGCAACGAATCTATCACCAGTTACTCCGGCAGCAGCCACAAGAGCACGAACAAGACCAACTCGACGCAACTGTCGGCACCGATATACAAGAGCGACCAGAAACCGGAACCAGCGACCGTCTGCAATCTCAACGATCACAGCAGCGCGATGAAGATGCTACCGCCGATAAGTACCTTCCAGAATTCGAACTGCGTCGAGCAGAGGCCGAATTGCGCTTTCAACGAGCACGGAACGCCAATGAAGACGCCCAATCCCGCCGCGAACGTCAACCTGAACGACGTTTACGACGACAAGCAGTGCTGCTCGCCCAAGTTGAGCGGCGCGAAGAAGGTCCTGCCGGCGATAATACCGCAAGTAGGCGCGACCAAGCCGATCGTGCCGTGCAACGGTCCGAGGCCGATGCAGAACGGCGCGCAGTTAGTCGTCAGGTTACCGGATCCTAGCAAAGTGACGACTGAGACGAGGGTGTCGAAGTGAATGACTTCGCTCGCGGTCGCGATCGATATTTCTCGTACAGCCGCTGCCGCTGTATGACGTGCCGTCAACGTCGGTAAAGGCGTATGCGTGTCTTCATGGCGCTATCGGATACTTTTCTGAACGGTATCGAGCGAACGGAGAGCTGCTACACCACTTGCTAACCACAGTATACATGCATTTATTTATACATATACATATACAGTATTTATTTATATAAATTATTATATACACGTATTTTATATTCGTCGTTTATTTCGGATGGCATGTAACGCGTATCTCTACAATGCTATATTGGATACTCTTGTCGGTAGTATCGGACGATCCGAGTAGATATAGAGAGCTGCCACAATACCTACTTGCTCTGCCATGTACGAATATTTATTTATTTTTACAAATATACACGTATTTTGTATTATTCTTTATTTCAGATGGTGTATCTGTAATGATACACACACACACACACACACACACACAATGTATAACATAGTTTAATACATACGTATGCAGGAAATGATCGGACATCAT
Source organism: Ooceraea biroi (assembly GCF_003672135.1). Classification (NCBI taxonomy): domain Eukaryota; kingdom Metazoa; phylum Arthropoda; class Insecta; order Hymenoptera; family Formicidae; genus Ooceraea; species Ooceraea biroi. The sequence continues at coordinate 18,393,610 of NC_039507.1, read as the reverse complement.
GCTCTGACACGATTCCATTTGCGAAATTTTTGAAGCACATGCTCTTCATTTTTATGAGAAAATATAGATAGATTTTATCAAAAACCATCAGTGAATACATTTATAGTTTACATCTTTATCAGTGTGAGAAGCAATCGATTCTCCTTCATTTCTCAAAAAAAAGAAACTATGAAACAATGCGTCAACGGGTGTTGATATCCATATTAAAAAAATCAGTGTTTAATTGTGCATGCTCTGTCCAAAGAGTATAATACTATATGGAATACATTGTTATGCTCCATATACATATAAAGCATACCTTACGGAATCACGTTTTTTCAAATAATCTTTATAGAAGAACTGTTCAAAATGAATCGAATATGCGAGTATGCGTGATCGAATATATATTGTAATAAGCGAGCGAGAGCGAGAGGGAAAGAGAGTGAGAATAATAAAAGTGTGACCGAGAGTTGTAAATGCGTGAGTGCGTGTTTTGAATATGTATGTTAATATGTTTTCTAAAAAGCAATTTTTATAATCACCATATCGTATGCCAAAATCCGGATAGTGAATATCGACTGTTAACAAAAAAAGGTACATTCAACTTGTACATTTTTATAATGACCGCATATGTATTTTTCATCTGTAAATCTTTGAGGTCGTCCTTTTAACCGGAAGCATAATTTATTGCTGCAATTGTACTATATATATTGATTTGATTACGTTCTACATAAAGCGCCTGGCGCTGATACGGAAACGTGAGAGTGAATTAATTTATTACGGCGTCCATGGCTTCCCTGTGTCGCAACGCGCGCGTTGTGAGAGTATGTCCACGGATACTTGATATTAGCAATAATTAAATATCGCTGACGAGAGAGATTATTTACCACGGCAATTTTGCGAGCGCTTACTATTTCTTCAATTATTATCTTCATATTTATTCCGTGACCTCGAAGATGCAAAGACGACTGAGATTTGATACCCAGTGATGTTAAACGGAGAATTATCGGCGTTTGTGTATAAATTATATGTTATCCGTGTGTATAGGGCATAGAATATACATCCTAATGCGCGCGCGCGCACAAACGTTAACGTACTGTCATCCGATTTGACGCTAGATCGTATCCGGCGAAGGACGATTGCGATATTAATGCTCACTTTGAATCGAAGTAGCAAACATTAGCGTGTGATTATAAGAAATAAAAAAACGTAGATCTGAAGCATCCGCAGCGTGCGAACGGAGATTGTACTATACTTTTTATAATTTTGTATTAATGAAACAAATGTGTGTGGAAATATGTATTCTGTTTGTTGAAAGAAAATAACAAAAGAAGACTGGAGTTATTATACATGAAACGACATTGTCCGGTGGTTTATGGTTCACACGTCCGTTAACTGGACGAACAATGATGGAACGTTGCGCGAAACAGTGACTACTGAGTTGAATAGACTTGTACGACTGACGAACCTCCGAATCGAAATTTCTTATCGATTGTAATCCTAAACGCCTCGAAGGTTTGCCACGAAAACTTATAGGAGAGCTAAGTTAATTTATGTGGAGTAAACTTCAGCGAAGAATTATACACATTTAAGACCTTTATATATTCAGTCAAATATAATATACAATTCATGTTTTTCGTACATCACGATTGATTATTTCCACCCTGATTGATTATTGCCTGTTACAAAGAAATACATTGAATAATTATGACAAAACTCCTTATGCATTTTATAAAAAATTATACTAGTTTACAAAATTATTTTAAATCAGACAAGGATTCTTATAGATTTTTGGGTGTTGAAAACGATGCTGCAAATTTCATCAGCACGTCAGATTTCCAAAATAATTAAGGTTTAATGTGTAAAAAATAGTGTTTTTGCGATATTTGAGATTTTTTTATAAAAACAGGAAATTCTGATCAGATGTCATGAATGTATTGTTCATTCCCTATAAAATGTATTTTTTAAATTTCAGTAGCTTATTTTTTAGTCATGCTCTGAAAAATTAAACCTGAGAACTACTTCTCATATGGGAACGCTCCTGAGGCAGCGCCGCACACACCTTTATGTGACTTTTATGTGACGTTAGTTTTTTCAAAATTGATTTACTATTATTTGTTCCCCTTTAGATCATACAACTTTTTTGTCTGCAATATTTTTTTCGAAAATAAATTTATTTCGAGAAGTTCGAGGTGGACAATTAAAATGAGACGCCCTATATATAAATATATAATAATTTAGTGAAATTTATCACGATAAATTACATTCTATATATTCTATATGTGTAACCCTAAACTATAAATTATAACCCAGACAGCACAAAATGTCCTCAGGATCATCTTGAATATATCCAGGACGATTCAGGATATTTCGAGGATGTTTTAAGATATGATTCTAAATTTGTTTTATGAAAATTTAGTATGCATTTATAATTATTTTCAATTATGTAGAATATTTCACATAATTAGAAATTTTGAATATTGTAACAAAATATAAATATCCCATAAATATCCACTGGATAACCACAGGATGTTTGTAAAATATATGGCCTGTCTATATTATGTCAGATAGCTTATAACGTCCTAAAATTATCCTAAACACATCCAGGATATCCTGAGATTCCCGCCTCTAATTCACCAAGCGACCGATAGATGGCCAGGCCAGACGTGACGTTCTCGCAAGAAACATTTGCGTTATCACCTTATAAATAACCATCCGGAAAACCGATCCAGTACTCTTTTCTTCTTCTTTTCTTTTGAAATCATTATTGCTTGAAGTGATATCTCATTCCAAAAGAGTGAGATTCCACTACACGAAATTTAGAGAGTAATTCATAAAATATAAAAATCTATTTTTTTACAAAAATGAGACTTAACTCTGTCTATCTTTGAGGCACTGATATATAGAATTGATAAATACCCATACAGCACAGAAATCAATTAGGACATATATCCTGTGAACGTCCCTGCGACGTCCCCTGGAGCTTCTGTGCTGTATGGGTTTCGTCCTTGAAACGTACGAATAATATCCCAAACATATCCTATAGAAATCCTTAGGATATTTCATAGGATTTCCCTCGATATTCCAGAGGATCATATATATACGGCTATTATTTCCTCTTCCTCGGGACATCCAGAGGAGATCCGAGGATTAAAATGGGATATCCTCAGGATATCACACATGTACGTCCTGGATGTTCTTCGGATGTCCTTAGGACATCCTTGTGCTGTCTGGGAAGTATACATATTATGACTCCATAGGTAGAATATTTGCTATCTTAGCAAAACTCTGTATTTAAATCTTTCATAACATGGCTAAAAAGTAAGATCTCGAAATAAACATACATTTTATAGAGGTTGAACAATACATTTATAACTTTTGATCAGAATTTCAAAATAACATTTACCATTTTTACAAAAATAACTTTTTTAAATATCGTCAAAACAGCCATTTTTGCATATAAATCTCAATTATTTCGAAAACCTGACCTACTGGTGAACATTGGCTTGCAGCATTGTTTTCAGCATCCAAAATTATATGAGAATCACCTTGTCTGATTTCAAATAATGAAAAAAATATCGTTTTATAAACTAGTGTTACTGTCGCATCGCATATAATAATTAATTTAATGATTGAGATAAACATATAATAATTAATTGACTATAAGATGATTAAGTCATTTTCATATATACATACATTTCAAATGTTAATCTATTATCGCCTTGAAACAAAAAAAGTATAAGGTATAATATATATTTCTTTTGTTTACAACTTATTTTTTTATACTACTTAACATTAAAAAGTAAAGTAAATGTTAATTATCGGTTTATTTGAAATATGTAAATTGTATAACGTACATTTGATATGATTAACATTTAAGGAGGGTGATTGCTCAAATCAAAATGATAAGAATTAGTTCATTTATGGAGGATATTCGTCTATAGGAATCTGTCGTCCATACCAAAATTAAAGACAATTGTCTGCATGGTTGTCGAATACTTAATTATTGAAGTTATACTTTTATACATGGGCGACATAGCAAAAATGTTACGATACCTGTAATTTAATTCTCGAAAACGTGTTAAACATGATAAGAATAATGCGTCGATTATTTGACAATTCTTTTCAGAAAATTGTGATACGAAAATTCGTTTGCTCTGTATAATTATCTTGTTTTGATTGAATTAGAGCTCCAGTGGCACCCATTATCAGGGCCAAAAAAAATGCGACATTGCCACTATGTCGCCCATGTATAAAAGTATAACAACCATGCAGACAATTGTCTTTACTTTTGGTATGAACAACAGATTCCCATATAGACGAATATCCTCCATTTTGATTTGAGCAACCAACCTCCTCAATATCTCATAAATAACCCAGCAAACACAAAAAGTAACAGTAATATATACATGTTATGTATACATACATGTATACATAACATAAATCATCAAAAATTAACATGTATACATTTAACATAAATCATCAAAAATTAACAAAACTATACTTATCGTGTTATGTATATATACATGTTATAATTTCCTACTCATTAATATAAATACAACATAACATACGTGTTATGTAACAATTACATTGTTGAGTGGGAAATTATAACATAACATGTATATTACTGTTACTTTGTGTTTGCTGCGAATTGATTAGGATATCTCATATATGAAACATTTGATCATCTATCTTATGTCACTTTTTATGTTAGTGAGCTAAGTCTACAAACAGTACACTTGTAGAACATTTTTGATTTCTTCACGGAAACAATTCTTTTTGGTTAGTATAGTTCTTCTTTTTCAACACAGATTAACGTGATTATTAAATGAAATAAAATGAATTTGGCAGTTTTTATAGGCTTTTATTTTGTGATATTCAGCTCGATTAGCGGAAAATTTTATGTAAAGTAAGTGGAAGAAACAAATAAGGCCCGCGCCCTAATAAGCCCCAGCTTTTAAATTTCCCATTAAATGAATATGGAAAGACTACGTGACTTATATGTAGTAGCGTGAGTGTCTACGAGTGTTAAATGTTCGTCTCGCCGGATTCGCTCGAACGCACAGATGTCAGTGTCAGCAATCGTATAACGTCAGCGAAAGGGTATAAGTGCTGCCTTTTGTTAAAAAGCTGTTGCAAAATACGTGAGTATTTTTGTTTATTTATGCAAGAATATATATTTTTTTGGTTTTTATTTATACTTTGTCTATTTATCTATAGGATACAGATACATTATTACGATATTCCTTATATTTTTATATTAGTGAATATTAAAACAGTTATTTTTGCTTACTAAGGCCCGATTTTCACTTGGGCTATATTAAGACGCTATAGTTAACATAAGATGCAATAATTAACGAGTTATTAATTATTAAAAATCGCTGTATTAGTCCGGCCCACTGCCGAATGCAAGCGCGCGGCGAGATGTGACCGCCTTGCGATCGCATAATCTCGCCGTGCGCTTGCATTCGGCGGTGGGCCGGACTAATCCAACGATTTTTAATAATTTAATAACTCGTTAACTATTGCACAAATCGCAAGATGGTACAGGACTTTTTAATTCAATCTGATCTACCTGTGGGCGAAAGGTTTTTACCCTTATGTGAAACACCCTGTATACAGCCATGGACAAAATTATTTGGCACCTTGTTTCTCCCAAATATCTCGGAACTGAATAAGTGTAAACTTTATGTTTATATGTTGTTTTCATTCCATCGACCTTGTGAATGGTTCAAACGATTGAGGTACGAAGTTCAATACTACTCTGAAACTTCTTCAGTTTGTATTTTGACTTTGATGACTACCCATACAGCACAAGATCGTTCTATGATCATTCATAGAATAATATCGGAGAATGTTTAGAATATTCTCATATAATGCTTCAGAGTTTTTGTGAACCTTCCATGGAACATTTGAAGTAGACAAAAACTCACATTCTCTGAATATTCTATAAATATTCTGTAGCATATTCTATGAACATTTTGCGTATGTTTATGGACTGTTTCTATATATATTCTATAGGATATTCTATATATAGGATATTCTAGGAATAGTGTGGGAAATATTATAAGAAATAAAATATTATAAGAATATTCATTGAAATATCATTAGAATATTCGGAGTACTTACCAAATAACATATCAATAACATTTAGAACATTCGTGGAACTGTTTATGAATATTCCTTTCGAATATTCTCAGAATATATGGAAATCATGTTGTTAGAATATTCTCCGAATATTTTGTGCTGTATGGGTGCGGACGTGATTATTATGTGTAAAGAAATATATCTATACTCGCAAGTGCAATTCTATTACTGAACTCAAGAAAACGGTCCCTGAAGAATGGGAGAAGATATCATCTTCTATGTGCAAGCGACTAGTGCATAGCTTACCTGAGAGGAACAGAAGTTATAAAACACAATGGTGGACCAACCAAATATTAGTTTGTATGATTGTTTAGAGAATAAATGTTAATATTTATAAAGATGGTGTTATTTATTTCCTTATAAATTAGAAGGAAGTTAGTTAAATAAGTAGGGTGCCTAATAATTTTGTCCATGGCTGTATACTGTTGCTTTTGCGTGACAGGTGATGAGAAGGAGTCCCATTCTTCTTAAAGAGCCATTTTTAAATCTTTTTGATTAGAAATCTGTATCTGTCTTTTCTAAATAACATCTCCAAGAATTTTCCATAATGTTCGATAAGATTGAGATCCGATGACTGAGGAGGTGTATGAGCAGCCTATGAGCTGTGATTATTGCAGACGAATATCCCACAAAGTACTAATTAATAAGTTATCGCAAGAAATTTACATCATTCCTAGTTTATGACAAAGCGAATATGGCAAATTGGAGAGAACCGACACCCTTAAAGTATTTCATTACCATACATGGACATTTTAATTGCATACCAATAAAAAAAGTTACAAGTCGTTAACTAAATATAATACATCGTCTGGATACTCAGTTGCTAGCATCTTATTTGGCATGAAATAAGTGCCTTTAAATTCAGAAAAATATTTACCGAGTTCGCACTTATTAAAAGGTGTCGGTGTATTTAGCTTCTCTACCTGGTCTAAAATAAAAAATATACATTCATGTTATTATAGAGAGTGCTCCCAGGTTAAGTGGCCAAACTTGAAATATGAATTTAGAACCACAAAACAAAACAAAAAATTCCTCTGGAAGTATGCTCGCAATTGCTTCGTTCACGAGATATTAACTTCTAAAGTTATCATGATATAAGATTTATTAGTAAATAATTTTGACGTCACCTAGGTTTCTCTTCTTTCTTGCTTTACAGTAATCAAAACCGTGTTGAAAATATTCTGGATTGCTCAAGAATTTTCATGTTACTAAACATGATTCATTAATAAAACATCTTCTTTTTGATGGAGAATATCTTGTCTGATAAATATGGCCTTCTTTGTTCACAAAATGTTTTGTAAAAATTGTGGATCATATTTATTATTCTTTCTTTGATTTAAAAACCAAGTGGAAGATGTTTTCTGCGTGGCATATCAGCTGGTAATAAAGGCTGGACACGTTGAAGATAGACAACTTCCATCGACTGAGAGTATTTTTCATATAATTGTGAAGGAAATTCCTAACTCAGAAACAGATTTCCGGATATTTGTTGATGGGTTTTAGTTGAAATGCTGCAATATGATAGCAATTATTCTTTTATTTTGCAGTGGTTCAAAACCTCCATCAGCTCGTGGCACCATATTAAATGACCCAGTTTCCCTCAATCGTTGAAATATTAAAGATAACAGTATCTTATCTGGCAATCTTCTGTTTGGAAATCGCGTGGCGTATTCACAGTGAGCAGCATTAATAATTCCCTTACAAAAGCTATATAAATATACAACGTCTGTCAATGACCTATAAACCAAAAAGTGATATTTCGATTATATTCAATCCTATACTTCCGTAGCTTCAAAAGTCAATATCTCTTGAACAAAGCGCTTGCGAGCATACTACCAGAGGAAAATGGTTTGCTTTGAAGTCCTCATCACAGTTTAAGTTTACGCAAATCATATTTTAAGTTCGACCATTTATCCCGGGAGGATCCTATTATAGTAATATAGTAATTATATATGTGTATAGTAAATATATATAATTCAGAATAACACCATGTATTTAAAACACTTTGTTTATACATTCGCGAATATAACATGTATCCTCGACTGTATTCCGGCTTGCGGGAATGGCTAGGTACCATGCACTTTGTTTCTTGGCTAAGTGACAGTCCAAATGGTTCCATCTCCTTACCAAATCATCAACCACTGACCATCCTATTATCACGTGTGGCATTTTATGGCATCTTAATCGTGAATGAGTTCTGTCGTTACAAGTACATGTCACTATCATTCCAACTGCGAATTTCATTTCAGCCTTCCTCTTCTTTGGTTTGGGTGTGTATTTCATACATTCTTTTCGTAATTTATACTAGAATGTACCAAATAATTAACGATAATAAATACTTATCTTATAATTTTCATTATAAGAATATTATAATTAATTACTTATAAAGACTTAATTACTTTCACATACAACACATCCGCAAAAAAGATAATCCCTTCAAAGGAGGCAAATTGGAATACAAGTACTCTTGTACTGTCTTCATGAATAAATAACAACCATTTTTAATGAGATGAGGTACTAAGGAAATTCTATTAGACGTAAGTCTATCGTCCCAAACGTCCGCCAGCTGGGTAAATATGATGCAGAATCACGATTAGGATCTATCTTTGTACATTACTTTTAAACAGTTTTCTTTCGCCTAGCTCTCCCATTATCTTGCACAAGAAGATCTTTCTCGGAATGTCGTCGTGACGTGAAGTAACATATAATTATACGCAGAATATTATACTTATATTTTCTTGTTTTATGCATATGTGTAATCTTTATGTATCACACACACGCAATAGAAATGCGCGAACATACCTCATATCCAGACCCTAAGAATATATATACCTTCTTCTCACTCGTATTAAATCGATGTGTCTTCTTGCATAGCACGTAACACTAGATTCATCCTGCACATATGTGGAATCACGAAATTTACTTATTGTGGAAACATTTCTATCTGCAGATATAGTATTTGACAAATATGTGACAAGTACGCTTATCTCAAGACATATCGGTACCCCTAATAAAAAGTTTTATGTAAAACTAAATAAAATATTCATATACACAATGAATCCTAGTATTCTTTGTTACATAGATATATTCTTATCATGAAAAAGATATATTAGTGTATCTTATGTTTAAAAGAAAGAAAAGAAAACTGCAGGAACTTTCAGGAAATGATATTTCTTTACGTATAACCTTATTGAGATACCTTTTCCAATTCATCTACGAACTTAAATACATCTTCTTTTCTTGTCATATAAAGAGTCTGTGAGATCGACAAACTCTCTTCTACCAGGTATAGAAGCCTGTGCATCCACCTTCCTTCTTCAAACACTGGGTTGAAATTATTATAATTTCCACAATAATAGTCGACCCACTCAACATACATTTGTAGCACATAATGAGAACCCAAACTTATCATCAGCTAAAACGAACATTGCATTAATAAATTAAACTAAGAGTACGAAACTTTGGAAAATAAAGAAATGTTTTGAAATTAGAAGCGACTCACTCTTTAATGTGTCAGTAATTTAACATATATCTATGCCAACTTGCTTGTGACTAATTACCTTTACCTATTGTTAAATTTATGAATTGTTGTTATTTACTAGAATTAATACAATATATATGAATAATTACCTCTAACAACTTTATTCTGGGATATCTATCAAAACTTATGGGACATTCTAACGTAGACTCATAAATTCTGGACAAGTTATTTTTATTCAGAATGGCTCCACCTCTCCCCTTTTCGAGATGGATATAAAGACAGTGTTCGTCATCAGAGTTTGTTACATTACTGAAATAAAATAATAAAAAAGTATATATACGACTAAAAGAAAAATGGAAAGGTATAAGTAATCGAAATTAAAATTAGTTTAACCATTTTGGCTTCCATGTTAGTAACCCATAATTTGGCGTTGGTTTGCCTATAGGCAGGTTCAGAATTTCAGAAGCAGGAAAATCAGATATAAGAAAAGATACTAGATCACAATACATGCCAAGTCTTCTTGCAACACTCTGAAATATGACTATCAGCGGTACAATATTCATGTCCTCGGTTTTAAACTCCTGTCATAATTTAAGAAACAAAAATATTAACATTTATAAGAAATAATAAATATGAAGCTATAGATATAACATAAGCTGATCCTAATGTATTACAAACTATAACTTACGATATTTTTCATTAATAGGTATTGTCGAAAGAGATCTGATTTTAAAGAATGTACAACTGCCTCGAAGGTTGGTTTGTACAAGAGTATGTTGAAAAGAATATTTATAATCTGTCTTCCCTCGCTGTTGTTCCATTGATTTTCATAGATATTATTGTATTTCCACCTCGAGAATTGTTCACGAGATGCCGAGAATATTGGATGCTTGGGATTCTCAACTTTAAGATGCTTCATCACCTGTTGTGCGATATTATCCAGGTCCATATCTATGTGCGAGCAAGAGACATTTTTCTCCGGATGAAACCATTGTATGATAAAAGTTATTACCTCTTCCAGTAACTGGTGTTTAGGAGGGCGATTTATAAATTCCTGCCATACGTTTTCTAGATGATAATGCCTTAAATATGTTAGAAGGATTCTTCCGTAATAAATATTTGTCAGGTTGTCCTTATATCCACTAAAAATTAATACTTTGTATATTAACTGATAAATGTTATATCTCTTTACCATATACATTACAGTATAACTTCCTAGTTATTCATAAAACTTTTAAATAAATATTCATTATTTATTAAATCTCACCTTTTTCACCGATCATTTAAACTTGTTAATTCATCCATAACTAAATAATAATTCAAGTGATGTGTTGTCTTGGGTGGATAAACCAAAAAATTAAATTCTTCCATATCGAGAATTTCATTATTCAAAACGCCTTCGTGAAAAACAGTGCGGAACGGAAGAAAACATTGGAAGTGTGTGCGACAAGCGCAGATATTAACATTTTTCTTCATGAACTCATCAGAACCATTGTGGTAATACTTTTCGCTCATTTGAGCCAACAAATGCAACAATTCTTTCTTACAGTTTACTCGTACGTCTATCAATTCTTCAACACTTAAGTAGCCTTTATGCATTTCTGTTTGTCGAATGTTTTTCAAACCAGGCCATCTGAAAGAAAAATGTAAGGAAAGAATATATTTAATTTTGCGAATCATTGGATATATAATTGCATAAATAAAACCATTGTCAGGGCAATACATTTTGAGAAATGGAAGAAACATGAAATTATACATACTTTTTATACAAAGATTAAGATAATTTTTAAAAAGATATTACTAAAAGGAAAATATAAAAAAAACAACAGCAATAATAACTTTTTCGACATTGTCTTCTTTATGATAGTGCACCACACAGAAAAACCTCATTAGGGAAATTGCACATGTATTACACATGTGACCCAAATTTATACGTTATATTTTATCTGTTGTACGTTCAAGGAAAGTAATAAGAGCATTTCCATTGCTTGCATTTCGATAGAAATATACGATCCAAACGAATTGCGAAAAAATACTGGCATCTCGTTCCGTTTTAAAATAAAGGCAGTTTTGTGGGAAAGGATAGCAAAAAGGAAAGGCAGTAGAAGTGCAACAACTTGCTCCCGAAACTCCTTTACTTATTTATCTTGTCTCTGAAGAATTTAATATAAAATTTTATTAACGCATGCAAACGCTATATCACACACAAAAGAGTCTTTCTCTAACAAAAAAGTATCTCTTTTTGAAAAGAATTTGTTTATTAGTCACTGGATAATGAATGTAATAAGGACCCCACACTGAACCTTCCCTTTTTTCTCTAAGCAATATGTGAAACGTATTGTATAACAGATTGTCATAAAGCACACACACATGTGTAATTTATACATCTATCCTCACTGCTTACAAGTAAACCTACCCAAGTGGTACACTAAGGTGCATTGTTTCGCGTGGTAGCGAATATATATTTATTAATATTACTATATATAATAATAATATTATACAGGGTGTCCCGAGTTTTAACCAACAAACTGCGGGAGTATATTCTACTAGTGGAAATAAGAAAAAATTCTTATATCGAGTTTGTTTAGAAATGCTTTATTACAAAGTTATAAACCAATATTGAAAAGGAATATGAGATAAGTAACAACGGAACATAGTGTAGAATTTGGAAGGTCGAAGATGTTTATGTTATGTGTATTCACATGTATTCATGTTCACTATGTTGAAACGATTCAGTATGATTGTTACTTTCACAACAGTAGCTGTTAGATTTCAATCGTCGTGTGAACTAGCAATTACTATCAGAATGCCAAAAGTGTTTTCAAATGAGGAATACACTGATATTCATTTCGTGTACGGATTCTGTGACGGAAATGCACGAGCTGCCGTACGAGAGTATCAACGTAGATTTCCTAACAGGAGAGTACCAGATAGATTTAAAGCAACGAATTACTAACTCAGTTACTGAGATGCAACAAAATTTTCAGGAATGTCGTACTATAACAAATTCTGTACTACGTCGATGTCTAGCTTGTATCGATGTGCAAGGACAACATTTTGAAATGCGTCACTAAATCATTGCGTAGATAATTTTTATTTTTGTGAAAAAATCCGTTGTTACTTATCTCATATTTCTTTTCAATATTGGTTTATAACTTTGTAATAAAGCATTTCTAAGCAAACTCGATATAAGAATTTTTTCTTATTTCCACTGGTAGAATATGCTCCCGCAGTTTGTCGGTTAAAACCCGGGACACCCTGTATATATAGAAGCAAAAGCTTATAACATTTAGAATATATTTACGTTAGAATGAAACACTAAAAGAAAAACATATCATAGGCACTCGCCACCTCATTCTTGATTATTTTCTGCTTTGGCAGGGAGCGAGTTTTTAATACCGAATGTGACAATTTTATTTGCAAATAAAATTATTAAAAATCTAGTAATACTGTACCTCACATTTTGTTTCCTTACTACTGTAACAAATAGGATTTATATAACAATATTAAAAGAGAATCTTTACGTCAACAACATATGTAATGAACAACTCCAAAATCATCTATAATTTAAGCCGCTATGATACACTTCAATGTTTTTCAATCTTCTTTCTGATTTATTTAAACCGTTTATTGTTCGAATAATTTAAAGCAATACTTTTTACAAATTTGACGCCATATTTAAGTATCACTTAATCTTATAATATATTAACTCTTATACGTCACTATACTGTATTTTTTCAACTTTTTAGCTATTTTGTTGAAACAATTTATTATTTAAACAAATAATTTTGCAAATCTGGCTTCACAATTCACAATTAGCGATCCAGAAAAATATATTTTGCATTAAATTTTGTTTCTTATATATTTTTATTGTACTTATTGATGATAGGCGGGTGAAAATTGGAAGGGTAATAACTACCCTTAAAACCGCTTAAGAGCACAAATGAAAAATATGGGTCAAATATTTTTCAAAGCTCTACATTTGTGCCAAATTTGAAAAAACTCGGAGTGTACACTAAGGTGCATTTATTCGCGTGGTAGCGAATATGTATACAGGGTGTCCCAGACCTAACGTAACACCGGTTAATGGTAGATACCTGAGGTGATTCTGAGACGAATTTTCCTCTTGCAAAATGTCAAGGGTGGCGTAGTTTCGGCGCTTTAATGGATTGAAGATGTCCTATCCATGTAGAGAATTTTCCCGCGTTCAGTGACGGTGGATCGAAGGGGTCCCGCGCATCGCGCACACTTCAATTTGAACAGCCGCGAAAAATTAAGATCAAATTGAAGTGTGCGCGATGCGCGGGACTCCTTCGACCCACCGTCACTGAACGCGGGAAAATTCTCTACATGGATAGGACATCTTCAATCCATTAAAGCGCCGAAACTACGCCACCCTTGACATTTTGCAAGAGGAAAATTCGTCTCAGAATCACCTCAGGTATCTACCATTAACCGGTGTTACGTTAGGTCTGGGACACCCTGCATATTTATTAATATTAATATATTTATATATATAAATTATATATATATATAATATATTTTTTTAATTTTTAATAAATATAACATTTTTTGCTATTTTGGTATTTTTACTTTTTTTTGTATTTTTGTTTTTATATTTATCATTTATATTAAGTATTATATTAATTATTATATACTATACTAAGCTATACTATACTAAAAGAAAAGCATAGCATAGATACTGGCCACCTCATTCAAAGGATCACGATAGGTTGCATCATTTAGCACAGATTACTTCTTTAGAAGAAAGAGAAAGTTTTCTTTTACTAAATGCAAGTGTGTTCTATCCTAGACTATATGCCCACACAGATGTAGGCTGTAGGTCCGCCACTGTTTCACTATTGTAATTGTTTTTTCGAGAAAATTCCATTCTTTGTTTCAATAACGATGGTAATATCCCGAGCAGAAATTTTAGAAGGGTTCTAATAGGGACCTAATAAACATGCCCTAACACCTGATTAGGGTCTCATCAGGTAGTCCTTGTTGGGCCTCGACCATAAATGTAACGTCGAGAATTAAAATTGCCTGATCAGGTTTTTCTTATTAGGACCTTATGACTGCCCCTTGCTGTGCCTTACATTTTCTAATAGGGTACTGGTAAGGGTATCAGTAGTGCGATTCTCGTTATTAATAGTTTTCAGTATCGTTAACTATAGAGTCTTTAGAACATATACTACTAGTATATGTTCTAAGTAAGAGTCCAAAAGAAGAGAAGAATAAAGTACCGGATCGGTTTTCCAGATAGTTATTTGTAAGGTGCTAACCAAATGTTACTTGTGAGAACGTCACGCCTGACCTGGCCATCTATCGGTCACTTGGTGAATCAGAGGCGGGAAACACACTGTGTTGATTTTTGTCTCTTATTGTTCCATAATCGAGTACATTGAAATGTATATGATATAAAAATAATTAATACTCGCAAATTAAGTAGAAATTACTATTCTTTCTACATTAAGTATATAATTTCGAATCAATTTATTAAAATACATTTTTCGTTTATGTGGAAACGTAAAAAATACATCATTGAATTTTATGTGTGATGACCTTTATTTTGCAAGTACGATAAAACAGTTCTTACTCTTTAATCAATTTATTTTGGTGTTTAATATAATTATAAAATAATAATATAAAGTAAAAATGGTTTTTGTTGATTGGCTGAAAAGATATCTTTAATATGTCTTTATGCTATGTCGGTAAAGACATCATAAAAAAGATGACGAAAAGATATCTTTTTTACGTTGTCTTTTTCGGTAAGATGAAAAGATATATGTCTTCCAGACATCTTTTCGCTTTGCCAAAAAGATAATTTATAAAAGACGTCTTTCCGCTAACTTTTAGTATTATGTGCTGTCTAGGTAGCGACAACCTGTGAGTGTAGCGAGCGGTTTTCTCCAAGATCGTGTCTTTTCTGTCGCTAGTTATCGATACCGAAAATCGATAACGAGTCGCATTACAGAGTAGTATACAAAATGATAATTTTCAAGATCTTACAGTTCCAAGTAAAATGATCAGGCTAACATTTATCAAATCCTATAAGAGGGAAATGATAGGGATAAGGAAATCAGGTCCGTGTAAGAAATACCCTTATAGGGTAATGATAGGGATAAGAAAATCAGGTCCGTGTAAGAAATACCCTTATAGGGCAATGATAGGGATAAGGAAATCAGGCCCGTGTAAGATATACCTGAAAAATGTTTTAAAACGTAACTTCTGTTGCGCACCGGATCAGGCAAATGTCGGGAATGTCTTATTAGGACATACCTTACTGCCTCCTAATCAGGCCCTAACCATACATAGGGCATACCTGATTTCATTTCTGCTCGGGATGACATACCGTTGAAACTTGGTATCATAATCTTGATTAAAATTTTTAATTAAATTTAATACAAGGAAATAGAAAATACCTCTGATCGAACTTTCGTCGACAAAATAAGCTGGGGTATAGCATTTTATAAAAATGCTTGCACGTGGAGGAAAAATTTGCAAAATCTTGAACACTGATATTGTCAAAATCCAGAATTATACAGGGTGTCCCGGGTTTTAACCGACAAACTGCGGGAGCATATTCTACTAGTGGAAATAAGAAAAAATTCTTATATCGAGTTTGCTTAGAAATGCTTTATTACAAAGTTATAAACCAATATTGAAAAGAAATATGAGATAAGTAACAACGGATTTTTTCACAAAAATAAAAATTATCTACGCAATGATTTAGTGACGCATTTCAAAATGTTGTCCTTGCACATCGATACAAGCTAGACATCGACGTGGTACAGAATTTGTTACAGTACGACATTCCTGAAAATGTTGTTGCATCTCAGTAACTGAATTAGTAATTCGTTGCTTTAAATCTTCAAGCGAGATTACTTCTGTACTGTAAACTTTATTTTTTAAAGTTGCCCATAAATAAAAATCAAGAGGCGTTAAATCGGGCGATCTTGGAGGCCAGAAAACCGGTCCTCCTCGACCAATCCACCTATGAGCGTAATGTTCATCTAACCAGTTTCTAACTTGTCTAGCATAGTGCGATGGACAACCGTCTAACTGTATCCAGCTGTTTTGGCGAAGATTTAAGATTCTTTCCGAGCGTCGTCGGTGTCTTAGAGCTGAACGAACATCATCATATTCATTCATAGGTCGAAATGAACCCAAATTACGTAATTGCAAATGGGTATTACTAAACACAGAACTATCTGGTACTCTCCTGTTAGGAAATCTACGTTGATACTCTCGTACGGCAGCTCGTGCATTTCCGTCACAGAATCCGTACACGAAATGAATATCAGTGTATTCCTCATTTGAAAACACTTTTGGCATTCTGATAGTAATTGCTAGTTCACACGACGATTGAAATCTAACAGCTACTGTTGTGAAAGTAACAATCATACTGAATCGTATCAACATAGTGAACATGAATACATGTGAATACACATAACATAACATCTTCGACCTTCCAAATTCTACACTATGTTTCGTTGTTACTTATCTCATATTTCTTTTCAATATTGGTTTATAACTTTGTAATAAAGCATTTCTAAGCAAACTCGATATAAGAATTTTTTCTTATTTCCACTAGTAGAATATACTCCCGCAGTTTGTCGGTTAAAACCCGGGACACCCTGTATATATCACTTCGACGGGAAGATCCGTTATTGTTGCCATTGTGAGAAAAAGAAATGATATAAATGAATCTACGATACGTATACGAAATTTATGTATTTTGCATTACACTAGTAATTGCACTGGTCCGTAGATTGTCACTTAAATGCATAAAAGCGACTGGAATACCACAGCACAGTGTTGGAAGCGACACTCTTATTTCACACGTGCATTGCAAGTATTCTCAGTGACGCATAAAGTTTGTGAAACGATCTATCCTGTAGTAGCCACGTGGTAGACACTAATGGGCCTATTTTCAGCACGCGTTTACAAAAAGCTTTCAGTGTGACTTTTCAGCCAATCAAGTGGTTTTCAAGCCACTTCTAGAAGTTCTAGAGGCGCTTGTATCGTTGTAAGCCATTGAGCTATACAGGGTGTAATTTAATTCGCACCCACTATTGACACAGTGATGTTTCTCATGAAAAACTGAGTCGAAAAGTCCTGAATCATTTTTTTCTATAATGTTTACTAAAGTAGTAATTATTGAGTAATGTCAATCCAATCAGCGCCGATCTTTAGCCGGAAGTACGTCTGGGAGTCGATCGTCTGGTAGTGTTCGTGAGTACGCCACCGCTGCGTTTTTGTTGTTAAGCAGTGACTTTTCAGACGTGTATATTTCTAAAGAATTAAGCATTGATTGGTTTGACTTTACTCAATAATTACCACTTTATTAAACATTATAGAAAACAATCATGCAGGACTTTTCGACTCAGTTTTTCATAAGAAACATCACTCGGTAAATAGTGGGCGCGAATTAAATTACACCCTGCACACATATAGGAGAGAGCCTTCCCTACACGAGCCTATAAGCAGCTTGCGGCTCAAGGATAGCGATAGCTATCCTTGCGTATATAGGTATCTCTTTCTCTTTTCAGCACAGGCTTTACGTTAGGACAGGAATACCTACGCAATACTGGCTTCTTTCTCGAAATTGAGCTACCCCCTCCTTGAAGGCTCCAGTATGTATATAACTCAATGTTGTAAGCGCGTTCTAAATATAGGGCATAAAAATTTATTCACGACAGATTTAAATGTATATTCATTCGTTCTTATATGCAAAAACATATTTATGAAATTGCTCGAAATGTTGCTCGATAATAAGCTATTAAAAACTTAAAAGTGCCATTTCGTGAAGTTAAGAATGCTACACATATGTCGTAGTGTATGTCACACACATAGTTTTGCACCTTACGCATATGTCATAAAATAAAATGCAATAAATAAAATAAAATATAATAAATATAAAATGTGTGTAATATTGAAACATATAGATACAAACATTTAAACAAATATATAGACAAGTACACTATTACTAGGACGGATTTCTATATAATATACTAGATTGCAAACTTCTTACAAACTGATAATATATTTATGTCCTGAAACAGTATCTGCTATACCTACTCTATTTCGCATATGCGCCACATAAGATTACAAAGTGTGTGCTTATACCTAAGTAGACATATGGCTACATATAGTAGTCTAATATAAAAAAGTTTTGGTCTATGCAATATCACAGTATATAATTATATATCCAAGTGCGCAATTCTTGGTCGGCACATTTGACATATCACGAAATAAAGTGCGCATGTCTCAAATGAGGCATTATATTGTTTATCAAGTCTGAAATAGAAATTATTATTATAGAAATTAGTATTGCGTTTAAAATATCTTTATTCGTTGAATAGAGAAGCGGCAATGTCGCATTTTTTTCGGCCATGATAATGGGCGCCAATGGGGTCCTAATTTAATCAGAGCAAGATATACAAAGCAAACGAATTTTCGTATCACAATTTTCTGAAAAGAATTGTCAAATAATCGACGCATTATTCTTATCATTTTTAACACGTTTTCGAGAATTAAATTACAGGTATCGTAACATTTTTGCTATGTTGCCCATGTATAAAAGTATAACTTCAATAATTAATTATTCGACAACCGTGCAGACAATCGTCTTTAAGTTTGGTATGGACGACAGATTCGCATAGACGAATATCCTCCATAAATATGAACTAATTCTTATCATTTTTATTTGAGCAACCAGCCTCCTTAACATAATCTGAAGGGAAACTTTATTTATATAATCGTACATTGTTAATTTATTCTACTTAACGTCTTTTAAATCCTGTACCTTTCATATCCATTAAGCAATGGTGTGGAAACTGAGGATGAATTACATTCTTATCTATACTCTATAAACTACATTATGCATACAGATAATACCCATAATGTGTAATTATAGCTTTACATGTTTCACCTATAAAATCACGATGTCATGTATATGCTGACCCCGATAGATCTACCTTTGCACGATTTTATAGTGATAACGTATCAACGCGCCATCAAGACATCCAGTAGCCTGGGCGGAAAAAGATATAAGTCATGTATCCTGCAAATCATAATATAGGAACTAAAAATTGATTAGCCGCGGACAAATACCATGAACGAAATGTGCCGTGAAATATCTTCGATTCGATCTAATATTCTAACATCAAAATATAAATAATCGATCGACGCTGTATCGATGCGATGTATTAACACATTTTTATTTCTTCATTTGAAAATCAATACTTTAAGAACTGTGGCACATGCATGGAAATTTTCAGGAAGCGATATTATTTAGAGTAGCACGTGAGAAACAGTTTTTTCTCTAATTTATCTCTTATACAGGGTGTCCCAGACCTACCGTACCACCGGTTAATGGTAGATTCCTGAGGTGATTCTGAGACGAATGTTGCTCTTGCAAAATGTCGAGGGTGGCGTAGTTTCGGCGCTACGAAGGGTTGTAGTTATCCTATCCTTGTGTGGAATTTTCCCGCGTTCAGTGACGGTGGGTCGAAGGGGTCCCGCGCATCGCGCACGCTTCAATTTGAACAGCCGCGAAAAATTAAGATCAAATTGAAGTGTGCGCGATGCGCGGGACCCCTTCGATCCACCGTCACTGAACGCGGGAAAATTCTGCACAAGGATAGGATAACTACGATCTTTTGTAGCACCGAAACTACGCCACCCTCGACATTTTGCAAGAGCAACATTCGTCTCAGAATCACCTCAGGAATCTACCATTAACCGGTGGTACGGTAGGTCTGGGACACCCTGTATATCTTATTTTACGATCTTGGATAGTAATCGCAGAAACATCATAACTAGCGTGATTATTCCAACTACAAGGCATTACAATTTTACAATGCATTAAACTAATAACAGACATATATTATAAGCGCGTTCGTAAGGCAACTATTACAGTTCCTGATTTTACAAACTCTCATCATTGTCTAAAAAAATGAATGGCGTAATTTGGAATAAGATGCAGGAGACCTTTGTGCCAATTTCTAGTGTGCCTGTATATGCCATGTTACAACAGGAACGTCTTAAGCAAAGTCGAGAACTGGAAACTCACAATTTCCAGCTTCAGAACTTGACTCTGACAGCTTTTGAGGTACGCTTCGATAACGCTTCTATAGACATTCAAAGTGTATGGAATCTTTATGTTATATTAATTCCTAACAAAGAATTTTACATTTGAATTTTGCTGAAAAAGTCGGTACGGACTTCCTAGTCAATCCAATAGCTTTATAATAGGTTTAATTTTATGCAGCACTCGAATTTTTGCCACCTAAAGATTCTATTCACTCTATAAAGAAACAGGATTATTAAAAAGAAAGCATTTAATGAGTAATTATGTAATAAGAGGTGTGTAAATTTACACACAGAATTAGATAATTGTTGATTGCACGTTTCAGGAAAAACATTATCTTCAATTCTACGATAACAATACAAAAGTTACAGGAATCTGTGGTGATGTATGGACCCTCCTCGCTCAAGTATTAAACTTTACGTAAGTTTGCACAGATTAGATCGGAAAAACAACCTACACTGTCATATTACTGTTAAGTGCTATAATAAAACTGATATCGAATCCTAATAAAAAATTCATAATTTTAGATTGCAGCCAGTGAAATCAAATTTTAACAGTCTCGGTTTGACCAAAACTACTCAGGAATTTTTGAGGAAATATAATATGAGTTATCAGGTGGGATTGTTAGACACAATTTCTAATAATGAAACCGATGCGATACCTAAGCTTGAAGCATTTTCTAATCACCTTACTGATTTACAATTTACAATGCCGTTATGGCTGAGCAGGTATTTGAATAATTTATTAAAATTTTGGTTTTAAATTTACTAGTACTCCTCTAGTACTTGTAGAAAAATACGTGCCTTCTGAGAAAGAGTAAATCCTAATCCTAATGAATAAATTTGAATTTGATAATGAAATGAAAGACGATTTTTCGTAGATTTAGTTCTGCCACAAATTGTTATAATATTCTTAAAATAATTTTATAGTCACCGATTATTCTTTCGTTATGATGGAATATACGACAGCATGTGGGTAACAAAAGCATTTTCTTGGAAAGTATGGTTCATCATATTCACCACGCTTTTATTGCTCACCGTGTGCAGCTTTTGGTCACAGATTCTTCTTACACGGATCAGAGATAAACACAAAAGTACAACCTTCAACGAACATATTTTTTATAATTTTGGAATGCTCTGCAATCAAAGTATGAATAATCATTATTTCAGTAATTATTAATTTTAACACTTTGTTCCTGTTCTTTATTTTCAGCAATTATATACATTATGGAATTAATGAAATTAAAAGACAAAAAATAGCTGTGCAGCTATTATTCAAATATTGATTATATTTGCTGTATATACTACACATTCGCAAATCATGTATATATTTCCTCTCTTTTAAAGATTCATAATTTTAAACTTGTATAACTGAAATAGTAGATTCTAACTGTGATCAGTACATATAGTAATCATCCGAAATGAATAATATTGTATACAAATATAAATATCGCTTCTTGCAATCAAAATCTTTATATTGGATAAAATTATATTGGATATTTAACCAATATATAAGTAAACAAGCAGATTAGTTCAATAACAATGATCACGAAGAATAATTAATTTAAGAATATAACAGGCTACATTCCTGATGCCCTTAATGGAAGATCAAGAATATTAGAAACATCACTGGGTCTCTTCTGTTCTATATTATCAATGGCCTATGGAGCTGTGCTGTTTATTTATATGACAAAACGAATTCTTGAACCGCCATTCGATGATGTGGACTCTCTCGTAAATAATACTAAACATTACAAGATTGTCTCTCTAAATGGTTCTGTCGCAGAAATGATATTTAAGGTACTGTATAAATATATGTATACTTGATAACATAATTATACATAAAAAATTTTAATTAAGTAATCTTAATTAATTAATTAAATCTTAATTAATTTATTAATTGTTAAAATTAATTACGTGTTAATTACGTGTAATAACATTTCATGTATTAAAGATTCATTTCGTGTACGTTTAAATATTTACTATTTAAAACTCATATAGATAATGCCTTTCGGAGCTTATGCGGCAGCAAGGAAGACGGGACGCTTCGTCAGTGCCTCTACAGTTGATGAAATGCATATATTAGCATGTTCCACGCAAAGAGACGTATATGTTTTATATCTACCTGAAGAGGAGTACTATGCAAGAAAACAACTTATGTGTGATTTGACTGTAACGGGAACAAAACACGCTATACAATCATATATAGCATCTGGCCTCTCGCGGAAGTTTAAATACACCAGGAGCATCAATCTCGGGTAGACAAATATCAGTATATGATAATATAATATATTAAATAGGATATTAAATATAATATTATATATTAAATAGGATATATCGAGAAATGTCTTGCATTTATTAACATATAACAAGCGATTACGTGTCTACAGCAATAACAATGCATTATGTTCGTCTATTATATGAAGACGTAAATTTGTTTGCATATAGGATATTGAAATTAATCGAAACCGGACTGCTGAATCTTTTAAGACACGACTGGTTACAACAGGAAACTGACAATAATATCATTAAAGTCACTAAAATTGAAGCGATCAGGATGGATCAGATTCTTGTGATGATTGGGGTGCTGTGTAGCGGTGTGGTAGCAGCTTTAGTTGTACTCATAATCGAAAAAGTTGTATATGCTTGTACACTCAAGCGATTATAATTATATTTTTATTGATGTTATATATGTGCGAAATATGTATGTGTGCAAACATACTCTACTGAGAATTCATTTTCCCACATCTGTGAATATAAATTTATCTTGCATAGAATAATTAATATATATTTGGCTGCAAATGCTGTTATATTATTACTCGCAATGAACAATGCTAATAATTGTAATAATTGGAATTGCAATAACTAATAAAATATAATTATTTGTGAATGTTTATTATAATGGTAATTTTCTTCATTTCTTATATATATCAATTACATTAATCGTTAATCGTTTACATTAAAAATAATGTATTTAATTATTTTTATTTATTAATATATGAAGAATTATCGTCGCATCGTATTTAATAATTAATTTCGCTATTGAGATAAACAAATAATGATTAATTGACTGTAAGTTGATTAAGTCATTTTCATATGTACATACATTTCAAATGTTAATTTATTATATCGCTTTGAAACACAAAACTTACAAGATTATATATTTCTTCTGTGTACAACTTATGTTTTTATTCTACTTGACATTAGAAATTAATATATAGTAATTATCAGTTTATTTGCAATATGTAAATTGTATAACATTTGACATGATTAACATTTAACATATTCTGCAGTGAAGCTTTATTTGCCGTATGATCGTATATTGTTAATTTATTCTACCTAACGTCTTTTAAATCTTATACCTTTAATATGCATTAAGGAATGGTGTGAAAACTTGGGATGAATATTCTTGGGATGATTATATTCTTATCTACACTCTATAAACTACGTTGGGCATAGAGATAATATCCATAACGTGTAATTATAGCTTCACATGTTTCGCCTATAAAATCACGATGTATATGCTGACCCCGATCGCTTCTGCCTTCGTACGATTTTACAATGATAACGTATCAACGCGCCATCAAGACATCCAATAGCTTGAATGGAAAAAGATAGTCATATATCTTGCAAATCGTGATAAAAACTACAATTAATTAACCGCAGAAATGACGTGAACGAAATGTGTCGTGAAAAATCTTCGATTCGATCTAATACCCTGAAATCAAAATATAATCGCTATAATCGATAGATGCTGTGTCGATTCAATTAACACATTTTTATTTCTTCGATTAAAACTCAATGCTTTATGAACTGGCACATGCATATGGAAATTTTGGGAAATGATATTATTTAGAGTAGCACGTGAGAAACAGTTTTTTCTCTTATTTATATCTTATTTATCTTATTTTAAGATCTTGGATAGTGATCGCAGAAACATGATTAACGTGATTATTTCTGCTACAATTGTATAATGCATTAAAATAATAACATTACAATTGTACAATGCATTAAAATAATAACTGATACATATATTATTAAAGCGCGCACAAAATGTGTTTGTGAGACTGTTACAGTTTCTCATGTTATAGACTCTCACCATTATCTAAAAAAATGAATGGCGTGATTTGGAACAAGATGCAGGAGACCTTCGTGTCAATTTCTAGTGTGCTTGTATATGCCATGTTACAACAGGAACGTCTTAAGCAAAGTCGAGAACTGGAAACTCACAATTTCCAGCTGCAGAACTTGACTCTAACAGCTTTTGAGGTACGCTTCGATAAAGCTTCTATAGACATTCAAAGTGTATGAAATAGTTATGTTGTGTTAATTCTTTACAAAGTTTTACGTTTGATTTCTGTTGAAAAAGTCGGCACGGACTTTCTGGACAATCCAATAGCTTTATAATAGGTTTAATTTTATGCAGCACTCGAATTTTTGCCACCTAAAGATTCTATTCACTCTATAAAGAAACAGGATTATAAAAAAGAAAAAATTTAATGAGTAATTATGTAATAAGAGGTGTGTAAATTAACACACCGAATGAGATAATTGTTGATTGCACGTTTCAGGAAGAACATTATCTTCAATTCTATGATAACAATACAAAAGTTACAGGAATCTGTGGTGACGTATGGACCCTCCTCTCTCAAGTATTAAACTTTACGTAAGTTTGCGCAGATTAGATTGTAAACCTACTGTTACATACAACCTACTTTTATATGGTCAATTGCTATAAAAAAACTGATATGAAATACTAATAAAAAGTGCATAATTTTAGATTGCAGCCAGTGAAAACAAATGTAAACAGTCTTGGTATGGGATTAACACAATCACAGTTATCGCATCATAATATGAGTTTTCAGAGTGGATTGTTAGACATAATTTCTCGTAATGAAACCGATGCGATACCAAAGCTTGAAGCATTTTCTTTCCGCCTTAATGATACTTAATTTACAATGCCGTTATGGCTAAGCGGGTATTTTGAATAATTTAGAATTTATGAAAAGTTTGGTTTTTTTTAATTTACTACTATTCCTTTAGTACTTATAAAAAAATACATGACTTGAGAAAAAGCGATGTCTTAAGTTTGACTTTGATGATAAAATGATAAAAGATCATTTTTCATAAATTTAATTATGCCACAAATTGTTATAATACTCTTAAAATACTTTTATAGTCACCGATTCTACTTTCGTTATGACGGAATGTACGACAGCATGTGGGTAGCAAAAGCATTTTCTTGGAAAGTATGGTGTATCATATTCACCATGTATTTATTGCTCACCGTGTGCAGCTTTTGGTCACAGATTCTTCTTACACGGATCAGAGATAAACACAAAAGTACAACCTTCAACGAACATATTTTTTATAATTTTGGGATGCTCTGCAATCAAAGTATGAATCACCATTATTTAAGTAATTTTTCATTAATTTTAACACTTTGTTTCTGTTCTCTATTTTCAGCAATTATATATATTATAATGTAATTAAAAGACAAAGATATACGTGCAACATATATTCAAATATTGATCGTATTTGTTGTATGATATACATTTACAAATTATATATATATATATATATATTATATATTATTTATTAATTATATCATGCAAAATGAGTAATATTGTATACACATATAAATATCGCTTCTTGCAATCAAAATCTTTATATTGGATAAAATTATATTGGATATTTAACCACTACATAAGTAAACAAGCTGATTAGTTCAATAACAATAATTACGAAGAATAAGTAATTTAAGAATATAGCAGGCTACATTCCTGATGCCCTTAATGGAAGATCAAGAATGTTAGAAACATCACTGGGTCTCTTCTGTTCTATAGTATCAATGGCTTACGGAGCTGTGCTGTTTATTTATATGACAAAACAAATTCTTGTACCACCGTTTGATGATCTGGACTCTCTCATAATTAAGGGTCAGTAAAGTTGGCAGCCCATTTTTTAGAAACCCTTTTTTTTCTTAGAGTTCCCTCTTCTTTAAGAAGAGTTCTAGAGTTCTAGCATAAAAAAAGCAAGAGTTCTGCTTTATATCGCAAAATAATTAGAAAATAAAAAATGGGCTTCCAGCTTCACGGAGAAGCTGGAAGCCCACATAACGAAAATCGATTTTCAACCAGTATTTCGAATAGATCTCGATTAATACTTGAATTCCTGATAGTTCCCCCACCAGTATAAACAAAAATGACAAAGTTCTAAATAAAAAACAGAAATTAACACAACTTTGGCAGAAATTATATAAGTTTCGATGGGCTTCTCAGCAAAATCGACGAGTTCCAGTTTTGAAAAAATATTTTTCTAACAGTGCTAATCATATTTAAGAAGTTCCTGAAGAGTTCCATGCATTATCACTGTTATACAATTTTTAAATAAATTAATAAACCCCGAAACACGCAGACCTGACATACTAGGATGGGCTTCCAGCCGAATCCGACGAGTTCTGGGTTTGAAAAAATACTTTACTAACACTGCTACTCATATTTAAGAAGTTCCTGAAGAGTTCCATGCATTATCACCGTTATACAATTTTTAAATAAATTAATAAACCCTGAAACACGCAGACCTGACATACTAAGACGGGCTTCCAGCCAAAACCGACGAGTTCCAGTCTTGAAAAAATATTTTTCTAACAATGCTAATCATATTTAAGATGGACATCTTAAATATGATTAGCACTGTTATTTAAAAATCTGTTATTTAAAAGTCTGTTTATTTAAAAGTTGTATAACAGTGATAATGCATAGAACTCGTCAGAAAAATCTTAAATATGGTTAGCACTGTGAGAAAAGTATTTTTTCAAAACCAGAACTCGTCGGATTCGGCTGGAAGCCCATCTTAGTATGTCAGGTCTGCGTGTTTCGGGGTTTATTAATTTATTTAAAAATTGTATAACAGTGATAATGCATGGAACTCTTCAGGAACTTCTTAAATATGATTAGCACTGTTAGAAAAATATTTTTTCAAAACTGGAACTCGTCGATTTTGCCGAGAAGCCCATCGAAACTTATATAATTTCTGCCAAAGTTGTGTTAATTTCTGTTTTTTATTTAGAACTTTGTCATTTTTGTTTATACTGGTGGGGGAACTATCAGGAATTCAAGTATTAATCGAGATCTATTCGAAATACTGGTTGAAAATCGATTTTCGTTATGTGGGCTTCCAGCTTCTCCGTGAAGCTGGAAGCCCATTTTTTATTTTCTAATTATTTTGCGATATAAAGCAGAACTCTTGCTTTTTTTATGCTAGAACTCTAGAACTCTTCTTAAAGAAGCGGGAACTCTAAGAAAAAAAAGGGTTTCTAAAAAATGGGCTGCTAACTTTACTGACCCCGTAATTAATACTAAATATAGCATTGTCACTTTAAATGGTTCTTTCATAGATATAATATTTAAGGTATCGTTAAGTATATATATAAATATATATTTATAATGACATAATTATATGTATACTACTTTACTTAATTAATCTTAATTAACTTACTTATTCTCAAAATTGATTATGTTATAAGTATTATAAGTATATCAAGTTATAAAACCATTCGTGTATTTAAAATCCGTTTTATATATTTAAATATTTGCTATTTTAAACTCATATAGGCAATACCATTCGGACCTATTGCGGTGTCAAAGGAGACAGGACGCTTGGTCAGTGCCTCTACAGTTGATGAAATGCATATATTAGCATATTCTCCGCAAAGTGACGCATATGTTTTATATATCAACCTGAAGAGCAGTACTATGCAAGAAAACAACTTATGTGTGATTTGACTGTAACGGGAACAAAACACGCTATACAATCATATATAGCATCTGGCCTCTCGCGGAAGTTTAAATACACCAGGAGCATCAATCTCGGGTAGACAAATATCAGTATATGATAATATAATATATTAAATAGGATATTAAATATAATATATTAAATAGGATCGAGAAATGTCTTTTGCATTTACTAACATAACAGCAATTATGTGTCTACAGCAATAACAATTCATTATGTTCGTCTATTATATGAAGACGTAAATTTGTTTGCATATAGGATATTGAAATTATTCGAAACCGGACTGCTGAATCTTTTAAAACACGACTGGTTACAAATGGAAACTAACAATAATATCATTAAAGTCACTAAAATTGAAGCGATCAGGATGGATCAGATTCTTGTGATGATTGGGGTGCTGTGTAGCGGTGTGGTAGCAGCTTTAGTTGTACTCATAATCGAGAAAATTGTATATGCTTATACTCTTAAGCGATCATAATTATAGTTTTAGTGATGTCATATATGTGTAAAATATGTATCTGTGTAAATATACTTTACCGAGATTATTTTATTTTCCACATCTGTGAATATAACTTTATTTTGCAGCGAATAATCAATATAAATCCCGTTAGCGCATAGTTGCTTCGGTTAAAGGGTTTTATGCATGAACATCGAGACTATTGCCAGATTTGATCGATTAAAATATGAGCAATTTTAATGACTTATTGGTGATTTATAATTTCTATAGTAATCAATATGTGTGTGTGTGTGTGTGTGTGTGTGTGTGTGTGTGTGCGTGCGTGCGTGCGCGCGCGCTTCAAATTCTGTTATATATTCTCGGAATTAATACTGCTAATAATTGTATACTTGGAATTGTAGTAAATAATAAAGCCATTAACAAAATATACTTATTTATGAATGTTCTTACAATGGCAATTATCTTCATTTCTTGTATGTGTTAATTATAATCGTTAATGTTTAAAAATAAAACATAATTTTTTATTTTTTGTTATTAATTGTAATTAAGAATATTTAATTAATTTTATTAATTTACAACACACTATTAATTAACAATAGCAGTAGAATAAAATAATTATAAATTATAAATTGAAAATAAATCTGATGAGAATCGAATAAATTATAAAAATATATTATTTCAGATATAAATAAATATAAATTCGAAATATAAATAAATATAAACATAAATAATTATATTACTTATTATTATGTTTACAAGCCCAAAAAGATTTTATTTTTTACTTAGTTCAGTAATTTTTATTTGATCTAGTTTGAACATTAGCAAGATGAATACGATTATGTTACTTGATGTCCATCAGATCGGAAAATGACTAATCTACGCTTTATCAACCCTCGGTGATCTCGGTGGCAGGTGTCCATTAAAAGCGATATATATATATATATATATAGATCTATTAGAGGAAAACGATAAGCTATACTGTGATATACTTATATCGTAACTGGAAACTGCGACGCTCTCACTTATCTACATCCTATGTCAAACAATTCGTGGTGAAAATAGTCCAACGACGAAAATTCGCAAGGGATGATCACACGATGTGTTTTAATGCTCGTGATTCTTCAGCTGGCGATCGCGATATGTTCTGCCGTGAGTGGGCTAATATGGTGCAAAGAAAAGCAGGAATTTGTAGAAATATTCAGTATCCCACAGTTCGCTGCTCTTCAGAAGGAAAACGTGATCAAAAGTGATATAGAGATTCACGATATGAAGAATGAAGTTATCAGAGCTGTGTATTATGAGGTATTACAAGGGAAAACATTTTTAACCTGGGAACGCTTATTCTATTTTTTGTATAAATGTTCATCTGCGGTGATTTTTACACCTCAATTAAGTCATTTCTGTTAATTATATTTTCGACACTGGAGTGTAAAAATTACCCCGGGTGAGCTTTCCCGGATTAAAGCTTCTAAAGCGACGAAGATTTACTACAAGATTGTTTCTAATCTTGCAAACAATTTTACCATATGGACACATAATAACGAATCTTTGATGATATTTTACGTTACAATGGTCTTTTTACTCATACAACATTTTTGTAACATTAAACAATATAAATATCTTAATAATTTTTTATATTTAAGGAAAAGAATTTAGTAATGTTCACAGACAACGATACGAAAATTACTGGTATTTACGGCGACTTGTGGTACCTTCTGGCGGATTATCTCAATTTTACGTACGTCGAAATCTCGTGATACAACATAATTGCACAATTTTCTCTACAATTTTTCTATTATGCACATTTCTGGCGTTTGTTCTTACGAATTTGCTTATTTGTGAAATCAACTTTCAGAAATAAATGGAATTATTATTACATCCCACAGATTTATTCCAGTGAAGACTATTAGTCGAAGTTTCGGCGAGAGACTGAAAAACGGCAGTTTTACCGGTTTGCTCGACATACTCGAAAATAATGAAATACAGGTGATATTGAGAAGCGAATTCTTTTCATCTCGAATGAACGACGTGGATTATACAACGCCTCTCTGGAAAAGCAAGTGAGCTTTTACGTTGCCGTACGTTCAGCTGTAAATTATTATAGGAACTGCTCGTTATCGACGCATCTGCAAATCCAAAGTTGAAAGCTTTCTTCCGCGCAATCTAATACAAAATACAAAAACATAAAATCAGGATTTGTTATATCAGATACATGTGCACGTTACGTAGTGGATTAACATTGCAGGTTTTACATTTACGTCCAACCGGAATGGCAGTACGATAATACATGGGTAGTTACGTTATTTTCAAAGAGAACATTATATTGCATAATTTTCCTGTTTATTATTATGAGTTATCTTGGCTATTTCCTGCAAAACGTACCAAAGAGTCACGAGATCGAACGCAAGAGGAAAGATTCCGAAGATTACAACTTAAATGATCACTTCTTTCACTCGTTCGCCATGATGTGCTCGCAAGGTGCGTACAATGCAATTAAGATTAAATTATTGAACAATTAAAATTTCAGAATTGATTTATAGTAGGATAAAAACCATAATTGTTTTAGGCTACATACCTGACGCCTTTTATAACAAATTCAAGATCTTGTCATTGTCGAAGAGCATCTTCGCGTGGCTAGTAATGTTATCTTTCAACTCCAATCTCATTTATCGCATGACGAATAGAGAGTCTTTGCTGTCATTTAATGATCTGGATACCCTTTTCAACAATACAAAATATACTCTGCTAGTATTTCGTGGCTCTAGCTTCTACGATCTCTTTCAAGTTGGTGCCAAAAATTATTCATATACACATATATTTTCTTTGTAACAACCCGAAAATATTAATTAACGTTTGAATATTATTTAAACAATATAATTACAACAGTTAATTTGCATGATCAACAGAAATTTTTTAATTAATGTTACCCAGAAATGTGCTTTTAGTTTAATGGATTATACAGGGTGTCCCGGGTTTTAACCGACAAACTGCGGGAGCATATTCTACTAGTGGAAATAAGAAAAAATTCTTATATCGAGTTTGTTTAGAAATGCTTTATTACAAAGTTATAAACCAATATTGAAAAGAAATATCAGATAAGTAACAACGGATTTTTTCACAAAAATAAAAATTATCTACGCAATGATTTAGTGACGCATTTCAAAATGTTGTCCTTGCACATCGATACAAGCTAGACATCGACGTGGTACAGAATTTGTCACAGTACGACATTCCTGAAAATGTTGTTGCATCTCAGTAACTGAATTAGTAATTCGTTGCTTTAAATCTTCAAGCGAGATTACTTCTGTACTGTAAACTTTATTTTTTAAAGTTGCCCATAAATAAAAATCAAGAGGCGTTAAATCGGGCGATCTTGGAGGCCAGAAAACCGGTCCTCCTCGACCAATCCACCTATGAGCGTAATGTTCATCTAACCAGTTTCTAACTTGTCTAGCATAGTGCGATGGACAACCGTCTAACTGTATCCAGCTGTTTTGGCGAAGATTTAAGATTCTTTCCGAGCGTCGTCGATGTCTTAGAGCTGAACGAACATCATCATATTCATTCATAGGTCGAAATGAACCCAAATTACGTAATTGCAAATGGGTATTACTAAACACAGAACTATCTGGTACTCTCCTGTTAGGAAATCTACGTTGATACTCTCGTACGGCAGCTCTTGCATTTCCGTCACAGAATCCGTACACGAAATGAATATCAGTGTATTCCTCATTTGAAAACACTTTTGGCATTCTGATAGTAATTGCTAGTTCACACGACGATTGAAATCTAACGGCTACTGTTCTGAAAGTAACAATCATACTGAATCGTATCAACATAGTGAACATGAATACATGTGAATACACATAACATAACATCTTCGACCTTCCAAATTCTACACTATGTTCCGTTGTTACTTATCTCATATTTCTTTTCAATATTGGTTTATAACTTTGTAATAAAGCATTTCTAAGCAAACTCGATATAAGAATTTTTTCTTATTTCCACTAGTAGAATATGCTCCCGCAGTTTGTCGGTTAAAACCCGGGACACCTTGTATATTTTGTGCGACAATAATGGCTAATATGCATTTCATTTGGTAAAGTAGTATAATAAAAAATCAATATGTCTATCTAATAGACTGAAAAACAGATTTTATTGAGAATATATTACCTTTAAATTATATATAATACAATAAATGAGAGAGAGAGAGAATTCTTTAGTAACTTACAGCTTGCTATTTTAGGATACATATGCAATCGACAACAATGTACTCGATCGAGTACGCTTCCTGCCAACTTCGGAGGACATGTACAACGAAATTTGTAATAATCTTCAGAAATACGTGATGCTCGAGCTTAAGGACCAATATATGGCATTAAGCAGATCCGGTTGTCCGCTCGTGGCTACAGGAGATTACAACGAGGTATGGATCACGTTTGCCCTTAAGAAGAACTTTCCATACAAAAAACCAATCGACGCTGGGTGCGTAACCACTGTCACTCGTCCATCAAATAACATTATCTTAAATATTAATTAGATGACTTATCCAATAAAAAATCTTAATTAAATAAAAAATATGTGATCACACACACACACATTACTCTTTGCTTTTTCTAGAATCATCAAGTTGAATGAGGTCGGGCTGATGGACTGTATCATAGATCGTTGGCTGAATATCAGATTAGAGACTACGAAAGACACTACATTCAAGACGATCGACTTCAATCAAGTCTACTTGATTTTTCTCATACTCTACTGCGGAGTGTTACTCTCGCTTACGATACTCGTTCTGGAAAACATAATACATTATCACGAAAAGAAGAAAAATGAATTTCGTAGACGTAAATAATTAAATATCGTATTTGCTACAAAAAACACCAGCACGTGACTGAAACTAGAATAAGATAATACTGTATTAAGGAATATAATGTGTGTACAAGCTATTTGTCTCTTTATTTCGGAGTTTATTAAAATAAAGAAGCTTAAGCTAATATATATATTGCGTTTAGAAAGTAGAACAGATGCATAGGTAATTAATAATAAGTAAATAAATAATAAATAATAAATAAATAATAAGTAATTGTAACAAGTGGCATTAGTGAGTTTCCGAATTCGGAGGTTTGCGATTACTCTTCATTGCGATTAGATGGACATTGCGAGCGTGCGAATTGTAATACCTTGCGAGATAAGTCAGAAAGTTCATCGTTGTCGATGAACTGTTTTTATTTTATTTGATTATTGCTTGATTACTTCTTTTGCGTGCGAGTCTAAGCAATCGCCTTTCTCTCAATTTCGCAATTTTTTAATCGCATAATATTGTAACTTTGTAATTCCACTATGAGTCACGTATGGATAGATACAAAATGTATACCGATTTATAGCTTTGCTATCAGAGTGTATGAAAAGATGTATAAATTGTCTTGTTTTATATTTTGTCTAGAAGTTACTTGAAATAATACTAAAATTTTAACAAACAATAATTTCTTTGGCGAATTTTCGTGTATGTTCATAATTTATTTCTCCTTTTAATGCATACAAAGTAATTTAATTAATTCGTAATTATTAGTTCATACTTGTATTAAAAATCAATTTATGTTATATTTGTACTAAAAATACATACAAAAAATTAATCATCAATCGCCTCAACGTCCGCATTACCGCAGTACCATAAAAGTATATCAATGTGTGATCAAAACACACAGGACAGAATAAAAGCACGATGACGTTGCGGAAATCATGATAAAGTCACAACTAAAATTGATTAGGCACAAATAAATTATATAGGCGCAGTATACAATTCAGTACAAGATATCTTTTATCCGATGTATGGTAATGACACCGAAAGTCTAATACCGAATGATTCGTTCAGATTAAACAATAATATAGTTAACGATAGATAATCATTTGTATATAATTATTTTCTCATATATTAACATATATCTAACGATATCGAAATAATTTAAAATTACTTTACTGATGTGCTAATGCGTAACGATCTGTTCAAAAAAGAGATCTCATCTAAAGTGACATAATGTGTCTTTTTTTTCATCTATCACGGAGAACTAGGTTGGCTCGTGATATTTTGCGATCTTGGACAATATTTCAGCGAAATAAATCATGCGATAATAAACAATCCAAGCCGCAATCTAAGCGGTGGCGTAATAAAGCAGCAGTAATCCTGTAAGTCTTCGTGGGGTATGCATTTAATAGCGAGCATATAAATTTAATAGCGAGACGGCATAGCGTGTTAGCTTCATTTATATTGAATAGAGTATTGCCATTATCCAAGACAATGAACAACGGCGTGATCTGGAGCAAAGCGCAACAAACTTTTGTACCAATTTCCAGCATACCAGTTTATGCCAAGTTGCAACAGGAACGCTTCGAACAGAGTCGAGCGCTTGAGACACACAATTTTCAATTACAGAACTTGACACTGACAGCTTTCGAGGTATGTATTCATAGAACGCGAAATAACTATTTTTCGATATTTTTTGAACGCATTATATTCTTATTCTTTGATTTCCGATTGAATCTTTGAGTTTTGATTTCTAAATTGTTAATTAATAAAAGCTCCATATAATTTATGTTCTGAAATCTATATGTCGTGATAGTTTGGATGTTAAAAAATATTCTCTCGATGACTCTATAGGATCCCACTTTGAGGAAAAAGAAACTTTTTAGTATTTTAATTTTGACATATTGCGATATCTTAAACTTTTGACCTAATAAATAACAGATTACAGAAATATGTTAGGAAGAATAGTTAATAAGAATACTAATAGTATGATGTATAAACTAACTGATCAATCATTGTATTTCTAACTTAAATTAAAAATTCTCAGTGGATAGAAATGTATTATAATAATGTAAAAGATCAACATTTCTCTGTACTCTGGAAAAATAGCGAATAATAATGAATAATAACAAATAATAGAGAATAATGAACTTATAAATGATGGCATGAGAAAAATAGAAACTGATATGAAAATATAAACGTACGCATGATGAAATCTAATAATAATTTTGTTGATTACACATTTTAGGAGCCGCATTTCCTTGATTTTCACAATAATAATACGAAGATTTCAGGATTGTACGGAGCAGTATGGAATTTGCTTTCCGAATCATTGAACTTTACGTAAGATTGGCACGAATTGTGGAAACGTATTATTATATCACAAAGTTAATGCTAGTATAATTAATGACAATAATTAAAAATATAATTTATATTTTTAGATTGCAGCCAGTGAGAGTAAATGTGAATAGTTTAGGTGCGCCAGATAGAAACTCCAGTGTTCTTACTTTTAAAACTGGATTATTAGGTATTATTTCTCGTAACGAAACTGTTATAATACCAAAGATCGAAATGTATGAACCGCGACTTGCCGCTTGCGATTTCGTGATGCCTTTTTGGCTCAACAGGTATATTCTTTATTTCATACAGTGTTTTTTCTAAATCAATAAAAAACATTTATTCCATTTATTTAGAAAAAGATACCACATCTAATAGAATCATGCTTTTAGATCTTTTAAATTTATAGTTTATCTTTTTAGTAAAATATTAGAAAAAAAAAGATAAAAATATCTTTATACATTATTTATTATTTTTAGAAATATTTAATTTATCAAAAGTTTTCCATTTTTATTTACGCTCTGTTAATTTGAAATTTAACACTATCATTTCTTTTTATTATTAGTAAAAGATGATGTT
The DNA here is from genome assembly GCF_003672135.1 of Ooceraea biroi. NCBI lineage: Eukaryota > Metazoa > Arthropoda > Insecta > Hymenoptera > Formicidae > Ooceraea > Ooceraea biroi. The sequence goes on along the minus strand of NC_039507.1, from coordinate 18,356,935 downwards.
TTTGAGATAGTGTAATGAAATATGAAATCCGGTTTTGGTAATTTAATGAGAGAGTTTGGAAATAACTGCAATCAATATTACGATATCCGTAATCATCTTAAAATAATAATCATCTTAAAATAATTTCGCAGGTTTTATTTATATACCCGCTCTACAATAGTGCATGATGACACATGGATGGTGAAGATTTTCTCTTGGCAAGTATGGGTCACCGTACTACTGATGCATGTGTTACTGAGCGTATGCATCTTCTTGGCGGAAAACATTCTCATACGAACATACGGAACTAAATGGAACTATAGACCTTTCAGAGACTTCTTATTTTATAGCTATAGAAATCTCTGCAATCAAAGTATGCACTAACGATCTAACGTCTTAAATTAAGTTCCCTTTTTTATATTTTAATTTTGAATAATTCTAATAGGCATCATTCCTGATTATTTTGGAAGATCAAAAATGTTAGAAGTGTCTTCAGGCCTGTTTTCTTATGTTATGTACACGGCATATAGTGCTCTATTATTTACTTACATAACAAGAAGAGTTTCCATACCGCCATTCGACAGTCTCGATTCCTTGACAACTAAAACTAATTACAAAATTGTTACTTTGAAGGGTTCCGTTGGAGATATTGCATTTAGCAAGGTATATTGATTAAGATGTGCTTAATAATATTAATATATTATATACTATTTACATATTAATTTAATTAATTTCTCATATTATTCATCAAATCATTTAGAAAATCTTTGAATTATATCGAATGGATACATGTTTAACTGCCCAGCAAACATTTTCTGCAATTACAAATGTGGTAACAAATTATGTTTGCCGGAAGGTCGCAAATGGAAAACATACTTTATTGCAATTCTGTTAGCACACTTCCGTCAATATGCAACATTTTCACCGTTCTATTGTCAGATCTGCTCTAATGTTGTCGTCAATTTGACTGTGGAATATGTTCGTCAGATTTGGTTCACATTGGAGACCAACTGAGGACACAGTAGGCTCTGGCTTTGGCATTATAGTTCCGCTGACATTTGTTTCGCATTTGGCAACATCCCACAACCAAAATGTTTGCTGGGTGCGTAACGATGTTTTATGCATTTTTGTATTACGCATGCTTGAATGTATCACAAGAGAAATTTATAGGTAAACTTTTCTTCAACGTTTGTACAAATAAGAACGTCAGAACGCTTAGCAATAGCATCAACGACGAAGGAAATGCATACACTGGTATGTTCCTCGCAAAATGAGAAATATGCTATATATCAAGGACAAGACGAGTATCTAACAACAGGGAGTATCATATGCTACTTGATGCCGATTGGAGAAGCTTGTTCTAGCATTTGGATGGGTTCCGGCATCGTAAAGAATTTCAAATACAAAAGAACGATGGATTTGGGGTAACGAAGAGAATGTCTGCAACAATTATAATATAATCACGTAATGGTGACTTGATACGTAATAATAATACAATTTTTATGATTAGGATACTCAAATTAAGGGAAGTTGGACTGTTACGCGCAATAGGCAATCATTGGCGGGACCAAAAAGCTACATTTAATTTCGAAGATATACAGTATCAGATTGAGATGCAGCAAGTTTCTTTAGTAATTGCACTGGCATGCATCGGGGTGATGATTGCTCTCATTATCTTCATGATTGAAAATATCGTGTTTATTTATAAAATCAGGCATTCCAGATTATTTTTATCATGATGATGAACGTATGGTGTAAAGAGAGAAGAAAAGGAGAAAGTTTACTTGCTCAAGTAGAATGAGCGCGGGTTAAGTAAATACAAAAAAATATATATATAAAACTTTAAGAACATTAATGTGTGTAGTTTGCTAAAATAGTATTATTATTTATAATAATATATAATAATAATAGAATTATTATATATTATTTGATTGCTAAAATATGAATATATTATATTAAGCTGCAATATATGTATTTAATACTTTAATGCTTAATCACAAAATATACACGATATTAAAACAATACACGTTTATTCCACGTATTCACGCAGGTTGCGCTACATCCTTTGGCGCGTCCTCCACCAGCGTAGTTTCCACGGGAGCCGGTGCGGTGGGTTCAGGCTCCGGTTTCTTTTGCGGCATGACATACGTGCCCTCAGCTATGTCCGTCGGAGTCATCCAAGACGGTACGATCTTATCGTGAATTCGCCAAGTGCCGTACTCGTTGGCCAGATGCCTTTCGAACACTAAGTATTCCAATACATCCTTCTTGAGAATCTCGCTTCCCTGCATCAAGCGGCCGAATCTGTCGTATACCGCCAGTATCTGCAACAGGAAAACAATCCTTTGCTGTGATTCTTGCAAAAAGGTCGATAAATAAATAATCAAAAAATAAATTATCGGACTTGTTGCGTGTGGAACCGGACGGTGAGTTGCGCGTAAATGTTCTCCTTCGTTATTAAATCTGTCGTTCTGCCGTGCACGATGCGCGCTGGCTCCAAAGACTCCAAAAACTTCCAGTGTATAGTCTTGTTCCTCAAATTGTGCGTCATTTTCTGGGAATGCAAAAATTATCAGGATTATTGTCATATAATAATAATAATAACTTCCATAAATGTTCGACTATATTTTAAACTTACAGGATACGCATTTTCTGTAATATATTGTAATAACTTCTCCTTATCTTGGCTGAAATATAAAAAAAATATTCTGTTTAATACTAGGCAAGTGAGCAAAGAAGATCTATTCTGCTCAGTAGATTGTTCGTAACTTAAAAATTTATAATATTGTTACGTCTCTTATTATGAAGATAACATGTAAAAGTATTATATTACTTACGCAGCTAGAGCTTCATGCGCCTGTTTATAAATCTCTAGGGCTTCCTCTATGAAATAAGATGTCTTAAATGTGTCATCAAACGACTTAATTTTTCTGATAGCCCTAAAAGATTTGCTTTTCTTCTCAATATATGTAACCTTTTGCTTTACCCCCTGTTCGAATCATGAAATAAACAATTAGGGAATGCTTTTTAACGTACCCAATATTTTACATCCTACACTTTGCAGAACTGTATTACAAAAATATTATGAAGCTAATAAAGATAGGAGGCATACCTCTTTCGTAATGACAGAATATTTCCCATCTCCCTCGGGAACAACATAGGGTTCAAAAATCATAGGGGTGCAGCTTATGTATGCTGTTCTCTCTTGCCAAGGTTTCTGTGGCAGGAAACCAAATTCTTTCATACGCGATCGTAACTGTTCGGTGGTCATTTTAGTGGGATCATCCTTCTCCTTATCGAACTTCGGCAGTTTCACTTTGATAACTTTAGCTGCTCTTAGTTTCTTCCATTTCGGATTCCAATGTTTCTGAATAGATCTGACTTGTGTCAAGTTATTGGGGTAATTGGTAGCGCTAAACACTGCTGGGAGATTGCTCTGAAATAGATTTCATTTCGACATCCTTTATGTTTTTTCTGACATTTTGCGATATAAACAACCGTCTCGCAAAACATCACGCGTCTACATCTTTCTTCTAATTTACAACGTTTTAAAATTAATTATTCAAACGAAATACTTAGAGATACGTTATTGAAGCAAATGGAGCTGACTTGTAAGACGGTTTTAAAAACTTGTTTTAGCAAAAAGAAATCAAAAATTTGTCAAGACAAATTTTGAACACACAAAGAAAAATTAAATATTATTGCAGGATTCATTTACAAAAATGAGATTTATACCATACCTGTATACATTTTCCGTAGTTAAACACCGGACTTATATATCTTAATAACATTTTTTAGGATCTATGCGCTGCAAAACTTTACAATAAAAAAGCAGAAGTTGTTGCACCAACTATGTATATCCGTTATTGTTTCTATCAATTTTATAATTTTATTTTTGTCTCCTTATTTCGTAGTCATGTTTCAGGTTATATCATGCTTAATTCACCATTCGCACATCGTCCGTGAGAATTAAGTACAATAGAAGTGCAACATCGATGTCAGGCGTTGATATGACCGCGGCTCAGTCCAGTTGGTGCTTCAAATGCTTCAGAGCACTTTCTTTACATAGGAGAAAACTTAACCTCGTATAACCAAAACTGTCGTACGTGTGAAACTCTTAACGTGAACTTTTACGTACATCTACGTACGTAATTCTTTTTAAAAAGTGACATCACAAATGACGTGAATTCTAAGTTATTCTGAACGAAGGAATATATATATATATATATTAACTTAAGACATTATTTAGAAAATAAGAACGAAGAAAACCACCAATGCTGTGCGGAGTGAAACGGCTTTTGAACAGTTCTGCAATTCGCTGTATAAATTTTCAATTAGGTATCTAAGAGATATGTAAAATATGTAACAAATTAATTAAAACTTTCCCCAAGCGTGCAGGAGATTTGAAAAGTCCGAGATTAATATATCTGAATTATCTTGTATTTTACCCTTTTTATTAAAATTTCATTAAATTCGTTAAAAATTTAATTTTATTAAAATACATGTTCCGATTTTATTGCTCTCATTTGATTATTATTTTTTACTGAGCACGCGTATTTTTCTACTCAGAAAATACTTGCCACAGAACCATGTCGGTCACAGTGGATCCCATGATTGAATCAGAGATAAATGTAAACAAGAGGCCCATGTTAGACGACGGTAATGACAACGAGGCCAAAATACAGAAAACAGAAACAGAGACCGTGCAAAGGATTAAGAGGAAAAATCATGCTATGATGCTCAGTTACCTCGGTAAAGATTATTATGGCATGCAAAGAAATCCTGGTATGAAGACCATCGAGGAGGATCTGGTCGCTGCCTTGTTAAAGGCGGACTTGATAACTAGTGAGCATTTTGAGAATATCCGTGCAATTAATTTCCAAAGGGCTGCACGTACGGACAAGGGTGTCTCGGCGATTAGGCAGATTGTCTCGTTAAAGCTGCGTAAGATGCATATTTTAATAATATTATTTCTAGTTTATTTTTTTATTTAACAATTGCATTACAATGACTTTTATTTCACTATTGTGTTTAGTAAAATCCAAGACTCGATATTATTAAATTTAAAAAGCAGGAACGAACTTTCTATTTAATTGAAAAATTTTCTACTAAATTTTCCAGCGGAAAATCCCGACAAGGCAGTAATAAACCAGCATCTGCCCGACGTGATCAGGGTATTCGGAATAAAGCGAGTGACGAAGGGTTTTAATAGCAAAAATCAGTGCGACGCTCGCACTTACAGATATGTCATTCCTTCCTTCGCATTTGCACCAGAGGATCCGAGCCTGCTTAAACTTGGAGAGGAAGTCAGCGAGGATGAGAGAATCAAACAGGTGTCGGTTGTCGATGGCAAACCGTACACCGATTACAGATTATCTCCGGAATCTTTGAACGAACTGAACTCGATTTTGAAGCTCATGGAAGGCACTCATAATTTTCATAACTTCACGTCGAAGACGTAAGTAAGTTTTAATTCGCGTTCACTCGGCTGCCCAAACTCTGAAGCGTACTCTTTCACTCGTTTAGGAAACCTTTAGATCCGCGCGCGCGGCGCTACATAATTAGCTTCAACTGCGTGGAGACCTTCGTTTCGAACGGGCTGGAATTCGCGGTGCTGGAGGTCAAGGGGCAGAGCTTCATGTTGCATCAAATTCGGAAAATGGTCGCGCTTGTAATCGCGGTCGCGAGGAACCTCGTGTCCAAGGAGAAGGTTAACGAGGCGTTCAAAATGGACAAGCTCGAGATACCGATCGCACCCAGTCTAGGTCTATGTCTGTGTCATGTAAGGAAATTTTAGCGCGTTGTTGTTATTGTATTAAATTTAAGAAATGAAATAATTCATTATTTAGAATAGAAATTAATATCTGAAATATTGTTTTATATTTTTTTATATGCAATATCTAATTAGAATAGCGTCTAGAAACGGTGAATACATATTGTGCAGGTACATTACGATAATTATGGGAAGAGATACGGCGCGGACGGCCTGCACGAAACGCTAGACTGGAAAGAGTGCGAAGAAGAAGTGGAGAAGTTTCAGAAGCAATACATCATGCGACACGTGGTGGATACCGAGATTTCAGAGCAAACGTATCCTTTCGGATGAATCATACCTTCTAATAAATTTTTCCTCGCATTTACCTTGACTAACGTTACCTAGGACGTTGAAATGGGTAGCAAATCTGCCCGAATATTCGTTCAGTAGTATCGACGAAATTTGTGAGGATGTTGACGAAAAAGAAGAAACGGTGGACTACATTTAGGCCTTTTAGCATTTCATTGTTTGTAAAATATAAAAATTTATGGTACCTCTGTATCAAATACACCGAGAGAGAAACATTAAAAAAGAAATTTTTTAATTATCGTTAAAATTTCCTTGAACGTATTATTTTATAATCATAAGTTTGCTATAGCCTCAAGATGATTGCAAATGACTCTGTAAACAGCAGCAGTGACGTCAAAATTCTTTCAACCGTACATCCTGTAAAAACGTGCGATGTACCTTTCTCGTAAGAATTCTGTGAATCGAATCGATTATCTGTGCACGCGCACTATCGTGTTACTCGCCGATTTGTTTGTTAAATTAGATAAATCTGCTTGTGCAAGAATCGAACGTACACAGCACGTAATTTCCCTGCGTTCGCACACGCACGTATGTACGTATAGAAGTGACGCACACGAGAACTGTGACGGCTTCGTCGACTCGTTGGGTAATTCCAGTCTCGTGGCAGCCAGTATATCCAGTGGATCTCGATGTAAATGCCGTTCGAGCTGAAGACGCGGACGGCACTCCTGCTGGCTCCTCGTCACGGAATATTTTATTATGTGGATTATTAAGCGAATCACTGCTCTATTAATAATAGTCTACGGTAAGTGAAAATCTCATTATTATGTCAATTGTTTATATATGCAGCAAGTAAGAAATTGTATCGTGAGAAATGTAAAATTATAACTTTTAGGGCAATTCTTAGAGACATTTTTTATTTACCAATAAAAAATAAATATGCGTAGTATTACGTTTAGGGTTTATTAAGATTACGGTTGCATTTGCATAAATTTCGTGAGGCGTGTTATTGATAAAACAATAATGTTCCAAAATAATAAATAAATTTCAAAGATAATAAAATAATTGTAATTGAGAGCAGTCGAGAAATTTAGTTAGCGACATTTCGTTAGTGCTATTTTAGTGTCACTCTAAACTCATTAGCGTATTTTAATTTTGTTCAGGTTCTAGATATTACAACACATCAATAGAATTAATACAATTAGAATGTGCGCCTGAAGAGAATTTTATAATATCAGAATCACTTAAATTATTAATATATAATTTATGATATACTGCTGAATTTATATATTTTTATTTTAAGTGAATGTTTATCTGCGAATGAGGAACAAAGAGGAAGATAATCGGTAGAATTCTTTTTACTATAACTTGTTTTTATTTATTATGTATCTGGCACGTATTTCGTACTACATGTATTAAATCTTTGTGATATGTCTGCATCGTAGAGTTTAAGAGATTCGCAAAGTATCATCGTAATCTCAGCCAGTTCTAGAAACCAGTTTGCCGACCTTGAACCCCGACAATAAAAATCTATCTTGCTTAATACGCGTTTGCTTATATTGGTAGATAATAAACGAAAAAAATATACGAATATAACGATATATCTCATATTTTTCTTACTTATTGATATTTTCCTTATTGCTGGCTAATATGATTTATCTCCGTGCATGTACTCTCTTTATTGTAACAAAATGATAATGGCAAAATGATGGCGAACGTACATTATGGGACACAATATTCGCTCTCTTCAGAAAGTCATTCACAATTATAGGGTGGTAAAAAATAAAAATATGTTTATTTAATCATCATATAAGTATAAATATGTATATTTCGAACGGGTAGACTAGGGTACAAATTAACGTATCTACAATCGCGTACGCATTTTTACATGTGCGGATTCGCGTTCGTTTTACTCTGCCTCTCACAAGGGAAGGTTTTTAAGTGTTACACTCGGATTTCAAAAATTTTTTGCATGCAGGTAGGGAGGTCCCCAAATAGAAGAAAAAAATAAAAGTAGCGGTCCAAATGTATATTTGCGCGCTACGTGCGCAATTTTCGATGTTAGGTTAATTACTCAAAAATGCTATTTTCAATCGAATTCTTTACATTTTTTATTTCACCTAATGCACATTTATATTGCTTTAAATAATTTTGTGTGTGTGTGTGTATGTGTGTGCGTGCGCGTATGTGCTTCTGTGTGCGTGTGTGTACTTGTGTGTGTGTTTAGAAAATACGAACGTCTAATGTAATCTCGTGCCGCGCGAGCACAGTGCGTATAAAAGGCCCATTGCTCAAAAATGGTATTTGCATCGTAACTTTTTTAATTTTTTACTGCAACTGCCAATGCACACAATTTGGAATAATTGTACATTGCGCAAATCGTAGTTTGCTCTTTCTGCGTGATTTATTGTATGCGACTTTAAATAGATTTGATCAGAATCCATAACGAGGACATAAAAGATCTGGTCAAGGGAGGTTTTTAATTCTTTCAGTTTTAATTTTGGTTTTGATTTCTTTTTAAAGCGTTGTGCATTAGGTGAAATAAAAAATGTAAAGAATTCGATTGGAAATAGCATTTTTGAGTAATTAACCTAACATCGAAAATTGCGCACATAGCGCGCAAATATGCATTTGGGCCGCTACTTTTATTTTTTTCTTCTATTTGGGGACCTCCCTACTTGCATGCAAAAAACTTTTGAAATCCGAGTGTAACACCTAAAAACCTTTCCTTATCAGTGCTCTCGAAAGCTATCCTTTGTTATTTTCGACTGTCTCTCTCCGAAACAATAATAAGCCTCTCTCCAATAGAATAGCCGATCATTTGTCCTAGCCTTATGTATCTCGTGTAAAGGTACAACTTCATGCTGTCGCTCGTCGCTCATTTTCAGCGACAAAACAGGTCACGTGATCAAAATTAACGCTGGATATTCGTCAATTTTGATCACGTGACCTGTTTTGTCACTGAAAATGAGCGACGAGCGACAGCATGAAATTGTACCTTAACACACGTATTATAACAGGCACATACATTTATACATTAGATCAAAACTATTTGCCACAAACTTATTGTTATAAAATATATTTTAGAGAACTTTTCCTAAATAATTTATATAAATATATAGCTTTGCCTTATTTTTAAAACATGTATTTCGTAATTAAACTTTAAGTTCGACCTCAATTACTATTTATAACGCACGTATCTCTATCCCAAAAACTCAAAACTAGTTTGAAAAATAAATATATAAAACACGTTAAATAGCGCAAGCTGATATTAGCCCATTATAAATAAACAGTTTTTTATAAAATTCAAAGAAATCGTATCATTAAAAGGACACAATATTATAGCAGATATTATAGTTGACAAAAAATACAAGTTCTTCAAGTTTTGTACGTTTTCGCTCTTATAAGATAGATTTAAAGTATAACTTTCGAGATACTATATATATTCTTATCGATTGACGAATGGGATTTTAATTTGAAATAACTGCAATAATAATAAACTATAATAATAAAAAACGAAGTAATAGAATATTGAAGATACATGATCCGTTTCATATTCGAAGCCTTGTCACATATTCAAATTTCAGATAAGCCAAATGGAAGATCAATTAAATCGTGAAAAAAGCTCAGCTTCAGTAATAAATATAAGTTTTTACAGAACCGATGTGCGGATTTAAAATCGATGGAGGTATTCACGTAATATAAAAAAAATAATACAATTTTAGAACTCCAATCGCACGCCTATGCTAAATTCATTGACATATATTTAATTGAGACATACATGTTTGACATTTTAATTATACGACATACCGAATTTAATTTAATTATATTGTTGTATAATTAAAATGTCAAATGTATATGTCTCAATTAAATATAATGTCAATGAATTTAGCATAGGCGTGCGATTGGAGTTCTAAAATTGTATTATTCTTTTTATATCGAATTTAACTATACAACATATCGAAAAAACTTGATTTTTTTACACAAAAGCACGCAATTGTTTATATTGCTAATCTCCATCATCAATATCATGAACGAAATAGACTGCAGCCAGAAATACAGTGATCTTAGACACAATTCCATCCACACCATGGCATAATCAACATCATCAGTATAATCACCATTTGCTTTGTCACAGTTCCATTCATGTCGCAGCAACATGGTGTGGATGGAATTGCGTCTAAGATCACTGTATTTCTGGCTGCAGTCTATTTCGTTCATGATACCAGCAATGACATCTGGTAAATTATCAGAATTATCAGAAGCAAATAATCCTTCTTGTGGCAACAACCTTAATCTAATCGTGTTGAAGAGAAAATATAGTCGCACGGTGATAAATCCGGCGAATAGGATGGCTGAGATAAAACACACACACTTGTTTCTCAGCCGAAAATTTGCGTACATCGATGGTGTCGAGTGATCGATCAAGCAACAAATAAAATCTTGGTATTTGTTTTGGCTCCTCACCTTCATAGTCTGACCTCTAGGAAATGATACACTGCCACACAAGCGACATACGTCCAGGCGGTTCAAGGCTGTAACCATTTCTCTTCTTCTTCTATCGTATTTGTCGTAAGGCATTCCTTATACAATAGGATGCCTCCCGAATCGTAGAAACAATAAACAACTGGGAACACCTGTACATCAGCTTGCCCTTGCTCCTGTCTCGACGTTCCTGGCGTGTATGAAGACCTCCTCTGTAGCATTACGGGTTTGGGAAACCATAGCTCGCATCCCACGATAAGTGTACCTAGCAAACACAAAGTAACGGGTAATATACGTGATTAGTTATAATTCCCCACTCATTAATATAAATACAACATAACATACGTGTTATGTAACAATTACATTGTTGAGTGGGAAATTATAACTAACATATGTATATTACCAGCTGTTACTTTGTACCCAGGAATCTGGGATTTATCCTGCACGTGTCAATAATGTCCGTGCAATGATCGATCGTAGCGTGCCTGCTTTTGTCCTCTGATTAGCTTGCGTGGCACGACACGGCCATATATAGATTTCAGTTTTATTAATTTCAGGCAAAATGTATTTAAGTTCAGTGTTGGTTAGGGAAAGTTCGTTTAGCAGCAAACCATGCAACTGACTTATTGCGAGCATGAACTTCACGTTCACGGCCGTCGGCGACTTTGTCTTTAATTATTTAATTTAGTACTTTAATTTAGTACACGGTAACCATCAATACTGGTATAGGTGCTTTGTTGTGTTTAAAACCCGTGTACCAGTTTTTAATCGTTTTAATCGAGGATGCGCCGCTTGCAATTTCGTAAGCTTGTTGTATCAATTTGTATCTGTCGACGCCACACCTAATTTAGCACAAAGTTTTATGTTCGCACGTTGCTCGTCTGTGATTACTACTGGACGACCTCTGACATGTTATCGCGAATGATTCACTGCCGAACTTCTTGCTTGATTTGAAATTATGACGGATAGTACGGGATATATATACAGGGTGTCCCATTTTATATTTGTCAGTAAAATATTTCGATACGACGTCGTTTCAGAGAAAAATGTTTCAGACAAAAGTTATATGGCTTCGAGGGGGCAAGATGATGATATTCTCAATTTAATTGTAGATGGCGCCACTTTCGAGATTTCATCATGGCAGCCATTTTTTAAATGGAAGTCGATTTTTCTCTCTAAGTGAAAGTTGTAACTGATAATGAGACGAATACAACGGTTTTTTGTTTTTTGAAATTGGATCATTTTTCAGTGAGTTACAGCGTTCCAAAGTATACTGTTTTATAATTTAAGTATACACATAAACCAAATCTTGTATCGAAAAATTTATAGTAAATCAAGCACCCCAATTGTGAGAGGCAAGGGGACTCACATTAATAAAGCACCCCGAAGGGAACAGAAACCTACTACGTCCACGCCGTTGTTCCTGGGTAGCGCTAAAAGTAGGATAGTTGATAGAACGGTACACTTTGGGTAATGCAAATGCCGGCAGTATTGTAACTTGTAGTTCTCATAACTCGAATAATATTTAACGAAAAAATACTTTATTATAGTGTTTTGAAAAGCTCTCGAGGTAAGCTACAAGACTGTATAATGAGAAATAAAGAGATCCATTAAAAAAAAGTTAACCTTCACATAAACCTTGACAGGTGCACCCAAGGTCAAATCAGTGGCAGCATCTTATGTCCCCCTTGAAGTCATAAAACTTTTGTAAGAAACATTTTTTGATCTCGTAATCTCGCTTGAAGATTTAAAGCAACGAATTACTAATTCAGTTACTGAGATGCAACAAAATTTTCAGGAATGTCGTACTGTAACAAATTCTGTACTACGTCGATGTCTAGCTTGTATCGATGTGCAAGGACAACATTTTGAAATGCGTCACTAAATCGTTGCGTAGATAATTGTTATTTTTGTGAAAAAATCCGTTGTTACTTATCTCATATTTCTTTTCAATATCGGTTTATAACTTTGTAATAAAGCATTTCTAAGCAAACTCGATATAAGAATTTTTTCTTATTTCCACTAGTAGAATATGCTCCCGCAGTTTGTCGGTTAAAACCCGGGACACCCTGTATAAGCTAAAGTATCACTCTCAGGCGTAAGATAGCGCTGGTAATTTCGGCGGAATAGAGACCCGGTTGAGATTATTCGACGTTACAAAGTTTACTAACATATTTTGCTGGACTTTGCTGGACTGGAATGTCACAAACATTAATATATAGCCAATCGTTATTATAATTGGCGTTCTTACATCATAAAAGATTCACGCATCACATAAGCGCGCGCGCTGTATGAACATCAAAAATGATTTCCAGTAATGTGCATGTTATTGCAGAAACTGTCGACAGAATTAATTAAAATTAAAATAATAAAAAAATTAATTAAAATAATAAAGTAAGGAAAATCAGATTATTTTTATGATGTAATAAAATAATATATCTTTCGGGGATTTCACAGTGTGTGCTGATTCCGGATATGCGCAAACTAATGATACCTGCGAGTAAGTGTTCGTGCGTTACATTAATCCGCTCTAACATAATGTGATCCAACAAATAAAGAAATATATAAATAAATATTTAATCAATTTTACTGCTCGCACAGATTAGAGCAATTTCGATGCTACGACGGACAGTGCATACAGAGCGACTTGTTGTGCGACGGTATAATCCATTGTGACGATCAGTCCGACGAGACGGAAAGGGAGTGCAAGAAGCCGGAGATTATCTGCCCCGATTACGCTTTCCGGTGCAACTACGGCGCCTGTGTGAACAGGAATTCTCTCTGCAACGGGGTGGCGGACTGCGCCGACAACAGCGACGAGACGCAGCCGCGATGCAAGTCCGCAGGCTCGAACAACCAGACGGTCTTGTGCAAAGTGGACGACTTTACGTGCAACAGCGGGCAATGCATATCCGACGTCGCTCTGTGCGACGGAACGCGGGACTGCGCGGACGGATCCGACGAGACGTTCGAGCGATGCAGACTAATACCGTGAGAATAATTCTTCAATTCTTCTTTTGCCTCCTGAAAACATGACTCTGGACCCAGTGATGCCAGAAACGGGATGCGGTAGCTTTGGGTAGGGGATGGAGTGGGGATGGTTTCTCCACGAGCCGACATTACCCATAGATAGTGCGCGGCGCGAAACCATCCCCGCTCCATCCCCCACCCAATGCTACCGCATCCCATTTCTGGCATCACTGTCTGGATCGATGATTTATCTTTGCAGCTGCGCCGCGACAGCTTTCCGTTGCAACTACGGAGCCTGCATAGACGGCGATCTGCTGTGCAATGGGGTATTCAACTGCGCCGATAGATCGGACGAAGGTCCGGAGAAATGTGGAATCACGTGGCCGTCGTTGCCGACGGTAACGACGACGACAACGTCACGGTCGGTGACGCCAACGCCAACACGACCAACAGTATCGTTACCTCCTCTGAACGACGACAAGTGCAGGGCACCTCCGCAACCGCGGAATGGTCGGTGGAAGTTACATCAGTCGCTGTGTCCAAGTGGCCAGGATTGCGACGTCGCGGAAGGACGGGAGTTAAATTTGGGATCTCGCATTGTCTACTCTTGCAATCCAGGATACAGACTAAGAGGTTTTGCCGATGTGTCCTGCACTTACCAGGGAATATGGCTCACCATACCGGTTTGTACAGGTACTGAAATGACAATTACATGGTCTTTAGGAGCACCGTGTATATGTGACTTAACAATAATATTTATAATAATATTTATGAAGAATAATATTTATTAATATTTTATATTTATAAATTACTAGAGGAAAGTCCCCGATTATGAGATACCATATCGATTTTGCCGAATGTAAGGAAATCTATAGGCAGAATTTTAAAATGTAATACGTTATCTTGAAGAGAATTTAATAAGCTTTAGGTTGGTGAAATGAAAAATCTAATTTAAATGTTATTTTTTCTGAAAATTAAAAAAATTTGAAAAAAGAGCTTTACGCAAGATCGCGAAAGTGTGCTCCTAATATAAGATACCTCGAGAAATCGGTGTTAAAAGTGCAAAATACATCAGTATTGCAATTAAAAAACTTTATTAGATAGTTTTATAAAAATATTGCTGCCACAGCCTTCGCCAAATCTTCACGATTCCACTGTCGACGCTTCCTCGTTTCTCTAACCTCCATAGTCAGATTCTATAACAATTAAATACACAAAAATTCGTAATATAAATTCGTATTAACTTTTCTTTAACCTTAAGTAGTATTTTCTTTCTTTTTATTACACTACATAATCTTCATATTCGAGCAATAATTATCTCATATTAAGAGTACCCTGAATATCTCATTATACGAGCCACGCGCCTAGCGGTTCCGCGATCATGAAATCCAACCTCTACAATAAGCAATTCAACAAATCGCGTATTTTCCTGTTACTACGATTCTACTCTATCATTGCATACTGAATTTATTGCCAACCATTTCTTTATTATATAATAAACAAGGTTTAAAGACTTACCTCAAGTTCCTTTGACATGTTCACAATTTCACAAACCTTTTCTTGCAAAGGTTAAACGCAATAACGAACAATGAATTTTTCACTAAATACATTTTACACCAAGAGTAATAAGTTCATGGTGAAACTAACAGATGGTGCTCACTAGTTTAGCAGAAACCCCATTATCTCATATTAGGAGCATATCTCATAATAGGGGATTCTCCTCTATTTATAAATAAAAATAATATTTATAAATTTCCGGATATCTAAATAATAATAAGAAAATAGAAAATCTCACTTGCAATCGAAATCTCGATGTTCATTTACGTATGCAAAATATTTTTTGATAGAAATACACTGCAAAGGTCTAAGTACCCCGTCGACTGAGGCTAGATGCACGTACAATGACGAGTGGGTGCCCTGCGAGACTCCGGTTTTACCAAGAACCAACGCGAGACTGTCCTGCCGAAACAGCTATCGACGTGAAAGTACCCTGCTCTCAACACGGCGGGACTTCGTGAGATGCAACGCGAACGGTCAATGGGAGCCAGAGCCCATACGATGCATTCCAGGTCCGGTTATAGTAATAAACGTTTACCTTAACAATACTCTCACGTTGCAAAACACTTTGGACAGAAGTAATGTTACGCGCATTGAAGTTTTGAACGATAAAATTGTCATACACACGAACGTCGAGGAAGCAAATTATCCGGACGCGGACGTTAACGTACCGACGACGGCAGACAGTGATTCGGTAACGCAAGAGACTTGGTTGTGGCCATAAAAAAAAATTACGAAACAGTAGCAACTTATAAGTGGCGCGATTTCGAATAATTTTACTTTTTGGAATAATTTTCCATTGGTACGCGCACGCGGAAATTATCTCACTGCAACGCTGCACGTGTACTGTGCCATCATTTCTATTGAGATAATTCACAGCAGTGCCTTTACCAAAGAAGCTTTAAAGAAAAGTAGTATTAAAACATTCCCAGCCCTGTACATAAATCTAGATATTATTAAATTAAATAGACTACATTTACAATAAATTTATTCGAATCTTTCTTCCGTACGAATTCGACCTGCCAATCTTTTCTCCCCCGTCCCATCGATCGCGAAGCTGCAACGAACGATGACGCGCGATAAAGTAATGGTCACTGTGAATTATCTCCTTCTTTCACGTATAAAATTGTCTCATCACGTCGACACGATTTCTCCAACCGGGACGCACGTGTTGCAGTATGCGGCGTGCCGCCTGCTGACGTTACGCCGCTCATTATAAACGGTAGCCGAGCTAACATCACCGAGTTCCCGTGGCACGCCTCGTTGTACCTCGATTACCCTGACCAGCCGAAGATGTTCTTCTGCGGATCGTCTATCGTCACAGAGAAGCTTCTGATAACGGCGGCTCACTGCGTGTACGACGAAAACACCCGACAAATAATCGACGCCACGAAGGTTCACGTGGTGACGGGAAACGTTTTTCGCGACTACGACTCCCCCTTGCACGATCCGCGTCTCGTCAGGAAGAACAGGGTTTGTGCATGCGACACAGCCGATCTGCATGCATGCGGTGCAGTCTAAACTCGAGGTGCTCAAATGTTTCTTTTTATAGGTGAAGAATATTTATATTACGTGCAATTATCTAGGACTTATCGGGAATTATGTCTGGGATATCGCGATACTGGAGCTCGAACAGCCGTTCGTGCTGTCGGCCTGGCTGGTTCCCGTGTGCATAGACGATTCCGGCGATTACGCCGTGCTGGAAGCGGGCTCTTATGGAAAGGTCGCGGGATTTGGTAGGACCGCGACCGGTCCGACCAGTGCGATCCTGCAGTCCTTAACAGTACCATACGTTCCGTTCAACCAGTGCAAATCTGCAAGTATAAGCGCTCATACGGAACAGTACCTGACTACCGATAAATTTTGCGCCGGCTACAGGAATGGTTAGTGAAGAGAGAGAGAAAGAAAGAGGGAAGATCATTGACATTGATGAAGAATTGAATTAATTTTGTTGTTCTAAATTAATCAGAGATACACTTGCAATAATCTACTTCAGTGAAATCATGAAAAATTTTTTAAAAATTAAATTAAATTTAAAAATTTTTTAATTAAATTAAATTTTAAAATTTTATAAATTTAACAATATTATTCCAATATTTTAGAAGTGGCGGAAAGTGAGATTACAACTTACTCCACGTATTTCAGGATCCTCCGTGTGTGACGGCGACAGTGGCGGCGGATTAGTCTTTAAAACTGACGGTCTGTGGTTCTTACGAGGCATCGTGAGCGTCTCCCTCGGCACGATAAAGGAGGGCGGCAGCATTCGTTGCGACAACAACTTATATTCCTTGTATACAAAAATATCCAGTCACATTGCGTGGATACAAGAAGTCATCTCATCGATAGAACGGAATATGCCGTATTCACCGTGTCCAAATAGGCCTTGAAGTTAATGAAGCTTCGACATTTGCTGACGGGAACACCACCCGTTGTGTTCATTCATTATACTTACGAACAACCGTGAAAGTGCATATCATTATCTGCACCCTTTGTTGTACGATTGTATAATCGTGTTGCACTTTTGTTGGAACAATTAGAGACTTGAAGAAATAGTTACTTTTATATGTGATAAATATTGAGATTAATTTTACTGTTTCTGAATAGTTCTTAATAATATTGCCATTAGACTATTAACTTCAGAGATTCTTATCGCTTTAGTGAGTATCGACACAGCAGGACAACGCAAAAAATTAAACAAAAATAAATCTACTTGTCATACTTAAAATTTTTCAACTATATTAGATTACAAAATGCTTATTTAAAAATCGTGAGACTCTATTTATATATATACATACAATATACATCTATATCTTATATATCTTTCATTAAATAATTAATAGCCGCAGTAAAATCCTTTCAAGAAACAACGGAGAGGTGACTATAATTTCAGTCAATTTGTTTAATTGCGGATATAATTGATCGCTGCAACTTACGAGCCCTCGGAGCCCTCCAATACCTTTTTCTTACGAGGTGACACCGCAGCTACGTTTCTGCCAGGTGACACTAGACCTGCATTAAGCACACATCATTTCATTTGAATTAATTTTGTTGTTGTAAATTAATCAGAGATACACTTGCAATAATCTACTTCAGTGAAATCATGAAAGAAAATTTTTTAAAAATTAAATTTAAAATTAATCTAATTTTAAATTAAAATTAATTTAATTTTAATTTTAAAATTTCATTATTATTTTGTGCGAAATATACGTACATAAAATAATGAATCGTTAATAAGGACTTCTTACCTTCCACGCACAAGTCCTTCAAGCGTCGTTCCAATTCCTCAACTTCCAGCTTGTTTGTTTCAAGAACTGGAGGAACCGCAGGTAGACTCGCCGCGTCCTCGTCCTCGTCCTTCAGCAGTTCCGCCAACTCGTTCTCCAGTTCGGTTTCGGAGTCCGCGTTGGTCAACGTCTCGGATAAGATCGAATCGATTTCCTTGTTCTCCTCCAAAGCCTAGTTGAAAAATAGTAGATATTAAAAGACAATAGGTAGCAAACAAATAGATACTAATACGCATTGCATCCCACTACCTACCTCATTAATATCATCCATGACGTCCTTCACGTCGTACTCGGTCAAGCCATCCTGGCCCATTTTCTTCAACACGTCGGAGCCGGTCTTATAAGCGGAGAGCACGGCGGAATTCGAGTGCGCGTCCTCGATGTTGGTGATGAGGGTGCGCAGATTGGCAAGCGCCTGCGCGCGCTTCTCTATGGTCCTCTCCAGCTCCATTTTCCGCCTTAGGCGCGTCTTCGCCATCTGGCGCAGCTCCTTCGCCAGGTACGACTTCGCCTCGTTCACGATATTGAGCTTCTCCTGCTCCATAAGCTCGATCTCCTTGCTCAGCCTGCTCTCCTGCTGCAGCAGCTTGTACATCCCTTCCTCCACTAGCGTGACCTCGCTCGCTGCCTGCGTAGAAATTTTCACGAGCAGTTCGCTGTTCGGGTTGGAGCTCTTCTTGAAGGTCACCCTCCTCCTACGTCGCAACCACTGCAACACCAATCGCACTGTATTCTCCGAAATCTGCTTCTTCGTTTTGCCGTTGCAGTATTCCGTTATCTCGGGGAGGGAGTATAACGCAGTGTCCTTCTTGGTCTCGGCGATGGAGAGAATAACGTCACCCAATTCCTGCACGATTCTCAGGTATATGTATCGTATCTCCGTGTTACTTGTGTTCGGGCCCACTACGTAGCTCTTTACTTTGGAGAAGGACCAACTAATTGGTTTCTTCACGAACACATCAATCGACCATGCTGTCCACGTTTCGCATGGCTCTTTGAAAAAATCAGTCTCCTGAATTATCTCATTGTTCCTAGAAAATGATCATTTTTGTTACAATAATTTGCCGGCACTAGTAAAATTTTTACAAACTCGATATGAAAAATGTAGGAATACCTGAGGAGCTCTTCGATCACGGTAACCAGACAGAGAGGTCGACAGCCTTTTCTCCTGAAAGCTTCGCTTAAATCGACGACGGAGAAACTACATTGCATGGTGTGCTTCAGCCATTCGTATATCAAGTCATTCCAGAACTTGTACTTGGAGATCCAGTCCTGTGGATTTGCGGATTTACTACGGAAGGGTGAGAACAATGCGCTCATCCTCTCCTCCTGGTTCCAACATTCCGGTAGTTTTTCTGCTGGCAGTGGCGAATTGTCACCGACACTGGTCTCCACCATTTCTCTTTTGTTAATTTTGTCTTGACACTTGTGAAGTCAATCCGGTAAAATCTCACGGACACCACCTACATATCGTCTCTCAAGTTAGATAAAAAAATAGTCGAATTGAATGAACGAAGGCCTGCTATTTTTGCACATGACCAAATCTTCTCAGTCTTCTTCCCATTCCAAATGGAGTATCTTCAATGACCAAGCACGTGCTATAAATAGGAAGGTATTATTGTATTATATATAAAACGTAACGTAATCATAAATTAGGTGCGTCATCTTACAGTACCAATACTTTTATCAATTTTTGGCAAATTGTTTCAAATAGTGCTCTATGGAAATCTGAGAAGCTGTTATTTATTTAGAAGGTTTCAATGTTTATAAGGAACTCTTCAAGACACACATTAGCATAAATAATTGAATTGCAACGAAATTATTCTTCGATGATGACAGAAACATAATTTTATATAATTGAGCATGTATACAGAAACAGAGACTGTCCAGTAACGCAATCTAAATTTTTCATCTTTTATTCTATCTTTCTCAGAATCATGCAAAAGATTCATTATTAAATTACATTAACAATAAAGTTTTAGCCTAACTTGCTATTAAGCAAATATACTACTTACCAATAAATACTCTGATGGATCGATCAGAATCTGAATAATTGTATCACAAGTAAAAATAATTTAATGCAAAAGACGCACTACCCAAATCGAGCTATCTCATGCAACTTCACATTTTTAGGTTAAGGCAGTGAAGGCGCGTAGCGGAGATTCTCGAAACCAATTCACCAGGCACCGTGACGTCAGAAAAGCAGCATACACATACGCATACCCTGTTTCAGCCAATACGAGGTCGGGAGGATTACGTTTTGTGCGCACCATGTGATCAGGATCAGAGCAAACGTTGACAGATTCAAGCGGACTCGATTCAAAACACACGATCGACAATGGGAGTGAAAGACCTGTGGAACATTCTGTCGCCTCTGTGCGACAGAAAACCGCTGTACGAATTACAGGGGAAAACCATCGCGATTGATTTAAGCGGATGGGTCGTCGACAGTCAAACGATCATCGACAATGCGGTGCAACCGAAAATGTATCTGAGGTAAATACCGTTCATATATTATGTGTTTGCATTTATTAAAATAATAATGTTTTAAAATAGAGAATATTGCGTTCGCATTTTACATGTTAATAACAAATTAGGCAAAAATTGCTATTGCTAAGTAAAATAATTTATATAATTTATATAATTTATTAATAATGAATTTTTTGCATGATACAAATTGTTGCAGGAACTTGTACTTCCGCACAGCGTTCCTCCTTATGCAGGGAATATCTCCAGTGTTTGTGTTGGAGGGAAAAGCACCTGTCCTGAAGCACAAGACTATCGCGCGAAGGAACGATGCTCGTAATGGGTCTCGGGAAGGGAAGACCGCCAGGAAAGGTGGGAGGATGCAGTTTAATCGAGTTTTAAATGAATGTAGACAAATGTTGCAGTACATGGGTATTGCTTGCGTGCAGGGCCAGGGTGAAGCCGAAGCCATGTGTGCTTACTTGAATGAGGACGGGGTACGTCCTTGCACGTAATTCATGTGTCTCTATCATGAACCGATCATCGTTCGTCTCATTGAAAAATTTTTCTTCAGCTTGTAGACGGATGCATAAGTCAAGACAGCGACTGCTTTCTGTACGGCGCGAGGATAGTCTACAGGAACTTCTCCACGAGTACGCAGGGAGCTGCAGGTGGCTCCGTGGACGTTTACTCCATGGAGAAGATCGAGAAGGTACTGAGCATAGGCCGAAATAAAATGATTGCACTGGCCCTGCTGTGCGGCTGTGACTACGACGAGGGAGTGAGTGGCGTTGGGAAGGAGGCTGCCCTGAAATTCTTCAAGATCGTGGAGGACCAAGACGTCCTGCAGAGGTCTGATCATTAAATACATTTAAAGAAGAGATGTATGCTGACTGTGCATATTTTTTCACTTCTTTTCTCTCTTTGCAGGATTCAACAATGGGGAAACGACGCGAGTTTGGACAGAGCCGAGCGGGATTTAGCAAGGCCAGATTTATGCACGTCGTGTGGCCACCGAGGGAAAATACAGAAGCACGCGAAATCGGGCTGCACCGACTGCGGCACCGTCAGCAAATGCAATAATGACTTCAGGTAAATATTATTATCACATGTTATTTAATGATATAATTAAAATTATAATTAAAATGATATATATACGCAGAGAAAAGAGAACGCTGATATTAAATGAGGTATCGTTGAGGAAGAAGGCACTTCAGGACGAGAATTTTCCAAGCCGGGAATTAATAGAAGAATTTCTTACTCGCAAGGACCAAGTCCCGACTAAATTGGACATAGAATGGCAGCAGCCTCAAATCAACCAATTCGTCGTAAGTTTATTATTATTTAGCATAAAGTTCTTTTTCATTGATCTGATTAAGTACATACGAATTTTTTATTGCATCAGGACTTCATGAATAAACATCTGTGTTGGGAACCGCAGTATGCATTCGAGAAAATATTCACGTTAACCACTAGGTGGCAACTCGTGCATTTATCAGACCTCGCGCTCGATGAACGTTCGTCCATCCCGGACTTGTTCATTCCCGATAAGATAAAAAAGATACGTAAAATCAGGTCTGTGGCCAGTTACGAAATTATCTGGAAGAAGGAGCACAGTGCAATAGAAATGTTAAAGAGGTACAAAGAGTTAGAACAGAAGGATGATGATGACGATGGCATAGATGATGATTTGTTAACGAGCATCGAATCGCAGGACCTGGTTTCAAAATGCTACCCAGAGCTGGTCGAAGCGTTTGAAACTAGCAGAAATGTGAACACGAAGAAACGAACTGCTGCTTCTCGAAGAAAGAAGACGAATATCGAGAAGACTGGCGCTGATGCCGCGAAGTCACGGCAGAAAACAACGAAAAAGATCTTAGAGAGCAAAAACAATCGAAAGATCGAAGAATTTATTTCTGAGAATTGTCCTATATCGCTGGAAGACTCCTTTGAGAAGATGGCAATCACGCCGAAGAGATCGAAACGAGGGAAGGCTCCGACTCAAATAAATAAATTACGAGTAAAGAGTGCAGCTGAAAACGTTGCGATCGTGGACGCAAAGCAGATGAAACGCGGACCACAATTTAGGAGGGTGCTAGAAACAGAGAGGGTAAACTCGAGATTGAATAACACGGTTGACAGGATGTTTAATGAACTGTCGCCCGATGACTTCATGAGCGAAAACGAAGATGACGAAGACGACATGAACATAACGGACGTGATTGAGAATATATGTAGCAAACAGACCTTCCAATTTGAATTAATAGATAGCCAGCCTACAAAATCCACTGGTGGATCGACAGAGAACGTTACGGAAGAGTGTACGAAGACCGATGAATTTTTAGCCTTGATAGAAGAGCAAGTTCATGCTGAGAACAAGGAGGAAGGATTAGCATTAGCTGAGAACGAGGAGGAAGAATCTGATGATGAATTTGGTGATATAAATGATTCATATATTCCTATTAATCAAAGAATACAAATTGGAGAGAATGAGAAGCTCTTGCAGACATGTTGTTATATTGAAAAGAAGTCCAATGTCAATTTTGAGGATCTTATGAATGAAACTAATAATGGAAGTATGCATTTGGAAACATAGTGTCACTCGAAAAAGATTTTTAATTATTTTTGAATATAATGAAAGATCGAATTGGAATTTATAAAATATAAAATGTGCAAGACTCATATTTTTCAATGTATGGCATGGTTTTGATACAATATTTAAGTTTAATACGTAATTCTCTGGAAGTTTAAATAATAATATACTGTGATTATAATTTATAGAAAATATTTACTTTTTAATGTGTGCTGTTTTAGAAAAGTATGCATATTTATTAAGAAGCATCGCACATCAATATGTATTTTAATTGTAGTTACTTTATACTTATTTTTATGTATGCGCGTGAACCTTTTTCGCTACTTTTATATAATATATGACGAAAATATCTGTGAGGTATATTTTTATATATTTATATCCCTAAGATTAAAATTACATACAATTTGTAATAACAGAAAATGCATGTATTTACATATGCAATATTACTTGTAAAATACATGTTACTTGTAATGACTGAGAAATAAAATTTAATATTTAAAAATGACGACTTTATAAAAATATTTATAAATTATATTTATATAAAATATTTATACATATTTTGTAAGGATGATCTGGAATTAATTTTTAATGACTTAGCCAAAAAGTTCGATTCGATTCTTACGTCAAATTTTACTTTATACTTTCATATCATATCAAATATACTTTCATATATGCAATGTTTAAATTCTGCATAATTTCTTCAGTAGAAATTTCCGAATTTGGAGTGATTAAATTGATGATTAAATCGTTATCTACTTTCGTTGGACGTCCAGAGAGCGTGAGTTGTCTTCTAAGTTAAAATTACTACGTCTAAAACTCGCAAACATTTTCTAACTGTTTTAGTAGTCACTGCAATCTCTCCACAGACTTTATAATTACTTTCGGTGACAGCAGAAACATTTATACCTTCTCTAAAGTTAAATAACGTAATATGACGCAAGAGCACTTCAACGCTTCAACGCTCATTTTCAATTAATAAAGACAGCACGTAAAATTTAAATGTACTAATTATCACGCGGAAATGACAGCTAAGTGTTCTTTACATCAGTATAATAACATAATAGACATTATCAACATTGTTGTCTGTATTATACGTATGTGGCGTCAGCTATTGAAAATCGAATCGATTTTTTTGATTGACTCAACACATTAATATTAAATTATTATTATAGATCATATAAAATAACGATAACATGGATTTGAAAATTTTCGCTTGTCAGAGCCGTGATTACATGATATTGTCTCCAAAGGAGAAACATTTTCTTAAATTATATCTTTCATTCCTATTGTATGTACATTACAAATTAAACTGCTATCGTTCGATAATTTACTTAATAGGTAAACAAACAGCAGAAAATCATACGTAATAAAATATTCTTTAAAGCGTATATATTCTCATGGATATTCGAATACCTTACCTTATGAATATTCTGTTTAAACTTTTACTTTACATCTATAGCACGAATAATTGAATGCATGAGGAAGAGTACGCGTGCAATATTAAAATACTACTGGACACCGAGATTTCTCTTTACATAATTGATTTGTATGTGTCATATCTGCATATCATATGCACACACCGCATATGTAAGCGCGCTGTTCTAAATATCTTCATTAAGATTGTTAAACGTACGATTCCAAGTATCTCTTTCCCATAAAATGCACAAATTATCAACGTACTAAAACTGACAATTAATCTGTTTTACTTTGATTATATTAATCGAATTTTGTAATCAGAGTCAATTTTTTGTATCTTCAGATTTTTCGTCATTGTCATATACGTGTACGGATGGATATGTAAACTATTAATCGAATGCTTAATCGAATTTATCAAATGTTTCTTCATTATATCGTATCCGAGATTCTCATTATGGATACGATTCCCCGTGGAGTTCGAAACTATCTTAGATTTCCCGCACGGAGCGTTATGCATATATGCCATGCGTATACAAGTTTCCGATTAACATATTCTATATTAATATCATTGCGACGATACATGTTTATTTAACGTATAATTAAATTATGTCACATATTACCGGGATGTTATACTGATTCATGGATACTATAAGTAAAAAAGAATATATATATATATACATACATACATAGATACATACATACATAGATACATACATACATATATACATACATACATACATATATATATATATATATATATATAGGGTGTTTCCTAAGTAAGTAAACAAACTTAAGGAGGATATTCCTTGGCTTATTTTAAGAAGAAAAGGTCATATAAACATATGTCCTAAACTGCTTTTTTATTTTTGAGCGTGTACGTCAATCAATGGAAAGGAGAGTTGAGGCGTGTATCATGGCTGCAGGTGGACATTTTCAGCAGTTACTGTGATGTTATTATTTTTCTTTTTAGTTACTACTTTCTTTTTCGTTATAATTTTTCTTTTTGGTTACTATTGTTTTTCATTTGTTTCATTTGCAATAACACAAACTGTTCTATAATAAACGAAAAGTGAACGAAAACAGTGATGTACTTTTTTTTGGAAAACAAAGCAGTTTAGGACATATGTTTATTATGACCTTTTCTTCTTAAAATAAGCCAAGGAATATCCTCCTTAAGTTTGTCTACTTACTTAGGAAACACCCTGTATATATGTTTATGTAAGAAATACAAAATATCTTGACAGTATAAACTAACGAATGCATTGAGGAATATAATTAAAAATTAATTATTGATTAAAATGGAGAGATAAATGTGCTGTTATGCTTGCTCTTGATTTCGTTTAAACTATTTAAATTTTTCATATTGTATTTATGCTACTGTGTCCGACTAAATTTTGAGGAAAACTCCTTACTTCATCGCACAATATTGCATTCAAATATTGAATGATGATCTATATTTATGATCTTTCTTCGATAGAACATTTTTTTCAAACAGCTTTGCATGTGCAATTGCAATAACTGTAATGATATTCTTATCTCGTGGACATGTTTAATAATAGACTGAAAATGCAAAGTATTGATCACAGCGCGATCTGATTTCGAGTGATGCAAATTTAAATTTGCATATTTATATTTGCGTAAATAGATCACGTTCGAGGAGGATTTTCTGGACTCACGTGATCAGCATTTCCGGAAGTGGTGAGCAAGAAATCTCAAATATTTATCAGTCGAACGCGCTTATATGCACATAACTTATTTTAAACATTGATACTGATGATGTATTGATGTATTCCATCAACGTCTATTCTACATATACGAAATACGTGAAAGTTAGAAAGATATATCGATCGATATCTTGATAATGCCGAAGAGAGATATAGATCGTGCGGAACTACCTTCCTACATCCACGAAGGACCACTTCCCGTATATCGCACGACTTATAAAGTCTCCCTGCAATTTTAATCTTCATTCGACAGGCATAGCCGCAGCGCAGCGAGCGTGAGTTTATATTGATATATCCGAACAGTAACCAGGCAGACTCTTGTGCGAGACTCCGTTCGTCTGTTGAAAAACGGCGCATAATTTAAGTGATATCAGTGGTACGCCGGGAAGTCGATGAATGAGCTTACGCTACAATTATACGAGTTTACGATACAATCCCTCGAGATAGACGCACGAGCAGAGCTTCCGACAATTTATCAATCCCTCACGAAGATTTTATTATCGATTATGAACGTCTCCCTCTGCTATCTGCATTATTCTAATATTTTTTTACACTCGACCAGCAGAGTTTCTAAGATGATACCGCAGATTTTTTGCTCTTTTGATGAAGCAGGTGAGGCTGTCAATGTACAGAGTCGACGTCGAACTTCGCTGAGGACTTTATCGATCATGCTGCACCATAAATAAATTTTATCTCGGTGTTCGCTGACATCATGCTTCGTGTTATGGGACATAGTTTAACGGATTACCCTCTCATATAGTTTACAGTTTTAATAATTCTGGCAAAGTTTTCGTTGCGCCGCAGATGCCAGTTTTGAAACTTTTGTGCCTTGTGGCTACCATAAATCCACTTCCGATATACATATCAGCGCGGCACGCTGTTTGTACGAAGGAATTATTGGTCCCGGATTGGATGAGGAAATTAATTTGGCCTAAGACATTATTAAACTTTTAATACTCTCCCCGGTTTCTCCGCGTCTTTATCTGTTCAACCGCTGATAGTTCTCGAGTGGTTGAAATTGCCTCCCCTAAGTCAGCACACAGCGGCGCGATGGCCGCATCCTAATTTAGCATTGGAAGGGTCAAGCAAATGGATTTGGGATCTCGACGAAACGTTCGCATTTGCATAAACCGAGGAAGACGTCGACGGAATCGCGGCCTCGATCAGTATTTTCTAACAATACACATTGATGGATGGTAATCTTTGAACTGAAGGATTAACGAAGCAGTTCCCTTTTCGATACTACGTCCTCCTTATCGCGACGCGAAGCGTTTATTAATGTACACGTGACAACGATCGATCGACGTTCGAAAGTAACGAGGTGGAACGCACGAAAGCGGACGGTACAGCTCGAATGAGCCTGAAACGCGATTCCAAGACGTTTATAAGATCTCTCCGCTGAGAGATGGATTCTGATACAATTTATTTATACGGAAGCATGAAACATCCAACGTGGTAATCGGATTTTATGAAGTTCCGAAGTAGACTACTAGTATTGATTTTCGACTGCTTGCGCGATATCTGGAACCAATCACCGTATAAGATATATATATTTGCCGCATCACTGAGATCCAGAAGAGAAAACGAGAGATAATCTATTTGTTAAAAATTAAAATTTATCTATCGGTATTATCGATACATAAAGTTACATTATCGATCCCTAAATCAATTGCGTACTTGAATAATATAACTGTTAGTATCGGTATTTATATTTATTTATTTATTTATTTATTTACTACAATATCTTATTTTTTCATGCTCTACTTTACACAGAGCATTATTATATTCAAAAATATGAGAGTAATGCAACGTTAGTACAACGCTGTTTAATCCAATGTATTGCATTGCAAAAATTATGTTATGTCTACTTCTAATCTCTCCACGCAAAAATAATTGTTTGTTTTTAATTTTGGTTTTAACAATCTGTACAGTAACTTATTCATTATTGCTTACTTCATTTGGTATATTGGTATTCGAATCACTGATTCAACTCAATCGACACAGTTAAACCAACATGAGAAACGTTATATCTTCTGAATGGGAGATGAAAGGTAATATAATTGCTACAACTCGGGGTACAATTGTTACAGTTGCGACTGATAATTGAACGTACATCAACACAATGCAAGTTTTCAAAGCTTTACATTTAACTTAATCAAAGCAGTGACTCTAAGAGAAAAAAAATTTGCGTACCAAGCTCTCTTTTTATTAAAACGGAAAGATAAAGCGTATATTGTTTTATTATTATAAAAAACTAAATGTTTATTATTATAATAGTAATACAATTTATATTAATTATATTATATTAATGTTACATATATTTTAATATCGTAATATTTTACATTATTTATATAAATTATTTAAACTTAATATTTTACATTATTTAGGTATAATAAATTATTTAGATATATAAAATATGAAAACTTTGCATTGCTACAGAACGGGTTAAATAGTTAATAATTATAATGGTTATTCTTGATGCAACTCGTATTAATATTTTTATATATCATTAGCTGTAAAAGTATTATAAAGTATTAATACCACAGAGGCGATACTTTTTGTCCGTCATAATTGACTATAGTCCAGAAACGATAGATGATAAAGTAATAAATAAAACATTTCGTAAAGGCTATACGATTTTGCGGTAGCATCGTAATTGCATTCTTGCTCTTGTCATTCTCGAATATGCAGCCTATGCGTTTTATACGCGTTACATATATACCGTTGTCTGTATTGGAACGGGGGCGGACAGTGAGGGTCGATGGGGGTGGTTGCTGGGATTTTCAGTACGCGCGCGATCTCCGTGCCGAAAACACGGTTCTCTCGAATGTTCGTAACGATCTTCAAATTCGTGCGATATATGGCGAGAGACCAGTTGCTAATAAAATGATATAAAAAATTACTCTGGACGAGTAAAATTAATTACATGACATTGTAAAAACGTATTATTGAAAGTGCATAGATTTAAATTGGAACAAAATCAATTCCAGTAATCGTGCGTTTTTAATTAGACTTGAAGGTTGAAAGAAAATCGTCACAGATTTAAAAAAAAAAACGTTAAACGCTCTGATATTTAATTTTTATGTCAGTTTTCAAATATATCGCGATCGAGGCAGTTTTACGTGGAATATAATGCGGCGAACTGTGATTTCGAATGCTCTTCAGAAGACAATTAGCTGCGTATCTGCATATCAGTGAATTAATCACACCGACAGTTCCCGTTTAAACCTATTAATTCTGCAATCCGCAAACACATGATGCATAAATGGCGGAACACAAGCGATAAATAGGTAAATCTATCGTGGATTGTTAAAGATAAATAGCGAATAAATGAAATGTCAACTAAAATTAAGCAAATTATTGTATGTATAATTTCTTTCATAAAGAAATTAAAGAGACAACATGCATTACAAATTTTTTTATATAATTATACAAACAAAAGTTGATGAATTAAACTGTAAACAAAAAGTGTCGAAACTCCAGAATCTTAATTTAATTTTCAGTGTTACATAAACGCAAATTTTTTCACGATTCGCGACGAGGCGTCTCTTTAAGATTGTAAAGATACAAAACGTCTTATGTACATTGTAAAGCACATGAGGCATTTTTTTAAATCACTCATAATTAATTTTGACATCTATTTACGTTCATACGTCTCTTTCTATGGTGACTGTTACATTGATGGTGTTGGCATTACGGATATTACACACCACCTGTTTATGATGCGAAACTACATGCGATATTACATGGGACGATATTTTACGAGCGGTACGCCGCGCGCTTGGGGTTGGTTTTCGAGTACCTTACTATATCGCGAACGCTTTAATTAATGAAGTCTTGTGAGGCGGAAACATACAAACAATTAACGCGGTACACGCGGTACAACACTTACATTATGATGCATGTAATATTCGCACGTCGTTTATTGCCGCAGTAAATGTTGCGCGACGTATGGCTCAACTGTTTACAATCGACCTTGTCATTTACACGATGATTAATTATGGTTAATTAATCGCAAGTTAATTTCGTTATTACGTGTGAGGTAATCTGTGTGAAGGAAACGTGAATCTGGCTGTCAATCATTTTGGGTAAGTCATAAATATTCAATGTTATAATGATACTCACGCGATCATAATGGATGAAGATTTGTTCGGTCTTAATTGTCGTTGTCAGGATCGCAAAATTCTATTTTGGAAGCTCTTAGAGTGATAACCCACGCACATTATGATAATTCTATAATAGTACATAAATTATCGCGAGTTGTGCCATTAAATGCATAAATTATACTAAAATTCTCTAAGCAAAATGCAGATTAAGTAGATGAGAAATTACTAAAGAAAAATTTATGTGAGGCAATTTAAGTCTTAACGTAAAAAAATTACCAATCATCTAAGTACTAAGAGAGAAGCTCAGGGGAAGCTATGTTTCAATGTAACGTTTAATTTATTTGAAAAATCATCAGACAATGTTTAAAATATAGCATCTTAAAGCTGTTCAAATTTCCGTAAACGATACGTGCAATGTTTTACATAACACATATTGGCTTTTCTGTAGATGAAACATTTTTCAGCTGAGTTTAATCTTTTCAAAATACAATATTTTTACCGTCTTTTTATATCAATATTTTATAATATAATATTATCATTAACATTGATAATATTATTTTTGCTGATAATTGGATGTTAATATTGCAATTATAAATGTCGTTTGATGAATTAAATGATTTTTAAATGTGCAAAAAGCATAAATTAGAAGACGTTATATCTTCAGCAATTGTTAATAAAAAAAAATGTCTAATATTCTTACAGTTATGTAAGTGAAAACATATAAATTTTGTACCAGTCTCATGTCAGTCTTTGAAGAACTTGTCACGATTGAGGAATTTCTTTCATAAATGTGAATCCGTATACCTGATATACCACAAACTGCTTAAAGTGGCTCCTAAGCGATTTCAGAATACCGAGGAAAGATCATGAATACTGAAACAGTACGACGATCAGGATGTAACAAGAGAGTCAGGAATATAAATCGTTACTCAAGTATATTGTACTTAGCAATCGCTGTTGTGAGCAAATCATCAGAATAATATCGATATTTGCACTGTGCATTTGCGTGGAATGCACGGAATGAGCTTCAAACTACCTTGTTTATTAATAACCGTTAATATATATTATAAACATCGTAATGATCTTTAAATGTACAAAAAGCATAAATTGTTAGAAGACATTATATTTTCAGCAATTGTTAATAAAAAAAATGTCCGATATTCTTACAGTTATGTAATTAATATATTCGTTAATAGTTAATAATATAATATTTATTGTTATATCGAACGAATACTTAAAGAGCTCCGCGAGCTAAAAATCTTTCACATTTTCCGATAATCATCTAGTTAGAAGAGGTGCAAGAAATTAAGGTGGATGCATTACCGACCCCTTACCTTAGCGGAATGTTAACCAGTTATGTGAGCTTTATTACTTCATATAGCTGAAGTTAACTTAGACTTGCGATTAATTAACCGAATGACTGAATTAAATGACCCGCGGGAAAAGTGGCGCATTAAGGCATTAAACTGTAATTCAATTCTCATAGTTCCTTCGTTAGTCGCTGCGCCGCTTCGCGAATTGCAAATTCAAATTTACCGTCTTGGTGACAGTAGGAGCGGCGAACGCGACGGCGATTTTACTCTATGATCAACAGCTTTACGGCTTGAGAAATTGGTAACAGGTGTCGCGAATAAAAATTCGGGCGGGACGATCGCGGTCACCTTTCTATGAATTTAAAACGAGATCGCGTTCTGGAGCACGCGAGGAATTTCTGTTCCATCCATTATCAGAGCTCGGCTCTGGATATTCCGATTGCCCCAGAGGAATCGGAATATCCGGGTTGAGGGAGCGTTACAGCTTACAAGAAGCAGAGAGTTCCCGCAAGTAAAACTTCTTCGTCAAAAGTAATCGTGCAGTTACGAGTTTGCTTTACATTGTCCAAGCGCAATAGATTAGCTAAGTTTCGTGACAGCGACTCGTATATTACGCGACTTTCGGTGTACAAAGTAATTGTTCTTGAGGTAATCGGTCTGATTACAAGAGACGTGATTATTTAAAGTCCGCGAGATCGTTAGCCGCGCAAACAATTTGTCATTAACGACACAATTCCGCGAGTGAGTTGGAATTAAAATCGGAGGGAACTTCGGCAGGAAAAAGCGATATTTACATGGTCGGCGCGTACTTTTATGCAAAATCGCCGCATGTTCATCGAGTGTCTGAAGAGTTACCGTAAATTTATTACCATCGCGTCCGTAATGTCCCGACGGTTCTGGAACATCGCGCTTTCAGCAACTCGGACCACAACTGCGCAAACTATTCAATTTGCTTCCTCGTACACCTCTCTTCTTCCTACTTCTAGGTCTGCTTTGTCTTGCCGCTATTTAATCCTACCATTGTTATTTACCTTTGTTTTGGATGCGAAACGCTTTATCGTTGTTGATTAAATGTTGTTATTAATAGATTAAAAAACATTTGTTAATATAAATTAAAGCACAATCCTGATTTGGCGTTTAAAAAATATTACGTAAAAGCATGTTTTATAATAGTGATGCAACGAAAATAAAATGTCGAACGAAGAAACAACAGAGATTAAAACAGAGATGATATCATACATACAACCAAATAAAAATATATTTCTTTTAATACTTAATGCCGGATTTCTATTCAAATCGTGGATTTTAAGAGAAGAAGCAAATCAATCCAATGAAATCAAATATATATTATGAAAATTGTAAATATTATTATTTAATTAAACAAAAAAGATTTAACTTGTTTGCAAAATAGATGTTAATAGATATTTTATGATATTTTCGAAAATACATTTTCCAATATTTTATAAATTTTTATAATAATATTCTGTAAAATAATAATTCTAAGAATTCTATAAATTCTATAACTAAGAGATTATTCTATAAAATCATGAGATTAAAAGATTTTAAGAGAGATATAAAAGATACATATTATTGGACAAAATGATTACATAAAAATATGTAATGAGTATAATGTTACGCTGAGTATAACGAGTATAATGTTACTATTTTCTGGATTATCTGCATTATATTTATTACGTATATTTGTTTAATCATATCGTGCAATGTATCTTTTTGCAGATTTTATACTTATACTTTTATGCTTATTTTGTTATGAGAAATCTCACGATGCTTCATGAGTACTGAGCAGTTACACAGAGCACAATTTAAGAAGCATTGTCTTTTATGTATACATATACACAACTAGAAATGCAGATGATGCTGCACATGTAAATGCAAAATAGAAAGAAATAATTCTGCAAGCGTGGTGCCATGATTCACCGTCGTTTCTTTATATGAGAACGTATCAGTTTCGTGTGTCTCTGTCACGCTTTTCTACCTTACGTGTTTTGGTGCATAATGCTTGCCAAATGCAGCGAGCGCTCAATATAGTTGACACGGAACGGAGTATTCTTTCTCTTAAGAAATTGCGCTGGTATGTAACACGAGAAAGGTAGTAGTAATGCAAAGCATCTCGCCCGTTATTCTTCTTAATTGCCCGGAATAGCAGAGCAGTTGCTCTGCCAGGCTTCTTAACATAATACAGTACGTTAGTATTTAAATATTATAAAATTTTAATATTATAAAATTTTAATATTATATCATCAAATATCTTAATATTACATATATATATCAAACGTTTCCGCCACTATCCCGTCGTTATTTATTCTTTGATATTTAACGCACTTAAAGTTGATCTTTCCTCAGAGGAAGTTTAATGAAAGATCATCCTGTTTGTATATTTTGTGTACTTTGAAGCTTCAAGAATAAATAACTTTGTACTTGCAAATTAAAATACTGTTGAAGTAAAATATATATGAAACTATATAAGAAATAGTATAATAATAAAAATGCTAACAATGAAAATAATTCAATTGTAAAGCATTTTTTAAGTATCTATCGGATTTAATTTTCCTTTTCCCAGAAGATATATGATACACTTTTCCGTCTATTAAAATTTTGCATAAAAATGCCTGAAAAACTGGAACTAAAAAGAGAAAATATGGTTTGCTGGAGACCTTTTTCGATAGTTTATACTTTGAAAATTATTACAGCTTCGGCACCTTTATCAAAGAAAAATTGACTTGAAATTCGATAGAAAATTGCACTACGAGGATAATCGAAGAATAACGCAGAATAGGTATTATGTCAACCTGTGCATCACATATCGATCTCGTGAAGAATTTCAAACATCGTAAAAAGTTAAATACATTTTTATTTCCTCTGCCATACCTTGCGATCCGTCGGTTACTTTCCGCCCCAAGCGCGATCTTGAATTTTTTTGTCATCCAAGTGTTCACTGAGTATACAAGAGACTCCTCCTGCGTTCGCCTTTTCGTCGATGGAGTAAGAAGCACGGAATGGGACGCTACTGGATCAGTAGATGCTAATTGATTAAACACGTTCAGCTTCGTTTCATGGACGAGGGCTGCATTGTTAGCTACCACTCCACCGCGTTATTCTTTTGTTATACCGTAGCAATTTCATATAGTATATTCGCTCACGCATCTTTGATACTCGAGTGCTTATGCCTGATTCCTTGTATCGTAACGTTGGTTTTTTACAGTCGCTGCACTTTTCTCATTGAACATTTTACCCCACATATTTCCCCGTTGCACAAATATAACACGCTCAAGCTAACACAATGCGACGTGTGTGGGGGTGCGCATATATATTACTTAATGAAAAGTCAGTACTCCTCGAAGGTATTATTTCGTTACAGGCACATGACCGATATGCATACATCCACTGTGTACCCACTTCCAAGTTCCCTGAGGAGTTTCTCGAGAATATTAAAGCACAAGCCTGACATGATAAGAACAAAAAGTTCTTTATCCTCAAGAAGGATCTTGTGATTTATTATTCTGTGTACTGGGGCTTTTCGACACTTATGAAAATTTTGTAATGCTTTTATAATTAATTTGCTGTTGCAAGAACGAAAATTGCCATTTACCTAAATAAATGTCTAAATAATTGTGTTAAAAATAAAACATTATTAGAAAATTTGCTAGATTAAGAAAGTCGTTGCTCTGAGTTATCTATATTATTTTTTAATACATTTTTTACATAACATGAAATTTTTTTCTATGATAACAATTTTCTGTAATAGCAAATCATCGAGTTATTTTTATAAAATGTTGTTCTTTCGAGATTAAGTACTATCAGAATCTTATTAACTTTATACCGACAAGTTCGATGTGCTCGAAGAGTTAGGCTACAAGTTTTGTAATAGGATTTAGAAATCGGATAGAGATGGTGGGCCATGTCACGAACGGAATGTTGCTAAGTGCAATTATCCTGTCGATAAGGCTCTTCAATCGATTTCCGGTGATAGGTGGTACGTGAAATGTTGATGCAAGTGTAACGTGCTTTAAAGTTGACGATTGGTTCAAATTTTTTTTATACTAATAGTCTTAACAATTTTAGTAACTAACAGTTTTAACAATTTTAATAATAATATAATTTAATAATAAAAATATTTAGAAAAATTCAACAAACTGAGATGTTTGACTTCCATGTCAACTTTTCGTCGACTACTTAGAGCTGTGCGGATATTACGGTAGCTCCCATTGCTGCCATTCAATCAGAATATAGTAAAGCAAGTTTTTTAATTGTATTAGACTTTTATATTTTATTATTAGATTTTTATTTATTAGAGTTTAGATTTATTTTATTAGACCGATAATTGGGTCTCATTAAAAACGTATTTTATTTTGCATTATTGCTGTTATCGTAATTATTAGAATTTCAGTTCTAGAAAATAAGACGAAAGAGAAAAGTAGCAGTTGTAAAACATTTAAACATCGATTGCAATAAAATGACTTAGAATAAAATCTGCAAACGACGACAGTTACGAGCGGTATGATATACATATACTCATCAGAAAACAAGATAAGATACCTTACTATAGTATTGTTCACAATTCTAAATCAAGAAAGTAATATGATAAAATGATATATCTAATACAGAAGGAACTGAACGAGAAAAAATAAAAGTAGATAAATAAACTTACAATTTAAGATCCGAGTTGACGCAAAAGAGGTCTGGTTTATTCAAGTGTAAACTTACGATAGAAGAAAGAATCAATTTGAATGAAACACCGGCCACAAAAGGACGTAAGATAAGAAGTTTTATTATTTCGTTTTCATTAAAAGTCCTTAACTTACTAACTTTCTGAATTTTCTGACCGATCGTAATTTTGGTTATTAATACAGATCACATTGATCTTTCTACATGATTTATGAATTATTAATAACATATTCTTCTCGTTCTTCAATATGAAGGATATTGAAAGGTGAGATGAAAGAACTTTATGTAAGGCTTCCAAATTAAAACTTAAAAATGGTATACTTTACGATTAAGATTAAAAAGCATGATTAACTTTATATGAATGTGAATAATGCGATCAGAGAATACGTAGAATAGATGTATAAAAGCAGTACTTGGGAAAAAAGATGTAATAATACAATTTTCTTCAGATAAAGGAATCAGAGTCAATCAGAATAAGTTGCAAATCGAAGGAAAAGACTTTTCGAAAGGATTAAATCAAAGAAGAAATGATACATATATTGTACACATGCGCGTGTATATTACATACATGTTACATAACATTGCAAGTGTATGTACGTCAAAATTGTGGAAAAAGAAGTAATTGAAAATGAAATTCTAGAATGTCATGTACGAAGGATTCGTAGAACTCAAGGCCGAGCGATAAGAAATATTTCAGAAAAGAGCAGAACATTTTCGCATAACTTGAAAATAAATAAATACTGAGTGTGAAAATATTGAGTAGATCTTCCCTTCTTTATCGCATTGTTCTTTGACAAAATAGTTATAGTGCGCGAAAATCGTTATTACTGTTCCTTTTACATGATCAAAGTGAATATTAAATATGCATTATCATTATTCGAAAAATTGTACATTTCTATTTAATTAAACTCTTCTCATAAACACTAAAAGTTTCATTGTTTTATAAATTTAATATTTAATATTTTATATACATATATGTGTTTGTACAATAGAATATATAGATATAATTATATAAAAAAAGATTTCATCATATTTGTGGTTGTGACACTTGTAACATTTTTATTGAAATAATTAACTCTAATTTTACAATAGTTTAACGGAAAGATTAAATAGTAGCAGTTGTTCTAGTAAATTAGAATACCGTAATAAATTAATTACAATTAAAGTGCTAAATTATAGATTTGCTTAATG
The DNA here is from genome assembly GCF_003672135.1 of Ooceraea biroi. Lineage (NCBI taxonomy): Eukaryota > Metazoa > Arthropoda > Insecta > Hymenoptera > Formicidae > Ooceraea > Ooceraea biroi. Next base: position 18,319,101 of record NC_039507.1, on the reverse strand, counting down.
AGTTATATGAATTATTGAGGTGTTTTCGAACAAGCAAAATTACTGTTTTGAATATATTATTAAAAACATACAATATTAATTTAAAAGAATTACAAAAATATAATATAATATTTAACATATTGTTGCTAAAAAGAAATTTTCTTCATGTTTCCTATAAAATTTAAATTATTAAATAATTTGTGGCACATTATATGAACGTTCTTTAGATTTTATCATAAGTTTTCGTAAAGTGTTTTATTCTGTTAGTATCGTTTTCAAAGTTAAACATATACAAATTTTAAGCGTATAAATTTTCATATTTCTCGTATTTGTCAAATAGCTCCTATTTATTCAATAATTCTTCTAATTCTAATAGCTTTACTTTTGCAAATTCTAATAGGTTTTCTTTTAGATGAAGATATTATTTTATATTGCATACAGCCATATAAATATATGCACGCATGCACATAGCGCATGCATGTGATATGTAGCGGAAATCAAAATGTAAAATGCATTTACATACATCAAAATGTGCTTTAGCTATGAGATAACTAAGTAGATTTATAATATTATCTAAGTAATTTATATAATAATCATTACTTTGGGTCACATGTCAGTTTAGAATTTCAATGGTGTACAGTATACGGCACTCTAATTAGAATGCTGCATTAATTATATATTAAAATGTGAAATTGTAGATTTATTTAATGAGGTAAAAAGTAAGTTTCTACACCTAATTAGCCGTATACTGTACATCATTGAAATTCTAGAGTGACATACGTGTATGAGGTAAAATAATAATTTTTCCAATTATGTAATTGACAGACGTCTTGTACGGACGTTACAATAAAGAGTATTAACACTGTGATTTCGATTTAATCAACTATTTCTAATTAATTACCTCTGATTGGAATCAGAATTTAATCAATGACTATAATAATAATTAACATTTTATTAAATTGTTTATATGCATATGCATATGCATATGCATGCTTTTATACATATATGTTAACATGACAATATATCCATAATACATTTACAATTATCATTTAAGTAATGAATTAATTAAAATAACGAGATATATCAGTGTTATTTTAAATAAAAATACTATCTTGATTATAAAAATTTTAAATAAATTCTTAGAATATTCTTAAATAAATTCTTAGAAATCCTTTTAAGTAAATATACGTTACTATTATGCATATACTTTATATACGAATAATATTATACATATACTTACAATTGTAGTTTATAACTAAAGCACATTTTGATGTATGTGCGCACTTTTACATTTTGCTTTCCTCTACGTACCACATGCTCGCGCTGTACGAATATGTGTACATGTCTATGTGTATGTGAAATATTAATATCTTTATTTTACAAAAGTAAATTTATTAGAATTTACACTAGAAAAATTTTTGAATACGTAGAAGCCATTTGATAAATACGAGATAAAAATTCGTACACGCTTAAAACTTCTCAAAATATAAAATATAAAATAAATATTTATTTTGAAATGTCAATAGAATAAAGTGCTTTACGAAAATTTACGGTAACACCTAAAGAATATTTATACATAAATTATACAAATTTTGCACAATGTGCAGTTTATACATCCCTGCAAAATCGACAGTGAAAGATCGAAGTTTAATCGAAAGAAAGTTGTTAAGAGGATTTAGATTCTGTTGTTGCACGGTTCTTCGGAAAACTTGTGCTTTTTCTTATGTCAAGCTTTTCAACCCCCGGTCGGGTGATATAATTTATAACTCAGCTGCACGCGACGCCGTCCCGTCGGCAATCGACGAGCAGTGATTTTACTGCTGCAAACGAAATTTCCATTGCATCTATACGGAGTCATTGACACAGGGTAACCATGTTATACTCATTCACGTGCGAAAGTCTCGTTCGCTTCTCGTAAATACGTTTCATAAATCTTAATATTGGATATTCATTTCTAAAGTTTATTGCTTTCCATTGCATTGCATCAGAATAACTCCATCTCCTTTCTCAGCTCTCTCATTGAGCATCTATGTGAAATTATAACGTATCATAATTTGATGGGAAGTTAGAAGATTATATTATCAACAGTTACGAATCGATCGATTGCTTAATTGTATACGTATGCTTAACACATAACGGTTGTGCGAAATGTATTCAATTCTCGTTTAGCGCATAATTTTCGTCGCAGCTTTGGAAAGCACATGTAAATTAGGTAAGTTTGAAGTCGAGTTGGGCCGCGCGATATTGTACATACAAGTCATTTCTCTGTTGGTCGCATCGTTCAACTGCTGTAAATTAATGTGTTTTGAGTGACAATTGCTTTGTCGATAGCGAGTTCAGCATCGTATAGAGAAGAGTTTACGAAGTTGCGTGGCATGAATGCACCTACGGGTGTATATTAGCGACAGTCACTTGTACGAACTCTCTGAGTTATGTCTCGGAATAAAATTTCATTAGGATGTTTATTATTCGCCACAGTAAATTTTAATACGTTTTATACGCATGCTCAGCGAATCAAGGAATTTTATTATTCCGTTGTTCTCTTTGACGAAATTTATTTTTTGCTAAAACGCAAAGTTAATATTTGATAATATTTGATATTATAGCTCGTCGCTTTGTGTATTACTCTCTCCTATTTGTAATTTACTATTATAACTATCACAACTAATTGCTGTAAACTGCTAATTTCCCTATTTTCTTATAATTAATTGCCCTATTTCCGTTCCTATTATATTTGCAGAGACTATATCAGAGTACAATTATCATGAGATGAAACTGTAAGATTGATTGCTCCAAAAATGAGCTGGAAATATTTAAAATCAACCAATCCCATTAAAGGAGCGACCTAAAACAAATGATATTCTTCTTGCTTTCTTGCTTTTTAATAGCTTGCACTCGATTTTCTATCTCGTTTCGCTCGCGCTATGAACTGATGAGACAGGGAAAATGAGATGTTCCACGAAAATAAAAAAAATGATCAGATATAGGTATAAGTGAAAGGGAAGAAAGAGAAAGAGAGTCGCGAAATGCATTTACTGAAAAAAGATATCTAGAAAGGGAAATTTGAAAACACAAATTTGATCAAATTGTGATACGAGACTTTATACTTTGGAGTTGCTATATGTACCAACGAAAGTAAGGGGCAAAAAGAAAGAAAAAAGACTCCTTTTTTAAATGAACTTTTGTAGGAATGAACTTACTCTGCGATAGCAATATGTTTCGTATTAGATTTAAGTAGTCTCACGAAATCTATAATTAATTCCAAACTTTTCGTACGGTTCTAATATATCTAATATATCTGACTAATACAATTTTGAAAGAAAATTTGAAGAAAGAAGAATACAGTTTTGTACAATTTTTTAAAGTAAAGTTTGTCTGTAAATTTGCATATATAACATAAGAAAAATAAAAAATATTTATCATTCTTTTTTATATTGGGTTGATCGAAAAATCCGTGCGGATTTATAATATACATATGTATAGTTGCAAACATTAATTTGAAAAATGTTTTTAATTATTAAATAGTGAAAAATGTAATATTTCTCACGAGTGCGCCCAAATTTAGTCCGAAATGCAGGCCGTAGATCGGAGTCGAGCCGCATTACTTAAGTTCGAGCGAGCACTTGGCATTTATTACTCTCGATATGCACGCTTGACCGAGTTTAGGAGTTACGAGTCATTGATGGATAGATGGACAGATCGTTTTGATATATTGTATTTAAGACCAAATTCGCCGTCACGTGGGGCCCCGCGTTTCCTGACCCACATCCGCGCAATGATCTCAAAACTTCTCAACTATTTCGTCTGTGAATTATGAAGCTCTCCGCTCTTGCCCGTGCGGAACCGTGCCTCATGCTTAATTTACGCCGTGTTCCTAAGAGTTTGTTTTTCCATCACGTAAAATGTAATGTCTCTTTCTTTGAACACTGAAATTTGCAGCTTTAAATACGTGCGCTTGACATCATAAAGTACAGGCACATCATAAGTATTGTGACGAGATAATGTTTTGCGTGATAAAACTCTCGCGTGAGAGTTTTATCATACAACACGTTGCATAATTTCGGAGGCAACACTCACAAGTGTTCCTGCAGTTTCCCCGCTACAAAGTATATCCATGTTAATAGATTTAAAGTTTCATATGACAGAAAATACGAAAGCGTAGTGAACTACATATAAATCTCCGTGTTTTTTTCTCTTTATTCAAATTCCTATTAAATTGAGTATCACGGCGATGACCATGAAGCGGTGTTCTTTTGACGCAAGAGACGAAATAAAGTAGCGCAAGTAAAGTCAATAGAAGAACATTTGTTACATACCCGGCATCGCGGTGCTGAGAACTTCGCCGAGAATGAGAGGAGCACACTGGTTCCTCGGTCTCGATAGTCGTTACTCGATTTCGATTCTGTTCGAAATGCAGAAAATGATTTGGCTCTTGCACGCTTAACTGTGGTCCAAGGATGAGATCGAGCGCGTGCAGTTCCGTAATTCACAGCGTGGGTTTCCGTCTTTTTGCTTGCGCCTGCATTGCGGAACGTTGCAAACGGCGAATGCCAACGAGGAATTGAGTGTTAATGAAAGCGTCAAGAAAATCCAGAGTGCCGTCAAACATAATTGCCCGCGATTATGGATCAAAAGGGATTCCCCGATTACGATATTGTTGCCGTAACTGCACCCCGCGAATTTTCCCTGGATTACATTTGTATAATACGATTGTTCAGACACAACGTGCCATTTGCGATTATGTAATCATGTATTCGTTGCTGTAATAGAGTGTAATAGACTTTTGAGAATCTAAATGGGAGTACTAACAATTGTTACGGCGTATACACGTGTGTCAGCGTGTCACATTTTAATACATCTACCGCACGTGTTATTAATTGGATTTGCTAATTATAAAGCCCGCGGTCACTCTATAATGACTCTGGAAATTGGCTGTTTAATTCTGTAATGCTTCTTGACGAGCATAATATCCACTTTATCAATTATAGTATTATTACCATGCTGAAGATATATTTTACTGTTAAAACTTAATAAACTGTGTTTATTAAGTTAATACAGATGTTACATAGCGCATTGAAAATAATTTTATACTCTTTGAATGTATATCACGTAATACAGCATGTAGCGATAATATATATTTTATCGCGCTTTGTTATACATGCATCTGTTTTATACATTTTCCTTTTACATATTTTTTGTAAATGTACTTTTTCAGCAAAGATATAGTTTAATCAAACGGAGTTAACGACAGAGTACACGGAAAGAAAAAAGTAGCTGCCATAGCTAAAAACTGCGTGTGGTAACTAGATTCAGTCGTAATATATGGACAGCTAAATTTTAGCTGTGATACCTATTTTATTAGATAAGGTTCCTAATTCATTAGCTGCAAGAGCAAACATTTTGCTGTAGTTTAGAAATTTATAGCTACGGCAGCAAACATTTATTAGCAAATCATGATTAGCTACGGTAGCACAAATTTTTCTTTCTGTGTAACTGTAATTGTCTAGTAATTAAGATTAAAATGATATTGCTTTGAACAATGTCTTCAAAGAACTTGCTTCCATAATTAACTGAAGGTAAAAAAATCTTCATGTTTCTCAATGTTTGTGAAAGAAGATAATTTAATTTGCACTTTGATATTATTTTGATAAAATATATTTATCTAAATCGCCCTTTTTTATTTTAGCTTTGATATTTAAATATAATGGTTTAATTATTAAAAAATATGCTAATAAATACGCTGCTTCAATAAAATTGTAAAGAAACGATCTAAACTTTTTGCGCACTTTCTTTGTCTTTCTTGCAAAATGCGTAACGAGACAATAGTATTACTATAATATTGGGTCATTAAATATGAAACTTTACAAATAGAACATAAACTTTTGCATTTTTTGGCACATGGACATGATTTATTTTCAATCGAAGTATGCGCCCATGTTATCTACACACTTCTGCCATTTTAGTGGTAGTTGGTCTATGCCTCTACTATAGAAGCCAGGAGTACGGGAATCGATGAAGTCGCGGAAGGCTGTTTCGACTGCCTGTTGAGAATTGAAGAATTGTCCCACCAAGAAGTTGTCCAAATTCCGGAAGAAGTGATAGTCGGTAGGTGATAGATCTGGTGAATATGGTGGATGACGGAGAGTTTCCAATTCCAACTCCTGTAGCTTTGCCACGGTCAGTCGTGCAGTGTGCGGTCGAGCATTATCATGCAACAGGATTGGCATTGACCGATTGACCAATTTCGGTTGTTTAATAGCAAGTTGTTGCATCATTTCGTCCAGTTGCTTGCAATATACTTCAGCCGTTATCGATGTACCAGGTTTCATAAAGTTGTAGTAGATAACACCTGACCTGGACCACCAAACAGTCACCATAAGCTTCTTCTGTGTAATGTTGGGTTTCGCGTGATGTCTCGGTGGTTCATCAGCGTTCAACCACTGATGTGAGCGTTTACGATTGTCGTAGAGTATCCACTTTTCATCGCAGGTCACAATTCGATTAAAAAAAGATTCATTTTTGTGACGGGAAAGCAAAGAAAGGGAAGCCTCTAGACGTTGCGCCTGCTGCGCATCGGTCGATTCGTGCGGGACCCATTTGTCCAACTTCTTTATCTTACCAATTGCAGCTAAATGAACAATATGGTGGGTATAGAAACATTGAATATCGATGCCAATTCACGTGTACTTTGAGATGGATCGGACTCTACTACGGCTCTCGAGTGATCATTATCCACCTTCGTCTTTGGTCTTCCACGTGGCTCATTAGCGAGGCTGAAATCTCCATCTCTGAAGTTTTTGAACCAATTGCCCACCGTTGCTTTAGTAGTTGAACCTTCACCAAATACAGCGTTGATATTACGAGCTGTCTCCGACACTGTGGTTCCACGGCGGAACTCATATTCATAAATCACACGAATTTTGAACTTTTCCATGGTTCTATAAAAAAGAATCCACCAATAAAACTAATGAAGATATTTGAACAAACAAATATGACATTTGAAGAGCGAACATACATCTATCACACTAACCTAACCTGATACTGACGTCTGGCGCCAAATTTGAGGTAACAAATGTTAAAGATGGCGCTTTTACATTTGTAAAGTTTCATACTTAATGACCCAATATAACAGTATTATTGGTTATCCATTTCTTTATATTTTACGATTAATACGAGTTTTCAAAACACGGTAAGAATTCCATTATAATCTATACAGGGTGTCCCGGGTTTTAACCGACAAACTGCGGGAGCATATTCTACTAGTGGAAATAAGAAAAAATTCTTATATCGAGTTTGCTTAGAAATGCTTTATTACAAAGTTATAAACCAATATTGAAAAGAAATATGAGATAAGTAACAACGGAACATAGTGTAGAATTTGGAAGGTCGAAGATGTTTATGTTACGTGTATTCACATGTATTCATGTTCACTATGTTAAACGATTCAGTATGATTGTTACTTTCACAACAGTAGCTGTTAGATTTCAATCGTCGTGTGAACTAGCAATTACTATGAGAATGCCAAAAGTGTTTTCAAATGAGGAATACACTAATATTCATTTCGTGTACGGATTCTGTGACGGAAATGCACGAGCTGCCGTACGAGAGTATCAACGTAGATTTCCTAACAGGAGAGTACCAGATAGATTTAAAGCAACGAATTACTAATTCAGTTACTGAGATGCAACAACATTTTCAGGAATGTCGTACTGTAACAAATTCTGTACTACGTCGATGTCTAGCTCGTATCGATGTGCAAGGACAACATTTTGAAATGCGTCACTAAATCATTGCGTAGATAATTTTTATTTTTGTGAAAAAATCCGTTGTTACTTATCTGATATTTCTTTTCAATATTGGTTTATAACTTTGTAATAAAGCATTTCTAAGCAAACTCGATATAAGAATTTTTTCTTATTTCCACTAGTAGAATATGCTCCCGCAGTTTGTCGGTTAAAACCCGGGACACCCTGTATATCATACATGTCAGTAAATAACTGTAGCCATAAATCATAATTGTCGTTATGCTATAATCTTCACCGTTTGATAAAAGCATGAGCTGACTGAGAAGAAAACAGTTTTATGATATCGATTTTTCATGCAGCGATTGTACAAATTTTATCATTCGGAGGAAGATATTATAAATTGCAAACTACATGACAATCGCCTCGCTGTTGAATATAGAATTACCGTTCTCACATTTTTGATATCGTTTTCATTTTTGCTTTATTTACGGCATAATGGGGTACCTATGTATGTAGGAATCGTACAATAAAATGTACATACATACTCAGCCTGTACATATATGATACCAATTATCGATGGGAAAATTCATTACTTGAATTTTGTTTCGCCAGCAGACATGTGATATTCAAGGATGCATTTTCTCCGATGAAGATTAATTCACGAAATCACACCATTATTATCGAGAGAGTTGAAACAAGTAAATTTATAATTGATATATATGTGATAGCAAAATGTTGTAACGTTTTTCTTTTGGTTTATAATAATAAAATTATTATTATATAGATCAGAAATAAGCACAAAAGCGACATTATTCAAATGATGAATAATTTTAATTTATATAGGAAATTTATCTTCATATTAAATTAGTTGAAAATTTGAAAGAAATTGTAATCAAATGTTTTCTTTTAAAATATAAACATTATAGTTACAAGGCAGTTACTATAAACAGTTACTACAAACGGTTTAATTATTACAAAAATAGATAGAAGCATAAAGAAAATTTTATGTATCGGCGCAATAAGTAAAACTTATATACTTTGATATTTCACGAAATTGTGATATTTAACGGACACTTTGCGTCGTTGTGGATCACGAAAGCATTATCAATATTATACAAGTAATGGTATTTCTTGCGTTACTTCTGTATTTTCAAAGAACTGTTTATTCTTTGAGATCTTCCGAATCCAACTCAAGAATCTAAAGCATTATGGATTTTCATCAAAGGATAATGCTCACTGTAAAGGATATCAGGAATATTTGAGTGTAAGTATAAGGCAACTCACGATATAACTATTTCACAGAGGTCAAAGAGAAAATCACACTTGAAATATCTTCCTCAACAATTCTGATTTGATCAGTACTAAGCATTAATAAATAATAACCATATGACATAAATGGAATATGAAATATAATAAATGCATTAAATGAGAAAGGACCAATCGTAATTTAATTTAATTTAATTTAAGAATTGGAACGTATTATAATTGCGATGCATTACGACATAAAAAAAATACCAATTTTTCTCAATTAACTGAGGAAATAATACGTTCCACAGTGATATTGCATGATCAGAATTTTTGTCGAGCTTGAACGAATGTCCGCACGAAATTATTTCGTAATTTTTTCATTCAAACTTTGGTGCTTTGATATGCGCCAACGATGCAGCATGCAGAAATTTGGCATGAAAAAAACTGCAACATATTTTTGCTGATATGCAGCAGCGAAATATATTGCGTTTGACATGCCCAGTACACCATAATTCACTGAAACGTCCCGTGCAGCAAACACGCGTCCGTACATGTAACTAAATACAGAAAGGAGGAAGCTTTTAGAATAAATATAAAGATACAGTCAAAGTATTCCGTGATAATGTAGCGTGAAACGTAAAATTTTAATGCATTTCAAATACACACATTCGTGTGTGTATTGTAAGAGAATATGTGTTACCATACTTGTATAAATATGAATATTTATTTAACGGAAATGATGAGAAACACGTTTTAGTACATGTTCTGAATTCCCGTTGCGTCGTTTCCGCTGCAATCTTGAATAAAATGTTATCATAATGGAAGAACACTTAAAAGTCTTACAAATAATAGTTGCACGATTAAAATGTTCCATTGATTATCTTGTATAAAGAATAACACAAAGTACTACTTAGTATTGGATTTCCGTACAAATTTTCGTCCTCGAGAGTTTCTTCATTTAACTGTCTCAAGGAAGTAATTTCTGTTAAGAAACTCTGATGAGACGCGGCAGCATATTAAAATATGTTCATGAGCAGCAATGAGAAAAAAAAGTAAAACTCTATGTAAAAATTTTGTTGTAAAACAGAAACATTATTCTTTTTCCAGTTTCAATATTATTTGAAGCAGATTCTTAAAAAAATTTTAAATTTTTAATTTAAAAAAATCCGAATGGAATAAATGTTACATCTTACAATCAATAAATTACTCTTTAATCTAAAAATATTATAGTAACATATATTACAAAATTATATAATATGTCACAAAATGGTAAAAATATAACATCAATATATTTTATTGCGTTAAACATATTACATTTTAGAGGGACATGACCGATCTCATCTCATGAGCTCCATTTTTTTGTGCAATACAAATTGGTTGCTCGTCATGTGCTTTGAGTACGCGAATTTAAATCGATGACGGATTTTATATTGACAGCTCAATATTAACATGTAGAGAAAAGCGATTAATAAAGAAGAAATAAAAAATAAGATAAAATATGAGAAAGAAATATAAAAATAATGAGAAGAAATTAAAAGTGAAATAATGCATAGTGTATCGCATCTAATCCGCGCGCGTGCACGTGAAAAGTATATTATCCACACAGAGATATCTACCAAGTAATGCTTTCCCCGATGATTGATAATTGACTGGTTCGCCGCTTGCTAATCGTATCACGTATCACGAATATAATTAATGTCAGTACTGAATCCCAAAACTGATACTGAGTCTCCTAAACTAATATTAAACGGTTATATTGACAGTGATACCCAGCGCGTGCGCGGGCGTGCGGTTAAATGTACATTGAAAAATGATTTATCGAGAGGAATTAAAAAATAAATGATAATGACGTGCAGCCTAGATCTTTTGTACATATTTAAGTTGCTCTTTCCCAGTGCGAATTGATTAACGACTATATCGGCTTATGCAGATGAATTCCGGTTAATAAAAAATTCCAATATCGGCAATTCGATATTCAGATATCACACGTGAAACAGAAAGTAATTGCTAGAGAAAAGAGCAAACCTGAAAAAATTTCCAAACGAATAATAATACAGTCTATTTGATGTTTGCATAACAATAAAATAACAGTACACGTATTGCACACGGTAAGCGCATCAATGGAAAAATGTTTTTTTTATTTATCTTCTTTTATTTTGAAGACCATCCGTTTGTTCCATTGTTATTATTAGTGATTCAATTTTTTATAAACTTTTACACGACTTTCGCATATATGTATATCCCGGAGTAAACACTTTGCAAGCAAGCGAGGGAGAAACAGGTATTGAGTAATAACAATTATGCGCGCTAAACTGTGATACTGGCGTAAAAGCGTTTGCTCGGCAGACACATTGTATTACCAAGGAATATCACATTTGAGTCAATGCAGGTCCTTATGCCATTTCAGTTTCGCCGCATCCATTTGCCGCACCTCTTTCGTCGGATCCAATTCGCCGCAAAGCAGTTTCCGTCGAGTACACGTGGCGTACCTTGTATTGTTTAAGTAGAGTGTTGTCGTATGCATTAAACATCTTGTACCCGTAGATATGCTAAGTGGAGAATATAGGAATAAGGTATCACTTACTGAGCAAGTACAATGTTTACGTTGGATCTGATAAGCGCGTTATTACACTTGTACGTTTCAGAATAATGGAAAGTTGAGCTGTTAAATTGTGTCATTTAACGTCAGGGCAATTGTTATTGTTCTTTCTTATCGTACACGAGACAATATAATTTTATGTTATTTAATGATTAAATCACGTGCCCCTAAATAATTAGGTTGGTGCAAAAATATTTGCGGTTTTTACGATTAAGTTGAATAACAAATATCGCAATTATTTTTGCACCAACCTAATATATGTTCCATGTAATTATGTATTTAATTATATTATATTTAAATTATATTTAACGTTATATTTAATTATATTTAATGGTTACATAAAATTTAATAATTATATTTAAAAGTTACACGCCTTAGATTATAAAATATTATTTCTTGTAATACAAAATTGAATATTCTTGTAATAATATAAAATAGATATGATGGAATAGTATGGCACTTAAGAGATAATCAGGTGTTGAAATTGCTCCATGTCAACCAGAAATGGGACAAAATAATTCCATGTGCTTTTGGAAAATTGGCATCCCATTCATTTTACATGTGCGATATTTCATTTGCCGGAGTCCGCGTATTACCTCACTTACCGTAGATTTGGTTCTTGCGAAGAAAGCAGTTTTGCATTTTACTCTATATGGTAATTTCGATGCTGTTACAACGTTAAAGCACAGCTGTTATTACATCGTATGTATTCGTATAAATATGCTCTCCGTAGCATACTCGTTTATGCATCCCGCAATACGCGGATGGGCATCTGCCGATATCCAAATCCGAAACTACCACTACTTGATTCCGCATTTGTTACCACCGAGAAAATTTACATAATTTACGAGGCCCTCGTACTATGCCACCTTGATTGTGACACGTATTAGCATTCGCGCACTACAAAGTTCGTATCAATTTGCCGTAGCGCTACCATTACATTAACCGCACGATAATGTGGATGTATTCGTAACGCGTTGCGAACATGTTTTGCTCATTAGGTAGCATATGTTATCAAATGGGAAATACACCATGATTGATGATAAATTTGAGGCTATTAATTTAACAAATTCGCATACGATCGGTCTAAGATCGTAACGAATAATAATGCTTTAGCGATACGGAGATAATTCTAAAGGCAGGTCCACGCACAACGTTTTTTTAACGTTTTTTTTTTCAGTTATGACTACAAATAAAACGGAGTAAAAAGTGTTGCAGTTCAGTGGTGTCTACACAGTACAGTTTACTTTGTTACAGCGCTACTTTGGTCAACTTTTGCAATTTGCCTTGCAAAAAGAAGGCAAATTAAACGTCTCAAGTGCACGCGACATTCAAGATGGTCCAGGCTACTAAAAAGACACCAATTTTTTCATGTAAAGTTACTTCGTGAATTGCATGGTGAACCTGAAGACTGGCAAAATTACTTACGAATGGATATGGAAACATACAATCATTTATTGGAATTAGTAACTCCACATATCATAAAACAAGACATGTGTATGAGAAAATTTATTTCATCGCATGAGAGACTAATCGCAACTGTAAAATTCCTAGCAACTGGTAGAAGTTATAAGGACCTGGATTCACAACTCTTTTCGATGTACAGACCTCAGAGAAGTAATTTTTTTACAACAGTTTCTCTGTTTGCTGCCGCGTCAATCTCTTTACATTTTTGAACCAAAGTCTCATAAGCTTGATTTTTCTTGTCACGGTGTACAAAACGTTGTGTGGATCGGCCTTAATGTGCGCTATCAACATTTTAGTCTCGCTTTTACTTGAAACCAGTTTTACTATTTTTGGAAAATAGTCGCTTAAAATACTTCTTGTTTTTTATGTAAAACCCATAGTGTAGAAACTATAGTACACAACTGCTTTTATCTATAGCTTCAACCTATAAAGCTTTGTCGCGTAAGCCGGCAATAGACACAGTGCGTATGAAAGAGACGGACTGTTACATATCCGAATCTCACGCGAGTATACATGGTACAGCAACCAAAATGGCAAATTCAAATATCACCATTTGATATTAAACGGTTAAAGCCGTGAATTGAAAAGCGAATCTTCAACTGCCATCCTTTCAATTTTGCATGCGATTTTCCCTTGCAAATTTAATGGAGAGAAAAATCATTTTACTCGTTCCAGATCTTTCATTCTTAATGATAGCTCGACTACTCTAATTAGCGCTTAAAATGCAAAACCGATATGAAAAGTTCGGCGAAGATAGGATAAAATATTATCGTTCAATTTATAATTGTTTTCATCCGTAATCAGAACATTGATTTCATCTTTAACGTGGAACTAAAATTCCAAAATTTGTTAGAAATTCTATATTTTAGAAAAAAAGGAGAATTAAATGGGACGGATAATGACGAAACATTTTAGCCGTGCTTTACGTCAAAGTAAAAACCGTACTATTTCTGCAAGAAACCAAGAATCTCGTGGCCAGTTCGTGAGTCGGCCAATTAGACACGTTGCTAATTTCAGAAGAAGAGAGCGTCGCGAAGGAAAGGTTCTTTTCGCGAAAAGCCCAGAAACGCAATATAAACAGTCGGGTTCCGTTTGTGAAAACAGACTCGCGGCTTTCTCGATTCATTCGCCATGGATCATTTTAAGTGATTTGAGGAGTTCGGGACGTTCGCGCGTCATAAGTCGACGAAATGGAATTCAGGCAGGCTGAAAATAAGAGCCAAGAGTGAGCCTGGGAACACGTAATTTATCAATGTCGAAAATTGTCTGATCGTAGCGAGCTACCGAGGTATCTCACGTACGCACCTGATAATTTGAACTCTTTTCTCGTCTAAACTCGAGCCAAGTGAAATTCAAACTCGCTTTGCCGCGAACGTGAAGATGCGATACGTGATGAACGTGAGGGACTGATTAACCGTTCTTCGACGTGTAGAGAGAGAATCCAATCGCAATTGATCTCTCTTAAAAGCTATTACGGCTATAGAGATCCGTGAGTGATTCGTGGAACAGTAATTGTCAGTAGTTTTACGGAATTCCTCTCGATCAATCCAGAATTTTTTCCTTTTATTCAAATCCCGTCAAGAGACAAGACGCTTTAACACTCCTGAGCTCAATATTTCCTGGATATGTCTCAAAAATGCGCCTTGAATAAGCACGTGGAAAAATATGTAAGACCGGACGATCTCTGTAAGACGTACGCTCCTCATTGCCGTAAAGCAGGAATTTCAGTCTCGCACGGTGCACACTACCCTCGTTTTTCGCGGCACGAACTCACGGAGCAAGTAAATAGCGCGACACTTCATTATGGATACGACCTTCCCCGTTAATATTGCATGATGCTTTATTTTTTTTTGTACATTACGGACTTTCCTTCCGCCGAAGTTCGCAAGAATAGCTTGTTTAAAAGCATAGAAACTTAAAGTACTTTTGAATAAAAGTAAATTCATTATTTTCACATTGTTAGCAAAGTGCGCGACTACGTGACGGAAGTGAAAAGCTGAATAATTCGCAGTGCATCAACTCGAACATCGAGACTCGATCGATTTATAAAAAGAAAAAAGCAAATACAATGTCTACGATTCATGGGAAGATACTTTAAGATACGTTCCTGCGAATCGCCTTTAAACCGATTTCAAAATGCCTCTTTAAGTCGGTTCTTTACTTGTACGATACAGTTTAGTGTTCTGAAAGAACGTGTTCTTTTGAGGTCTCGAAAAATGCTGACTGCGGACAAGCGCATCAAAAAGAATACCAAGACCAAGATCTTCAAAAGTAGTTCTTTGTCAGAAAAAAAGAATGTTTCTCTCGCAGCGCGTGCTGTGCTATCATTCTTTTGTACAGGGCAAAGTTATACGAAGCTACTAAATATACAAGTACGCAAAGAAGATTATCTTTTGTTGTATTATAGATTTAACGTCGTAAAATTTTACATCAGAAATGTATTATAAAGGTATAAATCTTCAAAGTTTGCTTAGCTTCTTCAATACTTAATTTTTCAATTTATAAATTATATATAATTACAAACGAAGGATATATAAAGAAGAGAGTAAGTAATAAAACCAAGAATAATTAATAAATAAATCATGAATTTATATTATGAAGACATACAATTTTAATAGAACTAATTAAGATGATCGATATTATTATAATTAGTACTATTAATGAGTAATAAAAAAAATACATATTGTCATCAAAAACATTTTAAATGTATTAATAGCAATTTTCAGACCTACATAAATGCTATCGTATGTTTGGCAAACGAACAGAAAATGAAATTGCCGTTATTACTTATTTCCGCCGTTGCACTATTTTATGCATCGTGTTCTTCACTGTTAAAATGGAGTTACAAACTTGCCTCTCTGACACTTGGTTTTTCCGCAACATTGAGGATAATGTTCGCTAAACAGAAGCTGCCGTGGTCGGAATGGCCGATAATCACCAAGGCTTGTAATCGAGGAAACTGCTTCATGCGACCACGAGATATGATAAGTGGTAGTACGGAGTGCAAAGCAGTTTAAAGCAGACTCTTTAAACTCGAAAAGTTTGGCTGTTCAGAGATTTACCTTCTCATCGAAAATTCTGCAAATACGCGTCTGACGTACGTAGCGCCTGTGAGAAATATTATAATGAATAATCAAACGGAGAACGGAAGGCAAAATGCTATGTGTGAAGTACACCTTTATTTATAGAACAATTAAGCTCACTTCCTTTCGTAAACATTATTTTGATTTGTTCGTTGCTTTAAGTGCTTTAATTATATGAAAAGTGGAATTGTACTATTCTGAAAATCTTTCTTTCGTTTAAAAACACATGTATTGCACAGTGGTAAAAATAATGTTTTCGATTATTAATCTTCTTTTTAAACACGTTACTCTATCTCGAAAGTGAGTGTAACCACAGTGTTGCCAATAAACGTATATTATTTTGTTTATGTCCTATTGTGCGGCTGTGTTACTTACTTGACGATGTAAACTAAAGGTGGTATCATGTTGTCCAGCCTAGAGTTTTCTCTTCCTTTCTCTCTCTCTTTCTCTTTCTGCTTTGGAAATTATATATATATAGATTCAACCAGTTTGACTAAAAGTAGGTGTCATAGTCTAAGTAATAAAAATATGATAAAAACTATCATTATCACGGATAGTGAAGAGCATATCTACATTTGATAAGAGAATATTACATTTGTTAATAATGAGGTTTAAAGATAAAATAAAGTTTTAATGCCAATACAGATATAAATATCCTGTTCTGTGAATTTTAATTTCTGCTTATAATGTTTTTAGCTATTGATGCATAAAATATCAAATGCACATGAAAAAACTTTATAGCGCGCTCCTTTGTAATCAAACTTTCGCAAAAGACACATGATATCGGGATACCTTCACTTCCACGTGCACGCGCACGCAGTTATTGCATAAAGGAAAAATTTATAATAAAATATTTTGTATTGTTCAAATAAATATGAATGACACAATATAAAAAGGAATTTGGATCAATAAGATAATTATTACCATTAGGAGAAAAACTAAAAAAGCATGGCAAAAAGCGTTTATGAAAAATGATTACACGTAACGATATCGGACAAACATGCGTGGTATTCGTTTACCGAGAACGATCAAAAGGATGTGGCGCGGCATATCGGATATTGACCGGGAGCAGCGAATCCTCCAAATTATTCAAGGAATCTCGTTACGTGAGGCACGGGCGCGGATTTGTGACCACTGGATGCGTGTACCATCGAGATTGGTACCGTCTGTGTTTCCTTTCGTGCAATTACGCAGGTAGCAAGGGATTCCTCGCATCTATCTGAACGTGGAACGTTCACCTGGCAGTTAACTACCATTCATTTGCAGTCTGCCACGCGTCAATCATGCGGTAATCAGACTTCAATACTCTCGTGCACTATTTCGTATCTGCTAACGCTTATGCTATCGCGTTAGACACGCGTTCCAGCAGCTCGTATTGCTGCTGTACACACATACATATGCAAGCACACACGTCAAGTTAATACTCGACGATGGTGCTGTCAGAAATATGCAGTCCGTGCCTGACATTTCATACGCTTGTCAGTCTGCGAGTTCTATACTTGCTATAGTGATCTGGCTAGTTAAAATTCTAATAGAAGACATGTACATATTACATGTGCATGTACATCGTGTAGATGCAATACTTTTTTAAAGTGAGATTTATATCTTTCAATTATATTTAATATCTAAAGTATGTGTAAAATTACATTTTTAGAATAATTAGAAAACACATTTCCGATATTAATGACAATAATATTTCGTAATGTATTACTGGAATTATTAAGATAAAATTTCGATCAAGATTTTCTGAAAATATTAGTCTAGCGCATAATATACGGTGTTATTATTTTGAACAGTAATATTGTTATTAGAATTCTTATCTGTGGTATATATACATGTATGAAATACGGATTATTTAAAAAATATGAGTACGGTGGAATAGAGTTCGCGTATAAGCTTTATTTGGTTGGAAATACGGCGACTTCGCAAAGGAAAAGTTTTCTCATACTACTTCAGCTGCAGATGTTAATCAGACAGAGTGAATTGAGTTTTATATTGTATACTGAAACTTTTACAAAACAAAAAGTCACTTTAGGATATTTTAACTCTACGATGTAGTTCTGAAATGCTTCGTACATTACGAATATGCACGTTTAATCAGCCAGGCCTGAGCAAGGGAAGAAAGTACACAAAAGAACGCACAAGTTTAATTGCAGCCATAATTTGCATAACGGATTGAATAGCACACTTCTGTACAAATATAGTATTCCCAGATATTTCAAACGTGTAATTCTTATTTCTGGTAAGCCAAATGCATTTTGGATTTATGACCAGCAGCTCATTTTAACATAAAAAATCCAGATGTGAAATACGTTTTCTTTTTACACAAATAATACAATATTACGCATTAATACATATATATAATTAAAATAAAATAAAGTACAATAATGATTTACCTCATTTGTTAACGTCATTTCAATTTCGTCTGATATCATAACTTTTATAGAAAATCTTTTCGATATTAAAATAAAATAAAATTATACATATTACATCTTATCTGTAGTTTTAATTTCTTCATATTTATTGAAAAATTGTTTTATTAGAACTGTGCATTCGGAAGAATTCGATAATTTTAAAAAACCAAGGACGGTAATCGTAAGTATCGTTTGAAGCGAAAATTAAAGTAAGTTTTGCCGAATTACGTCGGAAAAGATCTTTGGTCAATATCACTTCAGAAAGTACGTTTTTAAAATGAAAATATCTCAATATGAATATAAAAAATTCAGTGGTATAACAATCAATTTTACAAAATAAGTAGTCAACTTTACTTCTTCAGCTTTACAGGATGAGCAATTAATTTGCTCATCGTGTGTAGAATGCCAGAGGGACAAGAGATGAAAAGATCCTTGGCTGACAAAGACACAATTTTGCCATATCTATTATCATCTATTTGCAGAGTACATATAAGGTTTGGTTGTAAAATGAAAAGATTTTCCGACATAATCATGTTTGAAGGGTGACCGCAAACCTTTCCAAGAGATAAATTGGAGTTAAAATCGAAAAAAACCTTTGTATATGGCATCCTAATCATTTGAATAGTGATTTCCTGAGAAGTATTGGACTATCCGAAGTCACGATTAACGCTTAATATTTATATAGAAATTGTAATAAAAAAGCGTGCGTTTGAGAAATATCGAAACAATATATCGCGTCGCAAATTCAAATCTTATTATTACATTATCATATTTAACTCAAAAATTGCTCAACATATCCACTAAAGTTAGATATCCAATAAAACTTTACACAATTATTCATATAACCACTCATGTATCATTTTTATTGCAAATATAAAACTTTTTAACAAAGTTATATATATGTATGTATTCACAACAAAGTATAAGGTGATATCTGACAGAAACGACGAAAACATTGAACTAAATTATTACATAACATAACGGGTGGCGCTTATGTCCTTCGTGATTATTACTTAAATTAATAGTCTTTAAAATTATGCTCAAATTTCTATAAAATAAAAATTGTTTAAAAATGATCTTTTCGAAAAAAAAATAAAAAAAGAAATTAATTGTAAGTACGTGTTGCACATTTGAATCTATTTTCCTACGAAACAATAACACTCGAAATTATTATTCACTTTATCTCTTCACACTATTCGCAAGACCGACAAATATCGGGATGATATAGTAGTTTTTTTTTGTTACTGTTCCTATCGAGTTGAGTGAAGTGACGTGGAAGGACCCTTTTAATATGCGATGCCCCTGAGCGCGTGGAATTTTGACAAGCGAATTGATTTTTAAACCTTTTCCGTTTAAAAACTACAGCAGCCTCGACATTTTGGTGTTAGGATTTTCGCCTCCAAATGAACTCAGGACTCTAGCATTGACGGTTATACGGTAGGTCTGGGACACCCTGTATACATATAATATACTCACACATGCAGAAACACTGGTCGATTTAGGAGCGAGGATTCCCGGTAAGGGTTGTTTTCCGTGGTATTTCCTTGGTATTTCATATTTACTCCAAACGTTTGCTTTCCTCCGGCGTCTACGAACATCCACCGGTGGCATATGTAAATGTGGCATGTGTCCAATTACGTCCATGATGAACGCTACCCTTAACGACTGTAAACCTCGGGATGTGCCAGCCACTCGACACTTATACGCCTGGGAGATTATGTCGGCCTCGGAATTATTCTCATAGCTGGAAGACTAAGCACGTGGCCACTGTGTCACGATGCACGGACCATTTCGTGCATCCCTCCATTTGAGCGGCTCTAAGAAATCCGTAAGAATAGTGAGAGTGAACAAAAATAGAGAAATTGCGATAAAAACGGGAAGAATCACGTGCGCGCTTCTTGGACTTGTTTAATTCTTACATACCAAATTTTGATCTCGAATTTGCTTGCGCGAAGAAGAGTACTTGGCGCCAAATGGTCGGCATAATTATTACAAGAATGAAGAATTTCCGAATATTCAGAAGTTAATTCCTCGACGAAACTGTTTCTATAATGTAATAATGTACGATCCCGCGATCGCAATATCAGGGGGACAGTTATGCGAATACCAGAGATTAGGATGACACCCCTTAAACGGCACTTAAGCATATCGTATATTCATAACGTATACGAGGATGCGTTACTTAATTGCGCAGTCCGCCCGATATTCAAGAGAGGTACTGCACCTGCTTCCGTTGCATGCAATATGAATATCAGGATCCTCCGAGTTCACTCCATTCAGAGTATATTATATTCCTATGTTATATTATAATTCCGCAATTAATAAATATCCAATATCATTATTTAATATTAATGATCATTTATAATGGCACATTATGAGATACTTTTGCTAAATTTCTGTGATGTACATAAATGGTATTTATGTGGTTAAATGGTATGTATGGTATTATATTTAGAACAGCGCGATGCGTCTAATATAATATATTTACGTAATGATGTGCATAAAGAGTTGTTGATCCCATAATAAAAAAGCTATTCTTACCGGACGAGACGATATATCTATACTCTAAATATTGGAATACGTGACAGCACGTTCCTATTCGTATCCAAGTTACCAGGGGAATTCGGATTGCATAGAATTTTAAAATATCGAGGAAATCTTTTCCCCCGAGTTGTGTACTGGCAATTTCTGGCGGGCAACATTCCGTTCTCAGATTATCAGTGGTCATGTTATTAAATATTATTTTTGCAATCAGTGTAAATTACACTGATTGCAAAAATAATATCTTGCACCGAACAAACTTGATAATAATTGCATGCTTCGAATGAATCCTTTAAATATACAGAAATACATTCAACAACTTTATATATCTCTATCAAATAATCAGGAAAACAGTTTTAATTTTAAACTTTTAAAGTCTGATTGTATTCCATATATGGTAATATGTCGAAATAAATGAAATAAATGAAATAAATGAAATAAATGAAATAAATATTACAGCACTGCGAAAAAGTGAAGAGATCTCGTTTGCAAGATATATTTACAATGTAATATGTATAATAAGATATTTGTGGTATACTAGAAAACTTTCAATCTGTGTTTTTCTTATAAATATGCGTATTTATGTTATACTATAGATGATTGGATGCTGCGTATTCCTCCATATAATATGAACAATTGTTTTTACCTTAGTGGCATGGATAACGCGGTAGTGATCGAACAGCGCACGATGTGTAGAATAGTACATGTCGAACAATAATTAAAGGCCGGATACTACTAAGTCACAGTACTAATCACTGCTGCTAATCACTATTAATGTTGCAGGTGATTCAATTTTACCATTAGTCCGATCGTACATCTTGTAATTATCACGCTATCGCCACATTGGATTCTGCACGTTACCTCCACTCGAATTCTTCTGGTTTCGATTATTTATTTTGCTTTATTACGCTTTAGTTTTCATTTACTCCCGTGACGCAATTTAATGCTACATCATGGCTCTCTGTTTACAGAAAGGTGGCATCCTTTTGTGGAAATTTGTATTTGTATTTTATAAATGGTTCTGCGGATTCGATACATCGCAAAAGCGTTTAGCGTTCTATCAATTAAACTTCTTGTGCGTGAACTGAATAATATAAATTGCACGCGCGGGATTCATTAAGTGGGTTGAAGCTCATTTACAGCTACATACCGGACGACTCTTCGGCCGAGAATTAATAACCATTCGGCTAATATCCGGTTGCCGGCGTAGTCGAGGAAGTAGAAACGTTTAATGAGAAATATTCGTTTTGGATTAATCTTCCGCGCCGCCGTTTGCTCTGCGGAGAAATTAAGAGGTGCGGTGAGAATTGCGAATTTGAAAATGTGCCAGCGAGATTATTCGCTCGGCACTTTAAAGATGTGGATTAAAAACTATTTTCGCCATTATTTTGCGGTAGCACGCGATTGTATGCACGGCAATTAACATACTATTATCTATTATTTGTAATGAGATGTTCTTGCTAAATTTATATGATACATAAGTGGTATATTTATAATATATCTAATACAATTAATTATTAATATATATAATATATATTAATACAAAGATGCGTGTAATATATTTATGTGATAATGAGCTATTCATCCCATAAAAATGATATAAAAACTATTCTTAGATACCGGATGGGACAAACTATTAAATATATTATTATATTCCTATCATAACACTGCATTATTTAAGAGCCTAATTTTGAATGGACTCTCCAACTGACCTAAATTCCGTTTTATCAAATCGAAAATGATTAAGGACGCGTGAGCTATAGATATCGAAGTATTATGACACGCGCGCTATTTATTTAAAATCAATACCGCAGAAAAATAACATTTCTGGAATCTGTAACGTTATATCTTCTAGCATGCGTTGTCTTCCTGCTGCGGTCAAAGCTTACCTTATCTACGACCCGATTTGCGGCGAAACAAAGTGCAACGGTATCAGCTGTACGTGCTTTCAACGATATCGGGACGACTGTAGCATCGTATGTAAAGTTTATAAATGGCAGCGCGAGAAACATTATGTCAAAGTTGATTAAAACGTCGACATACGTAAACTTCTCGAATTACGCGAACGGACTATACGTACTCGCATTACCTTTGTCGCTCCTTTGTCATGTACGTACACGTGTAACGTTCGTTATTATATAATGTACAATATGAAATACACTTTTACATATTTGGCATAAATATCAATTAGCATGTCACTTTATGTAGTTGTATCATAACAAAATAACTTTATTTATTGTTATATTTATTGTTGATGTATTATTTTTATAAGATATCTATACGTACGTATGTACGCAGCAGCCACGGTTGAATTTCATTTTATTTTGTAAAGCAATAAATCCTGTGTATGGTCCTGTCCTGCTTTAATACTGCTTTAATTTTGATTTGAGAATTATGCTTCAGTTTTCGAAAACTACAGTTTCTATTTTTGCTGGTAAATAACATCAATCATAGACGCTGGATATGATACCGCGAACGTGTTGAGGGATGTATTTTTCTCCTCATATTTCATGTTAAGTGAATAGCGTATACGTATGTGCTGTAAAGGTAGCTCGTACATGGGACTGCGATATGTCTAAAATTCTCGAAAGCTACAATATAGAATAACGTGAGGATCATGTTGAAACCTCGTCGTGCGCATTGGTGCTCTACTACTACAATCTACAGCTCCGTGCTAAGTGATCTTAAGACACGGCATATTATTTAACCTGATTAAATTTATATGTGTCCAAGACTGAGAAAACTGGGATTTCAGTTAACGATAAGTTACGTTGATGTCGCGTATAACGTTCACGTTGTAAATCTCTGTGCTCACTCCATTTCGCGCGCATGTATTATGCAAAATGTGCGTATATCCTTATAAAGGATGTCACGATTCATTTCTTTTTTATCTTATCTTTGATTCTAAGTGTCAGATGTAATTGTAATAAAGCTGTAAGGAGCGGCGTATTTCGATCGAAGAATTTATTTTGCAACTGTATATTTTCCTGCTTCTTTCGTTGTACTTTTGTCTTTGTGTTATTATGTAAAGCTATGCTGTTCCATCACATAGCAAATATATATCTCTCTGAACGTAGGCAGTGAAGCGTAATACTCGTAGAAGAGTTATGCCATAATCCTGAATCTTACAATAGCATACCTTCAAAATACAAGACTAAGCTTTATAGGAATTTATATATATTCAAGGCTTTAAGCTTTGTGCACATATTTCTTTACGTCTGCTCAGTAGGAGTTATATCGTGAGAAATGTTGTCAAAAGGAAAGAGTTATTGTACAGTTCTAATATTTACTTTTAACTTACGTATTGCATTACATAAATATAAAATATTTAACAAATTAAATTCTTTTTTGTTAAACAGGTATCCTTTTTCCTAAATTTGCATTAAATAGCAATAAAATTAAGATTGAAATATGGCTTTTTGTTTTCTATGATACATTCATAGATAACTGAAATCAAATATAAAATAAATGTAGAGGAGAATCCCCTATTATGAGATATGCTCCTAATATGAGATAATGGGGTTTCTGCTAAACTAGTGAGCACCATTTGTTAGTTCCACCATGAACTTATTACTCTTGGTGTAAAATGTATTTAGTGAAAAATTCATTGTTCGTTATTGCGTTTAGCCTTTGCAAGAAAAGATTTGTGAAATTGTGAACATGTCAAAGGAACTTGAGGTAAGTCTTTAAACCTTGTTTATTATATAATAAGGAAATGGTTTGCAATAAATTCAATATGCAATGATAGAGTAGAATCATAGTAACAGGAAAATACGCAATTTGTTGAATTGCTTAATTGTAGAGGTTAGATTTCATGATCGCGGAACCGCTAGGCGTGTGGCTCGTATAATGAGATATTCAGGGTACTCTTAATATGAGATAATTATTGCTCGAATATGAAGATTATGTAGTGTAATAAAATGAAAGAAAATACTACTTAAGGTTAAAGAAAAGTTAATACGAATTTATATTACGAATGTTTGTGTATTTAATTGTTATAGAATCTGACTATGGAGGTTAGAGATACGAGGAAGCGTCGACAGTGGAATCGTGAAGATTTGGCGAAGGCTGTGGCAGCAGTATTTTTATAAAACTATCTAATAAAGTTTTTTACTTGCAATACTGATGTATTTTGCACTTTTAACACCGATTTCTCGAGGTATCTTATATTAGGAGCACACTTTCTCGATCCTGAGTAAAGCTCTTTTTTCAAATTTTTTTAATTTTCGGAAAAAATAATATTTAAATTAGATGTTTCATTTTACCAACCTAAAGCTTATTAAATTCTCTTCAAGATAACGTATTACATTTTTAAATTCTGCCTATAGATTTCCTTACATTCGGCAAAATCGATATGGTATCTCATAATCGGGGACTTTCCTCTAATATTTATTCGCATAACAAATTTAAACTAGAAATAAATCATAACATCCTACCAGAAGGTAAACCCAAATTTTAAATAAATTTAAATACATTTTGTATTTTAGTAAAAACAAAAGCTAATTTTAAAGAAGAGTAGTAACACGTTGATTACAACTGTCCGAAATATTTTTACTTGCAAATTGGATCTTCAAATCCACGAGATTACAGTAGATTATTGGAAAAGATTACGGCATAAGTCTGCCGTAGAGATGCTTATTAAGAAATCCAATAACTCCTAATAATCTCCGAGAACGACCACAAACGACTATTGTTTGCGAGTAGTCAAGCTTGCTTTTGAAAGTAGTTCTCTTGAAATGCCGTTTTGACGATGGATTAATGAGAGTCTTTCTGCATTGCATATCTGCGGAAAACTCATTACAGTTCGAGTCCACATAGTCAGTAACTTTAATCGTTATAACGCGTACAATATGTCTTTTACTTCTGCTACCAACATTGTTCGGTTCCGTCGAGAATCTAAAAGCATTTCCTGCCCAAGAGTTATGCACAAAGGATCAAGATATCTTATTAAACTGTTTATATAATATCTCTCTGAAAAATTTCGGAATTTTGTGTGTGTGAGGAAACGCAAGAGATTGATATCAATATCAAACCACTCGTGTACATATATACATACGTATGTACTCGTGAAATTTTACGTATGCATGTGGTCTGGCTTTTGTTCAAGGACCTCTATATAGCATGATGGAATTTCAATAAATTATCTTTATTGTAATGATTCCATATTACACGATTTAAATTCCCTTTAATGATAATATTAAAATGACATAATATATCTATTGCACGCATGATTTTACTAAATGTCATATTTTGTAGTACGAACATTTATTCTTTGTAGACCAGATATGTTTATTAATTTCTCTAGTATATATATATATATAGTATATAGTCATTATATTTATTATTATCTATTATTATTGTAACACATTCGTTTAAAACACATTTAAAAAAGAGGAATACAATTTCTACGAGTTCAAACGTTGAGTTTTTGCAAATGTACAGGAATAATACTTCTGTTTGTTGGTAGCAATAAAAGCGGAATACAATTGTCGGAATATTTCGCTTTTATGGCCAGATACATTTTACTGTACAAATACAGTAAAATTACAAATAGCGTGAGAGATTGAAGCTTTCAGTCTGCTTTAATTTTAAACTACAAACGACGGAGCTCATTGGTTTATTCGATGATTAACATGTTGTTCAGAGAGAATCTTCATGCAGCTACAATTGTACAATTAACTGAAAAACTGTTTACCTTTTCGCGGTAAGTGCAGTTAATTACATAAAATGAATGGATCTGTAACTACAGATCTTTCTTTTTCTCTTTGCCCTAAAATTAAAATCTAAAATTAAAACTAGAAAAATAAAAAAATTAAAAGAAATTGAAAGCTCTAGAAAAAAACAACTTTGATTTGATTAAACTATAAAATATTCGCGTATGTATTATACATATTTAAAATAAATGTGACAAATAAAATACATGTGATATATTCATTATACATAAGCACAAGTAGCACATCTTGCATGTATTAGTATAGTACTAATGCAATAAAATAAGACGATTTCTCAGCTAACTTTGTGCGCGTTAAAATAGTTAGCGAGTTAGCAAGGGAAAACTCGAAAGGAATTTTTGCACCTCTGCTTTATCTTTCGCCCGCTACGGAAAGTGGTGGCGAACCTTTTTAGAGCAGTTAAATTTACCTCTTTAGACGTGTGTCAATCGATGTGAAAAATAGCACATGAACTCGCCACGATTTTACACCTACAGTTCATTTATTTATAAAGTACACGTCCGCGAGAATTGGGTGTGCCATTACTATCACATTCGCTCGACTGTCTCACTTATATCATTGCGCGATCCAGAAATATTTTTATACATCTATTCACATCGCTGTCAATTCACTCGCGTTGACTGTGGCTAGAACGAACTCTGACAGTAATCGGTGAATGAATCGCGCGAGCTGACAATTGATCGTGATTAATTGAGATTGCTTGGAAAGATTTGATTCGGGACTGATACGGTGTAATTCGAACTGTGGCCACAAATATCGAGGTTTTTCTGAATACTGCAGCATAGGATTAAAATGGTAACGGTATTAGTATATATATACTCTTTTTTTTGTGTCGGAAACGTGTTGGAAAAAGTGGACAGATAAAATGCGGGTTTTTTGGCGATATATAGAATTAATTCTCTTTTATCAAACAGATAACGCGATCATCGCCACATGTTGAATTAAAGCTGGTATCTTGGTTGCTAAAGGCACCCAAGCATCCCGTAAACATTGTTTTCGCAATAATTGGGAAAATCGGGAGGTATAGAAAATGGAGAAAAACATTGTATTTGTCATATTATTTAATCCTATCGGTATATTTTCATTAATTAACGCATCGTAAAGCCAGTGACAGTTATGACAATAATTCCAACTCGAGTGTTTACTAGTCATAATATAAAATGAAATGATATCATAAAAATATCGATTTTGCTGTATTGTTCTTGTCGTAAAAATAATACGTTTCATTTCGGTACAATCGACCACTAAAGTCCCTGCGAAATATTTTATTACCGTGGATAGAACAGGATGCGGACCTAAAATCTCTCTCGCCACAATCCGTCCTATTTCATCTCGCTGGATCGATAACGATCGCGCGGAATCCCGTCGGACCATTCGTCTTATCCGACTTTCATATTTCACAGTACTCTCCACCCCCTGTTCAACCACGGTTTTATACGTTATAAACCATTCTCCTGCTTGTGCGTACGTTATCGGCAAATTATTTATAGTTGATCGCGATTTCCCCGTGGCTCCAGGTGGGATTCCAAGTTTCATGCCTTTATCAAAAGTTCATCGATCGACCTACTAGTGCATAAACTGCTTCTTCGACGCAAATATATCTCGAGTCTCGGATAAATATCATTTCCCGTTCCTGTGGGATCACTCGTCGTCGATATGATTCGAATCACGATTTGTGTAAAATCGTTGAAAAAAGCGAACTGCAATATCCGTAAACGCCTCTTTTCGCGGGGGTCGAGCGTTATGCGGAATATGCGGTTTAATAAATGTAATGGCGTCATAGATATCGCGCAATATGAAAAAAATATGCATATGTCCGATATTAATTAAAAATCAGCTTTATACTGGAGACATGATATATCACGAATAATAGCAGTTTTATGCACGAAATTTTCGCAAAAGCTGTATATCCTCCTGTGCCTAAGCAAGTATAAATAAAATACTGGCCTCATTTACACCGTGCAGTTTAGGCCGCTACCTATACCCTATATTTGACCTAAAATTGGGAAGCGACTAATCTGGGTTGGGTGAGGTTTCTTTTTCACTTATAAAATATTATAGGTCTAAACGATGTAAATGTTTACTTGGAAGCTTACTTTAGGTCAGAGTACAGGTCAGGTGGCGAACGAAACACGGTGTAAACTCGGCCATTGTTATAATATTTTATTGTTATATTGTTCACATTATATTGTTAAAATTAATTTGACGTTTAGAAAATCATCAAGAGATGCAGATACGAAATTATCTCTTTTTACTCCTTTTCGTATTCTCCTTTTAACAAATAATTTTTAATAGGTGATATTTGATATTTTAACTTTATTATATATTTGATTATACTATTTGATTTATAGAAATCGAGAGAAAGAAAGAAATTGTAAATTTTAATTACTCAAAATGTATATATTTCCGATTATATAGAAAATATTTTTATAACGATGTTCGAGATTAAAAGGAACTATTATATTATATATCGGAAATTTGCCGTATATATTACCCTGTAAGATCAGAACGCTTCTTATCTCCAAAAACACAAAACTGGTTTCGAAAACTGTTTAAGTAAAGAAGTAACTTATACAAAAGAAAATTAAGTAAAAATAGCTGAAATGGACAGCTATCGATAAAATTTAAAATTTGAATAAAAACTGAAAATTACAAGCAACGCTTAGGCGACGTCTCGCAATCGGGCATTGCATTCGTTGCTAATAGTTATTAGAATTAAGTACGTGCTCGGAATTCCTCTCTTTAAACTGCCTCTGATTGCCGTTACTCGCACTGTGGAAGTGGAAACGGCGTCGTGATTCACTTAATTCGGCGAGCCGAAGGAAAATCCATTTGCTTGCCCGGGCCAATAATAGTGGCTAGTATATGCTGCGCTTGGCTATAAAAGGTCAACGGGAAAACGAGAAGAACGGAGTTTAAACAATCTAATTGTGGCGACGAATATTTTTTATTCGTCACTAATCAATTTTGGCACGGTGTTACAATTAATGTAAATATCGTTACTACTTCTTGCGTTAACGGTACAACAATACAACCATACTGCAATATTGATGGCGGTTCAATTAAATAAGCGTGATTGGAGAGCACTGTAATTGCAATTTTATTAAATTCCGGATTAAATGGATAATCTCGTTGTGTATCGAAATGAGATATACAAATCGAAATGTATAAATCGAAATGAAAGATTATAATCTGCCTCTCCTCTCCTGTTCGCGTAAAACTGACTTTTAATCTTGTGAGATACACATGCCAATTCATGCCGCGATATTCAAGTTAATTATTATTTCATTAAATATCCCATCCATCAATCTTGTTTAGCAATGAATAATATAAAGATAAAAGAGACATAAAAAATATTAAACAAAACTACAAAATTAGATGCCTACTTTATTAAACGTATACGTTCAATTCGAATGTGTAGAAATTAAAAGTGCAAACAATATCTTTTTAACTGATTGATTTACATATCGCCGAAAGCTAAAGAATAAATTTATCTTACTTATATATTTGATATTAATATTATATATTATATTATATACTATATAATATTAAATTATATAATATTGATATTAATATTATTCATATATTATAAATATTAAATATTACGTATTAAAGAAAATATGCCAGAAAAAATGCCGATGTAGTACTGAGTACGTAGTCTCGTAACACATCACTTTCGATAAAATTCTTGCTTCGACGATGACAATATCAATTTAGCCGGAGATGTGTTACGTTCATATTACATTTATGCTTTTCCTCGCATACTTTCCGAAATTCGGTTTTCTTGTATGTTTAGTAATATTCAATCTTTTCTTCCCTATTCTACCTTATTCTTATAATCTGTTCAACTTTCATCACTATATTTTAGCAAACTCTTGTGCGTTCGCCTGTTCTCGATGTGATCCATTTCCATTTTTTGCAGGGACGTCGACGTTCGGCCATTTCGTTCGGACGTCCGCGACCATGAGAGAGTTTTAAAAGTTCCAACGATTACTTTCATCTATATTCATATTTTCGCGCGACGGCAAGTCGTGATTTGTAATATATTCGACTAACACGCGCCTCCTCATTCGTAGAATTCATTATTAACTTCAAGATATAATCTATCAATGTTTCGCATATCCTTTATTTTGCGTAACAAATTAATGATCTATATGTCTATTTTTATTACATTACATATGACTGAATCATTAAAAGAAATTTGTTAAATTATGTATGTCAAATTAAAATTTATAAACAAATGTTTTTATTGTTGTTTATAATAATTATTTCTTTAATACTTCTATTAACATGTCATATGTAAATAGATCTGTCTATATCTCTCCTTTTACTTATTAGAAATTTTAATTCCTTGTGATTTTAATCATGTATTTAATTATTATTCATGAATTGCGATACTATTTATTATTTAGTTTTATATAATTTTTGATATATAAATATCAATAATATAAGCAAAAAATAAAATTAAATAGTAATAATAATAGCTGTAAGAATTATTACAAAGATATTGTGCAATAAATCTTAATCTAATAGATACAAATTAAAAAATTTAGTTTATATTGCTTAAAATGTATTATGTATATTATTCATATACATATATATATATATATATATATATATATACATGTAGGATATGGACTCTTCTTAAAGATCATCATGATATTTCAAAATATATGGTCGGGAAACAGAAATCATCTATGGACCGAGGGTGAACGTCATGGCGAATCAAACAGATGATTATTATGGAAATACGTATCAGTGGAACAACACATTATCGCCAAACGAAAGAGATGCGGAAACCGAATACTATCTACCCAATTGGACCGATCTTGTTTTAACAGGACTGTTTACGATACTAATTATTGTTACTATAGTAAGTAATTGCGTCATCCCAATTACACCCTCAGAAAGGATTTCTGATAACAAGACGAAAAATATTCTTAACTAATTTAATCGTATTACAAGTATAAAAAATATGAAAATAAAACAATTTTTAATTTAAATCGGTAATTTCTATTCTTTTCTCTGGAATTAAATAAGATTGTCTTACTGTCTTGAGACAAGAGTAACATATACAAATTTATGCTTATATATTCTTGTATGTAGAATAATTTGATATTAGCGCCACTTTATAGTAGGCTTTGTCGATGTCGACGCATCATTTTCTCACAGTCGCTCGTCGACTCGGCGCTCTGCGTCCTTTAATCGGATAAAACGGCCAATATTTATGTGTTGCAATCGAAAATCGGGAAAGTGTTTCTGTTATTTACAATGAATAAGTGCAATACTCTACAAGAAATATTAAAAGATATGGAAATGTAAATATATACAATATACTTACTTGAGAAATAAGATTCGAGATAAGACATTTCCATACCTTTTAATATTTCTTGTAGAGTATTGCACTTATTCATTGCAAATAACAGAAACACTTTCCCGATTTTCGATTGCAACACATAAATATTGGCCGTTTTGTGCAGATTCTACAAATTCTCTTAGAAGAATAGAATAAGATGTCTTTTAGATCTTACAATATTCTTAAATCAAGAATATTTTGAACTTGCTAGAAATTTGTATCTAAATCCTTCTGAGAAAATTAATGAGATAGCACCAAGATTATTTGAATCTAGATTTTCGAATTTTCTATTCGAGATTAAAATATGCTTCTTTTCAATAATAAATATGATTGTCGCTATAGCGATCTTATTTTATGATAGATTAAAGAGTAATAGCATTAAGTCCAGAAATCTTTTCTGTGGGTGTAAAATCTCTGTATTTTGTATCAAAGCCATTACTTTTTTAATCATCGATTGCCCGTTTTCCTGAAGCGTAAAAAATAACGTATATTACTGTAAATAATTTTTTAATATTTTTGAGAACTATTTCCTTCTTTATGGCACACACACACATAACAGTGTACAAATATGAAATAATTTCTTAAAATGTGTAGTTCTATCCTGTTCTTCCTTGAAAGGAGAATGTCTTTTTGTAATCGTCTCAATTTCCACGCACTAGCCAGCGATCGTAATAACTTTTTCGTATTATTACAGGTGGGCAATACCCTCGTGATTGCGGCTGTAATTACTACCAGACGATTACGGTCCGTGACTAATTGTTTTGTCTCTAGCCTGGCGGCGGCGGATTTACTAGTCGGTTTAGCAGTGATGCCGCCGGCTGTGTTGTTACAGGTACGCACGCGTGCATCTGTCACCCATGAATTAAAACGGAATAAACGAGCGCGAAATATTTAATTTGTTAAGCGTCAAGACGCGACCTTTTGCGCGAGCCACGGCGACGAGGTCTCACGTAAATTATTACAATCGGCGTACGCATTGTTTAATATGCACTGCATGGTTGCCGCGGAGCGGCATTTAAGCGCTGTCGGCGTTTCGTAACGTGTCACAATATTATAAGTCACAATTCTTGATTAACATTATCGGCACGTTGCGACACGGAGGGAGCAGAAATATTCTTCACTGAACGTTACGTAATATTTCTCTCTGCGTGCAGATTGGGCTTTCACGAGTTTTATTAAATAAAGTGTTCTTTAACGAAGCTCACAGGCGGGACTTGGGAGTTGGGCGAAGTACTGTGCGATTCTTGGGTCTCCCTTGACATTCTCCTCTGCACGGCCAGCATTCTCTCGCTATGCGCCATATCTATAGACAGGTAAGCCGGCCGTACGCATTTCCAAATCGCGTCACGTAGATCTGACGGGATTACCGGGGAGCGTCCTCTGTCAGTCGTTTTACCTTTTGCAAATAGATTTTTTCATCGTTACAAAAAAAAAGAAGAAAAAAAGATTTCACGCGACGTAGATTCCTAAATGCCCGAGATTTACGAGTTCTCGCGGAGGAAAACGACGGGCAGGCACGAATGACTCTTCCGGCTGGTGGAAAGTTTGTTCTACCAATAAAGTATCTTATTCTGTTGGATCATCGTTACAACCAAGCGAGTCAACATCGCTTACGGGAAACAGCGTTGTCCTTTACTACGTCTCATACATCCGTCCTTCTCATCCATGTGCACACAATATCCCGAGCAGAAATGAAATCAGGTATGCCCTATGTATGGTTAGGGCCTGATCAGGAAGCAGTAAGGTATGTCCTAATAAGACATTCCCGACATTTGCCTGATCCGGTGCGCAACAGAAGTTACGTTTTAAAACATTTTTCAGGTATATCTTACACGGGCCTGATTCCTTATCCCTATCATTGCCCTATAAGGGTATTTCTTACACGGACCTGATTTTCTTATCCCTATCATTACCCTATAAGGGTATTTCTTACACGGACCTGATTTCCTTATCCCTATCATTTCCCTCTTATAGGATTTGATAAATGTTAGCCTGATCATTTTACTTGGAACTGTAAGATCTTGAAAATTATCATTTTGTATACTACTCTGTAGTGCAACTCGTTATCGATTTTCAGTATCGATAACTAGCGACAGAAAAGACACGATCTTGGAGAAAACCGCTCACTACACTCACAGGTTGTCGCTACCCAGACAGCACATAATACTAAAAGTTAGCGGAAAGACGTCTTTTATAAGTTATCTTTTTGGCAAAGCGAAAAGATATCTGGAAGACATATATCTTTTCATCTTACCGAAAAAGACAACGTAAAAAAGATATCTTTTCGTCATCTTTTTTATCATGTCTTTACCGACATAGCATAAAGACATATTAAAGATATCTTTTCAGCCAATCAACAAAAACCATTTTTATTTTATATTATTATTTTATAATTATATTAAACACCAAAATAAATTGATTAAAGAGTAAGAACTGTTTTATCGTACTTGCAAAATAAAGGTCATCACACATAAAATTCAATGATGTATTGGGTTGGCCAAAAAGTAATTGCGTTTTTTTTAATATAAATAAAAGGCGAATTTTTCATGGGAAACAAAAACTTTATTAAACAATATATTGTCCATTTTGTTTGATTATCTTTTGCCATTTTTCAGGCAACTTCATGATTCCGCGCTCAAAAAAGTTCTTATCTTTTTCAGCAAAAAACAATTCCAACAACGATTTCATATCCTCATCAGCAGTCAAGGTTTTACCATTCAAGGCGTTTTGCAAAGAACGAAACGAATGGTAATCTGATGGTGCCAGGTCTGGCGAATATGGTGGATGTGGTAACACATCCCATCCAAGCTGCAACAATTTTTCACGAGTGACCAAACTTGTACGTAGTCTAGCGTTATCATAGTGAAACGCAACACCTTTGCGATTCACCAATTCTCGACGTTTCTGTTTGATGGCATCATTTAATTTATCCAGTTGACGACAGTATACGTCTGAATTAATGGTTTGATTCCTTGCAAGCAGCTCAAAATACACAATACCTTTAAAGTCCCACCAGACTGACAGCATAATCTTTTTTTGGCGAATATCTGCTTTTCAAGTGCTTTGAGCAGGTTCATCACGCTTGCTCCACGATCTTTTTCGTTTGACGTTGTTGTAGACGATCCATTTTTCGTCGCCTGCTATCATACGTTTCAAAAATCGATCATTTTCCTCACGTTTCAAAAGAGAATCGCAGATGTCAATACGCTTAGTGAGATGAATTTCTTTCAGCTCATGTGGTACCCAAATATCGAGCTTACTAATGTATCCAAGTCGTTTTAAATGGTTTTCAACACTCGATTTCGATATGTTAAGATTCTCAGCAATCTCTCGTGTCGTTAAACGCCGATTGGAATCGATCAGTGCCTTTATTTTGTCATCATCAATTTCGATTGGCCTTCCTGAGCGTGATGCATCTTTCACATTAAAATCTCCAGATCGAAATTTAGTAAACGAATTTTGACACTGCCGCAGTTTTAAAGCATCTTCGCCATATACATGACATAACTTTTTATGAGCTTGCACAGCGTTTTTCCTTTTTCGGAAGTAATAAAACAAAATATGACGAAAATGTTCCTTTTGATTTTCCATTTTGAAATCGACGGCAAACAAACAATTGTTAACGAAATCGTGTACTTTCTTTTTCTAAAACAAGCTTGAACTGTGAGTTGTTAACCTACATAATGAATTTGCGGTTTAGAATGAAGTTCGTTATATTTCAAGACATGTATGTCCATCTATTGGAAAAAAACGCAATTACTTTTTGGCCAACCCAATATTTTTTACGTTTCCACAGAAACGAAAAATGTATTTTAATAAATTGATTCGAAATTATATACTTAATGTAGAAAGAATAGTAATTTCTACTTAATTTGCGAGTATTAATTATTTTTATATCATATACATTTCAATGTACTCGATTATGGAACAATAAGAGACAAAATCAACACAGGTGTTTCCTGCCTCTGATTCACCAAGTGACCTATAGATGGCCAGGTCAGGCGTGACGTTCTCACAAGTAACATTTGGTTAGCACCTTACAAATAACTATCTGGAAAACCGATCCGGTACTTTATTCTTCTCTTCTTTTGGACTCTTACTTAGAACATATACTAGTAGTATATGTTCTAAAGACTCTATAGTTAACGATACTGAAAACTATTAATAACGAGAATCGCACTACTGATACCCTTACCAGTACCCTATTAGAAAATGTAAGGCACAGCAAGGGGCAGTCATAAGGTCCTAATAAGAAAAACCTGATCAGGCAATTTTAATTCTCGACGTTACATTTATGGTCGGGGCCCAACAAGGACTACCTGATGAGACCCTAATCAGGTGTTAGGGCATGTTTATTAGGTCCCTATTAGAACCCTTCTAAAATTTCTGCTCGGGATATTATAATAGTGCAAATACCTCATATTTATTTTATGTATTGAGTTGTAACCAAAGGGTGTAGCGTAGTTTTAATTTGTTTAATAAAAAAAATGAGAAGTTGAATGAGAATATGGAAGGACGGAAGCATGAAGCTACCGCAAAGATGGCAAATGATGGCGGAATAAAATAGCAGCGCACGTGCGGTTGAACAAATATTTATGCACATATGTAATATTGTCTTGGAGTTTCTCTGAAGAAACACCACGAACTTTTGTTGCAACCCGATATTACAATACGTAGCGCGATTGATATAAGCCGATACTTTAACTCTTACTGCATTTTAAGCAAGACTCGTTGCACACAGACAAATAACTCGAGACTGAATGAAATTCTGAACAAAGGAACGGGATTATCCAGCAATGAAAGTATATCCTTGGTTCTATCAGCGGTTTATAATTCAACTTGAATTGCTTTCTGTGTTACATGTTGTACGTGATGGGGAACTGCTAACTTTGTATCGCACCATATTGATTACAGACTATGCAAATTCGTTCGGGAAGTTATCGTGCATGCGTAACTGGATTACAGAAATACAATTTTGGCACATGCGTGGCACATGCTCCCTCTCTCTCTTCTCGTGAACGTAACGTACAGAAACGCGATGAGGCTGCAGCAGAAATTCTAAGACAATGTAGAACTGTTAAACGCGATGTAGAACTGTTGAACGTTCGCCGCTGCCTTTTCGTTACGCCGCGGCGTTACGCTTTACGGTGGTGCATGTGCAGACGCACGTAAAATTCATGCGGAATTCATGGCGCCACCGGCGATACTCCCTTGTTCAAGGTACCTGGCCATAACTCAGCCATTGATATACAGCCGTCGACGCAGAAGTAAAAGACTGGCCGGACTAATGATCGTCGCGGTATGGGTCATGGCTGGCGCCATAACGAGCCCACCTCTGTTGGGTTGTTTTCCACGTGCGACGAACCGCGATATCAAAAAATGCTCCTACAATATGGATTCGTCGTATGTGATATTTTCGTCGATGGGCAGCTTTTTCCTGCCCATGCTAGTTATGCTGTACGTATACGGGAGGATTTCGTGCGTTATTGCGAGCAGGCACAGGAATCTGGAGACTAACGAAGCGGAGAATGTCCGACCACGTCGCAGAACCATGGTGAGATTTTATTAAAAGATGCGAATATTACATTTATATAATTTCAACATTATATATTATTATTATATATATAATGTTTTTAATAATTTTAAGTACATTTTGATAAATAGCTTCCATAATTGGATACTTATTCCTGATCTGTAATCCTTTAATATTATACAAAAGTTTAATTCGTTATATCTATCTTATATGATTCTTGTATTAAAATTTTATTATATATAAATGATAATGTTATTGTGCGTATGTGTTTGCATAAACCAAGTTCTACTGGGAGAATTAAAATCTAATTTGCTCAATGGAATCGTAATAAGTTTTCGTGTGCTTTACACCTGTCTACACATTAATCTTCTTGGTATTATCCTTTGTTTGTTCACCCGATAGGTGATATTGTGAGCTTTATTCTGACGGCAAGATATTAATGACTCGTTGCTGAAATTCTACACGATCAATACTTTAGATTTACGGTTATATTTCACTGGTAATAGATGACTATAGTAGAACGTCGATGGCTTGTAAAACGTTCATGTACAGTGCCTCTTAAATAAATAAGATGTTTATCGCGGTTATAAGCCGACACAGGAACATGTAATACAGAGATTCTCATACATGCTCGATTTGTAAATCTAAGCGTAAAATTAAACAACTTTTTGTTTCTCTAAGAAGCTGCCTAATTAAGCAGTCAAAATGCTTCGACGCGCTTCGGCCCCCACGGCGGTCATTTCGCGGACGAAGGACAGCGTTTCCCTTCCGTTTCCGTAATTAGCTTTTAAAGCGGCGACGTCGCGTACGGAGATGCAATAAAAGAAAAATAGTGCAGCAGTTAGTCAGGAAAAGCAAAGTGCTTACCACGACGAATGTGGCGGCAGACAAATGCGGATACGATAAAAGTTTGCCTTAAATCTCGGACAAATTTATTTTTGATTAGAGTTGGAGCTGGAGCAAAAGTCAAAGATTATCCTACTTTTAATGCCAAGCGCTATCATGATTCGTCCAACGCCAACATCGATCGAGTGAAACATCGAAACCGCTCTCGCAATTTGATTGAAAAGGAGATTAGTGAAACCAATGACTCTCCCTCACGAGCAATGAACGTAAAACGGCATAAGCTCCAACACCATGATGGCAGACACGGATACCCTATAATCCACATTATCCGGTCTTACGCAATCGATGGTATTAATCATTCCGCGGAACGCATCTTGTATAGGCTTCTTCGTCGAATTGGAACTTAGACAGCGATACTTGGGAAATTTTGTTAGACAAACATCTTTGCTGAAAGTATATCATTCTTTAGTAAGAAATGAACAATCGAAAATAATGCACAGAATTTGTTTATCATTAATAGCATGAATAACTTAAAAGAAGTCAATTATATAATAAAAACAATTGAAATTTATTACAGTGATTATAATGTAAATAATAATATATAATTATTTATTATTTATACAACTGTAATACAAAATAATTAAGGCATAAATTATATGATATTGAAATAAACATGTACTTGCCTTTATTTAAATACCGATAAATTTTCAAATATTGCCTCACTATTTTATGCACACAGCGCTGAGATAAATAATAATAAAATAGCTCTCATGTAAAATGTATCTCTGTTATATAAAATTTGGAAGTATCAGCTGATATTATAGAAATATGGAAAAAATAACTTTAATATCCTCGCAAAAAGCCAGTGTAATTTCAGTATCGTCAACATTTTGTATACAATATAATTTAATTAACAATATATTATTGTATAAATGCTATAGCATGCTGTAATAAGTTGTAATAAGAATTGCGCGTAGTAAAAACAAACAGTATATATCTGAATCAAAAAGATGTCTTTTAGTTAATAGCAGAAGACAATTACAAAATCAAATTCTTTACCTTGACTTGTTGCTGTATCTATTGCAATATCATCTATTAAATAATTGCTCTATTTGAGCCACGATAAAGTTGACTAAAAAGGCTTTGAAAACGATTTTAAAAAATGTTCATATTATGTTTATTGCGTAGAAATTCACTTGTAAACTTCTTCAATTAATTTTTCCTTCCAGTCTGATCGTGGAAGGAGCATTAAAGTACAGCGTACTGCGGATTGTGCCGAGAGTGGTACGACGTGCGACACGCTGCCCGAGGAAGCTGAACCGACGAACATGTGTAAAAAGTTGGGCACAATTCGAGGTAATCAGCAGAGCTGCATCAACAGGGTCGCCAGGGAAACGAAAACTGCGGGTACCTTAGCAGTGGTTGTAGGTGGTTTCGTCGCATGCTGGTTGCCGTTTTTCATTCTGTATCTTGCAACACCCTTCATACCCGTGGAGCCGCCGAATGCTCTCATGCCAGCTTTAACGTGGCTAGGTAATTTTCTCGATACGACATATAAATCGTACCTTCCAATATCAATAGATTTTTTTGTTCTCACCGAGTTTAAAAGTGATTTAAATAGCGAATATTTGAGCAGTACATTTAATTTTTAACCCTTTGCGGTCATATGTCTCAGCCACCAAAGCACTTTTACCGTCCCTGTCGTATGTCTACTCTCAGCTGGATTAAGTAAATGCATAAATTACAAACCGTTTTTTAAAAACGGGATAGTGTAGCTAGTATAATAAATTTTGTTAATCTTGCATTATAATGACAATAATATCACTGTGATATACTAATTATTTATCATTTAACCAGATTTGGTCAAGAATAAAGGAAGTTTAATGAACGTGCATTATAATATTAATGCATTATAATATTAATGTTCGTTCAATGAAAATTAATTCCGACCATCATGGCACCTGTGTGTGTGTGTGTATATAAAATTAATTTAACCACAAAGGGTTAATAGAACATTCACAATGAAGTAAAGCCCTTTTGAATTAAAGTTAAGACTTGAAGATGAATCTTTATGCTTCGATCAAAGAGATTTAAATTAAGTTTAAATTAAAATTCGAATTAAGAGTGCAGAGAGAATTCCTTTGTTCCGTAGCATATTTGTACCTTTTTGTACATCCTTGTAATTATTTATATAATAATTATTAATTAATCGTTATCATAACTGCGCAAAGCAACAGTAACAGTTGATTGAAACGTTACAACTTGATTACTTTTATATAGACTAAGATCATCAAAAGCTTCATGTCTTTAGGGTGGATTAATTCGGCCATCAACCCTTTCATCTACGCGTTCTACTCGGCAGACTTCAGGCTCGCTTTCTGGCGATTAACATGTCGGAAATGCTCAAAGAGTAGACTGAACTTGCACGGCACGAATCGGAAATTACCCGCCTCAGTTAACTGGAAGAAAGACACATCGAGAACGTGAAGATCTCCGCGCACATGAGTTTCAAACTTGTTTAATTATGTGAGGACCGGGAATTGGAATAACTGCAGTTGACTTGTACTCACTCGCAATTACATTAGCAAAGAATAAAACATAAGAACTATGCGTATGTATTCTAAGTATGTGCTTGTATCCGACCTCTCTCGCGCGCGCGATGGATCGTATCGAATTTTATAAGATATAAATATTTCTTCCTTTCTCTTTCTCATTATGTACAATATGTTGGAGTACATGTATAATAGCTCTGAGATTTTCGAAAAGTCATGTGAGTTGATCTCTTCATGTAACATACATCGCGATGTACAATTTTATTAAATTAAATTAACTTATTAAATTAATCTTGTTAGTTTTGAAAGAAAATTATATTCTTATTTTTAAAATTATAAATTAAATTATATTCTTGATTTCACGATCAATTAAATTCTTACTATTCTCTGTAATGTGTTCTCTTTCAACAAATATTATTCAAAGGGCAATGCTATAATTATAATATTAATTTAGATATTTTCTTATAGTGTAGCATGCCAGCATATCATCGGAAATTATGTTTAACGTTATATCGTAAAAATGTTTGATTGACATATTTATATTTAGATAAACATATATACATGTTTGTATGCATGATGCGTACGTGCTTGCATACGATTCGTGAGTTTCAGTGGAATTGTATCGAGATACGTATGTAGCAGATTCTTCTGAACAAAGCGAATTCTAAGAAGAAAGATAAACGTAGAGAAGATGTAGGAATAATAAATATTTCATTTCGTTGAAAAAGCAATGCATAAAAATATACGACGAGATACGACTGACGTTTGTATCAATCGGTATTGATTACAAAACTGTAATCGATACCGATATTGCATCATTGTCAAAGTCATGTGATATTTGTATACGAACGAAAAATCGAAAAACCGTTCTGTTTAATTGTCATGTGTCATGCACACGATAGATTCTTTGCATGTTATATATACACATCTAGTCACTTCCCATGTTATATAGATACATCTTTCCCCCTATCATATATATAAAAAATAAAATTTTTAAACGCGCACATGTAACTGTAACCACTTCTTTTCGAGCAACAAACTTACTACGTGCATTATATATTTTCCATAATACTTTATTATATCGCACAAATATGTGATATTATTATTTAAATACCAATTTATAGACAATATATATCTATTGTCGTTATGTATATTAAATCACGCGAATTTATGAATATAAACTTAGAGTAAGGAAAAGATTAGTTACGTATTATTTAGTAAACACTTATTTTAGGAATCCAATTATTTCAGAAATAGCAGATAGTAGATAGTTAGTGGAATTAATTAAATTATTGATTAATGCAAATATATGTATTATTTCAAATAGATATTTATCGAGTAAAATACTACAAATAGTATCACATAAATTTTGTATGTTATTAATATATTTATTAATTATTAAAGACTGTGTAGATATTCAGTAGAACAGAATCTGCTAGAAAATAAGAAGCTAATGTAATCTATTTTTTTTCTTTATGTATATAATTTGTTAACTTTAGAACGTACTTGACAATTTTTAGTTTTAGTACAATTTACTAAATGTATTTCTTATTCTGCTCAATAATATTAATAATTGAAAAACATAATTGTAATTAGCCAACGATAACAGTATTATTTATTATTTATTATTACTTATCAGAAAATGAATATATTATATGTATATGTTTCACAATGTTGATGATAAATGTATAAGCATTGTATTGTTGTCAATAATATGAACAATATATAAAACTCATGTAAAGTTTTTTCGTTATAAATTTTATTAACTCGTTATATATATATTGTTTACTATTTATTTTGAAAGCTAATTCATATATTTAAATCTATATTATAATGTGAGCAATTTGTATTTAATGCAAAATAGGGTGACATATATAAAATGATGAATACGATATATATATTATATACTATATGTACATGTGCATA
Source organism: Ooceraea biroi (assembly GCF_003672135.1). Taxonomy (NCBI): domain Eukaryota; kingdom Metazoa; phylum Arthropoda; class Insecta; order Hymenoptera; family Formicidae; genus Ooceraea; species Ooceraea biroi. Next base: position 18,276,080 of record NC_039507.1, on the reverse strand, counting down.
ATCTGTCATAAATAGAGGAGAATCCCCTATTATGAGATATGCTCCTAATATGAGATAATGGAGTTTCTGATAAACTAGTGAGCACCATCTGTTAATTCCACCATGAACTTATTACTCTTGGTGTAAAATGTATTTAGTGAAAAATTCATTGTTCGTTATTGCGTTTAGCCTTTGCAAGAAAAGATTTGTGAAATTGTGAACATGCCAAAGGAACTTAAGGTAAGTTTTTAAACCTTGTTTATTACATAATAAAGAAATGGTTGGCAATAAATTCAGTATGCAATGATAGAGTAGAATCGTAGTAACAGGAAAATACGCGATTTGTTGAATTGCTTTATTGTAGAGGTTAGATTTCATGATCGCGGAACCGCTAGGCGCGTGGCTCGTATAATGAGATATTCAGGGTACTCTTAATATGAGATAATTATTGCTCGAATATGAAGATTATGTAGTGTAATAAAAAGAAAGAAAATACTACTTAAGGTTAAAGAAAAGTTAATACGAATTTATATTACGAATTTTTGTGTATTTAATTTTTATAGAATCTGATTATGGAGTTTACCCAGTAAACACAAAGTAACAGTAATATACATGTTATGTTATAATTTCCCACTCAACAATGTAATTGTTACATAACACGTATGTTATGTTGTATTTATATTAATGAGTGGGAAATTATAACATAACATGTATATTACTGTTACTTTGTGTTTACTGGGTAGAGAAACGAGGAAGCGTCAACAGTGGAATCGTGAAGATTTGGCGAAGGCTGTGGCAGCAGTATTTTTATAAAAATATCTAATAAAGTTTTTTACTTGCAATACTGATGTATTTTGCACTTTTAACACCGATTTCTCAAGGTATCTTATATTAGGAGCACACTTTCGCGATCTTGCGTAAAGCTCTTTTTTCAAATTTTTTTAATTTTCAGAAAAAATAATATTTAAATTAGATGTTTCATTTTACCAACCTAAAGCTTATTAAATTCTCTTCAAGATAACGTATTACATTTTTAAATTCTGCCTATAGATTTCCTTACATTCGGCAAAATCGATATGGTATCTCATAATCGGGGACTTTCCTCTATAAATTTTTTATTTTATTATAATTTTTCATTATTTGATATATCCTTAAGATGCATTTTATAATTAATCATCAGCAATTGTAGTAAATATTTGAAAGTGTAGAACAATCAGATATTAATACTGTACAATTCGTTATTATTCAATCATAAAATTTCTTTCTAATAATTTAAAAAGTTTAATTGTTTGTTCATACAATTGTATAATTGGATTATTTTACTATTACATAACATCATAGAACATTTATAAAGGTCGGCGTACTGCCGGCGGTTTTAGTACACTCGATTACAGCGATTATTCTCTCTCCCTCTCTCTGTTAAACAGAATAATTTTACATATGTTAATTCAGTGTATTTGATTAATTTGTATAATTCTGTACGTATAAATTATGGAAATCTTATGTATTTTATGACTCGCAGTTATAAATTTTAGTTTAGATATATATGATATACAATATGATATTGCAAGAGCATATGTATATAAAAATAAAGTATTAAAATGTACATTTGTATATGATTGGTATCGCAGTTATTAGCTCATGTAGAGATAATTTTACAAAAATTATCTTTTTTAAAAAAAGGAAAACAAAGGCGCCAAGTAAAAATTTATAAAATACACGCGCCACTCGCACCCAACCAAATAAAAATTAACCTATTAAACAAATTTAAAATTAACCAAGTAAAAATTAACTTATTAAAAAAATCTTGTACATAAATATGTTTGTTATATACATAAACCTATAAAAAATATGATATCAGAAAATGGCGCCAAGTAAAAATTTATAAAATAAAAATTAACCTATTAAAAAATGTCGTATATAAATAACATTAAAAAAAACTAAAAAATCTATAACATATGAAATTCATCATAGATTATATATTTTTATATTACAAATACTATTTCTATGATACTTCTATTTATATATTAATTGTTTTAATTAATCAATTAATTATTTTTTAAAGTAGTTAAACAATTAATTATTAAAATAAATACTTAATTAGCAAACATTTAATTAATTAATTAAACAATATTTAAAACATTTAGATAAAATCAAATGAAATTTAATTAAAATAAAAAAATAGTATTGCTAAATAACTTGGCGCTGCTACATGAAATAATACATTAACTGACAATGTTGACTAATGTAAAATTGTTATTTACTTAGTGAATATTGTTCTATATTGTTCTATGTAGCAGCGCCAAGTTATTTAGCAATACTATTTTTTTATTTTAATTAAATTGCATTTGATTTTGTCTAAATGTTTAAATATTGTTTAATTAATTAATTGTTTGTTAAGTAAGTATTTGTTTTAATAATTAATTGTTTAACTACTTTAAAAAATAATTAATTGATTAATTAAAACAATTAATATATAAATAGAAATATTATAGAAATAGTATTTGTAATATAAAAATATATAATCTATGATGAATTTCATATGTTATAGATTTATTAGTTTTTTTAAATGTTATTTGTATACGACATTTTTTAATAGTATTTATATACATTTTTTAATAGGTTAATTTTTATTTTATAAATTTTTACTTGGCGCCATTTTCTGATATCATATTTTTTATAGGTTTATGTATATAACAAACATATTTATATACAAGATGTTTTTAATAAGTTAATTTTTACTTGGTTGGATGCGACTGGTGCGTGTACTTGCGCCTTTTTTTCCCTTTTTTTAAAAAGGTAATTTTTGTGAGTTGTAACAACATGATATCACAGAATACAACAGTTAAACATATATATTTAAAAATATGCATGTTTTATGGTAAACTAAAATTCTTGAATACAATTGTATATAATGTCAAAAATGTATAATAAAAATTGCAGAGGCAGACCATTTGTGCAATTGTACACAAGATCAACAAGGCAAAAGGCTTGTTCATAGAACAAGTATATGATACTGCGTGGACTAAAGTGAAGAAGGTGAAGACGTGCTGCTTGGAAAAATCAATTGCGCGAAATTCGGTCAAGATATCATGACATGACTGTTTTTCTGTGAGAAATAAATATCCGTAGTACTTGGGTTGCGGAGTCAAATCGATTAATCGCCCACTTTTCTCTCCCTCGCAAATTGTGCGAATATTATTTCTATAGCATTCTTATTTCTGTAGCATTGCAATAGCATAGATAGAATGTTCTGCAGCAATTCTATTATAGCATATTCATTGTATCGTAGTTAATATTTGATGTTACTACTATGAGATAATACGTTTATGATAACTTGTAAGAAAAATTGTCTAATTTTCATAAATTAAGGTAAATTGTTCAAATTAGGTAATTTTCCTCGTAAGTAATGTATCTTATGCTTAGAGAGAAATATTCTAAAATATTCTACGTATTCTTCCGAAGAAGATGTATACAAATTCCAGTCACTCATTCTCAAATGCAGTCGAATGCTTGAAGAAGAATGATCTCTATAGTTGAACATTTTCGACTCCATCGAACATTACTATTGGCCATTGGCTTATGGCCCTACAACCAATCAAAATTTGTTGAATTACAATTCTTACTATTCTTTGCTGTTCCAAACAGTTTTATTATATTTCAGGTACGTACAGATTTCTTGAATAATTTTATTGTTTATGTGGTTTAATGAAATAACATGTATCTTTATTATTGTGATAAAACTGAATAATTCATATTTCTTATCTGATAATCATAATAATGACTAATTTTTATAATTGTTGAGCAACAAATAATTTAATTTGAGTTAGTGCAAATTACAATTTAAAGTTTGAACGTTTATTAAGCGCAGAGTTATGTCACAAGCATAATTTGTTTTGCATTTTTTTCTTTTTTTCATTGGTGAATGTAATTGTCTTAACTTTTGCTATAAACGTTTTTCTATAAATTATATGAACATTCGCAAACACACACTGAGAAAAATATCATGGCCTATCTAATCGGATAATCTAATTACATAGTAACAAACGGATATATCTGATTAAATTGTATGTTAGACAAAGAAAATGATCGGACATATCCGATGAAGGTAATCGGACATATCCCTCATTTAATCGAAAAACAAAAGTAACAATAGGAAACACTATTTAATCGGTTTATCCGATGGAAATTTTTCTCAGTGCACAAGTAAAAATTAAATTAAACATAAAAATAAATTTGATTTTAGATTTTCGCACTAATAAAACCTGCAGTTTTATAATTAGATACGTATGCAGCTTTTTCATTATAGCGCTTTGATAAATTTATTAATTGCAGCTAATATCGTTTATAACTTCTGAATATACTGTTGATCTTGTTATTAAAATTCTGTCTATAATATTCTTTTTTCTTATCTGCGAAGTTCACCATACTTCGTTTTGGATTAATGCATATACTGTAAGTTGAGCTTTTACTTAAAGATATTCCTAAACATCATCCGATAAATGATTCTTTATATGTGCCCATGATTATGAAAGTGGCCTAAGTCAAAAATCTAAAAAAATGAATTTATCCTATATTTTGTATTGCATGCACTTAAATTACAATAATGTAAAGTCAGTTTCGCACAATCACAGAAAATTAAACTAATAGATGGAGCTAATAGTTGGATCGTTAAACAAAATTCAGTTCTTGTTTATTTTAACAGTGGTGTAAGTCATTTATTCTTTTATAAATTTGTGATTTATGAAAAAAATCAATTATTTTCTTATTATGTCATCAGCGGTTCAGGTAAGTAAATATAGTGTAATATAAAAATATTATATAATATATATAATATAATATTATATAATATAAAAATATTTATTACAGATTGTAATCAAATATTATTTGAATTATTATTATAAAATGTAAATGAATATGTTTATTTATAACTTTTTATTGTTATTTATAACTTGTCGTTGTCTAATAAAATTCATTATTTTTCATTTATATAAGTCACTTTTTACATATATAATTAATTTTGAAAATGGTCTAAGTCATTTGACATTTGGAAAAACATATATATTTATAACTTACAAATGAAATTATACAATCATATCAGCTTTTTACATTATAAGAGCAAATATTTAATATTTTCCGAACGCAAAACCTTAAATATCTCAAAACGAGAAATATATGACTTAGGCTATTTTCATAATCATGGGCACATATATCATACGTTTTTCCAACTTTTATCATTTTAAGTGAAATGTGTCCGATATATCAAGAGACACGGTAGTGTCTCGCGCAGCGCGAGACCGCACCGTGACTCTTTTACGCGAGTCCGCGAGCTGCGAGTACCCGAGATTATCAGATTATTAATACCACAGGTGAAGTGTTTCGTGGAGCGTCTTCAGCATGTCTCTTGTGAATTAAAAGATGAAAACGAAATCGCTATAATAAAAAAATATGGAAAGAGCGGAGAACACATTACAATTATACTTACATGTAAGAAAATATTGAATGACTTCTTCCATGCTCCTGTGCGCGCACTCAAGTTATTATTATGATATTATTATCATATAATTAAGATAACCAAAAATTCAAGTCAGCCAGAAAATTCAATGAATGAACTTTTTCATTTGCGAGCGTGTTCTCACTGTGTTCGGTCGCTTTATCTTGTACCGATTTGTTTGTGTCTTTTTCAATCAAAAAAGACATATCACTTGAAAAGGACCGGATTTCGGTCGAAACGTTGTGTCACATTTAAGAATAAACTGCCAGTGAGTTGACTAAGGAATTCTCGTTCATTTATCATATAATATATAATAAGTATAATTAAATATATAAACATGTTGTTAATTAAAATATACAGGGTGTCTGATAATCTCCGTGCAACCGATTAATGGCATATAGTTCAGGCCTAACTGAGTCGAAAAGTCCTTTACCATTTTGCAATTTGCGCAATAGTTAACGAGTTATTAATTGTTAAAAATCGCTGTATTAGTCCGGCCTACCGCCGAATGCCAGCGCGCGGCGAGATGCGACCGCCTAGCGATCGCTGTGGCAATGGCTAGGCATGCCATTTGTAATAAACAATTCTCGCGCCTAGCAACTTCGATCGCTAGGCGGTCGCATCTCGCCGCGCGCTTGCATTCGACGGTAGGCCGGACTAATACAGCGATTTTTAACAATTAATAACTCGTTAACTATTGCGCAAATTGCAAAATGGTAGAGGACTTTTCGACTCAGTTAGGCTTGAACTATATGCCATTAATCGGTTGCACGGAGATTACCAGACACCCTGTATAATCACAAGGAAAGCCGAAACCTGTAAGCAAAGTTAGCATTCCTCAAGTACATTACAGAAATACCGAAAAGTTGAATCGTTTCACTGGAAACAGGCGCAATCAAATTATCCCTTGTCGTCTCGTTTATTAAAAATGTAATGATAGAAGCGACTGACACATTGCTCAATTACAGATTCGTAGTCAAAAAAATGTATCATTATGTTATCGCGCAAGTAATTTTATTTGTGGATTTTCTGCAATTCCATGTGAACACTAAGTTTTAATATAAGATTAAGTTTTAATAATATCAAAATAAGTAATTTAATACTAATTAGTTGTTGCAAAATGGGAGAATATTGTGAACATGACAACAGAGATCCTAAATTACAATTTTCAGTTAATTAAAATTGTTTTAAGTCCTTAATCATAAGTTTAAATACAAACAACTTCCCAGACAGCACACATGTCCAAAATCGGGACATAAAACGTCTTTTCGCCGTCTTTTCGATGTCTTTCAGACACTATATCTTAAAGAAGTCGAAAAGACATCGAAAAGACGTTTTATGTCTCGATTTTGGACATGTGTGCTGTCTGGGTTGTTTGGTTCCGTAGAAAATGCCGTAGAAAAACGTCGTATTTATGTTCAACTTGTTTTCTGTTTTATTGTCATAGAGGTTACATTATTATTATTACTTATTTTTTCGCCTGAGAAAAAAGTGTTTATTCAATTTCTTGTTTGGTGTATTTATATAATTATTATTATTTGATGTAGTTACATAGTTACTGATGTCTATATACATAGAAAATTCACACATTTTATCTATTTTCTGTCATAATTGTGACTCTGTTCAAGTAAAAGATATCCGCAAAGTCAACTAAACGTTTAAGCTGCTTCGAGATAGTAGAGGACATCAGTTTAATTGCTTAAGCTACTTGATCAATAATTTTAAAACCTTACAGTGTTTGCGGTGTGCTGTGTAATTATTTTGACTGTTTTGCCATTTTTGCCGTGGATTCTTGGCACCTTTCTACTCGTAAATGAATCTCGACCACTTCACAATATGCTAATTGTAACTGAATATTTTGTTGATAAAGAAAAAAATGTTTATTTAATTTTGCTGCACACATGCGCATCTATTTACATAGGAACGACTGCGTTGGTGGGAGGAGGAATGATGTTAATAGCATACCTAAAACACGTTTGCGGACTGTTTAGCATTGCAAGGTAAGAAAAAAAATGTATAAATAAATGTAAGAAGTATGATTACAAACGAAATCGTTTTTTTTTCAGTATATGTTGGGATTTTGCATAATATAAAATAATAAATTTATTCGTAGTTACCGCATGGAGCAAACAATACTGTTAAATATTCACGAAGAAGATAATCGAAGGAACGAGATGGAGATGAACAAGAAGTTACGACATGCAGTGGATATTCATCGTACAGCTATTGAGTATGTCTCTATTATACGTATTTGGTAATCTAAGGCTGTTGATAATAATTTTAAAGACGGATTCTATGACAAAACATTCTAAGACAAAACCTTTAATACGCAAATGTCGAGGATATAATATGTATAGTTTCTAACTGCGAAGCGATTAACGTTTTCTGAGAACAAAGCTAAGATTTTGCGCGCTGAGATATATAGGAATGTCAGACTTGGTATATAATAGGTAATTTAGGACATCTATGCATTTCTTATTTTTATAATACTTGTTTTTTAAATACTTGTTGTACATGTGAAATAAATTGTTCTCATGGTTTTTAAGGTTGTCTGAATTCTTTACATCTAGTTTCAATAGAACATATTTTTGTCTAATAGCGGTAGGCATTATTTGTTTAGCCCTTAATCTCTATCAAGTAAGTTCATTAACTTTTGTATTACTCTAATGTGTTCTTGGATAAACAGTTCTACAAGATATGTAATTTGAATGGACCCGCAGATGCAGAAAAATATAAATAAAATGAAAATAGAGAAAAACATAAAAATAATTTGACCTGTTTATCCAAAATATAATTTATATTATTATATTTCCAAAGCTCATGTTTGTAAAAAATCAGGATTATTTAATTTGTGAAATATTTCACACATTTTTCAGTTTATGTATATCTATTATAAAATGTAACATGACGAAAAAGTAATTTGAGATACACACTCCGATGTATTTCACACCTTCCTCTCTTTCGTTTCCCTTTCCACATGTAATGCGTAATGTAAAGCCCATCACACATGACTTCCATAACATAACATATCATAACGTCGAATCAGCCAATCACGTTACGCGGCTTTCTTATGGACAGCCGAACCGCGTACGTACGTGATTGGTTGATTCGACGTTATGTTATGTTATGGAAGTTGTGTGTAATGGGCTTAAGAATTGTATTATTTTAGGTATTACGATCTGCAGTGCTTCTAGGTAACATAGAAGAGGTTATATTACACCTTATTTTCGCATTTGCAATGGTGCTATATGCTTTTTTGGCCAACTATATCGGTGAAGAAATTATAAAACAGTATAACAGCATGTTTTCTATGGCGTAAGAAATTTGATAGAGACATTCATATAGACATTCATAACTTCTGGAATATTAATAGTTTGATGGACATATTAACATATTAAAAGGAATAACCATCATAATTTATAAATTAATAATTATGTACATTGCCTTTAAAGCATATAGTTGTTCCTGAACTTTTTGATACAATCATGTACTTACAATTAGTAATCATCTTATTTACTGAATATAACATTACAGATACAACATTGAATGGTATACGACTCCTATATGCATACAAAGATTGATATTATTTCTGTTGCAAAGAAGTTGTAAAGCTTATGGCCTCAAAATAGCTGGTCTTTTTATAGCATCTCTAGAAGGTTTTAACTCGGTAAAATATACATTATACATCAATAATATCAATACACATGTATAATATGCCACATATTTCCTTAGCCTAACCTAAAGTTTTTCATTATAGTTAATTGCTGCATCGATATCTTATTTTACTGTTATATATTCTACACAGAAGTGATACGACTATCAATCATCTTCTATAGTATATTGAGGAGAAAGGAATAAGTTTACAGATAAGTGATAGAAACCGTTTCCAAATAATTTGTTGCGTAAATTGATTAGTGGCTTAAAATGATCACTTTCTTAATAATATCTTTTAATATAATAATATAGTTGATATAAAATGATAAACAATTAGAATGAGCACCTAAAAAATTATGTAGTAGCTTAAAGAAACCGAAAGAATATGCTCGTGCAAGCATACGTGGTTTGTGTTCGCGCGTATACTTTTATATTACGTGTTTCTATATTTTTAAAACTTTAATTTTTAAATTTACACATTTTTAATATCTTACAAGTTGAGGTCTAGTCGCAGATTTATTTAATTCAGAAGGATTACTTCTACACGGAAAGAAAAAAGTAGCTGCCATAGCTAAAAACTGCGTGTGGTAACTAAATTCAGTCGTAATATATGGACAGCTAAATTTTAGCTGTGATACCTATTTTATTAGATAAGGTTCCTAATTCATTAGCTGCAAGAGCAAACATTTTGCTGTAGTTTAAAAATTTATAGCTACGGCAGCAACAATTTTTAGCAAATCATGATTAGCTACGGTAGCAAAAATTTTTCTTTCTGTGTATGATCAAGTTCAAGTACTCACTTCGCGTGGCCAGTCGAAAACACATGCGAATCTATTAAACTTCTTCTTTTCTAACTTTTTAATAAACAATGATCGCCGGTAAAACATTCTGGTAGGTCACTCAAGAGGATGACCTCTATAATACATGTCAAGATCAAGATCATCGACACTGTGTCTTCTAATCTAAATAATTACTGCGGAATCTATTAAAAATTTATAGTTGTTATAGAATTAGCATTCTCACGAATGTTATTAATTAAATAGGTCATCATTAGGATATGATTATAAAATTGTAACTATATGATATCCTATTTTAACAATATGATATCACAAAATGCAACAGTTAAATATATGTATTTAAAAACATGAATGTTTTATGATAAATCAAAATTCTCGAATGCAATTGTATATAATAAAATTGTACATAATATAACAAAAATGTATAATAAAAATTGCGGACAGACCATTTGTACAATTATACGCAAGATCAAGGCTCCTTTTAAGAACAAGTATACGTTACGAATGCGTTCGTTAAACTGAAGAACGTCAAGACGTATTATTTGGGAAAGTCAATTGCGCTTGCGCGAACTTCGGTCAAGATATCATGACATGACTGTTTTTCTATGAGAAATAAATTTCTGTAGTACTTGGGTTACGGCGTCAAATCGATTAATCGTCCACTTTTCTTTCCCTCGTAAATTGTGAAACATTCATAAAATATGAGAAAAACGGAAACATGAACACATTTATACATGTATTATTATTAATAAATTAATAAAGTGATGAAAAGTATGAAAAATCAAGTACTAGTAAAAAAATGTGCAATACTATTTAATTATATCATAAACATTTCTTTACAGTGTAGTTTCTGTCACCAGTGCAGCTGACAAGAACGGACTAAATCCGCCATTTTGTATCCAACTAGACGAGGTGTCCAGTCTCTTACTTCTAGGGTCTCTATGCCGGCACTGCCGTAAACGCCGTCTAATGGTTAAAAGGTGAACTGTACGGTCTCCGTGACCAAGACGACGACGACGACGACGACGACGACGACAAGAGAGTTTCTTAATACAAATTTTCACGATGTGGACTTTGCATCGTAATATCTCTCTTCACCGGGCATGTACGAGAAAAATAAAAACACTTTCATTATATAATTCGAGTACACAGAATCGATTGAGCCTGTTCTTAACTCGATCGATCCACGCGTTATTAAGATCCGAAAATCTCGGCTAGTCTCAACTAGTCGCCTCGCGTAAAGATCCACGGTCCGTCTCTCGCTGCCGTTGCGCTGCGCGTGAACTTGGCGCGAGACACTACCGTGTCTCTTGATTAATAAAACTGTACTCTTCTCACAATTTTGGATAGCGTGAATTGTTTCAAGACACTTTTTCGTTTTCAGATATATGGAACGAAATTTAATTAATTCTTTTAAGAAAATAACCTTTTGATGCCATAGCACTATTATATTTTTGTGATTATGTAAGTTTAGTAAGTATTTGATAAATATATAGGAATTACAAGATGAGAATAAATACATGTATTAAATATAATATATTTTTGCTTTTATGTTTCTTTATTTGATACTGTAAAATTTTTCAAAAAGCAGTATTTTTAAAATTTGTATTACCTTTAATGAATTAATAAGAAATTTTGATTATATTTACTATTATTCGGGTACATTATGAACATCATGTTTATTTTCATATTTATTTTGACGATTTCTTGGACCTTCTTCTCTATCTAATCTATCCTTAGCAATTAGAAAACATGTCACAAAAGCGAAACTTTTTTCACATTGTCTTGTAATATCCTTTGCTGAAATAGAAAAAATATAATTAGAGAGTGACGAAAAGCAAAGAATTTTCATATGTTTTGCGATTATTATAGTACAAATTATTTATTAATATTGCAAAATATGAGTTTTAGCCGATTTTTTGCACATCGTGAAACAGATGTATATACATATATAATTATATAAATTTTGTTAATACAAAAAGTGAGGATATACAGTTTTTTAGTATTTATAAACGAATTAGTTCTACATACATACATAGAGATGTATATAAATGTGGAATAAAGTTATATACCTTCATTTATGCATTCATCCAAAGCTGCATGAGCTGTTCCACCTGGATGAGCATTTGTCCTTCTGGTAAATTCATTATGCATTTCGTTTATATTAAATTCTAATCTATCCATCTAACGTTATCAAGAAAAAAAAACGTGTATTATATACATAAAGAACAACAAAAAACAGTAAAAATTTATTATTTATAAAAGTGTAAGGAATTTATTAAATTTTATGATTTATATTAATTATATTTAATTTAAATAATAAAAAATTGTATTCTATATTAATATATTGTGTCACATAATACTTATGTTATAACTATTAATTTCCAAACAAGATTGAAAATAAAAACATTATTGTATGTGTGTGTATGTATTTTTCATCTTTAATGATTTTATTTTTATCTAAAATATACATGCGCAATGTACGCTCATGTATGTGTATATGTGTGCAATTTGGACACTGCATATAAGACAAATAATAAAACTTACTACACCCTCTTTTTGCATTAAACAATGGAGAACACAACCATTTTTTCTTGTCCTCTCTTGATTCTGCGACTGTTTATATACTTCTCTTATTATATCATCCACTACATACATATCATCTAAAATATAAATGGTAAAATTGGGAAATGCAAATTATGTAAATGCGGAAAAGATCTTTTGCAAGATCAAGAGGAATGTGTATTAATAACTTACCATTCGAGGCATTATTTTCAGTTAGGCAACTATTATAATTTCATATATTGGCGCCCAATATTCTATTCTGTGCATTTACAGTTCCAGCTAAGATAAACGGCTAAAATATATATGATTTTAGTTTACATGTTTTTGTTAATGACATCTTTTAATTTAATTTAATTTTATATAATAAATAATTTAGTATTTTACTTTATTATATTTAATATTTTCTTCCACATGAACTATTATACGTTAGTATTAGAACTATATTTTATGTACAATTTATTGCCTAATCATTTTACAATGTTCATTATTAATGTTTCTAATTAAATTAGAATTAACTTCCAATATAATGTTTAAAAGATTTTTTAGAGTGAACTCTAAAAACTCTGCTTTCTTTATTTATCTGTAATAGCGCAAATAAACTTACCACAAGTGCGAAAACGCAAACGTAGAGTTCGAATGTTTTCATCTTGTTAACCACAATTGTCACCTTTAAATGAAGCTATGTAGAGATGTAAAGTTTATGAGGAATTTCTCAATATCACATTGCATTTATATCTCAACTGCAAATACAAAAATTACAGATAAAGTTCTAAGGCCACAGATCGCGACATCGATGTGAAACACATGATGCAGAATAAAGTTTAATGATAATTCACTATACTAACTTATTAGCTGCAGTTATAAAATACTAAAGTTATATTGAGTCAATTTATGAGACATATATTTCGTAACAAATGTTGTTTTCGTAACAAAAATTTTAGTGATTCTGTGGCTAACATTATAAATTTATGCTAACATGCTTGCTATATGTGTATAATGTCGTATATGTGGAAATTACTGTGCATCATATATGTATATATAAACAATATTATATACTAATATTATATTCAATTTATTATTATACTATTTATATTGAATGACAATTACAAAAATCAAAATGGACACATTAAAATAACTCATATCTTTTTATTAACAATAGGGAAAAAAAAGAAATAATAGAAACATTTCAATGAACAGTACATTGGCAGTATGTTGGCAGATTGGCAGTTATAATAATTTGATTAGAATATTAACTTTGGTATCATTTGTGTCAATTTTAAAATCATGTTCTACATCAACTGTTCTACAGAATCAGTCAATATAACTGCGCGACAAATTGACTGTTCGTCAAAACAAAACAACAGGAATGCAATATGCACCGTATGCATCTTTATTTGAAATATATCATCTTGGTTTACAGATTAACAGTGATAATTATAATAAACGAATAGTTCAATGTTTAATTGTATAATTGTATGTTTGTAATTGTAATTGTATGTTTAATTATTATATATCCATTTTTTTGCTCCGGATTGCCTTCTTGATTACTATCTGTCTGACTACCTTGATGGTTTGCGTTTTAAACATCTTCTTCTGGTACATGTTCATGATGTTCATGTTCTTCTATTTCATGCATAGACTTCATTATACAGGCATATAGAGCTAAACCTTTCTTACATTCTTCCGTAATATCTCTTGCTGCGGAAAGAAATAACAATTATAATATTTAATAGAAATATTTAGTAAAGTTGCTTTACACGTTATATCCTAATGTACAAAAATATGATTCTATTCCAACTAGTTATAAAACAATGTTATACAATTGTTATATAAATAAGGAATCACTTATCCATAAAGTATTATAGATACGCGATTATTTATAAACTAACGCACACTCATAGAAAATGTACGTACATAATTATAATTGTGTAATACTATTACTACTTTATAATTATCTTTATAATTTATTTGTAGTTATATTGTACTTTTATAGTTGTAATTGATATTAATAGCTTACCTTCTGTCAGGCATTTACTTAAAATTTGATGTACTACAGGTCGTTCAGCTGAATTTTCAATTTCCCTCTCTATCTTGGTGTATACGGTTTCATCAACGAAATTTCTTCCTTCCATCTATTCAACAAATCGTTTATTAAAACATTGCTGTAGTTATTTCCAAAATATAAACAGAAAAAATTATAAAGTATTAACTAAATGTTGTATATATGACGTAATGTGATCATTGCTCTTATTAATTCGTTGTGGCAAAAACACTATGCTATCACATATGTTATATAAAAACGTACCATCCCCATTTTTTTAAAAATACATTCCACAGCGCAGCCATTTTTTCTTGTCCTTTCTTCATTTTCAGGTTCCGTATGGTGATTAAGAACTATGTCTCTTTCTGTATACCACTCACCTAAAAAATAAATAATAACATTATTAAAATTCGTGATGTGATGCAAATTATATATGTACATGGTGATTTAAATGGGTATTGTAACTTGATCGTTATTTGATGAAGAAAAAAATATCATGCATAAAATTACTGAAATTAATTGAAAATTTTAATTGGGGTTAAAAATTTTTGAAAGAATGTTTTGTTAGTTTTGACAACAAAATAAGAGGAAATAGATGCGAAATTATTTCAAAAATCTCAGAAAAATACGTTTCTTATGAATAAAAGATAAACTACGATAACTATATTATGTAATTGAATAACTTACTCGGCGTCATGTTATTTTGCTCCAGACAAATGTGAACATCGTTTTTGCCTCTTACCGCACTTTTCAATTGCACTCTTGTCACAGCTAAGCTAAATGACTGAAATATAACATTAGTTAATTTGTATTTCTTTATTTTATTTATATTAATTGTCTTAGAGTGTTTAAATTTTTATGTAAAAAGGTTCTGTATATGTATTTAATATAAATACAATGACTATATTAATATAGTAGTGTTCAGTAAGAGGCAAGAGGCCGTCATCACTAATACCGGAGATTATGTATGCAATATGGCGTATGTGGCCATGTCCACTATAGAGCTCAATTTTTATATCCGTATATGTTCTACGGTACATACATTCAGTCTTTGAAACTTGGTTTAAATATATATTCAATATATACTGAGCATATCTTGAGAATATACGATAAATAACGTACTACAAAGATGTTATACAAATATTTTGAGTATGTTCCGTATGATCACAGTACATATAGCATAAGTATAGAATATTCGTATAATATCACGTGCTGTTAGGGTTTTATTTCGTTTTATCTGAAAGTTTTATCTTTTTAATTAAGATTATAACATGTAAAGAATTATTATCATTAAGATTGTACATTAAGTAGAAAATTTGATAGAATTATGAAATTATAAAATGATTCCTTGTGTTACATACATGTGAATGCAATAGTTGTTTATCCGCAATAGTAATTAACAGCAATTAAATTAATACGTGTAATATTGCACAACTAACAATATTATATGATTTAATACATGTATTATAACTAAAAGTTACTTACTGCAAGTGCTAAAACACAAACACAAAGTGCCAAGACTTTCATTTTTATAGTAAGCTTATTTGATTACTACACTTAAACGGTAACACGGCAGACTGATCGCTGTCGTGGAAATATACCATATTTATACTTACTGCAAATATAAAATGTTTGGCCTAAAGATACACGGATCATAGATTATATAAATATTGACGTGATTTTATGACGTAAGAGTACAATGATAATTATGTGCAATGTAATGTATTATTTGATGGAGGTCAGCAGTAAGAAGCAATTGCATAAGCAATATAATAAACTTTTTTTATTATAAAAAGCCGCCATTAAGTTTCAACCTTGACACGTTTGTATTAATTTTATTATGGATTAAAAAGATACATAATTTTTTCGTATATTAGTTTTTTAAATATAATAATTTCATATGGAATAATTTTTTATGGAATCGATCATATAATTGTATAACATTTGAAAGAGTTTAGTAAATATAAAATATAGTAAAAAGAGAAAACATTTTATTAAATTTCTGATAAAGCATAGTGGGTTTAAAACTACTCAATAAATTGTAACGAAAGAAGATATAATAAAATTGTATTTATATTGTATAAATCTTGCATGCATTTATAGCTTATTTAAAATTATATTATTTTTGTTCATTCAAATAAATTGCATCTTCTGGATATGCAATTTTTAATTGTTGTTTTACCTCAGCTAAATGATTGAAACATTGTTGAAAATTCATGTGTCCCGTCTTAATTTTTAACAATAACATGAAGCACATTCCAAGTGCATCGTTGCCATGGGGTTCATCATTTATTTATAACAGTTTGGTTTCTCTATCACTGTTTTGGTCTTTTGTGTCTGTATCCTATCTCGAGCCATGTCATGTCAATGTCTCTGATTCCGAAGGAGACAGTCGTCAGGTGCACAACGGTTGCCCCGAGTTTCCTTTTTTTCAACTTGTTATTTCGTATTTCGTATTTCACTCATTTTTGCAATTGGCCGTATCGAACCTGACAGGGATCGGGTGCCATTAAACACTAAGAAGAAGAAGAAGACATGTCAATGTCTCTGCTTTGACTGTATTATTGTTTAATTAAAACCTCAGTTTGTCAAATAATACGTGCTTCTTCAATTATTCGAAACTATTTCTAACAGATTGTGAGACTTAAGCGCTTATGAATTGATAATGGGAAGTACACGGTATCTTTTTCTCGTTGAGGTTTTGTGTATCTTTAAACAACGAAATAGCCGATAAAGGATCACTAAAAGAAATTCGAGTAACCAAGCTCACGAAGGTAACATATGGTTGTTGAAAGATCGAAATCCGTGATATCCTTGAGAGTCATCGAATTTGAAATATCGCTGCTGGAAGTACAATTAAGCCGATCGAGGTAAAAACTTAGGATGACGTTGTTACAAATGCGAGAGGAATTGATGACTGGAAAGCAAAGGATAGTAAAGCGCTGTCTATTATTCGATTGACTTTGGACGACACAACGTTTGATCAAGTATGTGACTGTGAGACGTCAGCAGATATCATGAAAAGGATTAAAGCCTTTTATGAACCGAAAACATTAAATGTTTTATTACAATTATTACGTGAGCTTTTTAGTTATTCCTGGAAATCAGACGATACAGTTGGCACGTTTGTGGCGGGCGGGTTGATAGCATGCAAGCGGAAGGAAATATTAAATATTTTCATATCTGCCTCAAAGTCAGAGTTCGGAGCTACGTGTCATGCACCATCTTGCTACGTTGCACGTTGGCTTGGAAATAACTCGAAATCGGAAATTAGGGACACTATACATTAATCAACAAGGATACATTACTCGAATGTTGCATCGCTTTGGCATGGAAGATTGTAAACCTGTGATGTCTCCAATGGATTCTGTTGAGAAAACTAGTTTAAACTTCGCGCTAATTCTGCCCAATTGTCTCGGGAAGATTCGGGCATCAAATATCGATAAACAAATATCGGCACGATGAGACGCGTAGCGATGTATTCGGCCTTTTTTCTCACGCGACCGTTGTAGCGAGCGAACGTACTGAGCGAGCGAACAAATAAGTGGATCCACTGGCGGATGGTTACTGGCAAATAGTTTACCGATATAGAATTAAGGCGGATTTGTGCACAGATCTGAAAAACGAAAAAGGCGACTGATATCTGGAAGTCACGGAATCAATTGGATGAGTAGAAATTTTTCTTTAATTTGATTTATGAGATTCTTTGCTTGAACAAAGCATTGGCTAATGTTGTATCTTCTTTTCTTGTGACTTTGAGGTTCACACGTATATTTTCTTGCTTATTTGTATGTGATTGATATATAATTATTTGAAACTGTTTGAATGTATTGTTACATATTTCTCGTAATTATATATATATACATTTTCTTTTGTTTATTGAAATACTGAACACATTTATTTATACCTTATCTCGCACATTTGTAAAGGGAAATAATCAAATTTCAACAGATTCTTCTGTTGATTTGGATGGCAGTGAACTCAATAGAACGAAGAATAACGGAAAAATTGCCCTTATCGAGAAGCAATCGGTTGTTTGAATTATATCGCTAAAATATCAAGACCAGATATTTTATACGCTGCTTAACACGACGTTTCGATTCAAGTTTAGGTCCTTTTATTATGTTGACACTTGAAAAGGACCTAAACTTGGGTCGAAACGTCGTGTAGCTATTAACTAAGTAAATTAGCCAGTTTTGATCGAAAGAAGAGAGGAGACTTAGCAATATAAATAACTTCGCGACAAATTGACTATTCGCCAAAACAAAACAACAGGGATGCAATATGCAATGTATGCATCTTTATTTCAAATATATAATCTTGGTTTACAGATTAATTATAATAAACGAATAGTTCAATGTTTAATTGTATATGTTTAATTATTATATATCCATTTTTTTAAACTGTTTTGCTCTGAATTGCCTTCTTGATTACCATCTGTCTGACTACCTTGATGGTTTGCGTTTTAAACATCTTCTGGTACATGTTCATGATGTTCATGTTCTTCTATTTCATGCACAGACTTCATTACACAGACATATAGAGCTAAACCTTTCTTACATTCTTCCGTAATATCTCTTGCTGCGGAAAGAAATAACAATTATAATACTTAATAGAAATATTTAGTAAAGTTGCTTTACACGTTATATCCTAATGTACAAAAATATGATTCTATTCCAACTAGTTATAAAACAATGTTATACAATTGTTATATAAATAAGGAATCACTTATCCATAAAGTATTATAGATACGCGATTATTTATAAACTAACGCACACTCATAGAAAATGTACGTACATAATTATAATTGTGTAATACTATTACTACTTTATAATTATCTTTATAATTTATTTGTAGTTATATTGCACTCTTATAGTTGTAATTGATATTAATAGCTTACCTTCTGTCAGGCATTTATTTAAAATTCGATGTACTACAGGTCGTTCAGCTGAATTTTCAATTTCCCTCTCTATCTTGGTGTATACGGTTTCATCAACGAAATTTCTTCCTTCCATCTATTCAACAAATCGTTTATTAAAACATTGCCGTAGTTATTTCCAAAATATAAACAGAAAAAATTATAAAGTATTAACTAAATGTTGTATATATGACGTAATGTGATCATTGCTCTTATTAATTCGTTGTGGCAAAAACACTATGCTATCACATATGTTATATAAAAACGTACCATCCCCATTTTTTTAAAAATACATTCCACAGCGCAGCCATTTTTTCTTGTTCTTTCTTCATTTTCGGGTTCCGTATGGTGATTAAGAGCTATGTCTCTTGCTGTATACCACTCACCTAAAAAATAAATAATAACATTATTAAAATTTTTGATGTGGTGCAAATTATATACGTATATGGTGATTTAAATGGGTATTGTAACTTGAGGTATCGTTATTTGATGAAGAAGGAAATGTCGTGCATAAAACTATTGAAATTAATTTAAACTTGCAATTGAGGTTAAACAATTTTTGAAAAAATGTTTTGTTAATTTTGACAACAAAATAAGAGGAAATAGATGCGAAATTATCTCAAAAATCTCAGAAAAATACGTTTCTTATGAATAAAAGATAAACTACGATAACTATATTATGTAATTGAATAACTTACTCGGCGCCATGTTATTTTGCTCCAGACAAATACTAGCAGAGTTTCTGCCTCTTATGGCATTTTTCAATTGTACTCTTGTCGCAGCTGAGCTAAATGACTGAAATATAACATTAGTTAATTTGAATTTCTTTATTTTATTTATATTAATTGTCTTAGAGTGTTTAAATTTTTATGTACAAAGGTTCTGTATATGTATTTAATATAAATACAATGACTATATTAATATAGTAGTGTTCAGTAAGAGGCAAGAGGCCGTCATCACTAATACTGGAGATTACGTATGTAATATGGCGTATGTGGCCATGTCCGCTATAGAGTTCAATTTCTATATTCCGTATATATTCTGCAGTACATTCAGTCTTTGAAACTTGGTTTAAATATATATTCAATATATACTGAGCATATCTTGAGAATATACGATAAATAATGTACACAAAGATGTTATACAAATATTTTTATATGTAGTATGTTCCATATGATCACAGTACATATAGCATAAGTATAGAATATTCGTATAATACCATGTGCTGTTAGGGTTTTATTTTGTTTTATCTGAAGTTTTATCTTTTTAATTAAGATTATAACATGTAAAGAATTATTATCATTAAGATTGTACATTAAGTAGAAAATTTGATAGAATTATGAAATTATAAAATGATTCCTTGTGTTACATACATGTGAATGCAATAGTTGTTTATCCGCATTAGTAATTAACAGCAATTAAATTAATACGTGTAATATTGCACTACTAACAATATTATATGATTTTTAACATGTATTATAACTAAAAGTTACTTACTGCAAGTGCTAAAACACAAACACAAAGTACCAAGACTTTCATTTTTATAGTAAGCTTATTTGATCATTACACTTAAACGGTAACACGGCAGAATGATCGCTGTGGAAATATACCATGTTTATACTTACTGCAAATATAAAATGTTTGGAATAAAGATACACGGATCATAGATTATGGCTGCGTTCCGATATTCACTGCCAGTACTGAAAATTTATAGTATACGTGACACAAATTATAGCTTTTCAGTACTGGCAGTGAATATCGGAACGCAGCCTATATAAACATTGACGTAATTTTATGACGTAAGCGGACAATGAAAATTATGTGCAATGTAATGTATTATTTGATGGAGGTCAGTAGTAAGATGCAATACAATAAACTTTTTTTGCCGCCATTAAGTTTCAACCTTGACACATTTGTATTAATTTTATTATGGGTTAAAAATATATATACTTGTTTGGTGTATTAGTTTTTGTAATATTTTATGTTGGAGATATTTAAATCCGCCCATTGGATAGTGCATTATTGAGTTGGCACCACTGTATTGTCGTTCCTTTTTTAAGTTAAGTTGCTTTAACCGCGGACGCAGTCGTTCCGTTTTTGTAACGGTTCAGAAGGCAAACGTAGTGCACAGACAATATACATATATGTGTTCTTAACAATAAAACGTGTTTCTCACATGAGCATATTAATGTTCACTTCGCCCCGCGTTTATCACGGAGACATTAACATTTTACATGGAACAATTTGTATGGAATCGATCATATAATTCAGGGATTTTACTTACAAAAAGTGTCTAACACATCCGCAAAGCAACAAAAAGTTTTATTTTTGCTGAAATTATTTCTCTAGTGCAGTAAACTGTAATTTTATAATAAATAGAATCGCGGTTGTTGGAATATATCATATTTAAACTCTTAACGCAAATATACACAGGTTAAAGACTCAAGATCACAGATTACATAACCGTTAATCAAGCCACATAAGTAGATAATTATCCATAATGATAACTTTGCAATTTATCATATAGCCAAGGTCCACAGAAAGATAAAACAAAGTTTAAGTAAACTTTCTCCATTGCATTATCAGTTTTGGCTTTGTCATATATGCATTTAAGTTGAAGTATTAAGAATTAAGAGTTACATAAATCTCAATTATAAGAAATAAACGTTAAAAGAATTTTCAGACTTTATATGTTTAGAAGATTCAAGTAATTCTGAGGAAGATTCAGTCTCTAATCTTCATTCTAGATTCTAATCTTCTATTCAGTATTAAGAAAGTTTAACAATTCGCTCTTTTTATTAAACATTGAAATAATTAGATGATTTAGGCATATTAATATATTTATATTAATATAAAAGTATTATGTATATTAATAAAGCAACCACAGATTATTGCAGTTATGTAACTTATACTATATTTATGTTGCAATTACATAACATTGGTTATACATAAAGAAATTTTCAGCATGCTATTATTAGTACAGAATTATAGTGTAGAATATTTAGATTTTAATAAATTGCATTATTACTTTTATCGCTAATATTCTGTGTAATATTTCGGAAATTATATTATAAGATATACAAAAATAAAAAAATTCTTTGTAATATTCTGTTACGTGTATTATTATTACAATAAGAATAACATTTTAAATCAGGCGCCGAGAGTGCACGAATTGCCTGATTAACAGAATAATAGTGCGAGTATGATGCTGTAATCTTTTTTAATTAAAATTTTATTACGTGAGAACATCAAATTTGCGCGGACTGAGAGGCTTGCACTCTTTCTTTTTCTCTGCTGTCTAACCGGATAAATATGCGTGCAATTGTGTTTTCTGCGTTTGTCCGTACTCGATTCCTTCTGGGGCCAAGAATCATGTTAGTTTCTCGCTATGTCTTTAGACTCAGCATTTTCAATGAAATATATTGTGCTTACTTACTGATACTGATTTTACATAAAGTTCTTCTTTTCTGAGAGCCTGATATCATAAACTCCGTGCTTACTTGCACAATTATATTTCTTTGTACAGCAGATCAAAATTTTATTAAGGCAAAGACAAAGCAGGATGTATAGAAAAATGTATTTTATATTACAAGTATTGAGTCTCTATAACGTAAACATTATAACTATATTAATATTGTAATCCTTTTCACCTTCTTTTTTCTACGATGAAAAAAGCAATGACTTTAATGAGATTCCATTTTCGTATATGTCTTAATATATATTAGTGTTGCACAATTTTTCTCAATCTTTCTTATCGAACTAACGAAAACAAATCTACATAACTGTACGCATGAGCGTCCGCAGGAATTTTTTTTACTTTTAGAATTAAAATATAATTGAAACTTTATACACCTTTTGGTAGTAAAAGCTTTCTCACCGCGACAAAGTAGATGCTGTGCGTTTGTAATCTGGCATTTATTTTATTTCAAGGAAGAAAGAATGGTTAATTTTAATTGTTTATTTCTAGGGAAGGGCAAATGCCCGATCTTGCTCCCCCCTTGCGGACGCCCATGACTGTATATAGTGTTTATATTAATTTTATATCAGTTAGGTAAATTCTGCGATTCTGCCGTGTATTACTGCTGTTAAATAAATTTTGTACTCGATATTACGTAACGTAAACGTATTTTATTGCATTATTAGTTTATCATGGCAGAAAGCTGAAAATCGAAAAATTGACAAAAAAATATTTTACAGTTTATATTAACTACGCAAACTTGTACATTAATAAATATATACAAATTGATTCACATATTATATTTATGAATATACTAACAAATTTTATTATTAAATCAAAATCAAAATGTAAGGTGCACACGAAATTTTATTTTGTAACTACTAGATTATATCTTTATAACTTGATATGAATTACATTATGTACATATATTTAATTTAATTCTCTTCGCCTTCTTCTTCCGATGATGATACATCCAATGTATTGATAAGATGTTTCCATTTCTGCGTATTTTTTACAGTACATGCTAATCCAACAAAGCCTCTGTTGCATCCTTCTACCGTGGCATCTCTCACTAAAATACACATAAATGTAATTAAGAAACGCATTAAAACATATAAAATTTATCAAGAAGTTCATTTTCATGATTATTATGTTAATATTGCTTTAAGAAAATGAAATAGATATTGCACATAACGTAATAACAATTGTTATTATGTTCTTTGAAGGTTTGTATAACACTGAAACGGATATGGTACATAAATATTATTTGTGATTTTATCAACTTATTAACTTATCATAAATTCAATGTATTTTAATATTTATAATAAGTATAATAGTAGTTCTTACCTTGTTGAGCACAATTACGTACAAGGTCTTGTGCTTTTTCTTTTGCGGGATGATTATTCAACAACTTGGTTATATTTCCATAAATTCGATCTTCTTTGATCTCTGATCCTTCCATCTTGCGTTAATAAAATAAATAGAAAATATAATAGATGTAAAAATTTTAAAAAATAATATCATTTACAACATATTACTGTAAGTAACATATATAATTATCGTTTTGCTTAAATAACTGGCATATAATGCTATCCGAAAATATCAGGTTTTATATAAGTATATTTATAATAAACTAATAATTAACTTACAGCATATTAATAATTTGTGTAATACAATTTAATGTAATATAATAAAAATATTTTAATATAATATATATTTTTTAATATATATAATTATATATATTTGTAATATAATTCTAATATTTATCCAATTTGCTTTCCTTCTGTACTGCCAAATACTTATTATCTAAACTATTTGGTAAGAAAATAAAAAATCTTACCCAGTCTAACTTTTTCAGAAGGCACTCGATAACACAGCCATGCTTCCTTCTCTTTTCTTCCATACCAGGTTGTTTATATGCTTCATCTATAATCTCTTGTACTTCATAGCCCTCCTCTGGAAGATCGAATACGAAAATGATATAAAGTTACTCTTCTTCAATAATTTTACCAATAACCAACATATATTATTTATGAAAACGGCTTTAACAACTATGACTTTTACTTATTTTTCTGCTTTGTACTTAGTTATTAATTTAATGCTATTTAGATTACACACAAAAAGTGACAAGATTCTGCAGAAAGACAGAATTTAATAAAATATTCACGAAGATTCATCGAGTCATTCTGTTGGTGAGAAGATAAATGAATAAAATTTATATATTATATCTTGTGTACTTGTAACTTACCTCGAGTCAAACCAGCTTCCTGCAGGCAAAATTAACAAATTCCTGTCCACGATCTCCCTGTCCTGGTAGGTTTGACGGTATAATCTCAGCTGAGATATAGAACTAACACATATATTCGAGCTTTATTTTATGTCGTATAAATTAAATGTATTTCCTATATGTTATTATACAAAAATATAATTCAAAACTAAATATACCTGAATATAATTACGTTATGTAAACGAGAATAAAGTGTTAAAAAATTGGGTTATGAAAATTTGAAATAATCTTCTCTTTACGCTTCGATTATGATAAAAGGATGCTTACGATGCATGCTAAAACGCAGCCACATAACACAAAAGCTTTCATCTTGTCAAGATTGCCTCTGTCACAGTTAAACAAACTCTACAAAATAACCGTAGTTACTGAAATACATGGTATTTATATCTATTGCGGATAAAAAAGCTTCAGATGTAGAGAGTTAGAGATACAAGGCCATAGGTTACATAAATGTTAGCCACATGTAAAGAAGATAGCTTATAAACTGATAATGATAAGTATTATAATATTTCCGCAGTATTATTATGCAGTCAGGGTCGACAACAAGATAGAAAGTGAGCTTTTGCGATTATTATTCATATCGAAATGACATTTTGACGTATCGTTATATAAAAAGGGTAAGGCTATTATAAAACCTTAAGGTACAAAAAATAAATAAAGGACAATAAGAATTTTTGAAAAAATTTATAAATCAAATAAATTTGTAAGTGTTTTTTATAGTACATATGTTTTTTAAGACAAAATAATAATTTATAAACTTCACATTTGAAACGATTTTAATGAGATTCCATTTTCGTACATGTCTTAAAATATGGCGCTGCTGGATTTCAAAATGAAATAACAATGTCAATTCCTTACATCGGATAAAACGTACATATTAATATAACTAACATAATTCTATAATTTTATTGCAATATCATATTATATTATATGAGATACATAATGATATACATATATATACTATACTTTCGGTTTGTATAAATTTATATTATTAGTTAATCTAGCAGCGCCAAGTTTTTTGTTCTTTAAACAATTTTATACTTCTTATATTTGAAAAATATATCTTTTTCGAAACTTTTTTCCATTTAATTTTTAATTTTTATTTATTATACATAGTATATAATATAAATTTATATATTATACTATACAATAATGTTACGTCCGAGCGGCGGATTCCGCTCGACACGCACGCTCGCAAACCGCGCTCGCTCACACTCACTCGCGGAGACACTCGCGCACCAAATAAGACAACACTCTTTTACGAAAGAACGATAGCTTTATTCATTAGAGGAGCGGGATACGATACACGTCCGTCGTAGACCACGTCACGTCCGAATCTCTCCTCTGTCACTCTTGTTTATTATTCCCCCTGGAGACCCGTCGCCAGGAGGCTCGCGTCTTCCTCGCCGACGGCCGATCCGACGACGCTCAGCTGATTGGCAGCTGACCGGCTCTTCGTTATGCCGGGTGGCCAACCCGGACATAACAATACTGTAGTAAAATATTCTTATATTATATTGACGCTACTTTCTGATATCACAACTTTTGTAGAATATACTATACAATAATATACTATAGTAAAATATTCTTGTCTTATCTTGTATTGGCGCAACTGTCTGATATCAATTTTTGTAAATATCCATAATAGTAATAACTTGATAACAACTTGGGTGCGCGCACAGGAGCATGGAAGATGTCATTCAATAGTTTCTTACATGGAATTATAATTGTAAAGTGTTCTCCGCTGTTTCCATATTGTTTTATTATAGCGATTTCGTTTTCATCTTTTAATTCACAAGAGACATATTGAAGACGCTCCACGAAACACTGCACCTATGGTATTAATAATATATCGCGCACGTTTCACTTAAAATGATAAAATTTGGAAAAAACTTATGATGTATAAAGAATCATTTATTGGAAGATGTTTTTAGGAGTATCTTCAAGTAAAAAACTCAACTTACACTATATGCATTAATCCAAAACAAAGTATGGTGAACTTCGCAGATAAGAAAAAAGAATATTATAGACAGAATTTTAATAACAAGATCAACAGTATATTCAGAAATTATAAACGATATAAGCTGCAATTAATAAATTTATCAGACCGGTTAGGAAAAAAAGCTGCATACGTATCTAGTTACAAAACTGCAGGTTTCATTAGTACGAAAATCTAAAATCAAATTAATTTTCATATGAATTTAATTATTCCTGTATGTTTGTAAATGTTCATATATTTGATAGAAAAACATTTATAGCAAAAGTTAAGGAAATTACATTCACCGATGAAAAAAAGAAAGAAACGCAAAACAAATTATGCTTGTGACATACCTCTGCACTTAATAAACGTTCAAACTTTAACTTATATAATTATAATTTGCACTAATTCAATTTACATTATTTGTTGCTCAACAATTATAAAAATTAGTCATTATTATGATTATCAGATAAGAAATATGAATTATTCAGTCATTTTCTATACATAATGTATAATGATATTAGAAATATATATAATCGCGACGCGTAACAATACCGTTGTACTATATTTTAATAAATAAATGTAATATAATAACATTTTGACTATTAGTTGCTATTAAGAACAACTGCTGTCATGATAAAAATATGGAAGCAGAATATACAAGTAATAAGTTTATTATAATAATACAGATACAAGTTATTTTATTAAACAATATAAACCATAACACAATTCAAATAATCTGTACGTGAAATATAATAAAACTGTTTGGAACAGCAAAGAACAGTGAGAATTGTAATTCAACAAATTTTGATTGGTTGTAGGGCCATAAGCCAATGGCCAATAGCAACGTTCGATGGAGTCGAAAATGTTCAACTATAGAGGTCATTCTTCTTCGAACATTCGACTGCATTTGAGATGATGTGTCGACCAAAATTTGCATCATCTTCTTCGGAAGAATATTTTAGAATATTACGGGGAAAATTATCTAATTTAAACAATTTACATCAATTTATGAAAATTTCACAATTTTTCTTACAATTGATCATAAGCGTACTATTCCATAGTAATAACATCAAATATTAACTACAATATAATGACTATACCATACTACTATAGAATTCCTACAGAATATTCTATCTAATGCTATTACACTGCTATACCGAAATAAGAATGCTATAGAAATAATATTCGCACAATTTGCGAGGGAGAGAAAAGTGGGCGATTAATCGATTTGACGCCGTAACCCAAGTACTACAGAAATTTATTTCTCATAGAAAAACAGTCATGTCATGATATCTTGACCGAAGTTCGCGCAAGCGCAATTGACTTTCCCAAATAATACGTCTTGACGTTCTTCAGTTTAACGAACGCATTCGTAACGTATACTTGTTCTTAAAAGGAGCCTTGATCTTGCGTATAATTGTACAAATGGTCTGTCCGCAATTTTTATTATATTTTTGTCATATTATACTGTGGCGATTATATGGCCACATACGTCATCGCCTAGACGGTCGGCAGTATCGCGCGGCTAGACTCAGGCGAGGCAAATAGACCGAAAAACACGTCGTTAAAATAAACAGATTAGCGAATAATAGACTAGACCGTTAGATAGGGAATCCCCAATGAGCCGTTGCAGATCTGCAAGTGTTCCGCGAAATGTCGGGGGATTCCGTACCGACGACCGTGACGAGGCATACACGCGGCGGCTGAAAGTGTGGTGATCGCGTCATGGAGGCGCGGGTCACCGAAAGAAGCAGGGCGCGATAAATAGGCGGAACGATTCCTCCCGTAGGAAATTCAAAAGGACCTTCGAGAGGTCCTACGAAACAAACAGACTCGTGAGGGTAGGCTTTCGACGACCAAGAGGTCGACAAATTAGAGATTCGACTGGTAATCGTCTACGCGAGCGACGTGTCTTTGTATATTCGATATAAAATTGCTTGCTATTATACACCGAGAATTTTATTTTATAAACATTCATGTTTTTAAATACATATATTTAACTGTTACATTTTGTGATATCATATTGTTAAAATAGGATATTATATAGTTACAATTTTCTTATATCCTAATGATGACCTATTTAATTAATAACATTCGTGAGAATGCTAATTCTATAACGACTATAAATTTTTAATAGATTCCGCGTTAATTATTTAGATTAGAAGACACAATGTCGATGATCTTGATCTTGACATGTATTATAAAGGTCATCCTCTTGCGTGACCTACCGGAATGTTTTACCGGCGATCATTGTTTATTAAAAAGATAGAAAAGAAGAAGTTTAATAGATTCGCATGTGTTTTCGACTGGCCACGCGAAGTGAGTACTTGAACTTGATCATAGAAGTAATCCTTCTGAATTAAATAAATCTGCGACCAGACCTCAATTTGTAAGGTATTAAATATCTGTAAATAGAAAAATTAAAGTTTTAAAAATATAGAAACACGTAATATACACGTACACGCGCGAACACAAACCACGTATGCTTGCACGAGCATATTCTTTAAATTTTATTAAACTAATACACAACTTTTTAGTTGCCCAAACGTCATTCTACTTGTTTTTTATTTTATATCAGCTCTATTATTATATTAAAAGATATTATTAAGAAAGTGATAATTTTAAGCAACTAATCAATTTACGCAATAAATTATTTGAAAACGGTTTCTATCACTTATCTGTAAACTTATTCATTTCTTCTCAATATACTATAGAAGATGATTGATAGTCGTATCACTTCTGTGTAGAATATATAACAGTAAAATAAGATATCGCTGCAGCAATTATCTATAATAAACAACTTTAGGTTAGGCTAGGGAATATGTGGCATGTTATACATGTATATTGATGTATAATTTATAACAATTTTACCGTGTTAAAACCTTCTAAAGATGCTATAAAAATACCAGCTATCTTGAGGCCATAAGCTTTACAACTTCTTTGCAACAGAAATAATATCAATCTTTGTACGCATATAGGAGCCGTATACCATTCAATGTTGTATCTGTAATGTTATATTCAGTAAATAAGATGATTACTAATTGTAAGTACATGATTGTATCAAAAAGTTCAGGAACAACTACATGCTTTAAAGGTAATGTACGTAATTATTAATTTATAAATTATGATGGTTATTTCTTTTAATATGTTAATATGTCCATCAAACTATTCATATTCCAGAAGTTATGAATATTTATGCAAACTAGAAAATCTATTACTTTATTATTACTCTTTGGCCGATATTCATTGTTGATTCTGATTTAAGACCATCTTAAGTACAATCATAAGATATTTGAAACCAATCACACAGTCGTATTAGCATCTTAAGACATTACTTCAGATCGTCTGGAAATAAGAACGGACTATGAATACTAGTCTTTGATATTAAAAAATAAAGGACATAATAATATTAAGCAGATATTTTTATACGAATAAATATTTTAATACATAGAAATATATTTATTAATACAAATAAGTGTTTTTTTTTAAATACTTGGCGCTGCTAAACCGAATCAAAAATTGTCTTAGTATTTAATAATCTAAAGATTATAATAATTTCCTTAAACTCTAAATTACATAACAAGTCGCTGAAATACATATGTGTACAAATGTAGTTGAACTTATTCTATGCTTAATTCTAATGTCACACACATACACACACATGCACACATTCACAAGAGAGAAAGAAAGAGAATGAGGCAATTAACATAATGATTCGGTTTAGCAGCGCCAAGTATTTTGAAAAAAAAACACTTATTTGTATTAATAAATATATTTCTATGTATTAAAATATTTATTCGTATAAAAATATCTGCTTAATATTATTATGTCCTTTATTTTTTAATATCAAAGACTAGTATTCATAGTCCGTTCTTATTTCCAGACGATCTGAAGTAATGTCTTAAGATGCTAATACGACTGTGTGATTGGTTTCAAATATCGTATGATTGTACTTAAGATGGTCTTAAATCAGAATCAACAATAAATATCGGCCAAAGAGTAATAATAAAGTATTAGATTTTCTGGTTTGCATAAATACCCATTGTAGTTGGCGCAATTTGTTCATATCATTAGTTTTGTAGAGTCCTTTTTTGAAAGAACTGCAGGCGCGTATACTTGGCGCTTTTTTTGTACCTTTTTTAAAAAAGGTAATTTTGTTGTGATTTCACACATTTTGTAGTGTGAAGTATGTTATTCTTTTTTTATAATATATGAGGAGACAAGTGAGGAGATGGTCTCGCTGCGCGTATACTTGGCGCGAGACGCTACCGTGTCTCTTGAACCTCCTGAGTAACAAGTTTCAGGCCAAAATTTTTAAAATTACATCCGCCGTATTGGTTCCGCCATTTTGCATTTTTGACTTCAAAATCTTAATCAGCGACCCCGAAAACTCGCGAGTAACAAGTTTCAAGCCAATCCGTTTGATTATTAAAATTACGTCCGCCGTATTGGTTCCGCCATTTTGAATTATTTATTTTTGACTTCAAATTCGTAATCAGCGTCCCCGAAAACTCTTATTGTGGTAAGTTTCAAAAAATGAAATTTACTAGAAAACAACGTGAAACAAAGTTAAGATACTATAGCATTTCACGATTAAAGTGAAAGTATATTGATAAATATGAAATATTACATAATTATTTTATATTTTGTTATCATATCCCGGTACAAAATTTTTTATACCTTATTTTTCTTATTATTTGTTCTACATATATGTGATCAGAAATTATACAAGAGAAAGGAAGTATGTATGGACATATATATGGACATATTTAATACATAATGTTATATGTTTCTATATAATTACGTACAGTTTTATATGATGATATATAAAAAATTTTTTACCGGGATATACACACACATAATAATTAACAGTTTAGTCTGTGTCATACAAGCTCTCTTTAATGCATTAGCTATTATTAGCTATATACATAACGAGTCATCTCGATCCTTTGTGTCATCTAGTGGCGACACCGAGAGACTCACATTTC
This sequence comes from Ooceraea biroi, assembly GCF_003672135.1. Taxonomy (NCBI): domain Eukaryota; kingdom Metazoa; phylum Arthropoda; class Insecta; order Hymenoptera; family Formicidae; genus Ooceraea; species Ooceraea biroi. Next base: position 18,243,919 of record NC_039507.1, on the reverse strand, counting down.
TTCATTCCCCTTACCGCGAGCCCCCTTGCCTACACTTCACGATGATGGAAACAATGGAGTATCTTAAGCGAAAATCGTGACATTTCGAATTTGCATCGCAATATCTCCGCTCGTAGGACACGTAGGAGAAAAATGAAAACACTTTTATTACATAATTCGACCCCAAGCTATCCATTGAGCCTACTCTGAACTTGATCCGTTCAGCGGTTATTGAGATCTAATAATCTGAGTGTCTGCGAAAGCGTCGCTTCGCGTAATAGTGCGGTCTCGCTGCGCGTATACTTGGCGCGAGACACTACCGTGTCTCTTGATGTCTATATGAATGTCTCTATCAAATATCTTACGCCATAGAAAACATGCTGTTATACTGCTTTATAATTTCTTCACCGATAGAGTTGGCCAATAAAGCATATAGCACCATTGCAATTGCGAAAATAAGGTGTAATATAACCTCTTCTATGTTACCTAGAAGCACTGCAGATCGTAATACCTAAAATAATATAATTCTTAAGCCCATCACACACAACTTCCATAACATTAGCGTACGTGCGCGGTTCAGCTGTCCATAAGAAAGCCGCGCAACGTGATTTGGCTGATTCGACGTTATGTTATGATATGTTATGTTATGGAAGTCGTGTGTGATGGGCTTTACATTGCGCATTACATGTGGAAAGGGAAAGGAAAGAGAGGAAGGTGTGAAATACATCGGAGTGTGTATTCCAAATTACTTTTTCGTCATGTTACATTTTATAATAGATATACATAAACTGGAAAATGTGTGAAATATTTCACAAATTAAATAATCCTGATTTTTTACAAACATGAGCTTTCGAAATATAATAAAATAAATTATATTTTGGATAAACAGGTCAAATTATTTTTACGTTTTTCTCTATTTTCATTCTATTTATATTTTTCTGCATCTGCGGGTCCATTCAAATTACATATCTTGTAGAACTGTTTATCCAAGAACACATTAGAGTAATACGAAAGTTAATGAACTTACTTGATAGAGATTAAGGGCTAAACAAATATTGCCTAACACTATTAGACAACAAAATGTTCCATTGAAACTAGATATAAAGAATTCAGACAACCTTAAAAACCATTAGAACAATTTATTTCACATGTACAACATTACAAGTATTTAAAAAACAAGTATTAAGAAAATAAGAAATGCATAGATGTCCTAAATTACCTATAACATAATTGTGACATCTCTATATATCTCAGCGCGCAAACTCTTAGCTTTGTTCTCAGAAAACGTTAATCGCTTCGCAGTTAGAATCTATACATATTATATCCTCGACATTTGCGTATTAAAGGTTTTGTCTTAGAATGTTTTGTCATAGAATCCGTCTTTAAACTTATTATCAACAGCCTTAGATTACCAAATACGTATAATAGAGACATACTCAATAGCTGTACGATGAATATCCACTGCATGTCGTAACTTCTTGTTCATCTCCATCTCGTTCCTTCGATTATCTTCTTCGTGAATATTTAACAGTATTGTTTGCCCCATACGGTAACTACGAATAAATTTATTATTTATATTATGCAAAATCCCAACATATACTGAAAAAAAAACGATTTCGTTTGTAATCATACTTCTTACATTTATTTATACATTTTTTTCTTACCTTGCAATGCTAAACAGTCCGCAAATGTGTTTTAGGTATGCTATTAGCATCGTTCCTCCTCCCACCAACGCAGTCGTTCCTATGTAAATAGATGCGTATGTGTGCAGCAAAATTAAATAAACATTTTTTTCTTTATCAACAAAATATTCAGTTACAATTGGTATATTGTGAAGTGGTCGAGATTCATTTGCGAGTAGAAAGGTGCCAAGAATCCACGGCAAAAATGTCAAAGCAGTCATAATAATTCCGCAGCACACCGTAAACACTGTAAGGTTTTAAAATATTTGATCAGGTAGTTTAAGCAATTAAACTGATGTTCTCTACTATCTCGAAGCATTGCTTTAACTTTTAGTTGACTCTGCGGATATCTTTTACTTGAATAGAGTCACAATTATGACAGAAAAAAGATAAAATGTGTGAGTTTTCTAAATATATGGACATTATTAACTATGCGAAACTACATCAAATAGTAATAATAATAATTATATAAATACCCTCCAGAAGTTGTACAAACACTTATTTAAGGAAAAAAGTAAATAGCGTAAAATCATTAACTATGTAGATAAATTAAACAACAAGTAGAACGAACAATTGTTTTACGTAGGAGAAAACAAACTAATAGATACCATTATTATAACAATATGTATGATAATAAAACAAAAATTGAAGGTATATAATTACAACGTATATAATGTGTACACGGTATTATCTAATGAAATACAATATATTATCAGGTCATTCAATAAATAAAATGTTATCTACCCTCATTATTAAGAGACCAAATTAATTTTAATTAATTGCCAGTTACAAATTAGCATCTCTGTTGTCATATTCACCATATTTTTCCATTTTGCAACAACTTATTATTACTTATTATGATATTAATGTCTTATATAAAAACTTAGTTTTCAGATGATATTGTAGAAAACCACAAATAAAATTACTGTTGCGATAACATAATGATATATTTGTTTTGACTACGAATCTGTAATTGAGCAAGGTGTCAGTCGCTTGTGTTATTGCACTTTTAACAAACAGACGACAAGGGAAAATTCGATTGCGCCCGTTTTCAGTGAAACGATTCAACTTTTCGATATTTCTGTAATATACTTGAGGAATGCTAATTTTGCTTACAAGTTTTAACTTTTCTTGTGATTTACATGTTTATATATTTAATTATAATTAATATATATTATATGATAAACAGCCTGAGCGCGCCCACAGGAGTATGGAAGATGTCATTCAATATTTTCTTACATGTAAGTATAATTGTAATGTATTCTGCGCTGTTTCCATATTTTTCTATTATAGCGATTTCAGTTTCATCTTTTATATCATTACAGACATGCTGGAGACGCTCCACGAAACACTTCACCTATAATATTAATAATATATCCGGCACGTTTTACTTATGATAAAATTTGGAAAAACTTATGATATATAAAGAATCATTAATAGGAAGATGTTTAGGAGTATCTTCAAGTAAAAGCTCAACTTACAGTACATGCATTAATCCCAAAAGAAATGTGATGAACTGTGCACATAAGAAGAAAAGATATTGTAGACAGAATTTTAATAATAAGATCAACAGTACATTCAGAAGTTATAAACGATGTAAGCTGCAATTAATAAAGTTATCAGAATGCTATATTCAAAAAAGCTGCATATGTATGTAATTAAATCTTATCTAATTAAGTAAACCTGCAGGTTTCACTATTGTGAAAATCTAAAATCAAATTTATATTTTATATTAATTTACTTTTTACTTGTATTTTTGCGAACGTCCATATAGTTTAAACCACACATATTTATAGCAAAATTTAACAAAATTACACTCAACAATGAAAAACGGGAAGATTCAAAACAAGTTACGCTTGTGACATAACTGTGCGCTTACTAAACGTTCAAAATTTATATTGTAATTTGCATTACTTCAATTTGCATTATTCGTTGCCCAACAATCATAAACATTAATTATTATTAGGATCAGATAAGAAATATAAATTATTTAGTCATTTTCTATATATAATGATATTGTACATATGCATACAGACAACGCGTAACAATTGCATTGTACTATATTTTAATAAATAGATAAATGTAATAAATGTACTAACACTTTAAATATTGGTTGCTATTGAGAACAACTGCTAACATAACAAAAGTATGCAGGCAAAATACACAACTAATAAGTTTTATTACACTAACAGAGATACATGTTATTTCATTAAATAATACAATAATTCAAAATACGAAACTTTAAATTATAATTTGCACTAACTCAAATTACATTATTTCTTGCTCAACAATTATAAAAATTAGTCATTATTATGATTATTAGATAAAAAATATGAATTATTCAGTTTTATCACAATAATAAAGATACATGTTATTTCATTAAACCATATAAACAATAAAATTATTCAAGAAATCTGTACGTACCTGAAATATAATAAAACTGTTTGGAACAGCAAAGGACAGTAAGAATTGTAATTCAACAAATTTTGATTGGTTGTAGGGCCATAAGCCAATGGTCAATAGCAATGTTCGATGGAGTCGAAAATGTTCAACTATAGAGATCATTCTTCTTCAAGCATTCGACTGCATTTGAGGATGAGTGACTGGAATTTGTATACATCTTTTTCGGAAGAATAAGTGAAATATTTTAGAATATTTCTCTCTAAGCATAAGATACATTACTTACGAAGAAAATTACCTAATTTGAACAATTTACCTTAATTTATGAAAATTAGACAATGTTTCTTACAAGTTATCATTAACGTATTATCTCATAGTAGTAACATCAAATATTAACTACGATACAATGAATATGCTATAATAGAATTGCTGCAGAACATTCTATCTATGCTATTGCAATGCTACAGAAATAAGAATGCTATAGAAATAATATTCGCACAATTTGCGAGGGAGAGAAAAGTGGGCGATTAATCGATTTGACTCCGCAACCCAAGTACTACGGATATATATTTCTCACAGAAAAACAGTCATGTCATGATATCTTGACCGAATTTCGCGCAATTGATTTTTCCAAGCAGCACGTCTTCACCTTCTTCACTTTAGTCCACGCAGTAACATATACTTGTTCTATAAACAAGCCTTTTGCCTTGTTGATCTTGTGTACAATTGCACAAATGGTCTGCCTCTGCAATTTTTATTATACATTTTTGTCATATTATATACAATTGTATTCAAGAATTTTAGGTTACCATAAAACATGCATACTGTTAAATATATATTTTAAATATATATTTTTAAATATATATGTTTAACTGTTGTATTCTGTGATATCATGTTGTTACAATATCCATATAAACTTACCTTTTTGAAAAAAAGGTATAAAAAGGGCGCCAAGTACACGCGCTTCTTGGTTATGGATATTTACAAAACTTGATATCAGAAATTTGCGCCAATACAAGATAAGAATATTTTACTATAGTATATTTGTATTGTACAGTATAAAGATAAGAATATTTTACTATAGTATATTATTGTATAGTATATTCTACAAAAGTTGTGATAATCAGAAAGTAGCTACGATGAAAAAAGCAATGACTTTAATGAGATTCCATTTTCGTATATGTCTTAATATATATTAGTGTTGCACAATTTTTCTCAATCTTTTTTATCGAACTAACGAAAATAAATCTACATAACTGTACGCATGAGCGTCCGCAGGAATTTTTTTTACTTTTAGAATTAAAATATACTTGAAACTTTATACACCTTTTAGTAGTAAAAGCTTTCTCACCGCGACAAAGTAGATGCTGTGCGTTTGTAATCTGGCATCTTTTTTTTATTTCAAGGAAGAAAGAATGATTAATTTTAATTGTTTATTTCAAGGGAAGGGCAAATGCCCGATCTTGCTCCCCCCTTGCGGACGCCCATGACTGTATATAGTGTTTATATTAATTTTATATCAGTTAGGTAAATTCTGCGATTCTGCCGTGTATTACTGCTGTTAAATAAATTTTGTACTCGATATTACGTAACGTAAACGTATTTTATTGCATTATTAGTTTATCATGGCAGAAAGCTGAAAATCGAAAAATTGACAAAAAAATATTTTACAGTTTATATTAACTACGCAAACTTGTACATTAATAAATATATACAAATTGATTCACATATTATATTTATGAATATACTAAAAAATTTTATTATTAAATCAAAATGAAAATGTAAGGTGCACACGAAATTTTATTTTGTAACTACTAGATTATATCTTTATAACTTGATATGAATTACATTATGTACATATATTTAATTTAATTCTCTTCGCCTTCTTCTTCCGATGATGATACTTCCAATGATGTATCGAAAAGATGTTTCCATTCCTGCATATTTTTTACGGTACATACTAATCCAACAAAACCTTTGTTGCATCCTTCTTCCGTGGCATCTCTCACTAAAATATACGTAAATGTAATTAAGACACACAGTAGAAAATATTAAAGCTGTCAAGACGTTCATTGTCACATGATTATTATAATATTAAGAAAATGGAATAGATGTTGCACATAACGTAATAGCATAATTGTTATTAAGTTCTTTGAAGAATCCTGAATAACACTGAAACGGATATGGTACATAAATGTTACTTGTGATTTTATTAACTTATAATATTAACTTATCATAAATTCAATGTATTTTAATATTTATAATAAGTATAATAGTAGTTCTTACTTTGTTGAGTACAATTACGTATAAGTTCTTGTGCTCTTTCTTTTGCGGGATGATTAATTAACAATCTGGTTATATTTCCAGAAATTCGATTTTCTTTGATTTCTAATCCTTCCATCTTGCGTTAATAACATAAATAAACATATTATAAATGTAAAACTTTAAACAGATACAAGATAATATCATTTATAACATATTACTGTAAGTAACACGTATATAATCATAATTTTCTTAAATAAATGGCATATAATGCTATCCGAAAATATCAGGTTTTATAAGTATAATTATAATAAAATAATAATTAACTTACAGCATATTAATAATTTGTGTACTATAATTTAATGTGATATAATATACATTTTGTAATATATAATTGTATATATTTGTAATATACTTCTAATATTTATCCAATTTGCTTTCATCCGAGCATCTGAACTAGCAAATACTTTTTCTTTAAACCATGTGGTAAGAAAATGAAAAATCTTACCCATTCTAAACTTTTCAGAAGGCACTCGATAACGCAGCCATGCTTTCTTCTCTTTTCTTCCATACCAGGTTGTTTATATACTTCATCTACAATCTCTTGTATTTCGTAACCCTCCTCTGGAAGATAGATCGAGTACAGGAAATGATATAAAATTAGTCTTCTTCAATAATTTTACCTTCAATAACAAATATGTATGTAATTTGTGAAAACGGTTTTAACAACTATGACTTTTACTTATTTTTCATTGTACTTAGTTATTAATTTAATGTTATTTAGATTACACACACGCACACAGAGTAATAAGATTCTGCAGAAAGACAGAATTTAATAAAATATTCACTACGAAGATTTCGATTCATTGTGTTCATGAGAAGATAATTGAATAAAATTTATATATTATATCTTGTGTAATTATAACTTACTGTGAGTCAAACCAGCTTCGTGCACGCAAGAACTAACAACGTCCTTCCACTCCTCTCGCTGTCCTGGTAGGTTTGACGGTATAATCTCAGCTGAGATATAGAACTAACACATATATTCGAGCTTTATTTTATATCGTATAAATTAAATGCATTTCCTATATGTTATTATACAAAAATATTATTCAGCACTAAATATCTTAATATAATTATGTTATGTAAACGAGAATAAAGTGTTAAAAAATTGATTATCAAAATTAGAAATAACCCAACAAACACAAAATATAACTATTATATAACACAGAAGTAACACGTAATATAACAACTGTTATATGTTATTAATGTTGAGGTTGCATAATTTACTTTGTAACTGCAATATAACTGCGTTATAAAACTGTTATATTGCTCTGTTATACATTGGTTATAATAATATAACAGTAATATAACTGAAATATGCGATATTATATAACTGTAATATTTGCATATTATGTCTATGTTATATATCATTTTTAACATTCAGATGTCGAGTTGTCCGGTAGATGGCTTCGTTTCTCGCATGCAAAATATAATACAAAATATATATAGGAACGGTGATCACGGCAGGGCACAACTTGTATCGTAAGTCCATTTCTACGATGAAGTGGTACATTTTTGAACGAATAATAAATAAGAGGAAAGTACGAACGTGTACATAACGTTTAGGAAAATAAATTAAACATACACCTGTAGTTGTAGAGACTAGAGAGAGGAAGAAAGAATAAATAATATATATTCCATTTATATAACATTTAAATAACATTTTAGTAACACGTTATATTATTGTTATATTACTGCAATTTCGTTTGAGTGGGAAATTACAACTAACATATACGTTACATGTAACGAACATGTTATATTGCGTGTTACATTCTGTTATATTATGGCAATATCATTGTTATACGACTGTGTTTGCTGGGAATCTTCTCTTTACGCTTCGATTATGATAAAAGGATGCTTACGATGCATGCTAAAACGCAGCCACATAACACAAAAGCTTTCATCTTGTCAAGATTGTCTCTGTCACAGTTAAACAAACTCTACAAAATAACCGTAGTTACTGAAATACATGGTATTTATACTTATTGCGTATATAAAATGCTTCAGATGTAGAGAGTTATAGATACAAGACCATAGATTACATAAATATTAGCCACATGTGAAGAAGATAGCTTATAAACTGATAATGATAATTATCATCATAATATTTCCGCAGTAGTATTATGCAGTCAGGGTCGACAACAAGATAGAAAGTGAGCTTTTTCGATTATCATTCATATCGGAATGACGTAAACTGTTTTTATGTATCTTTTTATAAAAACGCTAAGACTATTATAAAGGTTTAAGTTATAAAAAATAAATAAAGGAAAATAGGAAATTTTGGAGAAATGTATAAATCAAATAAATTTGTAAGGTTTTTAAGATAAAACAATAATTTATGAAGTTTACATTTGCAACTTTGATTTATTATTCTATTTTATGTTTTTAATTATGAATAATAAAATCTAGAGAAAACTTATTTCATTAGTTAAATTAAAATATATATTATTTCAGGCATTACTAGTATTAAATAAATATTCTCTACTTTAATAGAAATGATGTAAACGTATGACTTTATTGCATCATTAGTTTGTCGTTGTAGAAAGTTGAGTCGGCAAATAAATCTGCAGTCAAGAATTTTTTAATGCGTTCATAATCTAAAAAATGCAGATTTACACATACATTATAACTATATCAGTAGATTCCAAGTATTATGTATTTTATATAGTTCCAAGTACCTCATTACAAAACATAACACTTGAACTATAGTTCCAAGTATTATGTTTTGTAATGAGATACGATATTATATCCTACAATAATTATTACATTTTTATATATCGATATATTATCAAATAGCGATACATTGTGTAACATAGAATTACCATACGTTCTACTGCCCGTAATATAGTTCTAAAATATCAGCACTTGCTGAAGAAAAATGCTGTTTCAATTTTTCTTCCTCCTTCTGTATCCATGCAGCACCGACATGACCGAACTTGGAAAATGCAGCATCAGAATATATCGACGTAACTCTATTTGGTACTGCGCAGTTTCACTGTTCCTTCTACAGATGGATTTGATATAAATATGTGAGTTGTTTTGAAAAAATATATTGCTTCTTGAATTTGAAAAAAAAAAAATAATAAAGCACATTTGAATAAATGTTCAAATAAAAAAAATTTATGACTGAATTAAAATAATCAGCACAATGATAATAAGCATTCAGCAGCGAGTCGTAATTAATATTGTTGTATTATTGTCGTAATTTAAAGCCTTTAGCCAAACAGCGCTGGATTTTTTCCGATTTTTACTATCATGCGTGTAATTTGAAGGCCTTAATATTGTATGACAACTACATTTGTCGTAATACAATTGTGACAAGTGCATGTCATGTAGGTAGTATTCCATTTTCATCTAAACTACAATGGTGCATCAATAACAAAATATTAAACTTTACATACGTTTATTTAATAGCGTTCATATATTTCGAGAATTTGTTATATTATATAAACATAGACATTTTGTTTTTACGCTAGTTATCTAATTTAATATACCTACGGTATAGAGCTAGAGTACTTCTAGGCATGCAGTATTCCATTTTTATTTGGTAAAACGTGCTTGCGCGATAAACACATTTATACTCATTGCCTTTTGCGCGCTCTCTCATACCTCGGCATACTCATACGAAATAGTTTCTCTCATTCGCGTATTGTATTCACATTGACGCAAACAGTTTCTCGCAAACAATTCGTTTATTCTCAGCAGCTCATACACACATACGTACATATATCTCCATAGGTATATTATTAGAGATACATCCAGAAATGTTGTTATTCAGTAAAAGAACCATGTCAGACTTTTACTGCATCATAACGTTATAATAAAAATTCGAATATTCATAGTAAACGCAATATTGTAATATGTTCTTGGAAAATATTGTTAATGTATAACTTTTTAAGCTTCTAGAGTCAATACAGAGACTGAGATGTGAGTAAGAATGCGAGAAAAGAAATATAAAATAAGAGATATAAGTGAGAGAGAAGAAAATATAAGCTTTATAAAAATAATTTTACACTATTCTCATACATAATTTTTAAAATATATTTTTATATATTTGCATAGCATATTGTAAAATTAATACGAGTAAAATAAATTATCATTGAGATATTATATATAATACTTTCAGAAATTTTTTATATTTGTCTTATAATTTACATTGATTTAATAAGAGATTACATCAACTAAATTTCGTTTCGTTGTTAAGATTTATGTAGAGCACGCGTTTCTTTCAATTCAACTAGTACTTGTATTTTTCACGTGGAATGCCAATTTCTTTTTCACGTAAGTCCCCCAACTAAAAAAGTGTTCACATGAAATAAATGTTATAAAAATTATGGATTCATAAAAATCCTAGCACTGAAAAATGATAACATTTAAAATAGATTTCTCCTAAAAACATATATGTTTTGCATATCAGTGACTCGAAATATTAGCGTATAATTTACGCCAATTTTAATATATTATTGTATGTGTGTGCTTTTAAATGAGTTATTTCTCATATTAAACATGAAATGGAAATCAACGGCTGCATTTGATCCGTGTACTGAAAATGTTATCATCTCATTAGTATTATTTTGATTCGCGGCATAACGATTTAATGCGCGACATATATAATTTTACCGGATCGCCAAAAGCGGGTAACATAATTCAGCAGCAAAAAATATCACGCGTCAGTGCTAATTACAGATTTAGTCAGTTTTTTGAAACAGATTGCATTGATATTTTTTTCAAAAGACCTGATCCAGTTTCTCCTGTTCACAAATTATTTCTCTTTGATTGTTCGCGCACACACGATTTAATTAAATTCTCGCAGCGACTTTAGGACGACAAAGTAATTTCCCTCGATTTTCACACGGAGTATCACAAAGTATTAAAAGACAAAGGGTTTTGATGCTTGCACATCCTTTTTACAAGTCGAATCGGTGCTGAAATGCCAGTAGTATCTACACCTCGTACGGAAAATAGCGCGCGTGACAAAAACCGCAAAATCGAGCGAAGCGAACGACGCGATTTTCGAGAGGTCCTTCCTCCTTCCGGAGGGGCTTTTCTTCGTGAAAATCAAGTGAATGATTTCGCTCGTGTAGCTAATGTTTAGCAAAGGCCGAGGCATGGATATCCGACGGAGCGTATGATTCGATAACTCGAGGGTAAAAGTGTTCGTCGCGGGAATAAAAGTTATAAATGCGTACGCGTATGCGTCAGTCGCATGCGCCGGTCCATCGATCACGAAGTACGAACGCGTTGAAAATTTTTCGTGGAAAAAAAGTATACGGATAACTCGACCAGTCGCAGGAAATCCGAGCGCGCGGCATAAAACTATGTCGCGATATTACGAGCATTTCCTTTTATTATTGTCCGATACAGGCGCGCAGCTCGCGATAAACGCTACATTTCTCTATATTACAATTTGATGTGACATAAACGCGTTACACGGCGGATTCGTACGTAATGGAAAATCGTAATAGCGATATCGCGCTTAAACGTTTGAATTTGCCATCGGCTTGCGATTGATGGATAACACACACGCACGCACACGCGCAGGCACACATGCGCACACGGCTTTTCCGTGAAAAAGAAAGTATTTATGTTTTTGCAACTACATATATTCGTGTGATTTACATTCACGGGATGTAATTAGTCACAGTTTTCATTACTGTTTTTGCAACTCCGCTCCGTTTTAACGTCAAATGAGGAAACGTGCGCGCGCGCGAGAAATGTCATGAATGATTAAATCGTTCGCTGCGATCGGATTGCGTATCGGTACGATATGAGTGAAGTCGTACGATCGATTGCATATGTTTATTTATATTTCGTTGGACCAAGTGTACAGAATTGCGTTACAAAGTCTGTTCGGCTTCGGTGGGACGCTGAGCGTCTCGAAGAAATTTGAAGATGAGACTAATCAAACGCCGACGATCAAACCGTTGCATCGAGGCATAGGGAACTTACGCGATTACTAATACTATAAAAGAAAAATCATACTTCGTGTTACTTATGCGATCGTGATACGCCTATTTCCCCATTAAGATAAATACACAAAGAAGAAAAATATAAAGACGATCTTCGGTCCTGTCAATCGATAGTGGATGTATCGCCACGCGCGTGTACACGTTTACGGCTTATGGACTTTCTCGCTATTTCTCTATACTTTCGCATTGCACCAAAATAAATATACCTTTCGTGCAACTGGGGCAGGGGGAGGGAAACTAAGTAAAAAATGTAAAAAAATATGTCAGAGATAAATATCTTCTCCGTGATAGTTTCTTCATTCACGGGAACACTCGAGAGAAACGCTGGTTGCACGGTCACAGTGTCGGCAGTTGTCGGGCAGTTGTCGTGTGGTGGCAGTGAAATTCCGGAAAGGAGGTACGTACGCTACAGTCGTGCAACCGTTTTCGACGGCTCGGTTTCGGCGGCTGTTCCAGAGGCTACGCCTACCATTGAGCCCTACGATTGATACTTTGTCGGTGCGAACTTTGGCGCACGACTGAGTGGCAGGATCGCGTCGAAATCGTGAAGGATGACAGCGGAGCACGTCGGGAGCGCTCATTATTCGGCTCGCCTCCCAGTTAATGTGTCTTCGAACGTGTGTGTGTGCGTTTCGAGAACAGTTCCAAATGTATAACGTCGTCGTAAGTAAAACGGAAAAAAGAAACGGAATAAATACACATAAATACTGGCAGTGGAAGATGCGATGCAGTTTCCCGGGGCAGGGGGGGAGGGGAGGGGGGCTGAATAGATATACCATAAATAGATATAGCGTAGGTATACGCATCGATACGTCATACGTTATTAATAGAGGCTTAAGTAGTACGAACGAATTGCGCTCCTGGATTAAACTTATTAATAACAAATTAGCTTAGATATAAATAATACGCTTATAGAAAAATAATTACGCGGTCTTTTGCATCGGCGGAACCCCGTTCCGGATTACCGATCGAAATTTGTCGATCCGTGACACGGAGTTACGTACGTTCCTCTTTTTGTTTTTCGCGCATCGACCGATCGAACGCATACTCGCATTGTTCCGCTCGTCGTAATAATTCGTTTCCTCGCCTATCATCGTTCGCGACATCGAAATTGTAGTCGGATGCGAACGCTCGCGAGTGATCTCTCCCCCTTCTTACATCTCGGTGGCTGCATCTCGCATCTCGAAAACGGATATTAGGCCGTAAAGTGAAAAATTCGAAGCGCGCCCCTCGAGATCCGCGATGCAGCTCGTCTCTTGGCGGTTTAGCGTTGGCGGCGCGATTTCTTGGCTCTCTCAAAAGTTCAGCCGCATTCCCACTGCTGCTGTCACGGTGAGGTGAGATGAAGAAGACGTTGACGGCGTACTCTTTTTCTTTCATCATTTCATTAAGTTGCTTCCACGCTCGAAATATATAATTATACTTTATACATTTAAACACCTATCTGCGATCTATTCGCACACTTGTAATCTTACGTGTCAACTCTTGAAAAACGGCTTGTCCTCGGAACATCGTGTGTACGATTTACGAGCGGCCTAATGTGTCGTTGCTACTAGCTAAGGATTGTGCAGTGTTAAAGTGGATAACTGGAACGCTAAATTAGCAGCACTGCAACCAGACTGATGAAAGAGGCAAGAAACACGCCGCCGGTTCTCCGGTCCTCCCCTTCGCCTCGCTCGCTCAGGTTTATTGGCTACTTATATAACGATGCTGCTGCTCGCAAGTGCGTGTATCGTACAAGCGAAATGTCCCGATCGCCAAAACCAAGGAATCTGCAGCGAAAACGTAAAATATTCGCAGCCATTCGCGCTTACCCTCGCAAACACGTTTCTCGTTTATCCTCGCGGATGTATCGTTCCCGTGCAAAGGTTCAACGATCGTCGTCCTCTCGGTGGGTAGAAACAGCTGTGCGATCGAAGATTCGCGTGGTTCAGTGGTAAAAATTTCGCTCGGTGGGAAATGGACCTAACGATGACGGGATCAAGCTATGGTCAATCTTCATTATCCGGTCGCGGTCGGATTTAAAAACGCAAGTCACCTTCGAGTAGCTTCAATAAACTCTTTAATAGGGGAGGCCGCCCAGCAGAGCGCCGCCACTTCCGTGACCACGATATTGCACTGGTTTGTGAATAATTTCCGGTCCGCTCTGGATAAGCGGCGAATTGCGAAACTTCAAGTATCTCGCAAGCACGTTAATTCGTTCTAACGCGTTTTCGCGATATACTGACTTCGGATAATGACTTTCGAAAGAAGGGGTGGTCGAGCCGAGCCGAGAGATCGTCCGGACGTTGCGTTGCGTTACGGGCTCGAAACCTCGGCGGGCATTACGGCCGCGATCGCGGGGAGGCGTATTAAACAAAAAGCGGCGCGGGTATATCCCATAAGAAGATTACGGAAGCCTGTTTGCACGCAGCCGCGAATCCCCTATTACCAGTTAGGTCCATTCCGCGCTAAATCAACGACGTAATCGCACGCACTCGTGCGTACAGCGTTGCGGGCACGCAAGCGCCCGCGTGCGCGCGGTCCGCTATCGCGAACGCGGACGCGTCTCGTCCGCGCGCGCTCGCGCCTTTCGCCCCTTCCTACCCTCCCGCGTCGTGTAATATACCTATATCGGGTCATTATATACGAATAATACCTAGTACATGTTTAACTGCTTCGATATCGATAGTCCATAGCTTATATATACGTACAATATACTCTTGCTTCTCTTGTTTCTCTTTTTTCTTTCTCTCGCTCGCGGTTTCTCTCTTCCTCTCTCTCTCTCTCTCTTTTCTCTTTAATAATACATATCACACTGAGCCGGCTATGTGTGTGTCCATCTAGTTTTTTGGCCTGCACTTCGTCGCGCACTTTCTCGTCCACGTGCACCTCGTATGAGGGTGCCGCACGTAAGAGGGGCGCCGAGGGCGCGGTCCTCGCAGCCCTCGCCGACCCGCCGCCGTTCCTTTCGTCATCTCCGAGGGCACGTGGCTGCGCGAGCGGGGGTGCTACTTCGGATCCGGGGGTCTCTTCTCGGTCTGGTCTCTCCGCGTCTCGACGCACGCCGACGAGACTCGGGCCGCGATGCGTAGTCGACTGGCTAGTAGCACTTGCGGGTGCAGGTGCACTTACGCACCAGGTCGACGTCCTTGGTGTACCGCATGCCGTCCGTGCAAATTAATCGGACCTAAAATTCATGCGTAATTGTTTATAATGTCCACCATAATAATGTGGATGCGATCGTTATCGGGGAGTAGCCGCGGGAATTATCGGCTGGCTTGAAAGTGAACGTGATTGCGGTAATTGGCACGGTTGCCTCACCGTCGCGGTCGGAGCGGCTTGAGCCCGATCGATCATTATGAAAGATGGGACTAGATCCGTTTTTGCTTCGCCCCGCCGTCCACCGTCACGCCTGAATTTAATGGAACGCGGAGTTTAACGGCAATTAACAGGAACAAGAGCGATACAAGGGCCTCAATTTCATTCCGGTGTATCACATTGAGCGTAATACAAGGGAACAATCAGATGTCGTAATATGCAATACGTTAATGCGATATCATGCTGATTCACGTTGAAATGTAATGTTACGTGCAGGAAAGATCGCCTCGGGCAATTGGGAATTGTACAAACGGGATCAGCGTATTGTTTCTTCGGAAATCCGATTCGTCGAAGCACAATCGCAATTGATATATGAATGTCTCACGTACCTTGCGCCGTTTAGTCTTCCGCGGTAAACAGCAGGAGTTGCCGCAACTTCCCCAACATTTAGCAAGCTTCACAGGTCGCCGACTTCGACATCCATTCTCGCTGTAGTACTCCCTTATATGCTGCTTGCGACACGTTGGTGCTACAAAAAATTGGCATCAAGGTTTTCGATGAATTTAATCGAGGCATTATATGGATATTATTATAATAAAATGCATTAATTAATAAATAAATATATATATATATATATAAAATAATGAAAGATACTCTTTAGAAATTCGACTGTTTGTATCATTTTAATAAATAATAAGTTTACGAGTATACGAGTTACGGGAACGTTGAATGATGAATTTACCCTTCTCGCAATATCGTCCTTGCCAGCCGGTTTGACATCGACAAGAATAGTTATTGCCAAACGGTGATGGTATACATTGCGATCCCTTTCTGCACTCGTGTCCAACACATGCATGCGAGGGCATCAGTCCAATTACCGGCGCGATGATGTCTGCAAATGTTATGTCCAAAATGATTTTTATTTACGATACACTAGATAAATATGGAAATGTAAAAAATATTTTAAATTATAAAATAAAAAATTTTAGAAAATTCTATAAAGGGAATAACGAAATTTTTTTCTCACTTTTTAATTCAATTTCTATGCAACTTCTAACGTTATACACGATGCAATTTAAAATAACTATATACTTCCATAAACGCATATTATATTTAATTATTAGAATTATAAACTGTAAATGATTAAAATTATTAAATTATAAATGTATTAAAATGCAAGATAAATGCAATCTATCACGTTAACACGTAATAATGAATATATGATTACACTTATTACTGGGGGTCCGATGCACCTGGGAAAAAACCAGCGATAAGCCAGTTAATTTCAAGTTGCCGCTTATTTCAGCAAACACGTCGAAATACACTTATTACTGATCATTAAAATGAAATAGCAGGAGAAAAATTTGCTTAAAATGTAATTTCCAAAAATACGTGCCTCGTAACGATCTGTTTAGAAAATATTTCAAGTCTGAGGGATTTCAGCTAAAGCGCCGATTGATTCTTAATTTAACAGAGCAATTATTTGAACGTTAACATACCAGAGCGCTCGCGAGGTACATGCTCTTGCGGCATGGACTCCTCGTTACCGCCGCTATTGTTAATTCCCTCGGCTACAACAATATCTCTCGCCTCGTCGGCCTCCTCCTCGCTAGCAGCACATCCGGGAGTAATGCGTTGCATCTTTGCGGCATTGCTGAAGTCTACCAACTTATGATTGATCCACATCTCGGAGATGCAGCCTGAGATAAAGCAAGGAAACTTTTAATGGATCAGACGAGGGAGAAACTTTCGGTCTATCCTATATAAAGAGTGGCGGCATGGGAATGTGTACCGAACGTTACGATGCAATTGAGTAAGAGCGGAAGTGACACGAGCACGTACTCGCGCCCGCATAAATTCTCACAAGAAGCACCATCGAGTCGCACGAGGTCGAGTGCGTACGGGAGTGTCGATAGCACACGTCAATTATCGATAATAATAATACATTTATATTTATTTAATAATATATTTAATAATAACAGGAAGAATTTAATACAATCATAAATTACATCCTACAATGCTGATCGTAAATTTCCGCACGTGTGGTATTGTTATGAAACTTTTCAGATCTAATTTCTCAGGGATGTGTAATGTGCCGCACATTATGCCGTACACTACATGCAAACGTAGTAAATCAGTATTGCGCCGAGGGACATCAAAAATGTAACCGAATATTAAATGAGGTCTCCGCAAGTTGCAGCTTTGCGGCTGATATTCCGAGTTTGCGACAACTATCGCTTCCCAGAGGAACCGCGAAATATCGGTGCTGGAACTAGCAGCGGTGGAGCGCACAAATCAACCGTGAAATCTTCGAAAATCCCAACCCGACGATTTCGTAACGTTATTACGGAGCATTCCTTATAATTAGATAAAGCGAACTCTCGAGATATAATACGATTAATATGCACAATTATTATACATAATAATGTAGTTTTCAGTGTAAAAAAAGGAGACGCACCCTGGAAACTCGTAATGTTCCTCAGATGAAACTCGGTGAAGGCGACTTTAGCAACTTCCGGCGCTACGCCACCGATGAACATCGGCGTGACAAGCTTGAGGTACTCCTTCGGACCCTCGTTGATGATGCTCCTGGCGGGGCCCCGGTCGACCCTCATCGTGAAATTTTTCTTGATCGCCAACAGCTCCGCCATGTGAGGCTTGCCGTCGGCCACCATCTCGTAGCTGTACATCGTCGAGGTAGGATAATTACCGACGTCATACGAAACCCTGACCCGCCCATTAAAGAGCTCGACAGCGATGTGCCCATCGCTTTGCCCGTCATAGAGAAGAACCCCGTTTTCCTGCGTGGTCGTGAATATGATGGTCACGTTCGCCTCGGGCCTCGTGCGTAGCGGTTCCAGCTCGACCAGCGAGCTATTGTCCACGAAGCTCAGACTCGTCAGGTACTCGCATCGTTTTCCTGAAATGAGAGGTAGTTTCGCGCGTCACGCAGCACGTGAATGCCATACACGGCACGTAACAGGTAATGGAAAATTTCAAATCGTAATAAAATTCGATATATTTCCGGATTGGACGCGAGAGCGCTAAAAAGATATTATTTATTAAGAATATTTCATGCATGTAAAATAATAGCGATTTTTTCAATTTATCCTTCTTTTCTCATAATATCATTTAAATAAATATGTAAGATTATATTTGTTTCTCATAAAATTAGAATATTACATTACTCATTAAAGAGGGATAATATTTATCCGTATATGCTGAGAGGGATCATTTTTGTTGAAAGACTTACCGGTGTAGCCGGGGTGGCACTGGCAAAGATAGTCCGCGGCGGAGGCGGGAGCGGGCTGGAAGCAGGCACCGTGCTGACAGTCGTGGTGGGCACACGGACTGGTCTGTGGATACAGCATGGCTGTCGAGGGTGCAGCCTCGCAGTACCTCCCTGTATACTCCGCCGCGCACTTACACTCGTAATTATTTATGCCATCGATGCAAGTAGCACCGTTCTGCAAAACAAGTATATAATTGCAGAAGTGTTAGTCGATATAAAAAATTGAAATGAAACATTTTAATGGAAAAGAATTGTTCAAGTTTGATAAGTCTTTAGCTTATCAGGATAATATTTTGTCATGTGAACGTCTATTTCAAATAGCAAATAAAATATTTATTTTTAACTTTTTGTAAAGAAAAATAAAATCAATGTTTAATAAATAAAAAGGGAATATTTGGATACTATATCTATCACTTTATTTTTAACTTTTTGTAGAGAAAAATAAAATTAATGTTTAATAAATAAAAAGGGAATATTTGGATATTATCTGTCACCTTATTTTTAACTTTTTGTAAAGAAAAATAAAATCAATGTTTAATAAATAAAAATGGAATATTTGGATACTATATCTATCACTTTATTTTTAACTTTTTGTAAAGAAAAATAAAATTAATGTTTAATAAATAAAAAGAGAATATTTGGATATTATCTGTCACCTTATTTTTAACTTTTTGTAAAGAAAAATAAAATCAATGTTTAATAAATAAAAAAGGAATATTTAAAGGATATTTTTAAAGGAATATACTATCTGTCACCTATGGATCTCTCCAAACATAAATTACGAATGACTTAAAATTGAAGAGATATCTTAAAACTATATTCATTTGAAATAAGACGTAGCACTTAACGAAAGAGGAAATCTTAAGTAGAAAGAAAAATTCTGATATTGACGCGTTCCTAACGCAGCCATTTAATTAATGTTTCCCAGTGATGTCACGGATAAGATAGGAACGCGCACAAACTGTGGATACAACTAACTACGGAGCGGAGGGTTACAAATCATCGGGCGGACCGCCAGTTTCACATGCCTGGTCTAGTCTCAAACTAAAGGCCATGTATTCCGGGGCTTAAGTCACATATGTGCAATAATATATCCCCCCTGCGAGTTACACGTGCTAATCTTATCAATGGCTGCTCTAGAAGCCTGCTTGAACCGGAAGCAATTCGGATATGTGTTCGGCATATGTTATTGGTATAACGATGCGAAATATTATATAACAAAATACAGATTGAGCGTAATACAATAATAAAAAAATGTAATGCACCGTTTTCCGATTAACCGACAAGAGGTACATCGTACACTTGACATTAAATTATTTTAGCTGCATATACAGTAAACTCAGTGGATGTAAATGTTAGATTTAATGGAACAGCCTCTGTAGGTCAATTCCGCGCCATTCACGGAAGCTTAGGAAGCCCGGCGTGATATACTGTCGTGGCTTTAGCGCTAGCACCACAAAGCCGAAAACTCCACGCGAGCTTCCGTTACTCGAAAACCGCGCAAACACTCAGATGAAATTTGGCCTGGCGTTATAATACTGGGAAGAACTTCCGCGTAAAATTTCATACGCCAACTTTGCTTCTAGGTCGTGGGACTTCGCGGTTGTAAAGTTTCTTTCGCAAAATCATATCTGTTGGGTTGAGTTTCCGTTTAAGACCCGATAGTCAAATAAAAGTTTGATTCTGATGAAAGTCGAGTTACGTTGCTGCCTGAGTTTTCACGTTGATACTGTACTGAGTTGAACAGAATTCCGAAGTAAAAAATTACGTGATGTTATCTGACCCGGTCGAGAAAAATATTTTTTAAAATACAGAAGTGGATACATAGGGTGGATATATAGGGTAAGTCGGAGGAAGATGTCACATCGAGGTAAGATGCCACAAGAAAATTAATTTTGATCTTGTTCTACTTTTATTTTATATTAGGAATTATTAGTGGCATATTCCCCAAGATGCCACTTTTGCGATTTTTCTTAGAAGAATTATATTTAAGTTTCATTATTTCTTTTGCCAAATCCTGAAATAGTGAATTAAAGAATAAATATTAAATTTGATTTTGGTTTATTTTGTTCCCTTTAAACTATATATTTTTTTAAATATTATACTTCAAAGTTAACTACCTGGCATCTTCCCCCGACTTACCCTATAATATTTTGATTTTCATAATATATTTTAATATTATTGCATCTGGAATGCATTATCTTCTCATGTATGCATGTATATTACAGAATAATGAAAGGTACTATTATTACAGAATTATTACAGAATTATTACAGAAACTTAAAAAGAAATTGATGGCGCGGGTGCAAGAAATGAATTGCGATTGTCTCAAATGCCGGCGATACGAGAAAATAAATTTGTCTGATATGCTGTAAAATGAAACAGATATCGTCGACCTCAGATTGCAGATAGCTGCGTGCGTGCACGCAGGGCAATTTTCACAGTAACAACGTAATTATTCATTTAAATGAATTTTACACCTGGCAATGATACCGCAGAGGTGTTGTATGCAGTTATATGAATACTAATTAACCGTCTGGATCGTATTATGGAAACCTTTGTCGCGGTAAGTATAAAATTAACTACCATAAATCTCACTCGTTTAATATCGTTTGTTATCATAACAAATAAAAAAAGGAAAAAATAACTTGCGCGCGCTACCTCGAAGCGGAAAGTTTATTAACGGCAGCATACGAAATTGTACATTTTCGCTATCCACTCGCAACGCGCCGTTCGAACGAGGCGCTGAATTCTTAACTGGCCAGCAATCAATATGTTACTTCACCGGAGCGCGTTTTACTCGAAGCATTACGTTATTATACGCCACGTGCAAATCGCTTCGTTACACGGAAGACGAGAAAATGACACTGTATCCACACAGGGCGCAGTTCCGCTCCCAGGAAGTGAATCAACAGCGATCGACGTGCCGGCAATTGGCATCGGAACGGCCGGCTAACGATATTATTGGAAGGCATCACGCACACGTACCTGGCACATATGATCGACACAGTCATCCAGGTTTGTGGAGCAATTGAGACCGGTGAAGCCGACCGGGCATTCGCAGCTGTAGTGGGTCTTGTGGTCGACGCATCGGCCTCCGTTCTCGCAGGGGTCGTGCCCCTTTGTGCAAAAGGGTATCTTCTCCTCGCAGTATTCTCCCATGAATCCTGGGGCGCAGTCGCATCGATAGGCCTGTACGAGGTCGACGCAGGTCGCGTTGTTAGCGCACCTGTTGTTGGCGCAGTCGTCGACGTTGCTCTCACATCGAAGTCCCTTGTAGCCGGGGGCGCAGTCGCAACTGTCACACACCGACTGAACGTCAATCGAGACATTGAGCCCGATATGCGGTCGCGATAGATCCGCCAAACGTAGCTTACCGCGAGCGATAAACCACCGACGCTCGTCTCTTTTCTTTCTATCCTTTTTTTTGCACAACTTTTGCCTCAATAATTAATTCACAAGTGCGAGAACAAGTTTCGCAGAATTTAATAATGTATTGAGTTCCAAAAGGTTTTAGAAAGGGACTTTAAAACAATATTTGGCTTTGCGCTCTTATATTGATTGACTTGGGAAAGATAAAGATCCAATTGGGTCAAGGAAATTATTGTTGCATCGTTAATTTTTAAGCGCAGCGTTAGCATATCCGATGTAACGTTGTGCGAGCGACGGACACGAAAATAAATTCTGAATTCTGCATTTCTGGAGTATGATTACATTATCCTTTTCTTGCATGAACTTCCGTCAACGTAGTTACGTAGACCTGATATAGACACGCTAGATGCATATAGCGCGTAAATTCCAGTTTTTCGATAATCGCAACAACCTCTCTGTTACGAGCAGATTATTATCGACAGCGTCGTCGGCAGTTTATAGCCTGCGGTCGTCACTCCTCGGGGCTCACGTGCAGAGGGTCCCGTTTATTACGCGTGTAGAGAGCTGGAATTTGACGAACGCTTCGATCTGGTTCCATTTCGGGCGGCACTTTAAGCAGCGTGGTGCGCCGAAGTTATCAAAATGCCATTGCGCTACCGGGAGACGGATCATTTTATCGGGATTTCCACGGTTTATCGCACCGAGGTCAAATTCAAACTCCGAGATGCAACAAGATATTCTATGCGCCTATACAAGCATCTTCCACATCGTGCACATTTACGTCTACTTTATCGTCCAGACAAACATTGATTTGCAACACGTCTCAAGGGGCTACTTGGTCGAAATAATTTTGACAACGTGCAGATCTAGATTATATCACAGCGACAATTAATTATGCAGTGTTACACGATTATGCCAATCCGTCACTTCTAATACTATTCAATGCCAATATTAAGACTTTTATGATTCATGGCTTTGGTGTGGCTGATTATTGTCTTAGGAAAAAAATAAGAATCTTTATAAACTTTTATACATAGAAAAAAATTGTTATACGTAAAAAAGATTTATGTTGCAAATATCATTATTATTATCATTTCTTTCACGGTTTCCTAGGACAATAATCGAACGAATGGTTGGTCGAATTAACCGTTCGATTGCGCATTCGTGCGAATTCTACGTGATCTTTCATAAGCAAATATTCGCGAGGAAAAAAAAGGTTTGATTAGTACGAGAAAGGACGGGGAAAGAGATACTGTGCAGAGATCAGAGGGAAGTTTGGATTGCGAGACGATACGGCAGTCGCAAACGTTCTACGGGTTCCACTGAACGAGCAACTCTAAAGTCAGCCCGACGAGCCACTACCCTGATCAGGGACTGTGGACTCGATAAGTACCTGAATCTTCCTTCCTCCAGTACTTTGCAAGTTCCGGCGTTCCTGCAAGGATTTCCATAGCACGCGTCAATTTTATGCTGACACCGGTCCCCGTGATATCCTGGCGTGCACTTGCAACGGAACTGCCGGTCCGGAAGCGCCTCGCAAAATCCTCCGTTTTCGCATGGCGTGGTGTAACACAGGTCGCACTTGGCCAAGACTTCGGCTGGCTGTTGCTTGGCTGCGCGGAAGAAAGGTCTACGATTAATGAGCAATTTTAGTACCCTACCGTGATGCCGGGCCAAAAAACCACGAACTAAACAGACTGCGTCGCGCTGTTACTACGAGAAATCAAAAACACCGTCACGTGCGACAACCAGTGTGCGATCGCGGATCAGTAATGGCCAAGCACCGAGAGCCAAGGTGCTGCCCCGTTGCCTCCTTGCGGGGCCACCGAGGAGCACCGAGTGTCGTCAAATAGAAAAATCGGAAGGTTCTACGCTCCGCGTCTAATGGAGAATCGGTGTTCAGCAGCTCGTTTTTTACAGCGCAGCGGCTACGCAGGAACAGGACGATCATCCACATTTGCGGTTCTAGCGGTAAATATTCTATTCTAAGCGGCACTAATGAATGCTCGATGAATATTCGAACAAAGAGAGACGTCAGCGTCGCGGGTGGCGCAGATCACACGTGGTGATCAGTCGCTCATCATTTATGTCACGGTACTAGCAAAGCTGCATCATCACCGCCGCGACCATTCAGCAATCAATGATTCGACAGCAAGCGCAAGTCTCTTGGCCATTCTGCCCGCAATCAAAATACACGCCCATGAGATATTTACTTTTGCATTGGAAGGCACTGGCCGGCGTCGTCAGGAGCAATTTGTCCCTCATCGTGGGAGGCTCCATGCACCTGGCTATGCCGGGCTCGACGTAATCTTTCTTCACCCACTCGGCCAACCATCGCATGCTGCAGTCGCAGTAAAGCGGGTTGGACCCCAGGGCGCTGTAAATATCGTGATCGATAAGTAGCCGGTGTATCGAAAATCCAATCCTGCGTGCTTTGCGAACGATACTTACAGATGCGTTATAGACTTGAGGTCCTCGAATGCTCCCTCCGGGATGACCGATATGTCGTTCCCGTGCAGTGAGCTGCGAAAGCCGATCGAATCATTGAAAGAACATTTTGCATCAACAAAATTCAATGGGAAAAAGTGCATTATAAATTTATTCATATTCTAAAAAAATAATAATAATTAGAGTATCATCAATCAAGTATCGATCGACAATTAGCATTTCTATAATTAATATTACGAAATTTTGCACTATCGAAATTAAAAATTCAATTAAAGTTAGATTATAATTAAATTACGATAAAAGCTTTAAAGTTCGATTCGGAATTAAAGCAGTTGCCAGTTTTAGTTTGGCTCCGCCGTCAAATCCGTCAAAGATTTGCTGGAGCTCTTTAAATAACACGATTATTAGATAAATGAAATTTGATAACGTAAAATATTGATCATTCGATAATCGTCGACTGTGCGAATAATATATTATATCAAAGTGTCGAATCGATCCCTTCGGGATTGCGGTAATAAAAGGAGCACGTCACGACGAGGAGAACGTTAGCCGAGTATTTGTACGCGTGACTCACATTATCCGCAGGTTCCTCAGTCCCGCGAGAGCGTTTCGCTGCACGCACTGCAGCTTATTGTAACTGATGATTCTGCAAAAAGAGATTCGTATGTCGTATATTAAATAAAGTATTTCGCGAGGGTCTCTCTCTCTCTCTTTCTCTCAGGGAATTCTTCGCGAGGTGCACATTCAACTTACAGGTGCGACAGCTTCGTGAGATTCCTGAAGGTATCGTTGGACAGCATTCCAATCTGGTTGTTGCTCAGATCCCTGAAAACGAAGCGGACGTTAAGGATGGCGAAAGCCGCTTGAAAGATATACGGAAGGTGCACGCGTATTTTATTTACAGTCTGGTGAGAATCCTCAGGTGGTTCAGCCGCTCCGGCTGGATCGTCTTGATGTCATTCACGTCCAAATACAGCTCGGTGGTTTCCGGTGGAATCCCGCGTGGAATCTCTGTAAGCTGAGACCTCGAACATCTCACCACCGAACCCGCGCAATTACATTGAGGCGGGCAGTAATCGTCGCCTAGGCAACCCACGCTGTCGTCTGATGGGCGTAAAATAGTTGGTGGATCGTTAACAGGATTTGCAATTCAGATCTCGCAAATATTATTTTATCGTAGGGAATAATAAAGACGCGCGAGCGCGCGCGAGGCACGTCTGACTTATTCGTGGAATTTCTTCGCGCGGCCCCGCGGCCGGCACACGCCGCGGATAATATGCAAATCCGGGGACACAAATTCGCGCGTTGCAAATTCAAGTTTAATTGATATGTATTGATTCCAGGACTCCGGACCCTGTGAATCCGGACCGGTTTGCATGCAAAACCCTGCCTCTCGATTTAATATTCGCACGTCATAGTCGCTCGCTCCATTTCGAATTCATGGTCCGATCTAATCGGTCATTGATAACGGCACGCGACAATATGAATTACATGAGTGTAGGTGTGTCTAATTCACCAGTAGAGCGAAATCGAACGCAAATATATATATATATGGTAATACGTTAAACGGTACGTACTGTTGCACTTGAACTCGTGATGCGGAATGTCCTTGATGACGGCATCCTTTAATCGCGGCGGATCGTGACAACGGCCACTGATTCCAGCTATGTCCCGTTTCCTCAGCCATCCGGCGAACCACGCAAGGTAGCAGTTGCACGATAGCGGATTACCCTGCATGTTGCTGCGGGTACCACAAAATATATCAAAAACGGCACAGTAAGCAATAAGAAGACGGCAGAATGCGGATATATGATAATCTTTTTATAATAATTTTTTTTGCAATCAATAATTAAATGAATTTCTACCAAATAAAACAGCATGAACTGCTGACAAAATATAATTGCTCGCATTTTCCGGAAACATAAGAATTTGGCTTGAAAAGGGCGAGGGGATGAAATCTGAAGGAGATTTAGAAATTTACGGGCGAATATCTCCGCGCGCTAATTATCCCGTCGCGATCCACTGTACAATACATTGTTGCGATGTTGCATTTATTTGCACATTCGTGTTAACTCGCTATTACTCACATGGCGCGTATGTGCGGCATCCCGTCGAACGATCCTGGCATAACGCACGTAATGGAATTACCATGGAGATTCCTGCGCAGAGTGAATTATTGCGAGTCATCGCTTTACTGCACGATACCGTTTTATCAACGAAGGCGGCACGTCGGGCCAACGAGGTACTTACAGTGTTTTAAGGCTCGGCAGGCCGGAGAACATCTTGTTGTGCACTTCTCGCAGCCTGTTCTCGGACAAAAGCCTGCGAAAAGAAAGCTCGTCACTTCGCGAAACGAGGCGCGCACGACAAAATGAAAACGAGAAAATTGCGAGCGAGTTGAGTCGCGCCGGTGTTACAATTCCCCGTCGCTTTTTACGAGTCGATAAATATTATTCCCCGAGCCGGAGCGAGAGCACGAGCTACTATGAACAAAATGAAAGCGCGTGAAATGTTTGAAATAGTGCCGTGAGACGCGCGACGCTTTTACATTCCTTAAAGTTCAGATGCAACATTTAGATGTCAGTAATCCTCCAAATTGTCTTTAAAAAAAGAGGACGTAGTTATTAATTATAAAAGATTTAAAACTTTTGTCCCCTCACGTTGAATTATAAATTGTGTACGTCAAAGTGCAGTGAAAATGCTCCAATTTATTGTCTCAATTTGTGCATGTTATTTATTCATCTCAATATAAATTGCGCGCGATGGTTTCTCGGAATTCACTGACCACGAAAGCAACTATTTATGAAATTATAATTACAACACTTTCAGTATTAAAATATAAATATAAATGAATTCTAATTAAACGTAGCAAACCGCAACATCTCGTTAAGCGGATACTGAATGTGCCGCTCGCTTGAGTCTTTAATGGAAAACTGCCGCCATTGTTTTAATAATTCTGCCCGGGGACAATGCGGCTTTCGAAAATTCCCCGGAAGATCCTCGAAACTTTGAAATATCGACTAGGAAACGACGCAAAGGAAACAATCCTCGCGTTACACGGCGATAGAACGACTTCCATTGTGCCGGCAAAGACCAAGTTTTTCGGAAAGACGGCGACGGCGACGACGAGGTCGCCGGAGGAGGAAGCCGGTTGTGCAACGAAAGCGGCATAATTCGGCCGAGCTGACTTACAGGTCGGTGAGATTGTGAGCTCCTTGAAAGGCGGACGCTTCGATGCGGGAGATTTTATTTTTCCTGAGGTCCAGATGCTGCAGCTCCGGCAGCTTCTCGAAGAGGCCGTCCGCTTTGATCTTGTCCAGTTCATTGTTGTTCAACACCCTGGCGCGAACACACAAGCGGGGATGAATGCATGTAGAACGAAGTCGCTACCGTTGTTGTAGTATCACTGGACGCTTACACGTGTTTTTTTTCGGCGCTTGGCGCACGTATCGTTAGTTCGTTACTCAAACGGGATAGTTAAAAAAAAGCGCGAAATTGGTACTTTCCGTTCGTTACTCCATCTCTTGTTTTCGACTACCCGTCGAGCAGCAATTTATTCGCTACCGCGTTATAACAATGCGCCGCCCAATAAATTTTGCGAATTGCGCGTTGGAATAACTCTCGTGCAGAAATTGGTATGTTGCAGAATTCTCGTGCGATCTACCGAGCAATGGTGCAACTTGTGTATAGTTGATTGTTTCGCTTCGTCCGTAATTAATATGCTCTAGCGTTCGGCTGGAGCTATTAACTCGGAATCTATCGGAGTAGAAAAATTCCACGCGCGAAATAGAGTGAAACAAATCTGACTCTTGTAACAATTATCGACGGCGTCAGTCGTTTTATTCTCAAAATATATCCTGCAAACATTAATTTGGCATCGTAAAAAGTTTCAATTTAATCGCTAAAGCGCAAACAAGCCTCATATAAATGCTGCATACCTTAATATACATAATGCAATGAAGAAATGGTAAAAATAAAGAAATTATTCATGGTTAAGAAAAATTAATTTGTTATACACAAGTATCTACTTTAAGCGCCGATGGACTCATGGATCATTATGATTTCGAGGAATTATTTTCCAAGCCGTGCCATTACGTGGATTGGATGCAAATTTACTGCGAATAATAGTTCAATCTTCATTGTCCTTTTTCCAGCGCGTTCCACGATTCAATCAGATGATTATCGGGTTCGAGGATCGAATTAATATTCGAGTGGGGAGACAGAGAATTGTCTACAGACGAATGATATTCAGTTTAACTACTCGAGCGAACCGTCCCGACTAATCAGCTTGTTCGACGCTCGATAATCCGAAATGGACATTGTCTCCGTGGAAAAAAAGTAACAAAAATAGAGCGCTGCATGCTCACGTTTAGCGAAATTTTATTTTGGAATAAACTCTAATCGTGAGCTAAAAATGTATTTTTTTTCTAACAAAGAAATTTTTCGACGAACGTTACTCTCAGTATCAATATCTATTTCGCTTTTTACAATTTTCTTATAATTATCACAGATTTTTAATTATGTTGGCACCTTTTAATTATATGGTCAGAGCCGGCATTCTGGCAATAACATTACTTTGCAATTTCAATATGCGTTTCTAGCCAGCATTAGTTCGCATGTATGACCGTGTTTAATGCGTTATAATTGTTGCCATTAAGTGCAGGAAATTATTACCGCGTTAACATCGTCCACTGCATTTACTGCTAACGTTAATTGCATTTATAATTCCAGTCTTTAATATTGTTAATAATATTGCGGCCTGTTATGTGCACCCA
This sequence comes from Ooceraea biroi, assembly GCF_003672135.1. Classification (NCBI taxonomy): domain Eukaryota; kingdom Metazoa; phylum Arthropoda; class Insecta; order Hymenoptera; family Formicidae; genus Ooceraea; species Ooceraea biroi. Next base: position 18,214,377 of record NC_039507.1, on the reverse strand, counting down.
CTATTGCTGTTCAAATGTTGATGCCATTATTAAATAATCGAATATTCATCAAATTCCTCTCATGTCTTATTCTATCAACTAAATAAAAAGTTTCTACGATTTCCACGGCAGAATTATCGGGCTAAATGTTGCAGCGTATATAATTATCCTTTACCAATTACTAAAATCGCCGTGTTATAATTATTATTTTAATTGCTAGTTATTGTTAGTTGCCCGGGAATATGGGAACTTGAAACAACAATATATTCTGTCGCTTCTGCGTATTACCCTTATTTTCGACCGACCAACTATTTCTCCCGCGCGATGTCACGCAGTATTTTGGGAGGCACTAAAAATGCTCGGTGTGCTCGGTACATATGTATGTGTTCCGGCCTGACAAACATAACTGCGCGAAAATATATTGCGGATGTCGCTACGACACAAATTGAGTTTGCCTTTGGTCGTCTCATTGGTCTCCTACATCTTCGTCGCTCATGTAACGGCGAGAGCAAAGCACCGTTAACCGGAGCTTTCCAATCATGTCCTTTTTGTCAGGTGAAATTTTCATGTTATCGATGCTGCCGCCTGTCAGCGATACGACCGACGGGAACAAGTTCGCGGCGCCTATCGGGGACTATTACTCGCGATCCGATCGATTAATTCTTCGGATTCGGATTAACGACGCGCGTCGATCGTCCTGTTTCTCGATTTCCGCTGGCAGCGGAGGGCGGCCCTCCAGGCAGCCCGCCCCGATCGTGAGAGGAGTACTTACAGAGTCGACGTGTAAAGCGGCAGGTCCTTCGGTATCGAAGTTAATCTCTTGTTGGAGCAATCGACCGTCGCACCGTTGCACGTGCACGGCGCGGGGCAGGCACCGGGCAGGATGCACTCGCCGGCCCTTTTTGTCAGCAGCTCCTCGTCACCTGCGGACAAAGTTTCAGGGTAGAGCCGAGCCCGAGAACGATCGCGCCTGAGCAACACTTCCGCACACCATCCCGCGACCTTTCCACCACCCCCATGACACGACCAGGGAATAATGCACGTATGTCGTGTGCAGCGTCATTTGATATCCCGATCGTGTGAGCGAGCGGCGTTATATGTATGCACACGTACATACACGTGGGGCGTTTCTTCGTCGAAATTACGTCGGTCCGACATAATTATACGGCGAACGCGGTGATGATGATGTTGATTCATTAACGATAAATTTTGATAATGAACGGTGTAATTAATGACGTCGTTAAACGAACCGACCGTACCGTGCGCGGCACTGTATGCACTTGCACGTTAATCGAGTGTTTAACGTCGTTGCGTTATAGTATTGGGGGGAGGGGAGGGGGGGGAGGGGAGGCTAAATATGTTTATGTATGAGTGCAGCTACGGCAGAGAAATGATTTATCATCGTATTATACACCACGTTACAAATTGCCGGGTGTGATGTACGCATACGTAATTATATCGGCGATACGCATTGCAACGTGCATAATGCCGGCTTATACGTGCCATATACGCCAACTGTGCTTTCTCCACGGTGGTCGAGGGAGAAGGTACGAAGATAGCGAATTTTTTGTCTTTTTCCCCCCATCGCTAAGGTCAAAGAGAAGAAAGCGAGAAAGTTAAATGCCATCGAGAGAGCTGGACTTTTTCTCGCCTTCGATATTAGACGTGCCTGTCTTCCCTTTCTCGCGGTATGATGTTGCATTTCGTATACGCGGATACACGGAACTGCAAATTGGAAACTGTAGCAGCAGAAGAGAAGACGTGTACCGGTTATCTCGGCATTAAAATGTAAATATAATGTATAAGAAATGAAATGGAACACGTACGAGAATATATAATCGGTTTACATGTACGATTTAAGTATTTTATTTCAGTCTTCACTCACGTTTGTTTATTTAACTCGCGAGCTAAATAATAAAGCATGAAAAGCGCGAGTTCTCCTGAAGCAACGTTAAAATTAATCGATCACACTCTCTCCCCATTGTTTCCTTTCGACCCGAAAGATTTCGCCCCGATTTTTACGTATATACAAACGGGAGTGCTGCTTCTTAAGGAGCTACATTCGTTTCCTTCCGCGGAAACTAAAAGCGCTTTTCCCCTCTAATTCTCGTGAAAATCCTTCGTAAAACAGGAGCAGGAGCAGGAGGATTGTGTAAATTTTTTTGCCGCGAGCAGAGGGGCAAGTTGCGAAAGTTGCTCGCAAGTTTTACGCCACGCCGGCGACGTAAGTTTTCGTTTGCAAAACTACACGTATAGCAGTTATGCGCGTTTATACCGCCGTGTAGGTGTTGTACATGTGTTCCACCGCGGCGTTTATCTCCCGGCATTGTCCACCATCTCTAAATTGGGTTTCTTGCAACTGCGCTGAAGACGCCAGAAGATGCCAGATGCGGATATCATTTTTTTTTTAGTGATATTAACTTAAAATGCTGGCTATCAGTTAATATCCCATAATATTGGTTTTCCAGGAATTTTTGGAATGTAAAAATAAAAAATAAACGTAAATCAGTGTAACACATTGTACAACTTGTTCCTGAAGCAAATTTTCTACTTCTGGCATTAATTATTATTTAATACGATCAGATGCACAAATTTCTGATTTTAAATCGTGCAAATAATGCAAAATACCTGGAAGACGCAAATTGGGGGGAGGATTTAGTTTTTCAAAGCGCGCTTACATTGATTATTACTATAGTCGCGCAAAACTTCTTCCTTGCCGGATTATGTCAAGTTTGTTTGTGCAATCATCTGGTACGTATGCGACTTGTTAACAAGTCCTGCTGCGCGGCACTGTTCGGTTTTTCCATCTCGCTCCCGTACAACTGAGCGTACAAGAACGTACAGCGCGCGCGCGCGCGGTATATACGTTTTTCGGAATTGTATGGCGTACAAGGAAAGTGCATCCGGGTGAAACTTGAGGCCGCATAAAGGATGGTTAGAAACTTCTGGGTATTATTCTCAAACGGATGCGGCAAACACGGATGTAGCCCGGCAAAAAATATGTCGTAAAAGATGCGCTCTACGGGAAAGGACATCCGTTGGGACTCGCAATAAATTTCTCTCGAATTATGGAGTCGCCAAATGACAGGGCGAATGCAAATGGCCACGCGATAGAAATAACAGGGACGCAGGGGTTCCCGCAAGTCCGGAAGCCAGGCGTCAAAATTTACGGACTGCGACGTAATAAGCGTTCACGTTATAAGTACTTTACATGTCGACGTGAAGCGTCATACGTTTATTAAAGGCACGGAATGAAGTTTCTAACTGCGGAAAGTGTAAGCTTGCTCTCCCCGGCGCTGATGATAAAACTATTGGATTTATTACATTTAATTGGCGGCTTCCAAGATTCAGGGAATGTCAGCAAATCGCAATATCTTAAAATTTATAGCAATTGTGTATAAAATATAGCTTTCTTTTATCCGACGTTTTTATATCCTAATAATGCGCTACAGTGTACTGAAATATTCCCTCGCAATGTTTTTCTACGAGTTAACAAAATAAAATTCAAAAAGAAAATTCCTGAAGTCGACGGAGAAAGGTGGAATCCTGAAAATCGCGTCTTTTCAGAGCGCGGATTTGTGTATCGGAGATCGTACAGCTTCGCTTCGGTAAATGATTATCGTTTTACGGGCATCACCGAAACGAGTTTGCGAGCGTGCTCGCAAATGCACGGTAATAACGTCGGCTGACGTTAATGCATACCTACCGAGCGATATTACGATTAGCGCGATGCATTCATCGACAATTACATGCGTCCGGCAAAGTGACCGGCATTTATCAAGGGATCCTACCGTGCGAGGGCCGCTTACACGTATAGATCGCTCGGTCACTTGCTCCGGACGCGTCGACAAGAACGAAGAAGAATCGAGACAGACAAGAAGACAAAGGAGGAGACGTACGTGTCCGGATATGGGATGCGAGAAGCCACTGGAGGCAGCGGGAGGGAGCGCGATGCTGGTTGACTTTATACCGAAAGCAGGGACCTAAAGTCTTCGCGGGGATCGGTCTTGGATATCGGCAAGTGGCGTGCGCCATCGCGGTGTGATTGATAATAAAGTGGCGCGGTCGATCAATCTCTTCAATGGCTCGCATCGACTTTCAATATACTCTTCTTTGGGAAGAAACCGAATGTTAACAAATATTGGGAGAATTCGGTCTGGTTATTCACCGGTTTGTTACTTCGCGCAAGCGTAATTTTCGATCTTTAGCGATTTCGAAAGCCAGGATGAGACGAGATAACTCTCGCGTTCGTCCAAACTGCACACTGACGCAAAGGTGGATGATTAATTTCATGACGGATACGTGAATGCATGTACACGTATGGATATTTGTGATATTTATGGGGCAAATATGATGAGACGAAGAGGCTCGAACATGATGTGGTGAAATGATGCAAATGCATGTTGGCGGATAATAACAGGCTCCTATTTACATTTATCGTGCAACATATCTTCCTTCACATAGACTACCGACCTGCGTATACTACCCTGCCGAAGTGTTAAGAAGAGATATACCGGAAAAGTCGAATCGTGCTTACCCTTACATTTGAACTTGTCGTCCCGCATCGAATCGATCTTTCGTTTCTGCGCTCTCTTTGGCATTTCGCATTTAGCACCGGACGTCTCTATAGGGTGCGCGTGAAGATACACGCTCAGCCAGCGTAGATTGCAATCGCATATGAACGGATTCCTCGCCAGGTGTCTGCGGAAAAAGAGTCGGGTTATACACCGGAGGTGCTCGCTCCCGGACGCGGCTAGAGAGATACCTCCTTCGTCAATTATTATACGGAAAATAATTCCTCTAACAACAAAAGACGTTCAGCATGCTCGTAAAGAAGACGCTTAAAATTGAATTTTTATCTTAATAATACGAACAGCGTTTTGATGCTTCGCAGATTGGCGAAAGTCCCATCGGCTAACGAACGTATATTGTTGTCGTAAAGGGACAACAAAGTGAGACTGGTTAAGTCTTTGAACAGGTCCGTTCGTATGCATGATATCTCATTGGCATTCAGCAACCTGAAACAATAAGTTTCGCCATAATTTCGCGGCGGCTGCCATCACGTTGCAACACATCGCGGGAAAGCGAGAACAATACGCGGTACGCCATGAATAAAAACATTTTCCTTGGCGGTTGTAATATGAATTGTTAATTCTCGCCTTCTTCCTCAAATTGATCCTCGCGCTGCATAATGGACAGCCGCGCGTCGTAATTCATCGATTTCAATACGATTCCGCGGCATGCAATTATACGGCTCAATTCTAAGCCTTAATTATCGAGAGTTTACGACTTCCTGCGTCTACTCACAGTAACTGCAGGTTCGTCAGGCCTTGAAAGAGACCAGCCGGCAGCTCCGCTATCTTGTTGCCGTACAGAACTCTGTAACGAGAAACATGAACGCCCGTTCATTGTTACCGTTAAACGGGGAGTGGAGCGTGTCACGTGAAACGTATCAATTGAAAGAAAAAAGGAGAGGATACATACAGAGATTCGAGGGACTTCAATCCGTGAAACGCATCCGCCGCTACCTTTTTTATCTGGTTGTTGCTCAGGTCACTGCACACGGACGAAAAACCGGAAACATATAAAAGGATTAAATTTCATGCGGTCGGTTAATAGGGGTGTGTGTGCACGAATCAGTCACGAACGTCACTCACATTCTTCGCAATTTTCTGTACGGCGAGAAAGCCTTGGGCGGAATTTCCGTGATGCCGTTCTGCTCCAGCCGCCTGCGGGGCAATCAAGGAAAAAACAAATTATGCAGAAATAAGTTAACGCATTTCGCGCATTCACCGCGAAGCGTCCGCTTCATAAAACGCCGGTTCATCGATCGCTCGCTGTGCTTGCTCGTGTTACTTCGCGTTTCGTTTACTCTCCTCCTCTGCTCTCCGCGCGTGGACGAACAATAAATTATTCCTTTTTCGTGTATCACGTATATTATTGTCTCGTCCACTAATGGACTTCACAAAGCTGCGTAAAAAATAAAAGAACGTTCACGAAATCAGAATTCGAATTCAGCAAAGTATTAGTGAGATTTGTGAAATTTTAATGTCGTTATTACATGTTGCGGCCATTGTCGCGGCAAATGAATAGGCAAAACAAAGCGATGCACGCTCCAGTTTCTCTTGAAAAGCGGAACGTGTACTCTGGTCCGGTTATCCTCGTTATCGATAATAAATCTCCTCGCTATTCGAGAAATAAATCTCAATCGGAGGAACAGGTACACAATGCGCGAACGCGGCACGAACGGCGATTTTACTTACAACTCAGTGGTGTCCTCGGGAAGGTGGGTTGGCACTTTTGTCAAGGAGTTCTCTCTGCAATCGACGATCCCATCGGCGCATTTACAAGGATGCGGGCACTGCGGCTCAGCGCTGCATTCCGAACCCGTTCGTTCGACCAGGCCCGAACACTTGAACTCGTGCTCCTGCAAACAATGGGTTTAGAAATCGTATCAGGCACGAAGTGGGTTAGCAAGGAGCGGTAAAATCGATAAAACTAACGATTGCGCCAATCGTTCCGTGAAAACCTTCTTTCCCATGCATCGATTAGCAATTACGGTATTATTCCATTATAGCAAGCTATACAGGGTGGCCCATTTTAATTTATACAGTCGATTTTTTAAAAAACTAAAAGAGATACGAAAAAATGTTTAAAATGTCCTCAAAACTCATCTTGAAGATCATTTTAAGGACATAAGATGACATTTTTCGGAAAAATGTTTCAGACAAAAGTTACTTACTTTTCGATAGAGAATAAGAATCTGCAATAAAAAGTTGGGGTTTCAATTTAAGAAATTGAAGGTGATCTTCGCGTGACCTTCAAACGACTATTCAAGGTCAAACCAATGGTATCATCTTATGTCCCCCTCGAAATCGTGACATGTCTGTCTGAAACATTTTTTCGTATCTCTTTTAGTTTTTTAAAAAATCGACTGTATAAATTAAAATGGGCCACCCTGTATATACACGTGAAAGCTGAGCTGTAAGTACTTGGATAAGCCAAGAAAAATACACGCGTGTGTAATGTATTATTATACACGTATTAAACTATCAGTAATTGAACGTAATGGTAATTTGTTGCTCATTTTCGGCACTCAAGTTGTCTACATAAATTCTTGAGATTTCGCAAACCGGGGACTCAACCGGCGATGATGTGGCTCTACAGTCGGACTCACCTGCAGATCCGCGAGATTGCGATCCTTGAGATGAGCCGGAGACGCACACCGCGTATGCTGCCCCAGGCGAGGATAAGTCCTCAAATGACGCGATAACCATGCTAAATGGCAATCGCAAGCGAGAGCGTTATCCGCAAGCTTCAAAGTCCGCAAATGCGACAAGCCGTTCAGCATCTCCTTGCCGAGCGTTACGAGTTTGTTGTTGTTCAACATTCTAAAATGAACATTTAGCACGTCACGTTTGTGCTCATATTCTATTATCCTATTATTCTCGTGTGACATAGTTCGCAGAATATTGACAAATTTGCACTTACAGTATTTCTAGATCTTTCAGTTCTCGTATCGAAGCCTCGTCTATGCACGTCAGCACGTTGTCCTCGAGTAATCTGTGGAAATGGAAAAGAAATTTTCAGATTTCCATACACGGACGAATAAATTATGCAATGTCAATTTTGAAAATCTTGAGAGCTGATTTCATAACAGTTGGATCACACAAGGTTCTAGTATTTCAAATACTCGATGAATGTACTCAATGTATAAAACGTCCGCGATAGAAAAACTTGAAGTGAACACTTGACACGGTTTTTTGCATCATCAATTTAACGGACGTATTCAGTCGCGTATTTTATCTGGGATTTCGTCAGACAGCATTAGCCGTAATGCGAGTGAAGTTGTCATACGTAAAACATCTTGAGCATAGTTTATAACAGGCTACTGGACTGTGACTGAATAGCCTCGAGAGAGATTGTTACGGAACAATCTGTCTTTGTAGCGAGTACGTCCGATAAGATACTTACAAATGTCTGAGGGCGGACACTCCTCTCAGTGTCTTCGGTCCGATGGTAGCAATCTGATTGTGACTGAGATCTCTGCAATGCAAAATGCAATATCCCTGTTTGTAGCAAATGGTTGTAATTTATCAATCTGTCAATGCTAATCTATCAATCCCTCGTTTTTAACAATTACAGTTGCTACTATCTTATTCTGCAGATCTAGTTTATACAACTAGTATAATTTAATACAATTAAAATATATATATAACAATACTGAAAATGTTCAGTTAACCGCATTCTGCGTATTTTTAGAAGAATAATTATAAAAAGTATTAGGACCAGGTTTTTGAAAATATTTGAAAGCGAAATGTTTCGCTATTCCAGTCAGTCAATTTATCAAAAGGAATAAAATTCATCAAAAGGGATCAAGAGATATTGTTAAATGTAGCAATATCTCGTTTAAAGCATTTTTCGATACATCATCATTCGATGGTACAATATCTACACGCTTAACCCGATTTTATAACTCGATTTATAAAACAAGCCAAATCAAATTTTCCGGGCATATTCAAGCTCGGGGTAGCGCTCCGTCCTAATTCCACGTTGGTGCTTCGAGCGTGCACTTAAAAATTACCAAAATCCATCAGCGTCACGTTCGTCAGACTCGCGTTAGCTCGCGACTGTCCGTTGACCTGGCGACCTTTGCGTTCTCGAAGGCGGATGACCACGTTCGCCATCATCATCGGTGCAACACCCGCTCGTGCCACTTTACTGCGACTATAGTCGCGAGTTCGTCCTACATTTTCGATCAATTATTCAAGAGCGTCAGAATGTCGCGGCAAGTGTTTCCACCCTCGCGCGCGCGCATGATTATCCCCCGGAAAGTTGCTTGTACGTGTGACCGGCCACGTACACCACGTGCGGACCGTCACGTGAATAGTTATAGACCCCCCTGCAAGTGCTCTTCATCGCGGTCGGGATCATTACCCGTGTAACGAGTGACCATTTCCACGCGGTTCCGCGCGCCAACCGTCTCCCCACAGAGGTCTTGACATACGTCGTAATCGCGCGTAGCTCGCAGCTACTTCCGAGTTACCTCAGAATCGATTCATCCACGAGACCACTTGCAAGATCTTCGTTCTTACTTTCTTCCGCGAGACCGCGCGTATTAAAGGTCACTCTCTTGCGTGATCGAGCGTCTTGTGAACTTGTGCAACTGGAAATTTCTTTAAGGTATTTTTATATCGGTAGCTTCTGTATCAGTATCGCGCAATGATGATGATCCACAATGAGATAGAAATTTGTTGGGATTGAAAATATCTATTTTCATTATTAATTGAGGATTTAAAACTATTTAAAATATTGCCAGATCCATTGTGCAATAGTTTATCGTAATTAATGTAACTTGCAGCTCTTTTGTTGCATTTTTTGGTATTAGAAATTTAATTGTTTTTGTGTGCCTCTTTGAGTCTCACAAGTACGATATTACCCTCATGAGAAGATATATAAAATATATAGAAATATATAATGGAAAGATAACGAGGCGTCCATCATCTGCCGTTCGTTTTCGTGGAGCATCTGCATAATTGAGAGCGCTAATAAAGCGGCACGTGAAAAGTTCGCGAAAATAATTGAGCCGTTTCCCATCGGTACGAAGGGACACCTCCGTACAATCGAGGATTAGACAAATGGCGCGGTCGGTCTCTCTCTCTCCCTCCCTCCCTCTCTCTCTCTCTCTCTCTTGGAGAGAACACGCGGATATCGTGGAACCTCGAAACCTCCTCTCGAGGTCTGAGTTAACCAGAGGCTTGTGATGATAGGTTAGTGGTCTCGGAGTACGGTTCGCCATTGACCATCCATTGGCTTGGAACTCGCAATCTGTAATTATGTTCGCGAGGGAACGCGAGAGGGGCGTCGTGCCGGGGCCGAGAGGAAAGGAGGAACAACAAAAACGCGAAACGCGGGACGAAGAGAACGGGAGAGAAAAAGAGAAAGACGAGAGGGGAGAGCGGCATAAGGTGAGAGTGCGAGGGGGACCTGGGGGAGATTGAACTCCCAGCTCGCTCGAGCCAATTCAGAAAGTAATTACCGAATTTCGACGCGCGGCCGCGCGCGTCTGCACAAAGGGAACTCGCGTCACTCGCGTTCGAGTCGACCGGCGCGAAATATTATTGTCCCCGCAAAGAGAGAGAGAGAGAGAGAGAGAGAAGGGAAGGGGAGGAAAAAGAGAGTAATCGCGCTATCGAATGAACGTTTGTCACACGTAATAAAAGTTCGCCTCTCTAGAACACTTCGTGGAACTGCGGAACTATGGAACGAATTAAAAGTAGTTTCGCAACTATCGATTATATGGATCAGAAGCTGCACTCGACACCATCCGCAAGCGTCACGTATATCGGCCCGAAGACGCCCGTAAAAACGCAGCTTGGAGAACGAGCGCATTTGTATGTAGAGTAATGAATATTGGAGATATCCCATCTGCGTTTAATAAATTGGAAGGATACAAAGGGAAAGGGCCGCGGGAAACACGGCGAACGGAAAAGCTCGGAATCGAGCGCGCGGAAACCGAGCATACGGAAACTTGGACCGCGGATATTAAATTCCCAGTGCGCTCGAGCCAATCGCAAAAAGCAATTCCCGAATTTCAAAGTGCCCGTACCCTGATTCAACAAAGGACAAGTACCGAGGTCCGTTCTTTCTCTTTCGAAACGCAGCAGCCCGCATCGGTATCTACGGAGGCGATCGATTACGAAATTGCGACGCGAATTGAACGCGAGTACCGTTACACGTTGCCAGATAGACAATTCCACGCAAAGTAGCTGCAATCGTAAATTAAATTCTGATTTTATCATTTACGTAGGAACGTAAGAAGCACGATGAACAATTTCGGTTACGACTGCGAAACAACGAACGACAGCCGTGAAAAAAATTTCATACGGCGTTTAATTGCAATGATTAATCATCCAAGCTGCCAAGAGACGTAAATTTAATAAAGCGTCCAATACAACGGTCGACGCTGGCAATCTACAAAGATGAGATACTTCAACCCGATTAACGATGCACAATGTTGCATCCCCGGGCAGCCGACAAGCTCGGCGAGCTCACGGAATGGACGATAATGAGTTGCGACAATAATCAACAGGCGGAGCAAGCATATCGGCCCGCTCGATTTCCGTGCTTTCGGATCAACGTACGTAAGACGAGGGACCCGGGAACTCCCAGCTCGCTCGAGCCAATCGAGAAAGCAATTACCGAATTTCGACGTGGCGGTGTGCGCACGCGGAACTAACAAAAGGGCCCGGTGGTCCTCGGATCTCGCGAGCAGCTCGTCCAATTCCGAGATTGTCGGCGTCGTTAACTGCGTTGCCGAGATAAGAACGGGACGAAACGAGGTCCGATGGATCGCGCGTGCAATGTCGCCAGCTTCTGGTTAACGGGAGTCCGTCCCAGCAATCTTTTCCGCCCTACAGCCGGTGGGCATAAGCGCGAAGGATTATGAAAGCCGAAGGGAGAGAAGTCGACACGACGCGGCACTAAGGACCGCAATCTCCGGAGGCTGAGCGCGCATTCTTCGGACGCAATGGCTCAGAATGTTACGCGGGAGCATTCGTAACAACGCTGCCGCGCGTGTATGCGGTAAACTGGTTTTAATAGCTTCCACGACGACGACGCGATGCCTCCTCCCCGGTGCTGGGATTCTTGACATTTTCCGCTTAGCATACTCGCGGCGCGACTCGGAAAACTACAGTCATTTGAAAACTTCTACTGCGCTTTCGAGGAGACTTTAAGTCTCCACCGAGTACATCTCCGCCGTGTACATCCATCTCCGCGAAATAGGATCTGCGAGATACGGCGGAGATTAATTTGCTTGACACCGCAGAGCGCAGATACGAAACGATGCGCTTACAACGCAACGAAAGTATTAACTATGTAATCCGGGTCGCGTCCAGATGAGTCGAATTAAACGTATATACTTGACTATGACAGCACGACTTGTCGCATGTTAATTTTATAGATAGGCGACTTTTGAAAAATAAAATTCTCCAAAACGTCGCATCGAGGTGCATCGCCATTCAGACGCGACCCGGATTACTTAGTTAATGATCTAATATATTAGGGGTGTGATTTAGTTTTGAGGGTTTTTTTGCTCAAAAACGCATGTATTTAAATATGATAATGAATGAATACCTTAATCAAACTATTTTCCTTCGTTTTCTGTAACTTTTTCCCATCTTTCTGGCAAGAGATCGATTCCACCACGATAAAATCACTCTTCTTTTCAGTTGATCCATTCGTCGACGAATTTTCGCACTTCGAAATTATGAAAGTGTGTATCCTCTAAAGCGTGTTGCATTCACCGGAACAAATAATAATCGCATGGAGAATACGCGGGGTGCGGTAAGACTTCCCATTCGAGCTCTAATAGTGTTTCTTTCACTCATAACGCAACGTCAGGTCGAGCGTTGTCACGAAGAAGAATCACTTTCCGTCGTTTACTCGCAATTGGTGGTCGTTTTTGGTCCAATGCTTGCTTCAACTTGTACAATTGGTGTCGATAACGATCAGCCGTGACAGTCTCATGCGAATTTAACAGCTCATAGTACACTATCCCACCAAATACAGAGCATTACTTTTGAACCGTGAATATTGCGTCTCGGAGTGGATGTTGATGGTTCGCCTGGATCCACCCATGATTTTCTGCGTTTCGGATTATCAAAATAGATCCACTTTTCATCCCCAGTAACAAGCCGAGACAAAAGACTCTTCTTTTTTTGCCTGGCGATCAACGAAATGCAAATGTTCAAATGGCACTTTCCGATAATTCATGTCGAACCCATTTCCCTTCTTTCTGAATTTTTCCCATTTCATGTAAATGTTTGGTAACTGTCGTACGATCAACATTTAATGCTCTGGCAAGTTCTGAAGTGGATCGTGTTGGATTTTCGTGCAATAATGCTTGGAAATCTGCATTTTCAAGCTTTCTTGGTTGTCCCGAGCGTTCTTTGTCCTTCACATCAGTATCACCACTTTTAAAGCGTCCAAACCAGTATTCACACGTCTTAATTGATGGGGCAGAATCACCATAAGTTTCCACAAGAATTCTATAACCGTCAGCGGCAGTTTTGTTTTGATTAAAAAACAAAAGCAACGCATGTCGAAAATGCTAAAGAGCTTTCGGAAGTTGCATTTTTACGATGATATAAACACGACTGTTATCGCATCTATTGCTATAATGCTACTAAATGTCATGGATAATGTCAACACTGTAAGAAACAACAATTATCGGAAACAGCTATTGGAACAAACTGACACTACAGACATCTGTTGCAAAACCCTCAAAACTAAATCACACTCCTAATAAATGACGGATCCAGTTCACGTTCACGAAGAACGCGGAAACGTCGCGTGGCATTAACGCGAGAATCAGGAGCATCACGTCCTCGGGAGGACTTTGCAAATTAACGACGAAATGAAGGCATGCACGAGCGATTATTGAGGCGGTCTTACATCCGGCTTGCACGTGACGTAACACCGCACGTCAGGGCGAGAGGGATTTACCGCACGGGGCCAGGAAGGCTGTATAATGCAGCGTATTACGATCGTCGGGATACACGATAACAACTGTACGATAATTATTACAGCCGCGGCCCAAGCGATAAACCGAGAGGTTGCGCGCCGAGGCAACTCCTTGTGTGACGGGCCCGCAATTTGTCGACGTCGAAAGCCACCGCGCCACCTCCGGTTCACAAAATTTCGTCCCCTAAATCATTCGAAGCGAGCGTTCGGTTCGGCGGGCGTTTGTCCTGGTTATTATCGGCTTAAGCGTACAAGCGGACAAATGCTGTACAACGTCGTAAAATACAAGCTTGCATACGCCGCGCCGCGTGTATCGCGTTACAAGCGCCGCAATATGGAAGAGCGATACTAATCAGCTGAGTGTCCGCGCCCCTTTCCATTGTGTCAAACCATTTATTACCACGTAGGTTTCATCCTACCTCCCGTCCTCTTACCACCTTGGGTACCTTGCGTGGCTTTCTATGTTTGCGCGATGGGTTAATCATATGTTGCGTTCACGGTGCGCGACCTGCCCCCACACCCCGGCGAGACCGCGTCGAATTTACGAGACGAGCACATAATTAAGTCCACGTCTTGCTCTCGGCCGAACATTAAGGAGGTCTTAATTAATTGCCTGCTTGCCCGCTTATCACTCAATTATCGGATTTCGCGTATCGGCGGCGCTGTTTCTCTGAGTCGTGCTCGTCCGGATTTTCGATTAATTGTGTATCGGCGAAATAAAATTCCTTCCTCGCGGACAATGTTACGTACGAATTACTAATATTGTAACGTCACGAATTCAACGGTATTTTATCAAATGTAGAAAAAAAAGTACAAAATAGCAATACGATGTTACTTCGTTTCTTCCTTGATACTTTCGGCGAGGAACGAAATCCTAGACTTAACAAGCTTTGTGATGCGAGAGAGCGAGAGAGAGAGAAAGAAAGGCCTGTGATTTAGCTATGAATGAGAGAAATATCTCGGAGAAGCTGCGGGGGAGCAGGCCATGCCACGAAGCTACGAGTTTCCGAGAGTTTCTGGATAGCGAATACGGCGGCGCGCGAATTAGCATCTTCCATCTCTGCGATTTTAAACGCCGGTTTATCCGCGCCGGATGAAGGATTATCGGGCATCCGAACCCCCGTGAGAATCCCGCCGTAAGGTCGCGACGGAGTACCGTCCTTTTGTAAGGTGGCTGATCCAGCCTTATCGTTAGAAACTGTACGTTATGCCCTCCGCTCGGGCAGCCTCGAGACGGGAAGTTTCGAGTCCCGTCCATCTCGCCCACTTTGCAGGATGATAGATGGACGATCTCCTCCTCCTTCACCGCTTCTCTCTCTCTCTCGTTCTCTCTTTCTTTTTTCCCCACTCGCCGCCGCTCTTGCCTCTCTTTTTCTGGTCTCGGCTCTCCCCGGATCCCGCCACCCTGTCATCCACGACGAGGGAAGGAGGACCGCGCACTTTTCGACCGCGTGGCTGGCAGCTGCCGGGAACACCAGGAACCTCCGAGCGGAAACGGTTTGTGCCCACTCGATCGCGATAAAGGCGCGATATCGCTGCTCGTCAGGCCGGCCTGTCTCTATTTCGTTTTTCTCTACGACCGTGGCCGTGGAGCGTGGTCGTGCCACGTTTGATTGAGATTCCGGATCGAGAAGAATGTTGCCGGACCGACGCGCGTTCGGAGGAAAAGCAACGGACGGACGAGCGAGCGGAGCCAGGACGGCTCGGTAATCACGGGATCGGTATTTCTCATGACGTCGAGGTGGCTCCTCTCGTTAGCGAGAGGCGAACCGTACGTCGGATGCCGGGAGGAGGACCAGTCATCCCGCTGGAAAGAGGTCGGCTCCTTCACGACGGGCGACTTATGGATGAGCATAATTTGTGTGTACGAAAACGTCTCACGGCCGCGGTTTCGATATTATCTTCGATACACACCCTCAGAAAGGATTTCTGATAACAAGACGAAAAATATTCTTGACTAATTTAATCGTGTTACAAGTATAAAAAATATGAAAATAAAACAATTTTTAATTTAAATCAGTAATTTCTGTTCTTCTCTCTCGAATTAAATAAGATTGTCTTACTGTCTTGAGACAAGAGTAACATGTACAAATTTATGCTTATATATTCTTGTATGTAGAATAATTTGATATTAGCGCCACTTTATAGTAGGCTTTGTCGATGTCGACGCATCATTTTCTCACAGTCGCTCGTCGACTCGGCGCCGTCCTTTATTCGGATAAAACGGCCAATACTTATGTGTTGCAATCGAAAATCGGTAAAGTGTTTCTGTTATTTACAATGAATAAGTGCAATACTCTACAAGAAATATTAAAAGATATGGAAATGTAAGTAAGTATATACAATATACTTACTTGAGAAATAAGATTCGAGATAAGACATTTCCATATCTTTTGCACTTATTCATTGCAAATAACAGAAACACTTTCCCGATTTTCGATTGCAACACATAAATATTGGCCGTTTTGTGCAGATTCTACAAATTCTCTTACAAGAATAGAATAAGATGTCTTTTAGATCTCACAATATTCTTAAATCAAGAATATCTTGAACTTGCTACAAATTTGTATCTAAATCCTTCTGAGAAAATGAATGAGATAGCACCAAGATTATTTGAATCTAGATTTTCGAATTTTCTATTCAAGATTAAAATATGCTTCTTTTCAATAATAAATATGATTGTCGCTATAGCGATTTTATTTTATGATAGATTAAAGAGTAATAGCATTAAGTCCAGAAATCTTTTCTGTGGGTGCACGCTCTCGTGATCATACGAGAGATGCGATCGAAAATATGAAGCATTCTTGAACTCAGCGACGGATAAAACCATTATCAGTTGGTACCACCCGATTCAGAACGGGGTGTAAAATTCGCTAGATCTTCTAATCAAGCGTTTGATCAATTTCGGCTTGTTACGATTTATTAACGATTCGTATGTTTATTAATGATCCAGCGCGAGGTACCGATTTTGCCTATCTAATGACTTCATCAATCTTTGTATCTGGAAAGTGTCTAGAATCGCAGGCAGGTACTCCCGCCTATTCATTTCGCTCTCTCGTTACCGAATCAGGCCTCGCTAATAAGACAGTCGACGAGCGATAGCGTACGCCCGTACTCGAGCTAGTTGGTCACGGAAGACAGGGAACACTCCGGAGCGTCGCGTGCAGGCGTCGACATCGGTGTCGGCGTCGACGTCGACGTCGGCGTTGCATATCGAACGATCGCCTTTAAGAAGCTAAACCCCGGGGCGAAAAGTCGCGCATGCAGCCGCGCGTACATTCGATCGAGAAGTCCAACTCGGCGGGTTTCACAAAGCCCCCGGCTTGCATTGCCTCTCGCAATACATACGTAGGTATGTAGGTCGTCGTCTGAAAAGTTTATACGATAACCGCCGTCGTCGTACGCGCTTAACAAAATCACGGGGAGGGGGGACAGCAGAGAGAAAGAGAGAGAAACAGGCGACCGCAGAGACGGCAATATGCGTATTGTGCGTGTCTGACATGGAACCTGGCAGTCGGACTGATCCACGTGTAATTATTCTCCCGAGATTTCGCCGGCGCGAAATCCGCGCGAGTCGCGAGCACACGCGTGTATAGGTACGTACACGCGCGCGGATGCTGCCGCGATATCGCGAACTTTCATGACGTGGTAGACTGGTTGCAACATCGTTTCGTATCTCGCAACATTGCTGTGCCGTTTACCGGTTTCGCGCGTGTATACCGTATACCGCTCTCTGACAGATCGCATAAATCCCGCGGTATAATACACTCGCGGCTCTTAACGAATTCCGTTCTTACGCTCGTCGATACCTCGCGCCGCGCCGATGAAATATTTCAAATTTGCAACACCGGCGCAATAACCGGCCGTCAAGCTCTCTTAGCGAGACGCTAATGACTAACGTTAATGGTCACGACTTGTCGGCAATAATTTATGTGATAATTATGCGGCATGAATAAAGGCTGCCTGTCAACAGGCTTATTTTTTCATCATTCTTACATATCGTGATAAAGCAAGTCGCGTGATAATATGTGCAATTGTACTCACAAGCGTTTTAAGTTCATCATGTTGCTGAAGAGGAGGTCGGGCAGGTGACGTATCTGATTGTTGTTTAAGCGTAGCTTTTCCACCGCCACCAAATCTTGAAAAGCGCCTCTTTCGATGGTATGAATTTGATTGTTGGATAGTAATCTATAAATAAAAATAGAATCCTTATGTGACCCAGTTGCGAAAGAAAATTATTGACGTATTAATCTATATTTATTTATTTATTTATTTACTATTATATAAATTTGAAAGTGTATATTTTGAAATGCGTTTTCTCAATAAACATGAACTGTATCCACAAGTGTGTTATATCACTTTGTTCGTCTTGACGAGAAGAAGGTCTTAACGTCTTTTTTTTAATAATTCTTTTTAGAGGAAATAATCTATCTATACTATTATACAATAATAGATATGTATATATCTATACCTACTACAAGTTAATTAAACCCTGTTTAATGTAAACTCTACCGGGCAAGGCCGGGTATTAAAGCTAGTAGAGTATAAACAACTTCGTGTATTAGCAGCTATTGTATAATCAAATTAAATCGAGCTAAAGTTCTAATCGTTACATTACTGAATACGTAAGCGCAACTTGAATTTCAATATCATCTTTTCGGATTTATGTTCAACCACAAAAAAAAATTATATAAAAATTAATAAATAACTTGATTAGTAATTCATTCCTTATTCACTCGATGATTGATTTAAACGTCAAAGTAACATCATTAAAAAATGTACTCACAAAACGTGGAGCGTTGCCATGTCCTCGAAATCCGTCTTGAATATCACCGACACGTTATTTCCTTGAAGATCTCTGCAACAAGAAGAACGAGAACAAGTTAGCATCGAAAGTTCTCAACGAATACAAACGGAATAAATTATAAGCATAACTGCCACAGAGTTAAAGTACGTAACCATTCATCAAATAGTATAACACGTTAGTTCACGCGTAATTACACTGCGTACAGTAGAGATACCGTATACTTAAAAGTTTCATCGTACACTGCGCGTACAACATAGTGCAACTGCCGTGGCATAAGATTCTTTGACATACAACTCTATCGATCTAGCGAACCTAGTTCCGTATCCACCCTTGGCGCGGAATAAAAGCTGAACAACCGTGCCAGGGCGAGAAGGGGGCTGACGAGAGTGTGCGGTATCGCTGCTCTGCCAATAAAGGGTTATACCGCTCCGTTACGAGGAAGCGTGAATTTACTCTTCACGTCGAAAAAGGAGAAGACCGTGAAGTAGCCGTCAAACACAGCCGTACGCCGACGAGCGTCTGCCTCCCTCGGGGAAGTTATTAAGGCCTTATTAAATTGGTTCCTTTCCCGGGGAAACTTTTTACCTGACAAAAAGCTCGGGGTAAGAGCTGGTCGGCGCGAGTAACAAAGTCAGCCTACAAGAGCGCTTTCTCTCCTCCGCGCGGATTTCTCCTCTCTCTGGCCCGGCGAACCCGACGTAAATTATTCCCTCGTTTTCGTCCACTGACGTGTAATTCTCCAACGACGACAAAATGACGGGGGGGGGGGGTACACTTCCGGAATCCTCTCGTCTCGTGAGATCTGATGTGGATATCGGGGGGAATGTGAACCTTTCCCATTTTTGCTTTCTACATCGCAATATTATATATTAGGAGTGTGATTTAGTTTTGAGGGTTTTGCAACAGATGGCTGTAGTGTCAGTTTGTTCCAATAGCTGTTTCCGATAACTGTTGTTTCTTACAGTCTTGACATTATCCATGACATTTAGTAGCATTATAGCAATAGATGCGATAACAGTCGTGTTTATATCATCGTAAAAATGCAACTTCCGAAAGCTCTTTAGCATTTTCGACATGCGTTGCTTTTGTTTTTTAATCAAAACAAAACTGCGGCTGACGGTTATAGAATTCTTGTGGAAACTTGTGGTGATTCTGCCCCATCAATTAAGACGTGTGAATACTGGTTTGGACGCTTTAAAAGTGGTGATACTGATGTGAAGGACAAAGAACGCTCGGGACAACCAAGAAAGCTTGAAAATGCAGATTTCCAAGCATTATTGCACGAAAATCCAACACGATCCACTTCAGAACTTGCCAGAGCATTAAATGTTGATCGTACGACAGTTACCAAACATTTACATGAAATGGGAAAAATTCAGAAAGAAGGGAAATGGGTTCGACATGAATTATCGGAAAGTGCCATTTGAACATTTGCATTTCGTTGATCGCCAGGCAAAAAAAGAAGAGTCTTTTGTCTCGGATTGTTACTGGGGATGAAAAGTGGATCTATTTTGATAATCCGAAACGCAGAAAATCATGGGTGGATCCAGGCGAACCATCAACATCCACTCCGAGACGCAATATTCACGGTTCAAAAGTAATGCTCTGTATTTGGTGGGATAGTGTACTATGAGCTGTTAAATCCGCATGAGACTGTCACGGCTGATCGTTATCGACACCAATTGTACAAGTTGAAGCAAGCATTGGACCAAAAACGACCACCAATTGCGAGTAAACGACGGAAAGTGATTCTTCTTCGTGACAACGCTCGACCTCACGTTGCGTTATGAGTGAAACAAACACTATTAGAGCTCGAATGGGAAGTCTTACCGCACCCCGCGTATTCTCCATGCGATTATTATTTGTTCCGGTCGATGCAACACGCTTTAGAGGATACACACTTTCATAATTTGGAAGAAGTGCGAAATTCGTCGACGAATGGATCAACTGAAAAGAAGAGTGATTTTATCGTGGTGGAATCCATCTCTTGCCAGAAAGATGGGAAAAAGTTATAGAAAACGAAGGAATATATTTTGATTAAGGTATTCATTCATTATCATATTTAAATACATGCGTTTTTGAGCAAAAAAACCCTCTAAACCCCTAATAAATCGCGTTATACACGTGATCTCTTTGCATATGTAGCGTTCGGATCGTATCCTCAACTTAATAAACTTTTTATCATGTAGAATTCGCTCTTCTGCATTAAGATTCTATAAAATTCCGCGGACAAATACAGACATTCGCGTAAGAGAATTTTAATTTTATATATTTGTCGAGGGGGCGAGTTTAACTAAGAACATTTCCGCAGCGATATTTTCAAGAAAAACCATGATAAAGGAAGAAAAATCACTCCCGTTGAATTAGTCGCGAGCTAGTTAATTATAATATCCCGGGATAACGACTATGAAGTACTTCCCGCTAACTTTATTAAGATATTAAGCGCCCTCCTTAGTACGTTGCAGGTAATATCTAATTATGAATCATTATACTTGAAGGAAGCTGAAAATACCTCCTGTGGGAGCATGGCCAATCGCATTATGGAATCGAGGCCCATCGAACCTCGACGCATAATCCACTTTATCGTCGATTCGATTAATTCTCGACGGGATAAAACGGGTGACGGCTACCCAGCGTCTAACGAGAGCTTTAGGAAGTGTCTAACGAACGATGTCACTTTCCCTGTTATCGTTGTCACTACTTTCCACGGTTCTTTTGGTGGGACGAGCGCGATGAACGTCGTTATAATGAACAAACAATTCGATGCCGGCAGAACGACGGATGGCAACCATTTCCATTTCCATATTTCATAAAAACAAACGATTAAAATTCCCAGCTGAATTATTTGTCAAGTATCTCAGGCTCTGTCCAACTTCCAAGTTCTGCGCAGTAGATTCTTTGAACAATGCACCTTTCTTTTCTCAACTGAAAGCCGAGCTTTCTTTTTAATCGGACTGGAAACAAATTTCTATCGTTACCGTTTTCCGAACTATTTCTCTTGCGATAACTCCAGGAGCTTTCTGCTTTTATTCTGCATCGAATGGATCTCTGCAGAGGTTCGAGCCGCGCCGCTTCCTCCCTCGTTATTACCGCGATCGTTCAAAGTCACCAACGACATCCTCTATGGCGAAATATCGTGGTTCGTGACCGCCGGCAGCTCGCAGAATAAGATGAGAGCTGTAGCGTGTGGCGTTTTCACGACGGATTTGCGCTTCCAGGAAGCCTAATGTGGCCTTTCGCGCAGACTCCGTCGTCCTATGCGGTGTTACGCTCAATTAAAATAGCGTGACATCTTCTCGGAAAGTAATAACGGCGATCGTTCGAGTAATCGTCTTGCATGGAGGACCTCTGCTCAACGAACTGGATGGAGGAGTGTCTGAACGGTGCAAAGAGTCTACCGCCCGAAGCGACAGTTCGTAATTTGTCGTTACGGTGATACGAAGCAACTTTTTTCGACGGAATTTCCGGAGAACGGGTAATGCTTGAGGTCATCTAACGACAATGCTAATTCCGCGAAATTAAATAAAATCATCCTCCAGCATTCATAAAGTGGCAAACGCTTTAGCATAATATATTCGTCTTTATAATTGTTGAATGCAAGCATTAAAAAAACGAGATGAATATATTACAACCTAGTAATTAATAAGAAAACCTCTGCATTCAGCATCGGAAATTGACAATGTAGCGATTGACCGGTGAAAAAGCTGCGTGCCGCGACCTAGCAAGAAGCAGAAATTGCATTAAAGCCGAAAAGAGATTCGCCGCCGCGACGATGATCGCTTATCGTCGCGATTCTGCGATTCTGGCCGTATACCTCGCCATTGACTCGATTCGATCGCCACAATGATGCCGCTCGGAAATCCAATAGCCTTCCTGGAAGGCGCAATTTTCATCTTGCACTTTTGCCAGGCGGCTCACGTACCGGCTAACGAAATTACATCTCGCGTTCGCCGGGACATCCGCTAAATACGTTTCCATGGATTTTCGCGACGGCGGTGGCGGGATGGGAGCGGAGGGAGACTCCACCTTGACGGTGGTAAATCTCTGATGGGACGAGGGACGGCAATGAGGATCTGAAGGAACAGAAGGAGCAAGGGGGAGAGAAACGGGCAGTCGGGGTGTTGGTGACGGGTAGACAACCAGTCCAAGAATAAGGTGTTAGTGGTACGTGTCTATATTTGAGTTGTGGCGGGATGAAAAGGCAGAGAAACAAGGGTGGAGGTGAAGATAGGCTGCTGGCAGATGTAATCAAAGTTTGCAGACAACCGCCCCGAACGAGAGAGTCCGCGAGGAACACAGAGGGTGGCGGAACATGGGGGAGGGCGAAACGGGAGGATACCGCCGCGGGATCGGCCGGATATCCGGTCGTATCTCGCACGTGGCGCCGCGCGTTGTCGATACGCCTGCTTAATGTCGTAGAAATGTCTGTCGCGGAGATAAGGGTGGATGGCGCCGTGGCGCGTGACAAGGTGAGACGCATCTATGGGGAGGAGGATCGAGACGTGTGGCGTCTTCGATTTCCCCGTGAGCTAAGCCGCCGCGCCCTCGCCCCCGCGCGTCCCGCACGTGGATTTGGGAATCGAATGATTTATGGGCGGTGATTATATTCAGGCTTCGCGTGCGCGCAGCTCTGGCATCGTCTGCATCGTCGTGTATAGGTACCGGCTAGGAAACGCAGCGACGTGTAATCCGCCATCTGCTATACGCGCGCGTCAAAACGTCCGGCGGATGTAAGGCATAATTCGTCGTCGATCAAGATGTGGTATCGGTGCTTAAGGGTAATGGCTCGGCTTTCAATTTCAATCTCTCTTTTTCGATTTTCGGCGTGATTATGTGATTATCTCAAAATGATTCGTTGTATTTTGCCAGAGTACTTAAATAATGAAAATTCCTTTAATTCTTGTCCTTATCAAGTATCATATAATAATGTCAGTAAGTCACTTTCTAAAATTACTATAGACAGTTAAGAGAAAAGATATTTTTAATAACAGTTATTATGAAAATTCTCAATACAGTTACTGGTAGAAAATGACTGGTAATTATTTAGTTTAACGGAGCAACCTCGGATGACCTTGACCTTGACATATATTATAGAGGTCACCCTCCTGAGTGACCTTCAAAAGATTTTAGCCGTCGCTCATTGTTTATTAAAAAGTTATTAACAAAAGAAGTTTAATGATTTTGCACGAATTTTCACCTGTCCACGCGAAGCAAGGACTTGAGTTTGACATATATTACAAAAGTCACCTTCCCAAATAATCCGCACTAGGTTTCACCCGTCGCTCGTTGTTTGTTAAAATGTTATTAACAAAAACGTTTAATGAATAGAGCATAATTTTACGATATCATATACGTTTACGAAAGAGTATATTTGATGGAATTTTACCTTTAAATCAGAAATAGGTTTGGGTTAGGTTATATTTTCCGAAACTGGAGCCCCGGACACATACGCTCGTTTTCAGCCCGCTTCGCGGGAGGGCGGGGGGAGGGGCTTTGCCTCTCCCCCCGCCGGAGCCGGTGTTACAGATTTCACCATACAAATTTTGATCACCTAGTACATGGCACGGATTCTGGCGGGGGGAGGGGCTTCGCCCCGCCCCCCCCCGCCCTCCCGCGAAGCGGGATGAAAAACGAGCGTATATGTGTCCGGGCTCCAGTTTCGGAAAATATAACCTAACCTAACCTAACCAGGTTAGATTAGATTAGGTTAGGTTAAATCACTTTCCTTCCTTCGTTCATATTCGTCGTTTATGTCTTTCAATATTCAAAATAATTACTATAATTTCGAAACTTCATTTGTTAATAACTTTTTAATAAACAATGAGCGACGGCTAAAACCTTTTGAAGGTCACTCAGGAGGGTGACTGTGACAGCATATGTCAAGGTCAAGGTCATTAGAGGTTGCTCCGTTAATATAAATAATTACCTGTAATTATGTCGAACGATTAGCAATCGTCATCAAAAATATAACGAAATTAAGCTAACTGGAATTAAGCTTGTCTGAGTTTATTCTAATTTTGCAGCTCCTCCAATTAAATATTTAATATTATTAAATATGCAGTTTTCGATTATTTCAAGATACCTCTGTGAGGGTTGCTTGACGTCGTATGCACGCGTGTACGTGCACGGCACGAAGAAAGTTCACTGCATCTACAACGCGCCAATGCGCCTGAGCTTGTTTATGTCTCAGTCGCGCAACTTCTTCGCAAAGTTACGGATCTCTGACGTAATAACGCACACCCTGTGGCAATAATATCCGCTTGCAGGCCGATTTATTTTCCCGGGAAAATATGTTTTCCCAGGATAGGTAAAATATGTTCCACCCGGCCGATAGATTGCGTCCCCGATTTCCAGCGCTGCAGCGTTCACGGGCGCTCTCGGGTTCGCAGATGCAGATAAGTTGAATATTGCATTTAGAGCGACTGTTCATTCCTGCGATCGGGTTCCCGCTCCGTGCCATGGGAATCTCGCAGCGAAGGACGAACGGAGACAGCTGCTCGGTGAAAACATCGTGTCAGATAAGAAAGAGCGTCACCGCTTCACGGGGAGAAAATATAGTCCTCTGCATGTCGGCGCAGAAATGCAAATGGAATCTCTTGATTGAGTTTACCGGCGAGGCGTCGACGCCCTTGATGTCTCCGACGGATCCGGCGGATCGACGGGGGTGGAAGAGAAAAAGGCGAGAGCGCCGGTAGTCGATTTGACGTATCGACGGCTCTCCGTTCGAGCCGCTACTCTCGAATAATCTCGACGGTTGGAACGTAAAGAATGTGAACGGCACGCGGTCCGTTCCACGAATGAATGCACGATCGGACAGTTTCCTGGAGACTGCTATCGGGGGTTGCTCGTAATTGAAATCTTACTGGCATTATGCGTCACGGCGGGCGTCGGCGTCGGCGTCGTCGCCGCGCCGTGGACTTCCGCGCGTTTCTCAAAGAAACGTGAACAATAATTTGCAACGCCGTTCCGCCGCATGACGGATGACGCCGGCGTCTGTGCATATCGCGAGACAATAATAGCGAGGGTTGACGACGAGAATAGTCGATTCACTGTACAATGCTTCGCTATGGAGGACGATGGCGTTTACGCGTATTGCTGTCCTCTTGCGCCGCGTTTCGGAACAATGCAATTAACATAGTGTTTAAACTTGAGCTTTGGCCGTATTACTGCGGAAACTTATTGCGGCGAGGAGGATTGAAGCGTGCAACAAGCACTCGCGCCGACTCCTGAAACATTCAGGCGGGATTCTGTGCTGTGACATTGCACAGCGCGATCGCCGAGCGCTTGAATTTGTCGAGCTGGCGTGCCTCCAGATGAAATATCTTTTTTTTGTGTGACCAGTCATTCCTCACACCCGCCCGTCCTCGTGCCAATTCGGTAAAATCAACTGTTAACGATCGTCAGGACACAGAAAATTGCACTTGCGTGTCGGAACATTTACGGTACAATGCGGTGACGTCAATCGTGATTTGTCAATCGCGTGGCGCGTTATCGAAATAAAGTGCTAAGGATGAAGAAATTGGCCGGCAGTCGCGAAGTGTTCAGGAACATGAAATCGGCAATTAATGCGACACATTAGTCATAAAGATATTAAGAGAAAGAGGAAACTGCACATTTGCATAAATTCCTTGTAATTATGTTGCGGTAAAATATCACGTTGTACTGTCACAAGAAATGAATTTCATTTATTATATTTTTCAAAAGCGCCTCTGCTCATCACACATTCACTTTC
Source organism: Ooceraea biroi (assembly GCF_003672135.1). Classification (NCBI taxonomy): domain Eukaryota; kingdom Metazoa; phylum Arthropoda; class Insecta; order Hymenoptera; family Formicidae; genus Ooceraea; species Ooceraea biroi. Next base: position 18,188,332 of record NC_039507.1, on the reverse strand, counting down.
CAAAGTGAGTAATATTCCCGTAAAAATTATAACTTTATTTTAACAATAAAAATTTTTGAATAAATTATAAGTATATTAATATTATATCTCATTATATTTTATTCTCTCATTATATTTTATTTTATTTTATTTCCACATACCCAGACAGTTTCAAATCGTGCATTTTGCACGCTTCAAAAATAAACTATTAGCTATATAATTATACATAAGCCCATTTTCAATCAACCTCCAATGGCTCCAACTGGTCCCAACCCTTCCACAGGCAAGACTGCCTCGGCTGACATCGATTTACAAACGACCATTGTTTTCAACAAGGGAATCATTTGATCCGTCTCCGAGCAGCGCCAGAGACATGGCATTCAAAGCGATGTCATGTTTCTTAGACGCAGTCCAGAGCTGTAATAACAATCCCCGTTTGTGGCGCAGGAAAGCGGTCGGTCACTAATTCGCCACGTACATTTTAGCGTTTCTCTGCCAGCTGTGCACGACGGCCTGTTAGCGTACACCTAACGGTAGAATCGATGCTAAACATCCCCGGCTACGTGTACAAACGAAGAGACGGAGAAGCGCCAAACTATTGCTCCACTTTCGCGGCTGTCGGCCGGCGATTCGTTTGCCTACGCAAATGGTTCAGCAAAGACAAATGCGGGGTCGCATATAAAGAAGCTACGTGAACTGACCTAAAATACGGCGAAGAAAAGCTCCAGCAAGTTTGCACGAAGCGTGGTAATTGATCGATCGATTTATCATTCGGCCGGCAAATTACTTCTTAATTTGTTTCTGCGTGCTTACGGCCTCGAGCGAAAACTAATAGCGCACGTTTCGCGGAAGGCATACATTTTCCGTTTGAATTACACAGAATTTCGAAATGCATCATGAATATCGCTATTTCGCAGAAATAGATAGGGATAAATAAATTATGATTATAAAGATAATCACATACACATGTATCTTGCACAAACATATATTTAATGATCCATATAATATGTCATATAATATAATATGTCATATATAAAATCCATATATAATGTGGATCATTAAATATATGAATATTTGTGATAATTATTCTCACTGCTTTAATTTTTAATATATTAATATAAATACTATTTTATATTTTATATAGTAAAATATATTAAATGTTGCGATTTTCCTCGATACTGCCCTCATGAAAATTTATTAAGTTCTTGCTTGGCTACGATTGATTAAAATTGTATGACATCCTTTCGTCGATTAGCATCGATATCGTGCAAACATATCGCAGTGTATTTCGTTATGTAGCATTTACCGCCGAGGTAGATATTCGCTCTCCATTATTTTAAGTGGCGACGCTTATAATGTAACCGAGGGCAGTAAAATATTGTTTCGCTCGGAGGATATATTACACTTTTAAAAATTTCTGACGGTGTGGGTGGTTCGTTAGCGGGCGTAACTAGTCAAGAAAAATAAATATTCGCCCACGTGGCGCGGCGGTGCAACGTATGACTCCAACTGCAGAATATGGATATAACCCGGAGCGTTTTTACAATTTAGATAAGCACTCGCGCTCGCGTATATTCGAATTGTCAATCAATTGCAGATTCCGCTATGGGCAATAAAAGAATTCCCAACAATGTTATATGTTACCACGTATTACGTATATTATCTTGCAAATTACTATTTACAAAGTAACATGTACGCGCGAGTTTCATTTGCACGTACCGGAACACAAAAATCAATTTCTCATAAACATGCCAGCAAAATCTTGCGACACGTCTGAAACCGCTTTCGCGACCCTTGCAGCCACCCGAAGCAGCAATTTGTATCGTTTTATCCAGCGGAAACGTATGCATCTCCCTCAAGGTTTCCTGACAGCCGTACATTGCCCGGTGCAACTGGTTCAGAAAAGACAAATGCGCCGGTATGTATAACAACGAACGTGGACTCGCCGTAATGCGGGGTAAACGGCGTCGAGCCTCTTAGATTTCAGATAGTCCGTGTAGCCGCATGATTTTTCTCCAAGTCCTTCTCCAAGTGGACCGACCCCATATCGCGAGACCATAAAGCGGGCACGATGACCCACGCGAGTTTTATCGCGATGGCGTGCATCTCACGGGCTTGGGAGTATCCACCCGCGCTGTAAAACAGGATGTACCCGCACGTCTATTACACTCGACGGTGTAATTCAGGAACGGGGCGGAATGCGTTAAATGCTCGAGATGCTCACGCGCGAGATGAAACTCACGGTGAGTTTCTGCGCCGGCAAGAGCGAGGACGCGCGCGTCTGCCGTGCGTTACACCGGCGATTATTCAAACGGCGGAAAGAAGGGAAATATGATAATCGGCAATTATAATAATCAGAGAATACGCCGTAACAATACTATCGTTCGTTATCAATGAAATGCGTGACCTGCTTTTGCTTCTCGAATATTTGTCAGACTTAAACGCTTTTAAAGACCCTTTAGCAAGATGGCAGGTTTAATGCGAAAAATTGTCAAGTTATATTGGTTGGAGTAAATGTTAATTATATTGGTATATTAGACTTGAAACATGTTGTGTCAAATACATGTTTATTACTGAAAATTGCGGATTGGAAAACTAATTTTGTGTAATAAATTGGAAACCATTTCTTCTTTTTTCCGCTTTATTTGAACACACCATATTAAGTATAATATATTACGACAGACAGAAAAAAGAGCTTCTTGAGAAAAAGTAACCGATTGTATTTGCAGGAGAATGTTCCACATCACTCATGATGTTCTGATAAAATCGAAGCGTTACGCGTGAATTGCATCGGATTTGCGGTGCGTGCGCATCAGTGCGCGTGTTTGGCATCAGAACGCGGCAATGCAAAATGCATGGTACGCCTGCGTGAGACCAAAGGGATTTCTCGGGCTAACGCTTACATAATCGCACGTTATAGGACAGCGGACGGGGGATCAAGCGAGAAGGCGGTCAAACGTCTGCTCCCTCGCGCGATTCTCCCGAAAGAAGCGGCGGAAAAATAATTAAGAACTTCGGCGTGGAGATCAAAGAGCCGAGTTCGTTAAACGACGACCCCGACGGCACCTCTACCTCCGCGCAATCAACGGATCGCACAGCGGCATTGTAATCAAGATAATTAAACAACGCCGTCCGTCCTCCGCTGCCTCGCTGCGAAATATTAAAATCATTCGAGCTTGCCCTCACGAGCACCCTCACGGCCTCGCCGTCACATCGCACGGCATTCGGCAAACAGTTTGCCGTTCTTTTCCCAATGCGATATAATTGTTTCGCAGCCGACCATCTCCGGGGACCAGCGGATGCTGGCGCTTCGCGTTTCAATGCGGGTGCACGCGTCGGCGTCGAGACGATCGCGACCATTTCTGCCAGCCGTTGCACTCTGCAAAACGGCGTCTGCTGGCACGGCTCGTATATCGTTGGCATTCGCCCTGTTTGACCGTTCTCAAATCGTTTTTGTCCTGCCATTAAGAGGGGTGAGACACACATTATGCTTAGTGACACTTCTGTTTGAAGATGGCACGCCTAAAGATTAAGTAAAGCGAGCTGAGTTTTCCGAAACATTGAATTCTGAGGTCTGTACTTGATCTAAAATTTTTTAAAAATTTTTTGATAATAATCCAGGTAAATATTTCGAAAATATTATATAATTTAGATTTGAAAATTAAAAAGAGCTCATATTTTCTTTCTGTATTTTATTGTATGAATATATTGAAACTCAATGTAGTATATTATGTATAGTATATATATGTATATATAGATTCCACAATTATATAATATGGTTATTCAATAAAATATTCAACGAACTAAGACTGACGAAATTTGTATAACCTGCTTTTACGTCATGAACTAGCATAACTGGAAGCATAAATTCGCCTTATTTATAGTTACGAAATGTCCGTCAGACATTCACATAGAATGTTATAGAATACCGTTAATTGCAATTCATGTGGCTGCATCAGGTGAATCGTGACTCGTTAAAATGTATTTTCCCTACATTAGCTATTAATAAATTACGGAAATTATTGCGAAATCTCGTCTCGATCAGCAAATACAACAATTCGCCACATTATCAAATAAATACGGGCATTTTTAATTTTTTGGTGGAAACGTAAATATAAGATTTTGTTGTATACATTGCATATCCACTCTTAAAAAAGCCGTGTTAAATCAAATCGAAATCATTGTTGCCTCTTTTCCGCGACGCTGATTGGTTATCTCGATTCGCGTTGTGCGTTATGTTCAGTTTAGATTACCATCGCGCGGCTCTCTTCGCGTGGAGGTTAACAATTTGGTAGAGTGTCATAATTGTGCATATAATAAATAACAGATATAAGATATTATTGTTCGAAAACATTATTAATATTGAAAAATAAAATAGCGCGCGCCTGTGTTGTACTGGTAACAATATAAATAGCACAGAACTCCTCGGAAAAGAAAAACATGTTAATGGCTAGAACTTTTTCATTTCTAAATCTAAATGATTTTCAATCGTCGAGACCTCTTCGCAATATGCCAAATAACAGTATAAATAGCACAGAACATCTTGGAAAAAGAAACAAATTTTTTAATGGCTAGAACTTTTTCATTTATTGTTTTAACGAATTTTAAATAATCGAGAACTCTAGGCGATATGTCAAACAACAATATAAATAGCACAGAACTCCTTGGAAAAAGAAAAAATTTCTAAGGGCTAGAACTTTTTCATTTCTGAGTTTACGGTATTTTCAATAGCAAAGAACTCTAGGCAATATAAAAAAATAATGATATCATCAACTCAGAACTCCTCTGAGAAGAAAAAAATTTTAAACTCGAGAACTTTTTCGTTTCTGAATTTACGGTATTTTCAATAGCAGAGAACTCTAGGCAATATAAAAAATAATGATATCATCAACTCAAAACTGCTCAGAAAAAGAAAAAATTTTTAACCCGAGAACTTTTTCATTTCTGAGTTTACGGTATTTTCAATAGCAGAGAACTCTAGGCAATATAAAAAATAATGATATCAACAACTCAGAACTTCTCGGAAAAGAAAAAATTTCTAAGGGCTAGACCTTTTTCATTTGCGTGTTTAAAGGATTTTTAATAGTCGAGGACTCTAGGCAATATGCCATCTAACAATATAAATATCACAGAACTCCTCGGAAAAAGAAAAAATGTCTAAGGGCTAGAACTTTTTCATTTATTAATTTAACGAATTTTAAATCATCGAGAACTCTAGGCATTATTAATATTAAAAAATAAAATAGTGCACGCCCGTGTTGTACTAGTATTGTAAATTACTCAATATGAAATTGTTAATTGATGCATTTTGAAATTATAAAATTGCTATTTTACATTTTCGAACTTCAATTTATCTTTATTTCCATCATCGCAAAACTTCGTAGTTTATACGAGAGATATTTTTGTATCAGATTTTGAATTAGTGCATTGCACGAGAAACGCGATCCGGAATGTTGTTAAATATTGTCAAAGCTTTTACCAGTAACATCACCGTTATTAAAGTAGATATGCTCTTCATGGTTAAGTAAAAAAACTGCCGAGTAATATAAAAATTATGCATTAAGATTATTATTAATACGAAAGCAGTTTGAAAAATAGAATTAAAAAGAGATTGAAAGTTTCTATTTTATAGAAAAAAATATCGAAATATTATTACTCATAATAAAAAATAATTTGATAAAATTACATTTATACAGAATTAGAACAGCATAAAGTAAATAAATATAATAATAATAAAGCATAATTAAAATTTTAACGATATTAGCAAATTAATAATTAATACTCAATATTTTTAAAACGAGGCTGTCGTATCTACATAGTAAATTTCATAATTATAATTTGTAAAATTATATCACTTTACCGTTTATTATTAATAAAAAACTTAAAGTATTAATAAAATATTTCTTTTTCTTATATAACAAATATTTAAAATATTTCCTTTTTGTTCCTTTTAATTAATATATTATTATCATTCTTCTCCAGTCACATTATTGTCCATTCTATATATTCTTTATATTCATATATTTTATATAATGAAGAGATTAAATAATATACTTTTGTCGAAATGATCATGTAGCATTAAAAATGCCGACAATACAGTGAATGTGCAGTGGCAACGATCCTTTTTCTCCATAACATACGCCCAGCAATTAACGAAAAACTTCTCGAGGCGGAAGTGCCCGTCATAGCCGTACATTTTAGTGCTTCTGTTCATGCTATTTTTTCCGCATGGAATAGCGCCTGAAAAAATGCTTTTGCCTTTACGTCATTTCTTCTGCTCTTTCGCATCTCTCATCGTCACATCTCTCATTTTCATCATCATACCACCATTACGTTTTCGTACTCATATAAACGTACATGCTATTACATCTTCTCCTTTCTTGATTGTAACGCCCAAAACGCACCGCACCTTTTCTGATTCCTCTCGTCGTGTCAGAAAGACGCGCAATTCTGATGATTATTGCGATTTAAAAAAGAAGTGCAAATTTCAGACTCGCATATTAAGAAAACTTGTATAATTATATAAGATAATTTCACAGATTTATTACATTCTCTTATACATGTTTATATCTTGGTGTAAGCTATATTTCGTAGTAATTTTGTAATAAAGTCGCGGTTCACGTAGACAATGCAAGGTAATGTATTATAATAACGTTCACAGAAAAAAAATAATAATAAATTATATAATATTGCTGTCAGGTTGACATTGCCACGCGCTACTTTCTGGGTCACTTTTACTAGAAAAGCTTTTGCTAGGAAAGCTAAATCACGGACGATGACGCTGTTCATTTGGGATGTAAAGTTACACGCATACTCACACGCGGGGACACGAGCGTAGCGAGTACGTAACGCCGCGAGCGAAACTTAAAAGGGTGCGTGAGCGGTGCACAGCGAGGGAGGAAGAGAGAAAGGAGAAGAGAGAGAGAGAGAGAGAGAGAGAGAGAGAACGCGGTGTGCTTTCATGCTCGGAAATCAGGCGTCTAAATCTAAACGGCGCTGCGACACGACGCCTCTTTCTCTTTCGTTTTCCAGGCGACGACTAATTACCGTTAACGCGAGTCGCTTAATTAGCGCTAACGTTAATGCTTCGCCGTCAAGTCTTGTGACGGAGACGATGTCCGTTTCAAGGTTGCTGCTTGTCTCTCTCGAAGATTTATTTCGTTACACTCGGAATATCATCAGATGAACCAGGAAGGTCGACTGGTAATCGAAAGGTCTTGATATAGGTCGAGCGGTCCTTGAGTTTTTCATGTCGGACTTATTGTTACGTAAGTCGCTGTGGAACGTGAATTATAGCGGAGCTCACGCGCCTCGTCCGCGTCGGATTTATCGACGAGTATGCGGAACACACCATGCAAATCATGGCTATAAAATATTTAGGCATTTTTTGAAGCGGGCAACCGAGTTGGCAGATGGAGGTGGGAGAGAGAGAGAGGAAAGTACAATACAGTTGGTTACATGAGCAACGGGATTACTCGCCAGTCGATTTCGCGATAAACCAAAAATTGAGCCCGCGAATAATTGAAATGCACCGTCCGGGGCTTATGTATTTTTATGTTGTTAACGGCGCCCGAGCAAAATTCCGCGCGAAGAAGCGTGGAGGGAAAATGCGCGGTATCAGTCAATAAATATGGACGTATCGGATTTTTGTACATTTTCGCGTGGGGAAAATCCGCCGCCTCTGAAAATAAAAGAAGTGACAATGCCAGATTTTTGCCGGAGGTTACGATGGATTTGTGTTTCAATTTAAAGTTGAAACTTCAATTTAAATTTCTCGGTGCTGGCCGCAATAACGACACGTTGCAGTCCTCGCGCGCTGTCGTTCTCTCTCGATATGTAAGGCAAATCGAACACAAAGTTTATCACTTGGTATTGGCATCCCCCTATGTTTTCAGAGAAATATTCTACGCAATGTGGAGATTCCGCAACAAATTGAATAAATAATTCTGCAACTTCGATGCTGGCACTCCAATACCAAACTTTGAATTTAAACGATACGTCATTTTCGTTTAACATGCATTTTTCGGAAAATTACTGCTTTGTCGCCTGCATTCGCACGGAATCCGCGGGAACGTCATAATCCCTTTGCGCGATTGTGTGTACGGTTTAAACAAGAAAACGAAACTCACGTGCCAGAGTATAATCAAACTCGGTATTGTAGAGGATTCAGTAATTAGGGAAAATCGTCCGTGCTGCTACTTGAAATGTATGCTCGCGTAATTGAGCGTAAGTTTGCGTTTTTCTCCCGTCCGTGCGACGTTTCACGAGCGTTATCAAGATGTTTTTCCAGCACGAAAGAAGGATTAATGTCCTTCACACTGTATGAAAGGCTAAACCCAGGAAAATATCTTTTCAAGGGAGAAGCCTTGAGCTTCGTTTAAAGTCAAATAACATTAATGAGTTTTGTTACACTGTGCAATACACTTTATGACTGAAAAGTTAAATGTTACTCGTGCAATTTACATCGTATAAATTTTAACAAAGTAAGAAAGTTTCATATGTAAACAAAACTTGAAAACATTAAGTTTGTTACGATAAATTCTCAACTGCATAAATTATCCGAGTTTTATTGTACGTTCAACTGTATCATAAATATGCATGATTGCTGCAAATCCATTAATTTAAAAAGCTACACTTTATCAAGTATGTCCTCTTAATAATTTTGAATTCGCTCTGCAATTGACATTATTGCACACAATTTTTAGAAAATAAAATCCATATATTTAATTATATTTTATCTGCAATCAATTATTTTTAACTAATATTTAACATTCATATTTCCAATTACCGTATCTAAGCAATATCAATTTATCAATTTATCGTTAGAATAGAGATGTTCATAAACTATGCGATGTTTATAGCTATACATTTATAAACATGATCAATTTCAATGCTGCGAATAACAACTCCAGCGGAGTCAAGTGTACTTGCATGTTATTCTACAGTCCTCGACGATGGATTGTAAAAGAACCATAAAAGCGGTGTGCATGTAGGTGGTCGGGCGTATATGACATGGTTAGGATCAAAGAAGTAAAGTCCTGTCCCTGCATTTACGTCACAGGTGGCGTGAAGAGGGCGTGATCCCCTGCTCTTATCTCAATTAACGTCAGTATTAATAACTTATCGCGGTTTCTACTAGAATTCCACAAAGGAGCAAAGGAGCGGGGCGTTTCTGTACTGCTTTAAGATTTTATTAATTAACGTAGTGTCTTTCAGAAAAATTTAAATATTTTACAATTTTAAATATATTAGAATATACAATATAATATGCAATGCATCGTTATTGCGAATAAATACCCAATACATCTTAATACTTGATGGAAACCGTGTATTGATTTATATTCGTACAGGAGGTACATATCTCAGAATAACAAAACAGCGTAACTAAGTAAATAAATAATAATAAATAAATCCGTGGCACGTGTACTTGGTGCCTTCTCTGCCTGACTTTGATAATCAAATCGGAAGTATACTAATGCGCGTTTATGGAATATTAACGTTGACTTACCGAAATTCAAAAGCATAAGCAGGTTCGCGTTGCAGCGTGCATCGAGGATGATGCGCGGCACTATTAATAGCTATATTTATCGCTTTCGTGCTGCATGTGCTACGTGTAATGTAAATCCCTGGCGATCCGCCCTTGTGTAATATCGCGGCTGCGTTACGGTGCGGCACACGTTACATTGAAGTTGCATTAAAATTGTAATACCATGTTTTCATAATACGCTCGATGCATACCGACGCGATGCGTATTTCTCTGATATATTTAACGTATTATCATAAATACCATCGCGACTGATCGTACCTGCTTCGGTCGAATATTCATCGCTGACGGCTACGAGCCATTTTGCAATTTAGCATTTCGATGACATTTATTTCAGCGTTTCTGCGCATTTGCATGCCTGTCTTTTACGACGCCGCTCAGTTGTGATAACAACATTCTTGTGCAATGCGTAATACCGCACAAAAGCAATCTCCTTCAATCTGTACGACGTTTCTTTTTTTCAAGCGTAAGGGATATCAATTATATAAATCTTTATCGCCGTCGCGGATTTATTTGGCGAAATTTCGAGTGGTAATCGGACATTACGATTAAAAGCGACATATAATCCGCGCGTGCAAGACTAGAAACGCTGCACGAGAGTAAAGCACGTCAAGTAAATGCGCTTTGATCGCTGCGGTTCAAACATTTGGCACGGTATTTGCGGACAAAGAGCCGCGGAAAGAGAGGGAGGAGATCGCGGCGTGTACAATGCACCTATTTTTCGCGCTGTTCGCGCACCATTGATCACTCTTTTCCCCACTAACGCGTACATATGATCGGGCAAATTACGCCGCTCATTTTGCGTCTGTTTTGTTACGCGATATCGTATCATCGGCTCTCGCCTAATTGCTATTCTAGGCAGCCTGTAGGCACGCACTGCGGTATAATAAAATGCGACGCCGATACCTAGCAACGAGTCAGAAACATTTTACAGGCATTTCAAGCTGCGCGTTAATTTTGTTGCGAGCACTAAAGATCATTATCAAAGCATTTGAAATATAATCTTATTCTAGCTTGGCGAGAGCTCGATACGTTCTCTATCGATGACGATAAAAAAAAATAGACCCATAGAAAATTATCGCGTTTTAAGCGCGAAACACTTTCTCGGTTTACTTGGATTTCTGCGCTAACAATGTGTCTATTTGCTGCGGAACGTGATGAATTGTACTGCTGCGGTAAAAGGGAGATAATGGCTGACCGAAATGCAGCGCTGAACAGTTATTAACCTAATGCAATAAGCAGCGCATTGTCCTTGGTAGCCAAGTTTCGGCGGTTCTGCTATATAATATTCCCCGCAAGTTGGTTGATATGAATTTCGCGCATGCACCATTATTGAAATTGCGGTTTAATTCCACCTGCCGCGTTACATCACGTAAATTGAGTTATAAAAAAATAAAGAAATATATATACAGGGTGGGGCAATGAGGATCAACTTGTTCTTCAAACGGATACATCGATGAAAATTAATAGGATTTTAATGTTCGACGCGAAGGCTGAGTGCGATTAGGATATCGTTCAGCGTATAAATTTTGCGCTCTCACTGAATTTTTTGACATTCTCCATAAATGAGATCATTCTCCATCATGTCGACTTGTTCTTCAAATGAATACATCTTGCACGATTGACTTATCTATCGATACTACTTTTTATGTTTATCTTAGCCTGTGAACTTATTAAGATGGCCTTCAAAGGGTCTTTGTTTTCATTGAAATAAGTTTACGTCACTATTTATTTTCATCGATGTATCCGTTTGAAGAACAAGTTGATCCTCATTTATGAGGAATGTCAAAATCAAAACATTCCGACAAAACATACTAATAAAGCGTCATTTCGTACATCTTTTAAACGTAAATTTCATTTAATATAAAAATGTATTTTTTATCGTTTTCATTTACATTTAATCTTGTTCAATAATTTTGTGTCATGAGTTCCGTACTTGTTTTAAGCTCTATAAAATTATGGAAAAAAAACATACCGAACCTATTAAAAAAAATGAAGGTGACCTTGATATCTTCGAAGCGCCTCCACCAGGACAAAAATTATTATCGCCATATGTTAGCCCCCTTCGTACCGTATAATTTTGATTACATAAATTTTCCTCTGGACCTTATAAATTAGAAGATATTTAAGGTGGTAATAGTTATTGCCCCACCCTGTATATATTTCATAGTTTATTGCTCATCCTCTAACAAATCCTAGGCGTCACGTCGTTATTGTCGCTTTTAATTTTAAACTCGAGCGTTTCGGAAGTTCTAAAGCGGATTTCGCGATTTATGAGTTTTTGCACGCATGCACACCGAGTGGGGCTCTCTTGTACACGCGTCACCGGGTAACAGGTACACATTTTATCACTGTGCGGCCGGAAATAAATTCCGCGGCACGCAACAGGAAAATTTGGCTTTTTAAACACGGCAGGTATTTATGGGTAATACAATTTTCTGCGTCTCTCTCACGTTGCGTTCTCTGTCTCTCTCCCTTCCACGCGCGCACGCGCGTGAGAACAACTTGCCGCGAATTTTTACTTTACACTCATACGTCACTACCGAAGCGCGTCACTCTATTAATTCCGGTCTTTGCGCGCGACGGATCATTTGTTTGCTACTCGTGTAATTAAAGTAAACGAGTCGTCGACTGCACGCGTCGGACCGGCGCGGCGCGACGCGACGGAACGGGAGCCGGAATGGGGCGACGCCCGTTGTTTCCTTCGAGAAATCGCGAGCGCTAACGAGCTCGGAATGCCTTCAATAAATATCAACGTTTTAATTAACATAATGCGGCGTCTTTATTGCCTGGCGTTTATCGTTGTCGCGTAACTCTCGCGCTCGCGCCGGAACGCGTCACGCTTTAATTGCACGGTGCCATTATAAAAGCTGCCATCGCGATATAATGCCAGTAGAATCATGCAATTGAAAGCAACGCAGACTGAGAAATGTCGACGAAGAGCCGATCGCAATAGGACCGATTCGCCTTTTCTTGCCGGGTTTGCTCGACGGATATGCCGCTTAAAAATCGATCGTGCTGGAATGGTCATTTCTTACGGCGGAGCCGGCACAATGCTGCACTTTGTGTACTAAAGAACTCTTAATTTAACTCAAACTCTAAATGCAAATGATTTAAATTTAGAGTAAATTAAAAATATTATACATAGAGTAAATTATAAGTTAAAAATGAATAGTTAAAATAATCTATGTGGAACGAATCATCGTATCCATGCCAGTCCCATGTTTTTCAATGAATGATTGACGGGAGCTGACGATAACGTATCAAAGAAATGCATTGGCTCTCCGCGTCCAGAAGTTGCGAGTGTCGTAAAAAGCAGAAAGTAGGGGCGTCCATTAGGAACATTAAGTAGCATTTCGGCCTCGTCTAGTTCGTTCCTCGCTAATGGATTCATAATCTTAATACAGGCCGACCTCGCGTGTCCACGCTCGATTCGATTACCTCAACCGCGGCGGTCTCCGCTTTTTCTTACCCTCGCGAGTCGCTCCCTTCCCCCATTCTCGTTTTAAGATACTGCTGGGAATTAATCGCGATGGTCCGGGCACTCACGTCCAACGATGGATAAAGCCTTTTTCCGCGCGCGTGACGCGACTGTTACCATTCGCTCGAATCCACCCGGTAACGAATGTTCAGGAATTAATAATACATGCACACGTACCTCCACCAGCGTGAAAAAGTCAAGGGAGAAAACGTAGGGAGACCATCCATTTTAAATCCTCTTTAGCATAGTGCATTTTTGTACAATGATTTGCGAGAGAGGATAAAAGGGTCTCCGGGGTCGCTTATAAATAAACGAGCAATTTTATTAAATTAATTAAAAATCATACATACTGCAGATCTGAAAGTTTCTTTTCGCATATCGCTATTGCAAAATCACGGGAATTATTCCATCTGTTCAGTCTTTGTAGATTTGCTTTTAAAGGACTTTAAAGGACTCGTTCTCCATGCGATAGCCTGCGCGCGCCGCGCGTGGATACTGCGACGGCAGAGTCGATTAAAGGTTTTACACCGCCGTGTATGCGATAAACCTGCAATATCGGATTGATATTAATTAGCCGCGAGGAAGCACCATAAAGACATTACGACGGTACGCCGCAGACCCGCGGGTAATTATTGCCGGTTTAATGCCCCATCGACCGACAACCCCATAGAACAGCGGCGAGAGCACACGTTGTCTCCCGGCAACGGGAGCTACGAGAACATCGCTGCATGCTTTATCGTCGCTTTTTATGCCCTTTTCCTTTCGGCGAAATTGCATTCGCTATGCGCTGTTCTACCATGCGTCACTGGCACGCGGCATCGATTTCGCTGCAACGCGTTGCACACCTTGAACATTTACTCGTCGAACGTTATCGCGTTTAATAATTTTATCGTGAAATATTAGCGTTGCTGAAATTCTTCGGCTTCTAAGTGCTCGTATTGACTCTATACTCTGACGAGGCTATTGCGACGTTAGATGGAATTCTCGTCGGGCTGCGTTCGATATTATTAATAAGGAAAGATCGAATAATTCGCGTGTTTGTTTCGCGCGTATATTTTTGCCCCTATTACTTTTATAATTATATCAAAATTAAAAAATCCGTTTGAAGTGATTATAACGTAGTAGTTATGCGTAGTACGGTTATTATGCGACAAATTAATATCATTCTGTCTTTGCAAATAAAAAGATAATTATTTTAAATACTCAGGAAATTCTCATCTTTCTTTAATCTTTTCCTTAATCTCGAAATGACATTATTCTACTTCAAAAATATTAACGAATGTGGACACATGTATTAGGCGGAAATAATTTACTTTGTTGCTAATTTTTCAATTTTTCAGTCGAAAACTCGAGAATATTATAAGAAATCATTTATTTTAATGTCAATCTCGATAACACACCTTGCACTCCTATTAATTAAGCTTTATCGAGACGTGCGACTCGCGCTAAATCCACAAAAGCGACAAAAAGACCATCGTTTATACGTCCGCTTTTTATCATCAGCCGCGTAATTATGGTAACAGAGCCAGCGGGCAGTCCATTAGCCGTAATAATTCCATAAAATCTGCTTCACTAGCGCGAAAAAAAAAGTAGAGTCCGCTCGTTGCGAGTTTTATCGCCGGCTGTTTTCTGCCCTTTCCCTTCCTTTTTCCGGAGGATCTCCCCTTTTCGTCCACGTCCAGAAATTCGCGGCCGGCGTATCGTACCTACTCCCTACCTACTATCAACCATGATGCACTGGTTTTATGGCGTCCGCTAAAACGGACAGTGCATATTATGCCAGCGGGTGTGTACCTGTAGTCGCATTTACGTGCCACGTCTAGAATCCGATACCTGCTGCGTTTGCACTTGATCCATATGCACGCAGTCCGGCATAATGCGCGCTTCGATAAGATCATCATTACGCATAACGTGCAGTGTGTTTGAGGAGCCAGTCGCATTATGCCTAAGTCCTTCCTACGAAAACAGGCCGACTTCACTGTTTGTTAATATAAATAATACCACTGCGAAAAACATTTTGCACACGCAGGTATCTTATTCTTCAATTAATAATATGATAAAGGGAAAAAGAATAATAATAATGAGTTTATTACTTGTGAAATAAGCAAGGAGGAGTATCTCTACGATCGCTTTCCTACGCTTTCGCGATGAATAAATCGCGTCGTTACGTTGTTACGTAATGACAATCGATTTTCGCGGTCCGCTCTATATGTTTGCGTGGTAAATCGCACGCATATAAAAGCCGCATGTTAGGATGGTCTTGCCACGGCATGCGATAATATTGACCCGCACGGAGAGTTTGATATGGTTTTGGTGGCAACCAACCCAGGAACACGCCATTACCGGCTTGGTACACCGTAATAATTTAATGGCGCGAACTGGGTCAATGCCGGTGAGACGGCGATATTGCTTTTATAGCCGTGCTTTCGTGCGAGCAGTGTCGCCGGCGAGCCGAGCAGATTTGCATTACAAAAGGTAAATCTGTTTCGGGCTTATCGCGAGTCGAAGCTCGCTGGAAATCGGCGCGCCGCGCGCCAAGTTTGCTTCGCGGCGCGGCGGTCATTTTTACTCCTACGGCTCGACACTCCGAGTAAAAGTAATTCGTTCTTTTCGCTCGGGATCGGCTTGGCGGGTTACGGGTGTAACCTCGCGAGTGTTAATCTCGCAGGAAAGTGCGCCGCGCGCAAATGGAATTCGCCAGGTGAAACTCGGCAATCGCTCGCGGAGAGTTGCCCGATAAGCCCCGCCGAGCAAATTGCATTCGTGCATTCGCGTGCTATTGGGGACGTAGGACGACGATATGATAAGTCGCATGACGAAAAGAGCCTAGTGAGAGCTCTCGGTCGATATTCATTTACAGCTTTAACCACGTGAGTGGCCCCGCTCAATCTTAAAATATCGCGTTCCTCGCAGGTACAATCCGTCAAGAAGTGGCTTTCAAAGCCGCAGAAGCCGTAAAAGACGCGAGATCTCATTAACGATTTCCGCGGATCCTTCCCGGATCGGTGCAACGAGAGTTGCATAAGTTGCGCACTTTTCTGCTCGCAAGCTCGACTCTCCGAAGTAACTTCGAAGGCGCGCGAAAAAGCGTCTCTCCATCGAACATCCCCGGGAGTTTCGAAGGCGAGCACACTGCTCAGAAATATTAGGGGTGTGATTTAGTTTTGAGGTTTTTTTTTGCTCAAAAACGCATGTATTTAAATATGATAATGAATGAATACCTTAATCAAACTATTTTCCTTCGTTTTCTATCACTTTTTCCCATCTTTCTGGCAAGAGATCGATTCCACCACGATAAAATCACTCTTCTTTTCAGTTCATCCATTCGTCGACGAATTTCGCACTTCTTCCAAATTATGAAAGTGTGTATCCTCTAAAGCGTGTTGCATCCACCGGAACAAATAATAATCGCATGGAGCAATGTCCGGAGAATACGCGGGGTGCGGTAAGACTTGCCATTCGAGCTCTAATAGTGTTTCTTTCACTGATAACGCAACGTCAGGTCGAGCGTTGTCACGAAGAAGAATCACTTTCCGTCGTTTACTCGCAATTGGTGGTCGTTTTTGGTCCAATGCTTGCTTCAACTTGTACAATTGGTGTCGATAACGATCAGCCGTGACAGTCTCATGCGGATTTAACAGCTCATAGTACACTATCCCACCAAATACAGAGCATTACTTTTCAACCGTGAATATTGCGTCTCGGAGTGGATGTTGATGGTTCGCTTGGATCCACCCATGATTTTCTGCGTTTCGGATTATCAAAATAGATCCACTTTTCATCCCCAGTAACAATCCGAGACAAAAGACTCTTCTTTTTTTGCCTGGCGATCAACGAAATGCAAATGTTCAAATGGCACTTTCCGATAATTCATGTCGAACCCATTTCCCTTCTTTCTGAATTTTTCCCATTTCATGTAAATGTTTGGTAACTGTCGTACGATCAACATTTAATGCTCTGGCAAGTTCTGAAGTGGATCGTGTTGGATTTTCGTGCAATAATGCTTGGAAATCTGCATTTTCAAGCTTTCTTGGTTGTCCCGAGCGTTCTTTGTCCTTCACATCAGTATGACCACTTTTAAAGCGTCTAAACCAGTATTCACACGTCTTAATTGATGGGGCAGAATCACCATAAGTTTCCACAAGAATTCTATAACCCTCAGCGGCAGTTTTGTTTTGATTAAAAAACAAAAGCAACGCATGCTAAATCGAAAATGCTAAAGAGCTTTCGGAAGTTGCATTTTTACGATGATATAAACACGACTGTTATTGCATCTATTGCTATAATGCTACTAAATGTCATGGATAATGTCAAGACTGTAAGAAACAACAGTTATCGGAAACAGCTATTGGAACAAACTGACACTACAGCCATCTGTTGCAAAACCCTCAAAACTAAATCACACTCCTAATAACAAGCGCTCGCGCTCTCTCTCCTATCTCGGATCTGTATCTTTTTTTTTCTCGCTCGCTTAAACGGCTAGAGGAAGCTCCTTGGCCTCGTTAAGTGGCGATTTTATGGTTTCTGCGAATCGCACGCACGTGCAAAAGCCGCGCGGCTTTTCAGCCGAGTCGCCGACGGTGGTGAGGGTGGCGTCGCTTTAAATATAGCGTCTCGACGTCCCGTTGCGTCTCCTTTTACTATTCCGCGGCGGCATCCTCGAGGTGACATCCGCGCGCGGCCAGGGTGGGATAAGCACACCATGCCGTGCCACGGTTATGGCGTTATGTCACGTTAATAACGTTCCCGCGGCATGGCCGCCCCTCTTGATCTCTCCGCCATCCGCGGTATTCGCGGCCGCGACATGGACGACTTTGAAGCTTTAATTAATGACGCTCGCGACACGGTGTACGCCGACCGGCGGGCGGACAGGCACGCCGAAATTGCGCCGGTCCTCCTCATTTGCACGATGGCGGCGGCACGTCAGAACGCACGACGATAAATAATCCTCGCCGCCGTCGGTCCTCGCCACCGATCGCGCCCAATCCCAAGCGGTAACGAATGGCCATTTTCGCGATTTAGCCCGGCGCAATGTTGACTCCGTTAGCGGCGCGCTTTGATTCACGATTATGTCGTAATTTGCGAGTTCTCTCGGACGCGATTTGCGATTCTCGCGACGTTCCTGATGATTCTTGATGATCACGCGTAATGGCAATGAAATTCTTCACGTTCGCTAATTTTCACGATAAGTGAAATATGACTGTGCGCGAATTATATGTTTTGTTCACCGTAACGTAACGTCTCTCGATTAAAATATTTCGAGTTAACCGGAGATCCGCTTTTCCCCCGGAAAGGGGAAATTTTAAACGGATGCCTCATTTCCTTGATCACCTTGTAAATTTAAATTTTAAGTATCTTTTAAAACTAAGCCTCTTTCTTCCTTTGTCCCTTCCCCTCTTCCTTTTCCTTTCACGTTTAAATTTCATTAATTAGATTATTAATAAGCTTCTTGACTCATCTTTAATACTGTTAAATAATATGTATACAATAATGGACATCTTTAATTATAATTAAGATTTAAATATATATTTCTTATGTACGTGGTGAGACAAGACATATATTTATACTCGAGCTACAAGCTCGACCTCGCACGTGGGCGCCGGAGCGTTGCCCGGATTCCCAGGACACCCGGTGGATCTCGCGTGCAGCCAGGCTCTTGTGGCACGATAATCGATGGTGATCGACCTCTCTCGCGCGGTGCCTCGAGAGCCGCCCTCTCAGGAGTTCAACGAGCCGGTTGTTCGTGGATAGGGGCGAGGAGCGGCCACGTGCAATCCGCGAAAGATGGCCGGCCGGAGTCAGTATTTATAAACAGCGCACTCGAGAACTTCCCAGCCGGCGTGGAAGATCGACCGACGAGCGGATGAGGAGGCGAGGCGGATCGGTCTGGCGAGGAAGAAGAAAAAGAACAAGAAGAAGAATGAACGAGCTAGACGAGCGCGGCGCGGCGCGTCTCTCGGATGAGGAGTCATCGATGTGCTCGAGAAATCGCGGCCGAATGCGCATGTAAATCTTTATAGCTGCGACCGCCGCGACGGAGAGGAGCTCGCGATTTGCGCGAGTGCGACGGACCCGAGAACGGCGGCCCCGCGAACCGAGTGACCTCGCCACGGAATCGGCATTGTGTTCGGCGGATTAAAACTTTTCAATTTTCAACGGGAGTCGAACGGCCGCGGCCGTCGACCCCCGGACTTTACGAGGGACTGTATCTCGTTATTGAATGCCCGGTCTCTCCCGCTCGCTCGCGTTATTCGTACATCGTCGCGCACCGTTGCCGATTAAAAGGGTATTCGTTCCCATCGAAGAGTCCATCTCTCTCTCTCGCTCTCTGCAATTAGAGCAAATCTGTTCTGTTCATAAATCGCCACGACGTGCCGGCTGATTTGTCCCCGTGGGATCGGGGGGATGATACGACGCGCCGGTCTTTAACGCTGAAACGGATGAGCGGGATCAGAAAGACTCATTGCGTCTCGGCGGTCCTCTTCTCCCTGTCTGAAAAGTTATTGCTAAATTATTCGCACGACGCGGAAACGCACGGACTTTCCGATATTTTCGATCTGTCTGGCTAGTTTTATTGATAACACTGTTCAACAAAAAATCACTTTTTTCGAACACCGGAACGAGACTAGTCGTTTCTTATAGTTTTTTGGATGCTGAACACGAATCCGGTTTCCAAATTGCTCCATCACGTCACAATTTTGAGAAATTTGCACTTAAAGGTACAAAAAAGGGCTATTTTGACGAATTTCATCATATTATAGCTACAAAATGTGACGTGCTGGAGAAGTTTAATTACAATGAAAATAAAGTATGTTAAGACTTTCAATCCTCAAAAGGAATTTTTGGTGTCGGTTATGGTTCATAAGATATCCATGGTTATATGGAGTATATGAGAATACAAATAACTCGGGTCAGTTTAGTTCGCGTCTTGCCGCTAGATGTTGCCCTGTGATACATACTCGCATTTAAAAATCATGAACCGAGAGTATATATAAATGTTCTTAACTTGGAAGCATTCTGCTTTTACAGCTTAAAAGTTAATTATATTAGATAAATGGCACTTAGCGACAAAACGCGAACTAACAGAAGAGAACCCGTGAGTTATTCTTAGATTGTGTTTACAATGACACGACATGTAAATATTCTCCAGATTTGTTTTACATATATTTCGTATTCAGTGACTTAAAAGACACTTAAGTTGAAGGAACATAATTGAAAGATAATTGTCAATGACCTAAGTCACAGTTAACTTCTCTAACAATACACCTCATATTTAACCATAAATATCTTATGAACCATAACCGACACCAAAAATTCCTTTTGAGGATTGAAAGTCCTAACAACATACTTTATTTTTATTGCAATTAAACTTTTCCAGCACGTCACATTTTGTAGCTATAATATGATGCAATTTGTCAAAATAGCCTTTTTTGCATCTTTAATTGCAAATTTCTCAAAATTGTGACGTGATGGAGCAATTTGGAAACCGGATTCGTGTTCAGCATCCAAAAAACTATAAGAAACGACTAGTCTCGTTCCGGTGTTTTTTGTTTGTTGAACTGTGTAATCGATTACACAACGTTTCGAGCATCAATTGTGACCAAAAAGGACCAAAATTTATGGTCGAAACGTTGTGTAATTGATTATCAGTAAAATAGCCAGTCGGGTCGATTTAAGAGAGTGTTTTTATTGTTCATTTAGTCTGGCGGCATTAATTAATTACATTGAGTTTCCGATATTTTGTCTGTCTTTCTAGACTAGTCTCTTTTTTATTTAGCGCACATGCTCCATATTTTTAGCCTGATCGGAGAGCTGCGAGGTGATTTGCGACATGACATGTTCTACAATATTCACGCGTCGCATCAACGTGGCGCTGCGGAATAGACGTCTCTCGTTTGTGCTTCCATATGGATACACAGGTTTCCGTGCTCGTTCCCCTTTCTCGCGGCAAAGCAAGTGTTTCGCGCGTGATTCCATCTACTGCCTTGAGATCAGCCGAAAACCACGTTCCACCATATTGAACACGCGATTACAACGGGCCCCCGCTATAAGAATACGGCTTAACCGACGACGACGAGGGATTCTGTAATGCTCCTGTACGCTGTGCAAACACGAATTACTGTTCCCCATCGGCGCGCGGTATTTTCACGGCTGCTGAAGATGAGATATAAATTGGACGCGGATATCGGTATTAGGAGATTTACAATGCTTAAAGGCATTGAGAAGTTGCCGTTATGCCGCGCAAAGCCCGGTACACTCCAGCAAGAGTGTCTGAAACGACTCGCTTGCGAGGGTAATCAACGTCCAGGATTTTCGAATATTTTTAGATTGAATTTTTTGAATAGATATTTGCACACGGTATCGCTGAGATTTTATCAGATTTTAGCGTTTAACGGTAAATCGATGATGCAACTAAAGCGTGTTTTTCGAACACTTTGACGCAGAAAAACATGCTCCGGCTTTCGGATTTGGAATTTTATTCTTAGTTCACTAGATTTAGCGCGTTATCCGTGGTTATTCTTCGCGAGCAATATGTTTCGATTATCCCTTCGCGAATATCCGAACATCCGAGTATTCGGTAGACAAAGTCACCGCCTCGAGTTTCACGCAGTCTCGTATACGGTTCGCCGTTCTCGACGGATTTAAGCGTTATCCGGCTGCAGTTTGGAAGTAAACGCGCACGACTTTAATCGAGCATAAAGTTTAAACGGGGCATAAACTCGGCCGCCGTCAGGTCGATATTATACGTTATAAGCCGACGAAGAGGCACGGTTCGCGTTTCCAAGTTATTTTCGGTCCCGACGCGCGCTGCGAGAGCTGCCGGCAACCTTATGAATTATTATTATTTGCGTGCCCTTGGAAAGAGAGCAAATTGAAACGCAATGGCCAGGTGGTTCGAATCTTCTTCCTCCGGCCGTTCGTTACTTATTTTCGAGCGGGAGACTTTTCTTTTCTGCGAGCATTACTTTCGCGCGGCGGACGTCGCGTCGCCGCCGCGAGAAGTAAAAGCTGGCTTCAACACTTCAGGACGGCAAAAACGTAAAAAAGGTGCGTCCAAATATTGATACTGCGTCAGCTTTTAAAAATCTGAGTACCTTCCCGTCCAATTGTCAAATGAGAAAACCCATCGCAAAATGCGACAACTAATGTTTACATTGATATTAAATTACATCTCGGAAACGTAAAAAAAAGATCGTTTATATACCTATCTAAATTAATAAAACACTTTGCACTCTTTCTCTTCCTGCAGAAATTATTTCAGCAGAGTATCAACGGCAACTGCAAAGTTAAACTTAATGGGACTTGTATAAAATTGAGAAACCAGTCAAATCGAAACAGAAACGTACACGGTCCTCTTGAGTGAGGCTCAAGTCTGCGTCGGGACGAGTAATGTAACATTGTTTTGTGACATTTCAATCAATCTGCGCACACGCGGTGTCAAAGTGTGGTGAAATTCATCAGCGGGAGCAGCGCGCGCTGGATTCCATTCAGGAGCGAGGCATTGTCAGGAAGGCGGAACGCGTCTGGCTGTCACGCGCGCACGGGACCGAGGCTTAATGATTTTATCGGCTAATGCAAATTATAAGGGACGATAATTTATTCGATGGAAGTCGGTCACGGTGGCGTGGAAAGGAACATAGTAGCTCGCGCGCGCAGACGTGTATTTTTGTCCGCGCCTGTTGGTTGTTCAAGCCGTAACAAGTCATCCGGACGACAGCCCTGTCGGACCGGTGCAGCTTTTCAAAGTCAGCTGTCATACCACGAAACGACGAAGAATAGAAGGTCCGAGCCACCGAGACCCGCACATCGGGTGCGCGTGGTCGCTCCTTGATTCGAAGATTTTATCGCTCATGATTTTCTTCTAGCCTGCGTTGCGACGCATAGAAGTTAATTAGGATCCTGCAGTAGACGAGTATACTAATTGCCGTTAAACGTATTAGCCGTGTCATTATTTGACGCGTCGATTGATCATGCGGTCCCGCTGGGACGTCAATATTTGAAATCATCTTCATACAGAGATGGAACATCTCGATTATTCAGGATTAAAGTTTCAAAATAGAACCTGTCGTATAGCCGGGAAACGTATAGGATTTTCTGTGTGTATTTAATTAAAACAGATAATACTTTAGCAAATTTAGCAAAGGCACATTAAAGATTTAAATTTATAAAGGAGATTTATAAAAGAGATAACGTGAAAGTTATGTCGAATTAGTTTCAGCAGCAGTAAATTATTAAATGACCCATGCATTTTCGTCCACCTGACGAATTCGTGATAATTGAATAATGCTTTATTTTGACATATTTGTCTATCGTAATTGCAATATTTAACATAGCTTTCATCTTTCATGCAACTAAAGTGCATTGAAATAATATTACTCTTTGCGACACAAATAGCAATTATTATATTCAACTAATGTTTTTTTTATGGACAGGATCTAACTATTTAATAACGTGACGAGCGCTCCAGATTGAATCTCTCTTTTTGTTCGTTTATCTTTGCGCAAAGTGGCAATTGCGACTACGTAAATCTGTTTATAAAGCGCGACAGCCGGGCGACAGTTAAAATAAATATCCCACCGCAAAAGTTGCGTGCGCAAAACAAGCGTGCAAAAACGCTCGGGCGAATTCAGCGACGTCGAAACTTACTTTTCGCCTGTTCCCTTTTTATCGACATTCTGCTCCGGAGCCGTTCAGTTTAAGCGGGCTCATTTCGCTCCACCGGCTGATTAAAAATCACGATATTAATGACCGGCTCCGAGTTAATATACATGCCGGAGAATTCCCGCTGACGGGATCGCCCTCCAGCGGGTTACGAGCAGATGCCGTTTAAATACAACATAGACTGTGAATCGCGCACCACGTAAATCACTCCGATGATTGTTAATTACTCGATTAATCGGCCGTACTCGTTGAAACGTAATAATACCCTTATTTAATTACGAGCGAAAATAGATCTTGTTTACTTGTGTACGGTCCGCATGCCTGCTACCGATAACTGCTAACATATTGTTACTACCGCGTTTGTTAACTTACGTGCTCAATATATGCCGACGTAATGTACATTTCGTGTTACTACAATACATGCTCCCGTTAGTTGCGACAATCACTATATACCGGATACATTGTTATTTAGAGCGAGATACGTACGTGACTTCGAGTGAAATTGAGTGATCGCGTTAATTCGTTAACGTTAATGACAACTGTAAATAACGGTAAACAGATATTTATCATAAAGGTGAAATTTAAATGTTTAATGCTTTTATATACGTTCGCGATATATTGTTCTACAGTCTGTTAATTTTGGGATTCCAGCCAGTTTTAAACGAATTCGTTGTGTAGAGTGTTTCCACGAGAGTTAAATGTATCTCTGACAAACTGCGTGATTTTTTCCCTTTTCTGCGCTGTAGTCCACGTAGGCAGGTAATCGCTCTCACCCACAGATTAAAAATCGAGATACTAATAGCGCCGGCGTGGCTGACGTAGATCCCGCCGTATCCACACTGACAGGATCGTCTTTCAGTGCTTACGGGACGGAGTTTCTTAAATCTGTATGCACGTAACGCTGCACACTGCACAAATGAAGCAGCCTATAGTGCCCCTAGACAGCCACGTTTTTTGAATACACGATTCTTCCGCCTTAAAATTTAAAGCAACGTCCCGCAATGCGCAAAATTTACAAGCGCGAACGCGCTGCGAACCGGCAATAGATGAAAATTTATCATCATCGACGCTTGGATATCGTGTTCCAATAAAGTCCAAAGTCAAGTCAAGTCAAAGAAGATCCTGCAATAATTTCCAATAGAAAGATTTAAACGGAAAAATATGTGCAGTAGTAGCAGCGATAAGCTGGGAATGATAAAGGGCGGGAGCTTCTCGAAAACTTGATGCCGACTTTATCGAAAAGACATAACTATACGCGCGATATGAAAAACGCTCTATTGTGAGAGCTCGTACGCGCGTTGTACTATAATCACCTGCAGCTTGATAGTGTACGAACAGTTTTCAAGAAATGTGCGATATTGGAACGCCCCATTGAAAAACGATACTGCGTGTACAGTGGGCCATAACGCAGAATCGATATGAGATCGTAATCCACACGCTCTGTACAAATAAAAAAATATATGAGAGGATAAAAGCGAACCTCACGCACTGCACTTTCCGTAGGAACGGACAGTGATCCTTGCTCCATTACACGATAAAGATCGTTCTCCTTTCCCTCTATTTTGCTGTGTTATATCTCGTAGTTATATCATAGACACACATACATACATCTCGTGGTCTCTGATTTAGAAATATTGGGTTGTTCGGAAAGTTATTTCGTTTTTTCAAGGAAAAATGAAAGGCGGTTTTTTCATATTTAGAATAAATGTTATTCAGTGATGTATTGGCCATTTTGTTCCACTACCTTTCGCCATCTTTCTGGCAACTTTAAGATTCCACGCTCATAGAAGTCCTTCTCCTTATTGACAAAAAATTTAAGCAAGTGATTTTTGACGCCTTCATTTGAATCGAAGTTTACGTTGTTCAAAGAATTTTGTAGAGACCGGAACAAATGGTAATCGGATGGTGCCAGATCAGGAGTATGGTGGGTGTGGTAGCACATCCCATCCAAGCTGTAAAAGCTTCTGGCGAGTGACCAAACTTGTGTGTGGTCTGGCATTGTCGTGATGGAATACGACACCTTCCTATTCGCCAATTCTGGTCGCTTCTGCTTGATGGCAGCATCCAATTCATCCAGCTGACGACAATACACTTTCGAATCAATCGTCTGGTTGCTTGGTAGTAGCTCGAAAAATACGATTCCCTTCTAATCCCACCATACAGAAAGCATGATCTTCTTTTGATGAATATCTGCCTTGGATGTCGATTGAGCAGGTTCATCTTGCCTGGACCATGATCGTTTTCGCTTAACATTGTTGTAAACAATCCATTTTTCATCTCCAGTTATGATTCGCTTCAAAAATGGTTCATTTTCTTCACGTTTCAACAATGAATCGCAGATGGTAATGCGTCGAATCAAGTCAATTTCCTTTAAATTGTGTGGAACCCAAATATCGAGCTTTGAAACGAATCCAAGGCGTTTCAAATGATCGTAAACGGTCGAATTCGATAAATTTAACTTTTCAGCAATTTCGCGTGTTGTTGTGCGACGGTTGCATCCACCAGAGCCTTTATTTTCTCGTCATCAGCTTTAATTGGCCGACCTGAACGTGGTGTATCTTACAAATCGAAATTTCCAGTACGAAATTTCGAAAACCAATTCTGACACTGACGTTCACTCAATACATCTTCTCCGTACACGGCACACAATTTTTTTCTCGCTTGCACTGCATTTTTACCCTTTCGGTAGTAAAAAAGCAAAATATTACGAAAATGCTCACTTTGATTTTCCATGTTTGATGTGATGCCAAAAAACAATTACTTGACAGATCGCAACACAATAAGATACTAAATGACGTCTGAAATGTCAGTTGTCAAAATATAAAACGAATTTGCCGCTTAGAGTAAGGTTAAGTATCGAGGAACGCGACTAACATCTCTTTGCGAAAAACGAAATTACTTTCCGAACAACCCAATAGTTAGTCACAATGCGGTACCTCTCAAAAGAAACGGGAGATACACGATGTAGATGTTCATTAAAGATCAAAATGTTAAATATTTGTTAAATCAGCGACAATGCAACAACGTGTAAAAAAACAATCTAGACATGCTAAATTACTTTATATATAAATTGGACAACATTACATTCTTCTTCTTCTTTTTCTTGAAACAATCTCCAAGTAATCGTCGGATTGGCAAGTTAATTGCGAAACGCTGGTCGTAATTTGACGTGGATTCCTTCCGCCGCTCGCGAAAATGCTCGGATCTCGTCCGTTCCGGTCGGAGGTAATCCGACCGTTCCATGAGATGCGGAAGATCAGTCGGAGGAAACCAGAAGTCGATAGTTTCCGCGAGTTACGTTTTCATGCACTCACCGCGTATTAACCGTTGGCTTATATCGTGAGCCGAGCGGACGCGTACGTTGCAACCGTAATCTCGAAATATCGGGATAGCACGTCGGCAATAAATGCCGGCCGCAATTATGGCCCGACAGATCGTGTTTTTATTGATCTTCGCGCGCGCATTTGGAAGCCGACAATCGTTTACGATCATCCCGCGTAATTCGGCGATTACCGTCGCGATATAATATGTCATTCGCGCGATCGCGCAAAGCCAGGTGGATCCCCGGCCAGCAAATTCATCTGGTAATGGACCGATTATCGCAGCTACTTTCGGTCGGAGAGCTCGTTGGGATTGATCTGTCACAATGGAGTCGATCGACGGGCAAATTCACGGAGCGATTGATGCGCCCTTTGTTTCGTAATGCGCGCGCCATAGTGGCTGCCAGATTGTTGTGAATCAATGATAAGGCACGGTGTGAGAGACAAAGTAATTATCTATTCCGCAAGGCGGTAGAGAGAATTTTTTTGATTGAACTTGATAGCACGCATTTGCAAATTGTACAATTCATGAACAGGTAAAATTGAGAATTTTATTTGTGCGATTTATGAAAAAAGATTTGAGCGACGACACGGAATAAGGCGTAAATAGACATTTTTTCTCATTGCAAAGCGTTGCAATCGTTTAACAGAATTTTGCCAAGATTTTATGACCAAGACAGCCGATTCTGTAAATTATAAAGATTACAAAAGAAGATAAGAGTTTCCGTTTTTACTAAGTAATTGAAATAAAATTCATTAAAGAGTCTGTAGAAAGCACAAAGAATGATAAAACGATCTATTAAAAAGTCAATAAAATGTTTAATTCTTGCTTAAGGGTTGCTCATTTAAAATACATATTACTAGTACGGGCCGTGAATAAGTTGGCTGGGATAAGCTCCATCTTGCCCCAATAAAGACGAATGCGCCAACCGGGATTTGAATACACATGAAGTATAAAACGAGCGCGAAAAGTTCGCGTCAAAGAGGCTTTCCACCCACGACCGGAATAAAATCGAGATTGCCGAAGGTGAACTCGTTCGATCGCTCGATCTAGCCGCACAAAGTACCATAGACTTTATTAAAACTGTTTTGTCCTCTTTAGACGAGGCTGTCAGCGATGTCGACGGCGACGACGACGGTAACTTAATGTATTTTTCGTCTCCGAAAAATCAGATAAGTACGTATAAGGTGAAACGACGTGCCAGGCAAATAACGAATTTATCGTGCGTTTATGTCGAGCGATGATTTATATGTTTTGCATAATAAACAGCTTGATTTAATCGCACAATAAGAACATTTACTCGTGACGGATGTATTAAATTCCATGAAATGTCACGATAAAAATGATATATGAGTGCAAAAAAAATTAAATCTAAGTAGTCGATTGCAATCTCGTTTCAAGTTCCAACAGATAGCATTTATTTTATAAAATATATGACGCGTGCGAGATTAGAATGTTCTGTATTAGATATAATTATAGAGATTACGGTTAAATCATGTGTATCATAAGCATTAATTTTAAAGTCATTAATTAAGTATGCAATATTTATAATGAACGTCTGCTAATGTGCACGCAATCTCTGGAGTGTTTAGCCACATAAAGTTGCATCAGTCTTGAGCGAACTCGGACGCATCAACATTTACATATTTGTGCATCATTAATTATTCAAGGAGCAGCAAGATAAATATATACATTCTTTATCATGAAAATTAATACTGATAATAAAATAAAATGACAATAAAAAATTTATAATTACAATGCGCGCTACATGTATATTTATTGCAAATGTTATGTCATCTATATTATAAATTATATCTTTAAATACAACAAATTCCTATCTTGCTTTCTACCGCGACACGTGAGTTCGAAAAATCATTCAGATTAAATAATGTGGAAATTTCATTAAAAGCAAAAATTCAATTATTAATTCCCTGACGAATCTATTCTCGGATCGAGAACAGGAAAACATAGGGATTACTCGGCCGAGAGGATTGGGGATGGAGTGACGAGGGTTCGCTGTCCGTAGGGTGCGAACCAAAGAAAAAAGTGATAACAATATGTAGATCAGATCTTGGCTATTAGTTAACTCCTGCTAGGTCCACGATTATGTGCTATTCATCGAGGTGATAGCGCGGTAAATCCTGTTTTCTAAGCAAGCTGACGTCGCCGTTGCGTATTTGCCGATTATCGTTACAACGGCGCAACAGACCGAGCTAGCTTCGGCTCAAGCGTTCGACAAATTTATTTTCAAGGAACGTTTATCTTCACGTTTAAGATCCGGTCAATATTGCGGCAGAACTTAACGACTGCACGCGCGGGTGCAACGCAACGGCGCGGCGCGCGCAAATTTACTTTGTCAAACGATTTATTACGCCAGATAATAGGTTTACTCTGAAATTACTTTTTGAAAGCAGCCGCACAATTAATTATGGGAAATCGATCGCGGCGGCTATAGAAACCGCGATAACTCAAGTAAATTAACGATAGCTCTCTCGCGCAACAACTCTCTTCCGCTGAAGTTCACTCTCGCTGGAACACAATTCCCCGGGCCGAGCACGCGGTGCAGAAATTAATTTAATTAAGCATCCTGAAGAAAGCGAACCGTGATGGAATTACAGACTCTGATTACGCGGTTTCATCCGCGATCATCCCTGTCATGTCATTTTACGGGACGCGGTGGCTACGGTGTGATACAGATGCCAAGTGCCATGAGAACCACTGCTTAAGTAATGAGTGTGGATAAAAGAGATTAGACGGTCGAGCGGTTCTGTGCTTCGAAGGCATAACTAAGGTTTATTAACGGCCTCTCTCCCTCTGCCAGCGAGCTCCTTTCCGCCTGGTTCATCGTACCGATATTCATCTACCTTCCTCTCGCCATCGCCGCGTCGTGAGGAGGCCGTCGCTGCCGTTTTCGCGCGATTTTTCGTCGTTTCTCGTTTCCGTCCGGCCTCTTTCTTCTATTTCTTCCCTTTGGTAGCGGCGCCTGCGCTCCCAAAGGCCGGCCAACAAGATCGTTACATTACGAGGGTGTCATCGGTTTCCGGGCGTGCGTTAAAAGCCGAGCGGCGACGAAGCGGCAATTTCGATGCAGATTTCGCGCAGCTTCTTTTGATAGGCGGTAAAAAGCGGCGCAAGATGATTTACGACAAAGCCTGGCGCATCTTATTGTAACGCTGCTTTCAGCGATCGCGAATCCCATTTCCTACAGCCACGCCACATTGTTTCTCTCAGCTCAGATCGAGATTCGCTTTTTCATGATAAACACGACCCAAGTAAGGAAAATATGTATTTACAAAGCAAATACCTGTAAGATCTGGAAAGATAGTCGAGACTGACAGGTCGTATAGAGGATCGGAATGAAAACAAGTTGATCACAACAGTAGGAGTATTGGCCGTATAGCCTAAGACCTAGGCGTGTGAACCAGGGATCCCGGAGAGTTCGAGTTCAAATCTAAGGCAGTCTCCTAGTTATTTTTCAGAAGTGGGATAAAATCCGCTACCCCTCGAAGACAGTTGAGATTCATCCGCTACCCCTCGGAGAGGAGAGAGTTGAGAAGCAGCTGGCCGGTAGTGAAGCCTGAACATGGAGGTCGGGACGGACTCAGAGGAGTGAACCAACATGGAGATTGGGAAGGACTCAGAGGAGTGAACCAACATGGAGATTGGGAAGGACTCAGAGGAGTGAACCAACATGGAGGTTGGGAGGGACTCAGAAGAGTGAACCAAAAATGGATATTGGGAGGGACTCAGAAGAGTGAACCAAAAATGGAGGTTGGGAGGGACTCAAGTGGAGTGAACCGACGATTTGGAGACATTCGGGAACGAATGTAATGTCAGGCTGGCCGAGCTGTAAGATCTGGAAAGATAGTCGAGACTGACAGGTCGTATAGGGGATCGGAATGAAAACAAGTTGATCACAACAGTAGGAGTATTGGCCGTACAGCCTAAGACCTAGGCGTGTGAACCAGGGATCCCGGAGAGTTCGAGTTCAAATCTAAGGCAGTCTCCTAGTTATTTTTCGCTTCTTGCATACCTATAGAAAATCCGCGTAGGGAGATCTACGGAGAATTAACAATGGAAATATATTCCAGCCGTGAAATCATTTGAATGACGGAACGACAATATTATTCAAATGCGCGCAACTTTTGCGGGGGACGAGGGATCCAGTTGCACGCAAGATTTGTTGCGTGCATATATCAAAGCAGATAGCGAATTTATGCACATCCGCGACGCGGTCTACGATAGATAGCGCAGTGCAAGACCGGAGCAAAATATCGCGAAGGAAGCAGGATAATCGGATCCTGGACGTCTCGCGTCGTTGATATCCTGGCAGACCGGAATATTATGTCGTGCCTGGCAGCCTCTTCTAGGCGCGCGTAACAAGTAGTCGGAGAAACGCGACTACCATGCATCGTTCGTGCCATCACAATGGCACGAACGACTGCAAAAGATTCTGATACGCGTAAGCGCGCGGCAGCGTCGAGATGCTGCACCTGCCGGGCGAAGGGAATCGCTGCCGAGCAAGGCAGGCCGAGGGCTAGCCCGTCTAACCGGTACTGCCCTGTAAAATTCTCAACTATGCACTTAGTACGGTCGGTCCAAACGCAATGTACAGGGCGGTCCAAAGTGAACCGTCGCCGCGAAATCGCGTCGCGTCTGCAACATCGCGTCGCGATGTCCCGATTAATCTCCGGCACTTATCCGCAAACTGATAACAAAGTAACGATCTGGAAGATCTGCCGCTCCGATAACGAGCCAAGTACCTCCGTGCTTCGTCTCGCTGGCTGGATCAGATATCTTGAAGCGAACGATAGCTCGAGCAGAGTGCCGTCGAGCGAGCACTTCTCAAGACCGTTTTAATCACTTTCGAGATTACTTTGTGAAAGGAGTTCGGGAAACTTGTTAGCAATTGTGGTGCGGGATTTAATTTCATACCATTCAACACGCACACAACAGCTCTCGCTTATTTTCGATATACATATACACGATCGAAAATATATCTCAAAAACCATTTGACAGAATGACGAACGAAATGATAATTTAAAGACGGTGAGAGGAACATAAATGAAAAGAGTAGATGAATCACGCCTGAAAAAATGTTGGTGATGTTCGAGCCTGCTTAATTAGCGTCTCCGGCAAAAGTTCATCGCAGTGGCACCTCGGTGTTTGCTCAAATTATTAGGTCCAAACGTATTTGAGGGAAGCGCCGCGCCTCCGTGATCCACCGCTTTCGTTTAAATTCGTACTACTCAGACGCAGGCAGACTGCTCTCCCGCACCCACAGAAAAGATTTCTGGACTTAATGCTATTACTTTTTAATCTATCATAAAATTAGATCGCTATAGCGACAATCATATTTATTATTGAAAAGAAGCATATTTTAATCTTGAATAGAAAATTCGAAAATCTAGATTCAAATAATCTTGGTGCTATCTCATTCATTTTCTCAGAAGGATTTAGATACAAATTTGTAGCAAGTTCAAAATATTCTTGATTTCAGAATATTGTGAGATCTAAAAGACATCTTATTCCATTCTTCTAAGAGAATTTGTAGAATCTGCACAAAACAGCCAATATTTATGTGTTGCAATCGAAAATCGGGAAAGTGTTTCTGTTATTTGCAATGAATAAGTGCAATACTCTACAAGAAATATTAAAAGGTATGGAAATGTCTTATCTCGAATCTTATTTCTCAAGTAAGTATATTGTATATACTTACTTACATTTCCATATCTTTTAATATTTCTTGTAGAGTATTGCACTTATTCATTGTAAATAACAGAAACACTTTCTCGATTTTCGATTGCAACACATAAGTATTGGCCGTTTTATCCGAATAAAGGACGGCGCCGAGTCGACGAGCGACTGTGAGAAAATGATGCGTCGACATCGACAAAGCCTACTATAAAGTGGCGCTAATATCAAATTATTCTACATACAAGAATATATAAGCATAAATTTGTATATGTTACTCTTGTCTCAAGACAGTAAGACAATCTTATTTAATTCCAGAGAAAAGAATAGAAATTACCGATTTAAATTAAAAATTGTTTTATTTTCATATTTTTTATACTTGTAATACGATTAAATTAGTCAAGAATATTTTTCGTCTTGTTATCAGAAATCCTTTCTGAGGGTGCGCGCGCGAGCCTCGTCAAAAATACGCGTCTGCAAACTCTGAAGTGTTCCCCGGAGCAGACTCGGGGGTTCTCGTGCCATTAATGCGCGATAATGAATGAACGGAGGCGGGCCGAAAAACCGGCCGTAACTTTCGGCGTTCCGCTAACGTTAACCAGTCATCGTTCATGCTTTGTTGAAGCCGCTCGCGGACTCCAGATTGGATTAATTCAGGTACCGGGAAATAACGGAAAGAGAAATTGCGCCCCAACCCGGACGGGGGTGGTCGTCTTATTTCCTCGCCGGTGTCCCGCAGTCGCGCGCATTCAAAGGAGTTAACGGAAACCACGTGCAGGTGGACGAAGGAGACCGTCTTGAATGGACGCCGTCCTCCTTCCTCTCCCCCGCAACCGATGAAGCACCAACGCGCCGGGTTTGCGTTTGTAATTAAATATTTGCCGGCGGTTAATTGAGTCGCGCTGTGCTTTTATTCCAATTTCCGGTTTAAATGAAACGGCACGACCGTCCGTGTCCGCAGACGTTCTACCGGGTGTCCCGGTTACATACATGTGACACGCACCTCTTACTCGGAGATGTAATTAAGCTCAAAGTTCGCGGGACAAAGTGGACAAAGCGGCTTAAGTGGCAATCGTATTTCGACTGCGGTCTGGAAATTTCACATTTGCGAAAAATGCTCGTTAAAACCGCGTCGTGATTAAAAGCCCTTACGCGAGATTGTGCGAACCGCGTAAAACGTACGTATAAAGTTACTCTAAATTTTGCACATTATTATAATACGTAACCGAGAATCGCGACAAATCAGGGAGCCTGCCCAGTTGCAGACTAATTTCAGATTCTCCTAGCACAGATTTTAGATTCGTCGAAAGTTGAAATTTGTCAAAAACTTGTCCCTGCTTGTCATCGCCGTTTCGAAATTAATTGCCAGGTAAAAACGCACGTTAACCGACGCTCAGCAGACGCATTGGAGCGCGCGGTTCGCTTCTCGTCCATTCGCATGGCAGACGATCGCAATAAATGCACTCGCGCGGATATCCCGACTCCCCATAAATCGCTGGATCGCTCACCGGAGAGATCGCGGGAGTCGCATGCGACGTATCTTCGGCGGTCTCTCCCGGGACAGCCCAGCTCTCCCATCGATGCGCACGATCGAGAGAGGATCCGCGTCGGGACCTGCGCGCCGGATGCAATCTCGCGTAATTTGCGAAACGTGATGCATGCCTTATTGTGATATCTCAATAAGGCGGCCCGTCATTATCTCGATGCGGCATTCTCCCGACATGAGTGCATGCGAGAGCGATGTGCATGTGCGACCGGATCTCCGCGCCAGGAGATAGACCGTTGATCGTTGAATCAAATTCTCGCACGGAGGCATACGCGTCTACTGCACTTGTTCCTCGTGTGTGTATGTGTAAAAACATCAGACGTTACCGCTACCGCGTGTAACACGTTGCAGCTTGCGAGGAGAGACGCGTGGCTCGCGGGTCTCACCGTTAAACGTGTTTGCTATTAGATACAGCCGACGAGCACGGACACTGGCTGGCTGGTTTCCGCGAATAAAAGCGAAGGGAGCGCTCTTACTCGGGCTAATCGCGAGATAAATGTCCGATGCCGCACGTGTGAATACGTTTAATTAAGGAGGTTGGTCACGGTCGGGCGCGAGCGAGGCGCGGATTATCTTTTATAGAATAGCGAGTAGTTGTGTGCCGCCGCGCGCGTATGAAGACGTTACTGCAATCTGGTAACGAGCTCCTTTGCAAAGTAATCCGGCTGACGTCTTGGGTTACATACGGAGTCCTCCGTTTAGTCGCGATAAAGCGACGACAGGGCTAATAACTTAGTCAGCTCCCATATCGGTATGCTTAATGGTATCCATGTAAATTCACGCGTGTGTGAAATGTATGATAATCAAGCGGGATTATCGTGTATAAATTTCAGAGTAATGATTCGCGCGGTCGAGGAGAGTGCGATGCGCAGTAACGCACGTTTAATTTCTCATGTAATGCGCAAGTGTCCATTATTTTCGCTGACTGCAGGTGCTCATTAACGCAAGTGGCACGTTAGTGACGGCGATTTTTATCAACAAAACAAATTCGACATTTCCGTTTAAAGTTCTTCGCTGCGTGCGCGGTTCGCGCGTCGCGTCGCGTCGGCCCGACAAAGAAAACCGAGACAAAACGAGAAATACCCACGCACTGTCGCGGCTATCCGCGAATTAAAGCATTACGAGTCGCGACATCAAAGTGGAAACTGTAATTTCATAAAACTCCCCCCTCGGACTGTGTACTGCGTCGTAACGGTAAATCGCGCTGAAGTAATTGTGCGGGAAAGTGAAAAAAAGGAAGAGAGGAAGAAGGAGCGAGGTAGAGAGGCAGGAGGACGAGCAGGTGGAGGAGCAAGAGGGGCAGGAGGAGCAGGAAAAGGAGGAGGAGTACGCACACTCCTGACGATAATTAACGGCTGTTGCGGCGCGCGGCCATTTTAACAAATCTCTGCGGCCGTAACGACCTCATCAACTCCGTTGACGCGCTAACTCGGCGTTATCGCGAAAACTCGGCCGCGCCGGCAATTGCTGTTTCATGCATAGCGAAGCGCGTGGACCGCCGCGACGTCAAACATTTTCATCGTTCTAACATCGTATAATTCACAATTTGATATCGCGCCCCCGTCCCCACCTGCTCCGCGCGGCCGACCGCCGCTTTCAATTCTCCGACGATTTCCTCCCCGTTGCGATAACATCATCGCCACGGAACGGACGGATCGGTAGCGTCGCTCGTACTTGTCGAGAGAAGCCTAATTAGCAATTAGTTAATAGCTCGATGTCAGGGGTTGCCACGGCGATCGACGCAGATGAGAACGGGGTTGAACAGATGACGCGGCTTCGAGGCGTCTAATCCCGAATTCGGTTACCCTTTGGTAATCGGATTCCTCTTTAGTACTACAAGTAAAATGATGGACCGGATATCTCAGGATACACCCACAGAAAAGATTTCTGAACTTAATGCTATTACTTTTTAATCTATCATAAAATAAGATCGCTATAGCGACAATCATATTTATTATTGAAAAGAAGCATATTTTAATCTTGAATAGAAAATTCGAAAATCTAGATTCAAATAATCTTGGTGCTATCTCATTCATTTTCTCAGAAGGATTTAGATACAAATTTGTAGCAAGTTCAAAATATTCTTGATTTCAGAATATTGTGAGATCTAAAAGACATCTTATTCCATTCTTCTAAGAGAATTTGTAGAATCTGCACAAAACAGCCAATATTTATGTGTTGCAATCGAAAATCGGGAAAGTGTTTCTGTTATTTGCAATGAATAAGTGCAAAAGATATGGAAATGTCTTATCTCTAATCTTATTTCTCAAGTAAGTATATTGTATATACTTACTTACATTTCCATATCTTTTAATATTTCTTGTAGAGTATTGCACTTATTCATTGTAAATAACAGAAACACTTTCTCGATTTTCGATTGCAACACATAAGTATTGGCCGTTTTATCCGAATAAAGGACGGCGCCGAGTCGACGAGCGACTGTGAGAAAATGATGCGTCGACATCGACAAAGCCTACTATAAAGTGGCGCTAATATCAAATTATTCTACATACAAGAATATATAAGCATAAATTTGTATATGTTACTCTTGTCTCAAGACAGTAAAACAATCTTATTTAATTCGAGAGAGAAGAATAGAAATTACCGATTTAAATTAAAAATTGTTTTATTTTCATATTTTTTATACTTGTAATACGATTAAATTAGTCAAGAATATTTTTCGTCTTGTTATCAGAAATCCTTTCTGAGGGTGTACTTTAGACATTTTTAAGATAAAACGCGTTCAGTGGAAAAGAAGCATTAATAAAAAATTAATAAAATGATTAATAAAAGAAAATAATAAAATGATATTCTTGTATCGCGATATTCGCGTAAAATCTTTTACGCGTACCGTGAGTTTCTCCTCGGTGGGAAATTGATATTCCACCTTGGTGTCTCTCAAACGAACGATCCTGGCAGCTGTACTTTAATGTGCACTTTTCGGCCCACCGTAAAATTAGTATGCTCAATGGCTCATTTGCAGCCTGGTAAACATTATCGCTCGCAATTCTGCGGAATTCTCTCGTAGGTCGCTCCCGTCTCGTGACGGAGATATTTCCATCGGCGAGGGTAATTTCCCTCTTGCTCTCGCGGCGCACGTCGAGGGGCACGTGCAGACGTCACGCCACCGGCCCGAAGATCGCGCACACGCCGCTCATACTTACGCCGACTTACGTAAGGGCGCACGTAAGTGCGGCAAATTGCTCGTAAAACGTGCCGGGTGTGTTAATTTGCCCGGTAACGTCCAAGTAAATACGAGATTACTCTCGAGCGTAAATAATACAGACGCATGGACCATGCGCCGAGAAGGTGTCGTCGGGGTACGGTCGGGGGTACCGTTGACCAATTAGAATGCGAAAGCGGGATTGCCGGTGACGCTATTAACGGCGACATCCGTTATTCCGGGCGCGAACGTCGAGGCATGAGTGAAACCGCTGGAAATAGTTAAACGTTGTTGTGCATCATTGTTGAAATCTCCGCCGCGCCTGTGCGGCCATGCGAAAGCCAGGCGCCAGCAAATAATAATGAGTCGGTGCACTGAATAGGAAAGTTCCCCGTCTATTAGGAAGTCGCCGTTAATAGAGGGATGCGATGGCATTCGCGGAGAGTTCAAATCGCGTCGCGTCGTGTCAAATGCTGCAAGCCTGAGTTAGCAAACAGCCGAGGACTTTCTGATAGTTCCGAAAACACTCTGCTCACCGGAATGTATCGCTTATTGGCCTATATTAAATATCGCTGTGCGATTCCAAAATTTTCTGCGTACCCCCCGAAATACTTCTGCCGTGATTGAGATTGGTCGTGCAAAATCAAACGACACAGAATACGATCTTTTCTAATTCGCGCGCTTGTGCGCGGATTGATAATAATCCAACAGATTTCGTGATACGTGTGTAACCGCGTTGCACGCGTTCGGCTAGGGACAAGGATGCAAAAAATGGCGAGAGAAAGAATGGTTAAAAAACTGCGCGCTGAAACTGACGTTTATGACGCGCATTCAACGCTTGATATATAATATTTCTGGGGAAAAAGGAAAAACAAGGAAAAAAACTGCAAAGCCGCGTAAAACCCACGCGTCAGTTCGGAACGAACAGGTTTTAATCCCTGCCACAGTTAAAGCCCGATCGATACGTTGATCCTCCGTCGATCGAACGGCACATCGCAGAAAGCATTTCTGCAATCAATGCTCGGTGTCCACGAGTGCGGTAATTCGACGTTGAACGACGTTAAAAAATTATTACGAGCCGCGTAACACCGGCCTGCTTGCCGGTGTTATAAAAAATGCATTACGCGCAATTTTATCACTGTGAATCTGTTGTAACAACGTAATCCGCCGCGCGACGATAATTCATTAATACTTAGAATATTACGTTACTTTTTGGCCGATCCGATTAAGCGCGACGTTCGTTAATAAATACACATTTTTGCTCCCGTACGTTCCCTGCATTATACGTACTTGTGCGTGCGGTAATCAGCATTTTGCATTTTGATTAAACTATTTCGCCAAAACTACGAATACGCTCGAATCGTAATTGCGGTAGTCCCTGCACGAGCAAAAGAGCTAATTGCCCGTATTGTGACCGTGTATTACAAAATTTCGGGGACACACGCGCGTGCGCGCGGCCGGAAATATCAAATAGCAGCGGCGTAGAAATAAATTACCTGGCAACGCAGTTTTTCGTTTTTATCTCCGCACTTGACACCGTACGTGACTCGCCAAGTTTGTCGACCTTTATCTCGTTTTATTTTACGTGTCGCTGTACGTGTTAAAACCGTGGCTCTCCCATGCGACGGGGAAGTCAGGTCGCGGCGAACACGAAAAAAAAAAAACATAATAATGTAACGGGAAAAAAGGAGGGAGGAAAGGGTGGTTGCAAGCCGCGCGGAATTCTCGATGAGCGTCGCGGGGCGCCGCGTTATATCGGGGCGAGATATCGACGTGCGCGCGTCGAGAACCGCGTCGAGTCATCGTCGATCGAGGATGCGCGCATCTAGGAGAAGGATAGCTTCGTAAAGCCGAGCCGAGTCGCTCGATAATACCCACCGCTCGCTAATTGCCGTGTCCTGGCGGCGGTTGCGCGACGAACAACCTCGTGAATCTCTCGCGAGCGAGTCGTTCGCGAGAGTCTGCTGAAGGTGTATCTTTAAACGGAACGATATTTCACCGATATTGCACAACGGCGCAAGATATATACGCGACCCGTAACTCTCGCGGTTTTAATTTAACCGCATCGCGCCGTGCGTGTCGTGTACACGGACTTGCGGCATTAACATAAATTTCATCTCTTACGGCAAGCGAGTACAACGAGCCGCGGCGTGCGGGAAGGCGGAATCCCTTCCCGTGGATAGGACTTTTAATCGATCGATGGGATCCGCCTCTCTGTCGCCGGAATCGATCAACGAGTCAGTTTCGACGGCGATTATGACGGTGCCTCCTTTAATTATCGACGAGCGGCGTGGAGTCGCCGCCGAAAACACAGGATGACTTTTTGCGAGGCGCGTTCGCCACGCGGGCCGAGCGCACGCATAATGCGCGTACGAGGGCTGGTTTTCTCTCGAAATCACTATCTATCACCGAATCAATTAGCGGGAGCGGGTTTTCGATTATCAACTCACCATTCGCCGGGGACGGCCGTGCAAAATTATGCGACGGATCGATGATCGAACGATGAGTCGTCGCACACGCGGTCGGATTTACGAGCGGGACGTGGTTGATTTATGAGACGGTGTCCTTGGTTGATCTACGATCGATCTACGAAGAGAGAATCGAGAGGGGTAGCGGATGCCCGGTACACGAAGTTAATCGTTATTCTTGTCCGGGAAGCAATGCCGATAATTAATAGCCAATCAGCGAGCGTGTCGGGTTGAATGTTAAGCAGCGGTGGCCCATCGTTGCACAGCCCGGATTCGCCCTTGGTCAGCAGAAATGATGTCGATACCGATAACAATATCCGCGCCCGGGAAAATCGCCGATCACGCAACACCGCGACGCTTCACGCGGTTGTCCGAAAATCGGATATAAATGAAATAAAAAATAATCGCGCGCTGGTATCGCCGCGTGCGTGGTGGAATAATATTTTTGCGCCCGCACGGTTACGATATAACAACTTGCATCCGCGAGTTTATTTGCAAAAACGCAAAAAGCCGGAGCGCTTGGAAGATGAAATGCACGTGTCCCTGTTAGCAGGCTGCATTCGCATTCTGCCTGCATTATAACTGAATTCCATGAAATAATTAAATTTATACAAGTTTGTTAATTGATGCGTTATGTTTGCACACGCGCGAAGTTAAAAATGCAAAAGAGCGTCCCGTAACGCCGCTCTCTAAACTTAATTTACATTTTTAAATGCCTTGTATGTTCGTTCCATTTTTGTACTACATTAAGAATTAAATGTGAAAACAAAGGCTTTAGGATTTTAAAATATCATATTAAAGAGATCAATAATATAATATTTTATACTTTCGAATTGCAAATTTATAAAGAGCCTTCAAAACTAAATTCCAAGCGAGAGAGAGAGAGAGAGATTTCCTATTGGTCCTGTCACTTGCATTTTACATAGTTTTCTCACATGAAGAATACAGGAATCCTTCCATCCCAAGAGAGTATGTGCACATACGTATAAAACTTGTATCAATAAATACTTATAATCTCTTTGCTCATAACATATTCTCCGACGCTGCACCATAATTCCAGCTCCGCAAACGTAATCATTGATTCTGATTTCGCGTCACGTCATGCGGCTCCGTCTCAACTAAAGTGTAATCTTCCACGTCGAAGTATCTAGGTCACATCAGGTATAATATCCGAGAGGATATCTGAAGGGTTCACGTTCCATCAAGACTCCGGACATCGCGAGAGCACTTTCAGAGGTGATAGCCTCTGTCGTTATTGCGACAGTCCCTCGGAAATTCCAACGTTCTATCGCGATATCACCCTAGATCGCTGCTCTTTTGCGCGTTCGCTTACGTCATGTCGTGCGGTAGCAGTGCCAACGCAGCAGCAGCAAGATGCACCGCGGTTGCATAAAAAGCAGCAGATGGAAGCGGTCGAGAAGCAGGAATTCCCGGCGAGACCCGGCGCTATGCACGCCGCAAATAATTTCAGTGTACGCGGCGCGTCTTTTCTTTTCGCGTGCGGAACTCCTTTTTCTGACTGCGGTTCATTTCCCGCGTTATTTTTCGCGCAGTGACCCGGTTACGTATGAATATTTGAGTAACGATACGAGTGCAAACGCTGTACCGTTCGGGACCTCGCCTGGACGATGCACCGTGGAGATACTGCGATATTATTCAGCAGTATGATGGTGCACCGGGTATCCGCGGAACGGTCTGTCGGGAATCACGATGCGTGATACGAAATTATGGATCATGGACTGTCTCGCCCGCTTTGGAAATCCGAGTTTGTACCTTCTTACGCGTCGTTATCAGTTGCGTCAATTTTGCCTGCACTACATAGCAAAATTTTCACGACAAAAATTTTCATTGACAGTGAGAGATGATATTATTTCTTTATGAAATATTCAGCATTCTCTTCTTGTTATATCTTTTCCATAATTAGCACTTGGGAATTATAGATAAAAGTAGACGAAATAAATTGTAACTCAGAGTATGGAATAAATCAATAATCGATATATTGAATACTGATTATTTCCCGGTGTGACATTTGAATATCGCAAATACAAAAATTATGTAGATTACATAGCGAAGTATACTTTCAGTCTGAACATAAAACTGTTTTTCTTCTTTTTTTTAAAAAAAAAGTCCCTTCAGGACGTAAAGGAAGTGGAGGACCTGCTGGAATTTTTCTTCTGTGGTAAAAAGAAGTCTACGTATATGCAATTCGTACAATATCAAAGGACTGTTTGCAGAAATAGCGTCGGGGATTGCGTAAAACGCAACGGGGTCCTCGAGCATGTTTCACACGAGGGACGAGTGCAGAGCGTGAATACATTCGCAGGAAGGTATCACAGTTTGTTACTTTGAAATATTGCCCCTCATAAGGGGTATCTACAGTCACAGCGACTTTTATGTGGCGTAATAAATCTGGCGCTGGTGAATTTTATTCAAATTTACTTCAAAATGACCTCACCTACCACGTAATTTGGTTTCGCGCCGGTCGGAAGGAAACTCTCTCTTATTCGATGTCTCTATCTCGATTCTGCGAAAAATTGCGCGAATACTCGCGCCATCCGGTTAATAGCTAATAAATTACAGTCACGGAGCGCGAGGAACCGCGCGATCGGTGATTCACGTAACTTCACTGTGCATTATGCTATCCGTATCATACACAATCATAAACACATACACACTATTGTCTTATCTGTTTTGTTATCTGCTAGCGCCATTATACAGGGTGTCCCGGGTTTTAACCGACAAACTGCGGGAGCATATTCTACTAGTGGAAATAAGAAAAAATTCTTATATCGAGTTTGCTTAGAAATGCTTTATTACAAAGTTATAAACCAATATTGAAAAGAAATATCAGATAAGTAACAACGGATTTTTTCACAAAAATAAAAATTATCTACGCAATGATTTAGTGACGCATTTCAAAATGTTGTCCTTGCACATCGATACGAGCTAGACATCGACGTAGTACAGAATTTGTTACAGTACGACA
Source organism: Ooceraea biroi (assembly GCF_003672135.1). NCBI lineage: Eukaryota > Metazoa > Arthropoda > Insecta > Hymenoptera > Formicidae > Ooceraea > Ooceraea biroi. Next base: position 18,145,488 of record NC_039507.1, on the reverse strand, counting down.
TTCCTGAAAATTTTGTTGCATCTCAGTAACTGAATTAGTAATTCGTTGCTTTAAATCTTCAAGCGAGATTATTTCTGTACTGTAAACTTTATTTTTTAAAGTTGCCCATAAATAAAAATCAAGAGGCGTTAAATCGGGCGATCTTGGAGGCCAGAAAACCGGTCCTCCTCGACCAATCCACCTATGAGCGTAATGTTCATCTAACCAGTTTCTAACTTGTCTAGCATAGTGCGATGGACAACCGTCTAACTGTATCCAGCTGTTTTGGCGAAGATTTAAGATTCTTTCCGAGCGTCGTCGGTGTCTTAGAGCTGAACGAACATCATCATATTCATTCATAGGTCGAAATGAACCCAAATTACGTAATTGCAAATGGGTATTACTAAACACAGAACTATCTGGTACTCTCCTGTTAGGAAATCTACGTTGATACTCTCGTACGGCAGCTCGTGCATTTCCGTCACAGAATCCGTACACGAAATGAGTATCAGTGTATTCCTCATTTGAAAACACTTTTGGCATTCTGATAGTAATTGCTAGTTCACACGACGATTGAAATCTAACAGCTACTGTTGTGAAAGTAACAATCATACTGAATCGTTTCAACATAGTGAACATGAATACACGTGAATACACATAACATAAACGTCTTCGACCTTCCAAATTCTACACTATGTTCCGTTGTTACTTATCTGATATTTCTTTTCAATATTGGTTTATAACTTTGTAATAAAGCATTTCTAAGGAAACTCGATATAAGAATTTTTTCTTATTTCCACTAGTAGAATATGCTCCCGCAGTTTGTCGGTTAAAACCCGGGACACCCTGTATATAATGCGCGAATTGCGAGTAAAGTAATTCTTACTGCGCGGCCATCAGGCGGAAATGGATCCCTAAGGAGGCACGCGTTTAATGATAATGCATTTAGCTAGCGAGGACTGGCCTCCTCTCTTGTCGGCATGGATAATGATCCCTCGAGCGGTACTCGGCACTCATTTAATCCCAAACTTTTCCTTTCACGGACGGCCGAGTAGCGCGTAAGGAGAAACATCCGGGGGGGGGGGGGGAGAAAACGAGAGGGAGAAAGCGAACGCGCGCGGCAGCGAAAGCGGAGGAGGATCCGCAGGCAAGGACAACGCCGATCCAGTCTCCACGGGGTCGAGACCTTCGGACAAAGGAGTCGGGGGAGGAGAAGAAGAAGAGGATCGAGGACACGGAAGACGAGGCAGGCGCGAGGCTGCCAGGAATAAAGTTCCCCGTCGAGGCCGGGTGCACAGGCTCTCTCTCGGGAGACTCGGAACGCGGGGGTATTTCGTACCCACCCCCCTTCTCGTCGATCGCGCGACGCCACCGAACTACCAACTCGCCCTTTCCGCATCGCCGCCCCTACCACCATCCAACGTCAAGTTGCCCTACACGGATAGTTGTTGATTGTTTCCGGTGTAATTATAACTTCGACTTAGGGCCTCCGCCCTAGATATAATTATTAATTACCGTGTCGGTGCCGTGCGTCGAAGGCACTCGCGGACGCGCCCTCTTCAGAGGGATGAGGGATGAACGCGCTGATGTTAGGGCGGACGAGCGGACGTCTCTCGGAGGAGCCATCGTGAAACATTGCTGCACGTCGTAAAGCCGATCGGCGCCGGCCAATCCTGGGACCGCGAATCTTAAGTGGATATTATGCTTGTCGCATAGAGAGTTTGCCGAGCGTGCCAAGTGGCTGTCCAGAGAACTAGATTTTTAATTATGTTAAGTAACCACATTCCTGAGTTCTATTCGTGCGCAGACATTAAAAATCTGCTGCGACAGTTTCAATGGAATTGTTAAATTTGATTATAAATTCCACGTCTTGAAGATATCATGTATCTTATAATTTTTAAATTGCTACTTGTTTGGACAAATGCTCATCCTTTATACATAATTATGTTATTTTATTCATTTGAAATCTTCCGTCTCATTTGCGCATTTTTCCGTCACTTGTATACTCACGATTTAAACGGTTTTCCTCAAGAAGATGATTCGAAGTCAGTTTATTAATTTGTTTGCTCTGAAATCGCTCACACACATACATCTTTCTTTTCAGAGCCTACATTATCTCTTTCTTTTCTTGTTTGCCACTATCTATTTCTCGCGATGTTCGGCGATCTCTGTATCCTACTGATTCCTCAGTATTCTTGAAAGCGTTATAGAATAAAGTCGATTAAACAGATCTCGTTTTCGTAAATCTCTCATCACCTGCGTCCTACATTATACATCCTCTGACAAATCTCGACAAATTCGACGTCACCAGTGACCAGAACCTCCATCGCGTTCAAACAAATCATCAAAAACCATACGTTCAGTAATAGTTTTAACACTACTGTTCTGCGCTATTAATCCTATTATTGGGAATGCGAGATAAAATTGAATAATAGGGCGCAGTGAATTTCCTATATCCATTTTGTCAGTGAAGAAAGAGAGTTCTTTAGTGTGAAAGAACTCCTTTAAAATTCATAGAATGGTCGCGAGTAGGGAGAAGTAGGGAGAAACTTATTCCTCTCTCAGGCGTTGATCTGGAATTGAAAGGTATGATTCTAAAACTCGCTCCGTCCATTTGTGGAAGCTTTCAGGTCCCATCGCTCTTCTGTTTTCAGCAAATACCCGCACGCATTCATCTTTTAAGTATACAAGTATAATATTCGATACGTGTTTTGATATTTTCCTACAGTTCCATTATATGTACAGCTCACATAACAATGTAAACGTGAAGCGAGCGTAAAAATCTCTCGTAATTTTATAGAATAAACCAATGAAGAAAATTCAATTCTCAATAACCGTAAGAAATTCATGAAAAAATTTCTTAATATTGCCGGCATTGCGTTAAGATAAAACACCTGGTTATTCAATAACTTTGACCTCCCGAGCGCGGTTATTTATGCCGAACGACGCGACGCGAGCGTACAATCTCTTCATTCGATCCTACGATGCTACGGGAGCAGCCTGGCCTGAAGCTTCGCTTGAAATATCGCGAGTGCTAACGGTGATTTATAGAAAACCATATAAAGGCGCGCGATTCTGTCGCGGAGCTGCCGCTGATTAGAGCGCGGTACGCGCGTATGTACGCGCGATGGGACGGGACAGGACACGTACGTACGTACCAACATACATATCTAGCGCGCTCGCCATTATGCCGCCGTGGCCGCACTAGCATTCCGGGAAACGCTAATGAACGTGCGCGTCGTGTCGCGAAAACACCCACGGACACTCGCAATCGCAATCAAACGGCGATCAACGGCGCGTTGATGCACTGCCGCGCCTGATTAAACAACGAGTCGTCATCGCCCCCGTCCGCAAAATGCAAATGCAGTGCGGAATCACTCGAAGACGCCCACCACCACCACCACCATGTCGGCGTGTACCGTGCCATATGTTGCGATATTCTGCGGTTGAATTCGCGCACACAGGCCAGCCGTGGCACTAACTATGTGGTGCACGTTGCCCGCACGCACGCACATAGTGACACGCGCACGGCTGGCGACGCCGCGGCGTCTCCGAGGGTTCGCCTCGGTATCTGCATGAACAGTAAGAGCATCGATCACACACCGGGGACAATATTGGCATGATAATCGGAAGGGATTCGGCACGGTTACGTAGTAACACGGGCCGGGGGAGAAACCGGGCCTTGTCAGTGCCGCAGTTACGGTCGCGGGGGCTGTTTACTCCCCGGTAATTATTGTGAAATATTGTCGCGGCAGATCGAGCGTGCCCGCGCCACCGTATAAATTATTACCGCGCGTGTACATGTGTGTGTGTGTGTGTGTGTGTGTGTGCGTGTGCGCGCACTTTTGCGCGATTGCAATGGGTGAATGACGAATTTCTTCATCTTCGTGATTCAGACGTTCGTTCAACGGACAACTCGATCGCTCCAAACTGCAGCGATTAATATCGTTTTGTCACGATACGGGGACCCGAAGGAAGCGGGAATGGTACAGCCATTTATTTGCGACAGCTGTCGAGATACGCAGTGCCAACAGCGATAATAATATTAGGGGTGTGATTTAGTTTTGAGGGTTTTTTTGCTCAAAAACGCATGTATTTAAATATGATAATGAATGAATACCTTAATCAAAATATTTTCCTTCGTTTTCTATCACTTTTTCCCATCTTTCTGGCAAGAGATGGATTCCACCACGATAAAATCACTCTTCTTTTCAGTTGATCCATTCGTCGACGAATTTTCGCACTTCTTCCAAATTATCAAAGTGTGTATCCTCTAAAGCGTGTTGCATCCACCGGAACAAATAATAATCGCATGGAGCAATGTCCGGAGAATACGCGGGGTGCGGTAAGACTTGCCATTCGAGCTCTAATAGTGTTTCTTTCACTGATAACGCAACGTCAGGTCGAGCGTTTTCACGAAGAAGAATCACTTTCCGTCGTTTACTCGCAATTGGTGGTCGTTTTTGGTCCAATGCTTGCTTCAACTTGTACAATTGGTGTCGATAACGATCAGCCGTGACAGTCTCATGCGGATTTAACAGCTCATAGTACACTATCCCACCAAATACAGAGCATTACTTTTCAACCGTGAATATTGCGTCTCGGAGTAGATGTTGATGGTTCGCCTGGATCCACCCATGATTTTCTGCGTTTCGGATTATCAAAATAGATCCACTTTTCATCCCCAGTAACAATCCGAGACAAAAGACTCTTCTTTTTTTGCCTGGCGATCAACGAAATGCAAATGTTCAAATGGCACTTTCCGATAATTCATGTCGAACCCATTTCCCTTCTTTCTGAATTTTTCCCATTTCATGTAAATGTTTGGTAACTGTTGTACGATCAACATTTAATGCTCTGGCAAGTTCTGAAGTGGATCGTGTTGGATTTTCGTGCAATAATGCTTGCAAATCTGCATTTTCAAGCTTTCTTGGTTGTCCCGAGCGTTCTTTGTCCTTCACATCAGTATCACCACTTTTAAAGCGTCTAAACCAGTATTCACACGTCTTAATTGATGGGGCAGAATCACCATAAGTTTCCACAAGAATTCTATAACCGTCAGCGGCAGTTTTCTTTTGATCAAAAAACAAAAGCAACGCATGTGGAAAATGCTAAAGAGCTTTCGGAAGTTGCATTTTTACGATGATATAAACACGACTGTTATCGCATCTATTGCTATAATGCTACTAAATGTCATGGATAATGTCAACAAGACTGTAAGAAAGAACAGTTATCGGAAACAGCTATTGGAACAAACTGACACTACAGCCATCTGTTGCAAAACCCTCAAAACTAAATCACACTCCTAATATTACAGTAGCCTCAGTCAGTGGCGAATCTTGCGGTGAAAACGCGCTAAATAAATATTCGACGCGCATCTCGCGTATAAGTACGAATTCGGCGTGAATCGCGATCCGGCGATGGGAATTCAAACACCAGCAATCTCCGACAGCAGACGTCCTCCTCTCAGAAGAGGAGAGAAACGTGTTGTCCCGTCTCTATCTTCCGTCGGGGATCTGGTAATCACTACTTGACGGCAGAGAATTTCCTGAATTTTGCGATAGCGCCACCTTCTTCCCTCCTCAAGATCCCGATCTTGATATTTCGCTCAGACCCCTGGATAGGGGTGTATCGAGACACGCTCCGTGTACACATCGACGCGCGCTTCGACGGCGCGTGCACCCCGCTGTCACATAAGCGCGCGTGGTGCACCCAGCGTTGCGACGCGACGCGACGGGGGTGTGCGTGTGGCGCGATGTGTTGTGCGGTGAATCATGTACTACCCTCGAGGGATCCATCTACGATTAATTCCATCACTTGACACGCTCCCGCGCGCGCGAGCGCACCCCACCGCTGCCGCGCGCGCTCGACAAACATTTGAGCGGGGGTATAAATGCCACGAGCCGAGTGGAAAATGAAGAAAGGCAACGGCAAATGCGCCGTGAAGCGCGGAAGAATTAGATGATGCCGCGAGAGCGCTCAATGAGACGTGAGCTGAATTCGCTTAATGCACGCACTCGCCGCCCCGTCGCCCCGCGACGCCTCCAAAGCTCCGTCGCGACGCGCGGATAACGAATCCTTAGTAGAGTTACGTTACATTGTTTGCTGGAGGTGACGAGGAAGACTTTCATGAGGAAAAAAAAAAAACTATGAGTGGTAGAATGGTAAAAATGTGCAAAATGTGGCTGTGTTTACGGAAGCTTGTACGCTAATAGAACGTTAATATTGTACAAACGATATGTATGTCGGTGACGGCTTGAAATGTTTTCTCCATGCGCTCGGTTTATTAAACACTCATAAATATATATATATATATATATATATATATATATATGTATATTATATATAAATGTGCGCTGTTTGTTATTTATAATTATTTCTCCATTTCAAAAGTAATTATATATTTGTTTTCGACTTCAGTGTGGGTTCAATGTGGGTGACAACAAGGTGTATTGCATTTCAATATCTTTTTATTCCAATGGTGTGTAATTGCTGGTTTATTCCGGGTGATATTACAAAGTAGCGTGAAACCGTTTAATTCTTTTTTTGCAACTCGTTCCGCGAGTTGTTTCTCATTTAATCTCTGGCAGAGGCGAAATATGGCGGAAAGCAGGCTCTCTAAAATGCAACGTCGTGAATAACCTTTTCTAAGGGTGCGTATTATTTTTTCTCGACGTGCAAACCAATTAACGCGCGCGAAGGCGCTCAAGGTACAAACTAGTTAACGCGGTGCAGGTGTGCTCGCGCTGCTTACAATTTAAACTGATCTTAAACTAGGCTTTAGTCTTAACTTAAATTAAGCCCGCGCGGAGTAGAATAACAGAACTAATTGGATGGACGAGCGTGCTCGTGCTCTACAATTAGTGGAGGGCGAATCATAAAACGTTCTCGTTTAATCCATACGTATACGGTTTTATAAATTTGCATTTTGTGAAGTCGCTTTATTAAGCGACTTCACAATCCTTCGGATATTGATTAAGAAGCGAAGGATTGTTCCACGCACATTTTTGATAATAAAAACCAAGAACAGATATCATATAATATTAGCGGTTCTGGATACGATTATCAGGATACATGGCAGTGTTTCAAGTTGACGTGCAAGAGGCATCAAATCGTATGCCGGTTAAGTTTTATGCATTAAATATTTTTCTGATTACTGCACATTTCTTACAGGAAAATAAATTCAAATAATTTATATAGTAGAGGAAAGTCCCCGATTATAAGATACCATATCGATTTTGCCGAATGTAAGGAAATCTATAGGCAGAATTTAAAAATGTAATACGTTATCTTGAAGAGAATTTAATAAGCTTTAGGTTGGTGAAATGAAAAATCTAATTTAAATGTTATTTTTTCTGAAAATTAAAAAAATTTTGAAAAAAGAGCTTTACGCAGGATCGAGAAAGTGTGCTCCTAATATAAGATACTTCGAGAAATCGGTGTTAAAAGTGCAAAATACATCAGTATTGCAATTAAAATCTTTATTAGATAGTTTTATAAAAATACTGCTGCCACAGCCTTCGCCAAATCTTCACGATTCCACTGTCGACGCTTCCTCGTTTCTCTAACCTCCATAGTCAGATTCTATAAAAATTAAATACACAAAAATTCGTATTAACTTTTCTTTAACCTTAAGTAGTATTTTCTTTCTTTTTATTACACTACATAATCTTCATATTCGAGCAATAATTATCTCATATTAAGAGTACCCTGAATATCTCATTATACGAGCCACATGCCTAGCGGTTTCGCGATCATGAAATCTAACCTCTACAATTATGCAATTTAACAAATTGCGTATTTTCCTGTTACTATGATTCTACTCTATCATTGCATACTGAATTTATTGCCAACCATTTCTTTATTATGTAATAAACAAGGTTTAAAGACTTACCTCAAGTTCCTTTGACATGTTCACAATTTCACAAACCTTTTCTTGCAAAGGTTAAACGCAATAACGAACAATGAATTTTTCACTAAATACATTTTACACCAAGAGTAATAAGTTCATGGTGGAACTAACAGATGGTGCTCACTAGTTTAACAGAAACCCCATTATCTCATATTAGGAGCATATCTCATAATAGGGGATTCTCCTCTATATATAAAAAAAAATACCATATAAGGTCATTTTGATTTCCAAAACACGCGTCCTTAATTCGAAAGCCCAGTCTAATTAAAAGCATAATCAATGACGTGAAAAGTTCACACCTTTTATCTTGAACTATTCTCATTAAAGTACAGGGTGTCCCGGGTTTTAACCGACAAACTGCGGGAGCATATTCTACTAGTGGAAATAAGAAAAAATTCTTATATCGAGTTTGCTTAGAAATGCTTTATTACAAAGTTATAAACCAATATTGAAAAGAAATATCAGATAAGTAACAACGGATTTTTTCACAAAAATAAAAATTATCTACGCAATGATTTAGTGACGCATTTCAAAATGTTGTCCTTGCACATCGATACGAGCTAGACATCGACGTAGTACAGAATTTGTTACAGTACGACATTCCTGAAAATTTTGTTGCATCTCAGTAACTGAATTAGTAATTCGTTGCTTTAAATCTATCTGGTACTCTCCTGTTAGGAAATCTACGTTGATACTCTCGTACGGCAGCTCGTGCATTTCCGTCACAGAATCCGTACACGAAATGAATATCAGTGTATTCCTCATTTGAAAACACTTTTGGCATTCTCATAGTAATTACTAGTTCACACGACGATTGAAATCTAACAGCTACTGTTGTGAAAGTAACAATCATACTGAATCGTTTCAACATAGCGAACATGAATACATGTGAATACACGTAACATAAACATCTTCGACCTTCCAAATTCTACACTATGTTCCGTTGTTACTTATCTGATATTTCTTTTCAATATTGGTTTATAACTTTATAATAAAGCATTTCTAAGCAAACTCGATAAAAGAATTTTTTCTTATTTCTACTAGTAGAATATGCTCCCGCAGTTTGTCGGTTAAAACCCGGGACACCCTGTATATACCGCTTCTGCATTCTGCAAGAGTGTATGTACTCTTCGTGAGTTACGTATAAAGTTACGTATAAAAGCAAGCGGGCGATGATCGTTATCACGCTTTTTCACCGGACCACCAGATGCGTCACAGAGTGCCGGCAACGAACCTGCGTGGAACGCAGGTCTCTACGGGGTCCCATCGTGCCAATTCTATTCACAAGTCCCTCGCTACGACGCGAGACCTCCTTCCTTTTTCGTTTTCAGTCGACCGCGCCGTTACGCATCGGAGCACGTGCTGTTTTACGACCGCGCGCGCGAGAAGATCGAGAACGAGCGGGTGGGCGGGTGGCTGCGTGCGGATATCGAAAACGCGAAATTGCTCGGCGGCTATAAATCATTCGCCGGTCGGTCGGTCGGTCGGTCGAGTCGTTTAGTTTCGAGGCCACCCTGCGCGTGCGTTCGCAGCCTAATCAGTTGAGTGATTCCGAAAGGCGCTGCCGCTGTGCGTGCACCATCCCTCTTCCACCCCCCCCTCCCCCTCCCTCCCCCTCTTTCTCTCTTTCCGCGTAACGACCGACACCGGTTACACGTACGCGCGTACCTCATGGTGGTCCACGTGCGTGGGCGGATGCTGCACCGTGTTACGCATACGATACACGCGGAACGGAACACACGCGCGCGCGTTCCGCCCCAGCGACAAGCCATGGACCACGGTCCACTCCCGTGCACTCATCGCGCAGTCTCTCCTCCTGTTCCCCCCCCCCTCCCCCCTCGCATTACCATACTAATTGCAGTCAAAGTACCAACCGGCGATTTATCGCGACGTCGCCGGTTCATTGCCGACGAAGCCTTTCCGCATCGACGCGTCGCATGCGGAAGTGCACACGGAAGCGAGCGTTGTGCGGCAGTCATTGTGCTGATGTAATCTTGAATCAAGAGCCGTTCTTGCACGCGCGAGAATATTCTACGAAGCTCGACATCACACTTTTAAACGTCTATCAAAATCCCTTTTTTTAAATTGAAAATTTCCTGATAATAGTATACCTTTGCAAAAATAAAAGGTTCAAAGATCGAACATGTACATTTTTGTTTAACCTGCTGTTGAGGACGAAAACCATATAAATCGTGTACATTCATACGTACAATTTATCACGTTCCATCTCGTATATCTCGGAATGAGAGAAAATATCGACGTGCGTGAGTCACACCGAGCTGCATAGATACACGAATGAAAAAAAAAAAAATAGGGGAGCAGGATGGGAGCTTACCTATGAAAAGCGCGATGTGAAAAATATCACGGACGCGCATTAAGAAATGAATTCGAAGGAGGTGCGATGGATCGATAGCGCGGAATCACCGGAGGCATTCTTCAAAAAGGGGGCTTGGGTAGCCCATTGTCACATCGGATCTTGTCTATGCGCGACGCAAAATTCCCCAGCGAGGCGGATCGCATCCCCGGGGGAGGAGTTTCGTGCAAGCTTCGCACACGCGGGGGAATTAGATTAAAGACATTAAAGTCACCCCCCTCGTGCGTACGACAAGTAAGGCCACGCAATACCGCCGTCCCCGTCCCCTCAGTCATTCCGTGATTGCCTCTCGGACGGAGTGAGTGCCCGCTGGACCGCGAAACGAAATTAGAATCCTAATAATACGCGGAATTTAAAGTCGCACGACCGTGCAGTAACGCATACAGCGTTATATACAGGGATGTATGGCGGGGGTTGCTCACTTTGCTCGTTGCACAAAGTCAGCATGCGTGCCACCGGCGCGATGGGATGTCCACGGAGGGACCGTCGGCCTGTCACAGCTGTTTATGTAGCGTGTTCTGCGTGAACGTTGAGCAATACGTTCCTACAGATTTATTTCTGTCCGACGAAATCCGATCGCGTGATCGCCAGTTTAATGAAGCTCGCGCGGCGATCGATTTATTGAAATGAGAATGATTGTACGAAAGAGTTTATCGAAATTAAAGGGAGCACTTGTTAATTCGGATTTTCGTGTTGGCGTTAGGCAGCTGCAAGAAACGCACGATTTTATTATATTATTATTATTATTATTATTATAGAAATATTATTATAGAAATAGGATTATTAGTCACACATATAGACTTCTTACATATGTCTATTCGGAACGGTTACATGATCGGCTTTCACGTGGAAATCGCTCATTGTAAGTGTCACGTATGACGTATAAGTATAATAAGGAACCAAGTTACACACTCGATACTTACTGCCCGCCTGTGTGCACATATATTAATATCAGCGCCGCGGTATGACGCATGAGAGCGAGCCACGTGCTGCACGAGTGTAAGGGACACTTAATCTTTCCATAGATTCCCCGTGGATTCCGTCGGGGCCCCCTGAATATTTTCACACTCCCGCCCCCACGCAGTCGTCCCCCCTTGAGGAATCGAACCGGCGCGGCTTCCACCGCACTATCGACCCCCGGGTGACGTCTGTTTTGTAACTATTTTCCGCCACCTTTCTTACGCCCGGATGCCCCCTCGTCCATGACTATGCGAGATTCGCAACGAGGGAGCCCACTTGCCGGCATTTCATATATGAGGGGGGTACGGACACCCATACGAGATGTCGGAACATACGCGCCCATAGGATTAAGCCGGGGGGTTTCGTACGGTTAATGGACAAAGGGGGAATATGCGCCTGCGGATCCAATTTCGAATTCTACGCTTCGTGAAATTGACGGGTGCGTTTGTGCGGGCGAAATGCTACTTTCCTTTGTTGCAACGCGGTCTGCGGATAGACAATATGGGAGATATCTCGGTCGGCCCAGGACTTAATAAACTAGAAAGGGAGCGAGATACTACAAGAATCAACGATTCCTATCGACCTATTCGCGTTTGAGTGTCGGTCGAGTGGTAATTAACGTTCGCACAATTTGATATAATTTATTTCAAAGTTTTTAGCTGACTGCAGTATTATGCAGAATAATTAGATGGGATAAGAAGGAGGCTTTCAACAGGTGTTCAAAATTAGCGAAACAAATGTATTTAAATTTATACTGAATTCTTAATCTTAAGCTAACGGCTGTTTAATCCTGTTCTATCTTTCATCGATGGGAGAGTTTTTTTCATTTCACGAGATACCGGTAGTGGAAAATATTGGAGGAAATCCTGCATGTTAGCTAAAAAGGAGTATGGAAAATTGTACAAATTTTGTGGTACAAAACCAATCGTTATGAAACTTGACAGAAACTTAGTATGAGGTAAAATATGAAGAAATCTAACTAAAATCGACCGGCTAAATGAGTGGAACCTGGTCAAAAAGCAGAAAATGTGTCCAATGAATCGTGCGGCAGTGCCATTTACCACTTATATAATCTAATTTTGGCAATAAAATAACATTGTTCGTGAATGGCTCCTCACAAATACTGCAGCTTTGTCGACTAAAATTAGATTATATAAGTGGTAAATGGCACTGCCGCACGATTCATTGGACACATTTTCTGCTTTTTGACCAGGTTCCACTCATTTAGCCGGTCGATTTTAGTTAGATTTCTTCATATTTTACCTCATACTAAGTTTCTGTCAAGTTTCATAACGATTGGTTTTGTACCACAAAATTTGTACAATTTTCCATACTCCTTTATGTTCCATATTGAACTACATACAAGACTCATACTTCGAATAAACGTTTTATTTTAAAAATAATGCACGTGTATAATTTTTATACGCTCTTGCAATCACTAAAGCGCTTGACGATAATAGAAGGAGTATGGCAACCACACGAGCAATCTCTGTTTCTATTTTCCAGCAAGTACACTATTCATAATCCAAGCGACTAGAGAATGCAGACTACAAAATTTAGCGGCTCCGACGCCATTAAACGCGATGAGCCATTGAATCATTGAGGGTAGCGCGCAGCGTTAGCGAAGATCGGCGGTAATCGGTGGAGAGGAGATGGAATTTTCTAACAAATAGGGCATCCAGAATTTCACGATTCGTCGAGGCGAGAGCGGCCCCGGGGCGATAACATCGAACGGCGCTTAATATCGTTTCCAGAGCGAAAGACAAAAGCGGCACCTGCCTCTTCTCACGACGTAGCCGCGCATCTTTCCGACGTGAGGGACGCGATGGAAGGAGCGTAGGAGTGAAGGGAAGGAGTGAAGTGGCGCGATCGGTCCTCTCCTAATTCAATCCCATGGGATATCGGCAGCCCTAGGGCGCGGTATCGTGCCGAGGCGTGAATCAGCACGCCTGCGTGAATTATCCAGCTCGTTTATCGAGAAAATTGTAGCCCAGGAAAGATACCGGACGAGTCCCATTGTCCCTTAACTACCGCGTGCCTACGCTATTGCATAATACTCACGATTCAAGGGAGATGCGTGTTCTCGATGTCGATGCGCCGCGCCGGCTCTCATTCGCCATAATTATGGCTCGCCCGGGCTCTTAATGCCAGCCCGTAACTCGCGTCTGTCGATACTCGGTTATGCGTGATTAATCATTTGCTCCGATTGCGCTCGGACATCTGTGATGGGCACTCGCCGCGCCGGCCGGCCTCCAAGTGCCTCGAAAGTGCGACATCACCTGGACATCGCGGGGATATGAAAAATGGAAATGATGCCCGGTCCGTATTAAATTAGATGATAACGCTCTGAACGCGATTATGACGTGTGAATGTTGCGTGAAAAGCGCAAAACGCTTCCGATAGACGTAAATGGCCTTTACGTTATTTAAATTAAGGACAAGAGCGGAGTAATTGATTAAGCGCGAAAGTCCAGATATTGAACAACAACTGCGAGCACGCGAGCCCATTAATTCACTTGTCCACGCGCGTTCGCCATTATTTCGAGATCGCGTGTCAATAGAATTCTAGAGTCAATAGAAGCATCCTGTATTAATTATACAATTGGACGTGTGCGCTTTGCGTACGTTTTGCTAACGCCATGAAGATCTCTGGTTGCTCCGAGCGTAGGTTTATATCCAAAGTGCACATTATGCACACGTTGCTCGCAGTGGTCGGTGCTTGGGCGCGATAGGCAGCGATATTCATATATTCATTGAATAATTGCGGGATACGCGTATCGTCTCGCCGGGGAGAAGGGTCCTTACATACCGTTCCCGTAGGAACAGGACACGCCCCGGCGATCAGACACGCGGCCAGAAGGTAGGGTTACTTCGTACTCGAGAAGAGCGACTTTCACGGGTCGGCGGACTCCTACGGAGGAGGGCCCTTTGGGGCGTGAAAATCAAACTAGCACCTGTTACCGGAAAAACATGCGTTTCACGGCGACACCCGCGCGCGATCAATTTTTACACGCGCGACTTTCGGCCGTCGTCGTCACGAACGTGTCACCGAGTGCGTGTTCGTTCACCGAGGGGGGCTGTGAGAATGTTTAATTCATGAAACATCCTTTTCGGCAAGAGACGCCGGATTGATTTATAAATGAAATCAAGCAAATTGATTAAACTCTCGATGACGGCGTTCTGTCACGGGAAAACTCCGCGCTCGCTCTTGATACGGGGGTGGGCTCCGATGAATTTTTCAAAGTGCGAAGCACATATGCTTCCTGATCGAGCGGCCTGATATTTACCGATGGCACTTTGGGTAGCTCGATGTAATTCAGAGACTCCTTATTAAATATGCACGCGAGGATGTAATATGTAGATAATCGATATTAGAGTGTAATCCTATCGTTAGTTATCGTCTTGTGCGTCTCTCCTTGTAGGAAATATACAGGGTGTCCCGGGTTTTAACCGACAAACTGCGGGAGCATATTCTACTAGTGGAAATAAGAAAAAATTCTTATATCGAGTTTGCTTAGAAATGCTTTATTACAAAGTTATAAACCAATATTGAAAAGAAATATCAGATAAGTAACAACGGATTTTTTCACAAAAATAAAAATTATCTACGCAATGATTTAGTGACGCATTTCAAAATGTTGTCCTTGCACATCAATACGAGCTAGACATCGACGTAGTACAGAATTTGTTACAGTACGACATTCCTGAAAATTTTGTTGCATCTCAGTAACTGAATTAGTAATTCGTTGCTTTAAATCTATCTGGTACTCTCCTGTTAGGAAATTACGTCGATACTCTCGTACGGCAGCTCGTGCATTTCCGTCACAGAATCCGTACACGAAATGAATATCAGTGTATTCCTCATTTGAAAACACTTTTGGCATTCTGATAGTAATTGCTAGTTCACACGACGATTGAAATCTAACAGCTACTGTTGTGAAAGTAACAATCATACTGAATCGTTTCAACATAGTGAACATGAATACATGTGAATACACGTAACATAAACATCTTCGACCTTCCAAATTCTACACTATGTTCCGTTGTTACTTATCTCATATTTCTTTTCAATATCGGTTTATAACTTTGTAATAAAGCATTTCTAAGCAAACTCGATATAAGAATTTGTTCTTATTTCCACTAGTAGAATATGCTCCCGCAGTTTGTCGGTTAAAACCCGGGACACCCTGTATATAACTGAATCATCTTACAGCCATTTTCTACGTCTTTAAACGCAAATTTATCGTCTCCAGCATATTTATAAAATAAAAGCCACTATTAATACGTTATCATTGTCTCGTGCGCTTTTACAAACGATTGATATAATTCAGCGATCAACTGGACATTAAATAATATCATATCCGATTGAAGAGTAAAGATTCAATACTGCAATGAAAAAATTAATAGCGCAAATTAATTGCAACGTGAGTTCGCAATCCATATTGGACATGAAGGGGAAATGTTATTATGAAATCAATTATAAACATTTATATCCTTCACCATTTATTACTCCTATTTTTCCCTTCGACATGTAGGTATGTAGAACCGACATCACCGATCGATATCGAAAGCCAGCACCGCGATCGTGCGAGCGATCAGCAAGATAACAATCGAGATAAGAAGCCCAGCAACGTGTCTGATAACGGAATTTGTAATTTGACTTTTCGTTTCGCGACGCTAATATTGAGGAAGTTGGATTGCATGCAGCATGCAGCATGCGAGACGCCGCGCCGGGTCGAATGTATCTCGATCGATTTGACGAGAGGTCTCGCAATGCATCGGCATTAATTTTGGCGGCGGCGCTTCATTATCATATAGACGAGTGTTTCGCCGAGCGTTATTGGATCTTTCGCGTCACGACGACGGGACGACACACGCACGTGCGTATACGTGCTTAGGGTAAACGCGCGTAAGGTTGCCTGTTCATGGCTTCCGGCCAAAGAATAACGATCGCTACGAGTGCCAACATTTGCCCGGCGAACTATGACGGGCGACTTTGCCGGGTTACTTAACTCGCAGCTCGGTATAGTAATCACGCACCGATCCCCCTGCTGGAGATGTCTTTTATCGCGTGTTGCGCCGACGTTAAATAATTATGGGTGTCCCGCGCGACGTGCGTATCTGCGCTTTATTCGTTATAACAACGTCGCGCCGCAGTTTCACGGTACTCACGGCGTTACATGTACAATTTACGCGTTTTAAGTAAGTATAATGGCACATCCGCGAGAGACGAGTTCCGATCCGACGCCGATCAACTCTATCCTTGACATTCGCGTATCTCATTACACGTAAAGCGTAAAGCACGTAATAAAGATCGCAATAAAGCCGCGTAATGAGTCCTTTCGCTCGACGTAATAATTTTCATGCATCTTCTCAGGCATTTTGCTACGCGTCCCGACGTTAAATCAAAGCACGTCATCTTGCGCGAAAAAGGAGCGCGTGTCTCTTAAAACTCGCCATCGATCTACATTCCGTATATACCGATATCGATGCCTCTACGTGCCTCCCTCTTTAAACTCCTCCGCATAACGTCCTCCACGTGCAACATCGGTGATACATCTTTCTACTTGTTTGATACTTTTTATTAAACGACCCATTCATCGTTCCACGAGCACGATCTACATCTTCGGCGCGCGCTGTCCTATAACCCGACTAGAAATTTATCCAGTGGTCCTGATCAGGTTGACCTTATTTTATTATCAGGTCCTGATAAGGTAAATTCATCAGGACCTGATCAGTCATGTAACGCAGCACAATAGTTAGGTCCTTATCTGGATATCCTCATCAGGTTTATATCGGATTGAATTATTAAATCCTTACTACCCAGACAGCACCAAGTCGTCTAAAGGATTACTAAAACTTGATATTTTCGGTGAGTGTAAGAGTCCTTAGAACATGTACTACTAGTATATGTTCTAAGTAAGAGTCCAAAAGAAGAGAAGAAAAGAGTATTGGATCGGTTTTCCAGATGGTTATTTGTAAGGTGCTAACCAAATGTTTCTTGCGAGAACGTCACGCCTGACCTGGCCATCTATCGGTCGCTTGGTGAATCAGAGGCGGGAAACACACTTGTGTTGATTTTTGTCTCTTATTGTTCCATAATCGAGTACATTGAAATGTATATGATATAAAAATAATTACTACTCGCAAATTAAGTAGAAATTACTATTCTTTCTACATTAAGTATATAACGTACATTATAATATGATAAACTACGTATGGTCCGATGTAGGACCAGATGTGGGAAACCTTTACCTCTGAATTTTTTAAAATATCAGGATGAAGGAATAAGGTCCTTAGTAGGTACCAATAATGTAAACCTCAACAAAATTTGTACTTTGAAATATCAGGCATAACGTAAGAAGGTCCTAATATGTTCCTTATTATTTTAACCCTAAAAAGATCATACATATTTGAACCTGATGAGGATATTCTTAGGTATACCTTATTCAGGATTACCTTACGCCAACCACGTCAGGTCCTTATAACATATTAGATAAACCTGACAACATTTCTAGTCGGGAAGGTCCAGGTTCACGACCAAAAAGAGCATAGATTATAAGCAGCAGCTCGATCACCGTTACCGGCGTCGGAGCGTATCCGGCTGTCAGCGGGTATCACGATCGAAAAGGGCATAGATTATCAAGTGTTTCGATCAAATTTCCCCGTGTCGTGGCGGTGCTCAGCGGGGGCGATCCGCTGGGACTCGGCCGGTCGAAAGACTCTGCGTGCGTTACGACGATGTATGTACCGAGAGCTCTTTCGTAGGTAGTACGGGAGGGGGGTAACCCAGTTTAGGGCGGGCTCCCTGCATGGGAAAGTGGAAAGGCACTTACGGCTTCCTGCAAGGAAACGATCGCGCGCACGGAGCCTCCCGCCAAGATCTATGACATCTCTCCCGAGGTGTGTGTAGCTCGCCTCGGCAACAGGAACCTTATGAAAGTCAAAGCGCTTCGTGCTCGCGCGATCGTCTGTGGCTCGCAACTTGTTGCTGGATTGCCTACCGGTCTACCGGAGATAAAATCGTCTCTTTGTGTCGCGTTTGGCTGGATCCACGGGTTCTCCAGGATTTCACGAGCTGGTGAAACGTAATTGCCGGTATTTTTAACGAACGGGTTGCTGCTGCTGCTTTCTCGCGTCCTCGAAGAAGTAACACGAAATAACGTTCGAGTCGTTCCGCGACGCGATCCGCGAGTATCTTTGAAATTGTGATTTGTTACGGTATCCGCGTCGCGGATCTCATGAAATTCAACGAGCCCCGGCGCGATCAAGCCGCATGCAAATTTACGGCGAAATCAAGCGAGATTTTTCAAAGGCAAAGTTGCCTCTTCGCGTATTTCGAAGCGTATTTACGGCCCTTCGCGCTTTCAAGGGGACGCGGGCCGGTTGTCGTTGACGTTGCTTGTACGACGTGATTATTTCCTACTGCAGGATGCTCGTGATTGTTGCCATCCGCGTAGGCCGCTTATGACTCACATGCCACTTCAGCTTATTCCGCGTTACGATTATAGTTCTGGAAGAGCGACAGCGCTTTGTCATAACGATGTGAATAAAGCGCGCGCGGCATCGCGCTCCTTCCTCTTTTCACGTGAATTCCTCTCCAATTTACGACAATGGCCCGTGATTACACAAAAATGCATTATCCGCGGGACTCGTTTATGATTTAAGCGTGCACCTACAGATACGGTTTGCGAAATCGTGCGGCACGCAGTGGCGCGCAATTCCTCCGACAGCTTCCTCGTTATCTCAAAACAGCCGCATGATGACGTAATAAAAAATTCTTTGTTGCGTTTCCAAAGTCGAGGGATTTTCCATGTCTCATAAAATGCTTATCGCTCATTTTCTCCGTAGCTTATAAAGCCTTGCATAAGTATCGGCGAGTACGGTTCGTACATAAATCAGTTTACACCCGGGATATAACGCAAGTTAGTGCATGTTGCGCAACACGGATACGGCTTCTCAGTAAAGAGTTGATCACTTTACTATGTAACGGCTTCTTTGAATCTTGCTTCGTTCTTTTCGTAATTACTGGTGAACCTGCTTATACTTGGCGATTTTACATGAAGAACCTCTTGTTGTACGAAACTGTTCGATTAACAAGAATTTGCTAATTACTTGATTACCAATAATACAAAAAGGAAGAGAGGTCGGATATTTAAAATAATATATACAAATTGCACTTTTCGTCGCGCAAGATTCCCCACGGGGTAACGAAACGTGAACGTGTCCGTCTCACGAAGGCAGCGAGCCACTTAACCCGATTTAGGAAGTCCTCGTCTAAACCGACGAGGAACGTGACGCTGTTCAAGATCTAACTTGAATTCTCAATGATGGTACATCAGATGCAACAACACTCGGCAGTAACAGTCGACAGTACTGACGTTTCAACTGGGTCAAACGTTAAAATATTCTGCGCGTGACTTCTTGTGCCCGCAGCACAACGTGATACATCAGAGCAATTACCATGTGGCAAAGATCAATTCTATACTATGCGCACGTACATTGAGGACACCGGAAAATTATGATTCTGCAGTAGCACAAATCTGTCCAAATTGACTGCTGAATATGTATGATTTCATCTTCGGAGCATGTAATTTGTTATGCATTGCGTATGTACCGTTTCGTTTACCAAAGCTAGCAAATGCAGATGTATTAATTGGCTATCAAATATGCTATTCACATCAGCGTGTCGGTTTCACCAGTGTCAGCCGACGTTTCAACCGTGTTTAAATCAAATCTTCCTTCCGCGTTTAATTCGGAGTCAGCATCACTCCCCCCCCCCTCCCCAAAAAAGACGACGTTCATCAAAATTGGCTGTAAAATCAAACTTTCATATTGTATTTCCGTAAAGCGTGGTTGCCAGCTCATCGAGAAAACACTTCCCCGTAAATCATCCGCGTTACACTAGGGCCGTGGTAGCGCCGCAAATTGCATCAGCTCGGGCTACTCACGTATATACATAGACGTATACATGCTCCGCATGCACATATTTCTCATATTTCACTCAATGCAAATTACGACTTCCGCCTAAGGCCTATTGAGACGTCTCGCACTTCCACATTAGCGCGCGGGATTCGGTACCGTTCGGTTTTTGTATTTCGAATTAGCGCGCTGCACTTGTGAATAATCCCTGATTACGCTTCACACATCCGCGTCTTGACGTTAAGGGGAAATTTAATTTCACGCCACGCGGTACCCCGGATTCAGCGCTGTATCAGCCGCATCACCCCTTGACGCGTTGCAAACGGCCGGTCTTCCAGTAGCTTCCGGGTGGCTCCGAGGTGGCGAAGTGTCGGGAATACATACCCGGTAACAATAAGAATGTAAATATCGGACTCGTCGAGTACGTCCGGCGTTATTACAATGGCTCGCGTAATCGACCAGCTATACGGACCGCATGTAGACGAACGTAATGCGATATACGGGACCGCATTCCTCTGAATCCGATATACTGCCGCACGTGATAACGGTCGCCGAGAAGTCTAAGCACGAGCTTGAATGAGCCGGCGAATTGTGCCGGTTAAACGAGACGCTCTCGACGCTCTGTGTGATTTACGTAACGCTAAAACGGGGCATCGACATCACGCGAGAGGATTGTGTAACTTACGTTATACAGGGTGTCCCATGGGAAGTTGCTGAAAGTAAAGTAACGATTGGTTCTCCCCTCCATGACTTCACAAAGGGTCTTACGGTTAACGGTTGTTCATCTGAGTGTCCGCAGTTTTATTCTGGTTGTGGTAGATGCAAGTCCGTGCGCGTCAAAATGAGTAATCTGACGACGGAAGAAAAGATTTATCTTGTCGAGTGCTTCTTTTCCAGAGGAAAAGTTTATAGCAATGCTTACAGGGGGTTTCGTACTAAATACGGAACACATAAAGTTAAGAGCGAAAACACGCTGAAAAGGTTAGAATTTATTATTTCTTTAAACGTATGCGTTACGTCACTCCATTTTTTGGCAATAAATCTGCATTAAAATAAAAAAAAAAAGACCGTAGACATGATCTGCCAGGTCCTTCTGTGTCTGTAGCTGCAGAAGAAAACATTGAAGATATTAAGAAGTATTTTGAAGAGAATCCAAATTCTTCCATTCGGAAAGCTGCCCAAGCTCTTGAAATATCCAAAACAACGTTACACAGGATTTTAAAACATTTCCTGAAAATGCATCCCTATAAAATAACATCGCATCAATTGCTAACCAAACGCGCTATGACGAAACGTGTGGAATTCTGCAAGACGATAAATGGAATGTTTGAAGATGGAGAACTTGATGCAAAATTGATAATATACACGGACGAAGCACATTTCTGGCTAAATGGTTATGTTAATAAACAAAATTATAGATTTTGGGGGTCGGAAAATCCCAACGTTTCCCTGGCTAAACCTTTACATCCACAAAAAATAACAGCATGGGCTGCGATCTCGGTAAAAAGAATTTATCTGCAATTCTTCGAATCAACAGTCACTGGTGAAAGTTACAAGCAGCTTCTCGAAACACAATTCTTCCCTCATGCAAAAAAAAGAGGCCTGGTCAGAGGATTTCATTTCATGCAGGATGGAGCGACACCATATCGAACCCAGGAGGTCTTCGAAACAATCCATAAAGTTTATGGCAATCGAGTCATCGGTCTGGGATACCCCAAATTTGCCCAGGGGGGGGGGCTAGAATGGCCACCGTACTCGCCGGATTTAAATCCATGTGACTTCTTTCTTTGGAGATACATTAAGGACCATTGTTATGTCGGAAATCCAGAAACAGTGTCAGATTTAGTAGTAGCTATTAAAAAGGTCGTCAGCAACATTAAAGACGACATGTTAGAAAAAGTTTTCACAAGTTTTCGTAAAAGAATTGATTTTTGTACAAATTCAGATGGTGCACATTTTGAAAATATTTATTATTAGCTTACTTGATTATTAGCATATTTTTCATTAATAAAATAAACTGATGTACAAACATTTTGCTAAATTTTATTTATACCCATTAAAAACTGCAGACTTTCCTCTGTCCAACGCAATTTTTGTTTTTTCTATAACTGCATACGTTTAAAAATGACAGCTGATTAGTTTCAGCAACTTCCCATGGGACACCCTGTACATACTTTAACGCGGCACTCACCGAGCGGCATTAGCCGATTCCCATTAGCGTAACTCGTATTTCTAATCTAGGTGATTCACTATGCATTATATTGATTGAGGCAAACAATGAGAAGTCGGTAAGACTACTCGTGCGCCCTGGAAGCGTCTGATATAATACCGTGACCAAAGATAAATGAGTGTGTCCTTAAAATTCAAGTAGATCGATGAAGTACTCACGAAAGTAGCCACACCGAGTGGTACCTGAATGAAAACGGGGTTACCAAATGACGTATTTAACTAATCCCGCGAAATAACAACCTAATTTTCGTCTATTTGCAATAAACGAGGTTTATTGAGTAACCGGTAAGCCAAATGACATTTCAGTAACTAAATTCGTTTTAAAAAACAATAATTATAAAATAAACTAATTGTTGTCTAATCTCGTATATCATCAGTATATCATAGTGCGGAAATTCAACTTATTTAGGACAAAAATGAAGTTATAAGACAAAATTTTACCGCAAATAGCACACTGAGCAGCTGCACGAGAAGAGAAACTGAAATATACCCACACCTATATAGTTCACAGCTGAATCTCTCGCGTAAGATCTGACCCAACTGCACGATAGATATCAATTCGCTGCAACGTGCATTTCGTTATATAACACGTAAACTACTACATTTAGAGGCCGGTGGCTGCAAAAACGGCTTTCCTCGGCGGCGCGGGGAACAGCGGGTAAACGCGGAAATTAATGCCACTTCGTCGGAGAACGGTCGTTGGCGACAGCCGACGACGAGTCGGTTCCGCTCACGAGACGTCTGGCGCCGCGAGAGGCACCCGCGCGACGTAGGTATATCCGCGCGCGCGGGTTTTCCTCGGCTCTCCCTCGGAATTACTCTCGTCATATTCAAGATCCCGCGCGATACCCGCGTGATGGAAATTGTTGGGGAAACTTTGCGCGTCGGACGGGGACTTGAAATTCAGTTGTGTTAATTCCTTCGGGTTTTCGAGTGCCTCCCCGCTCCTCTGCGCCTCCCTCCCCTGCGCGGCGACCCCCCTGGCCTCGGGGGGTTGGTGCGTTCGTTTCGCGATTAGCGCGTGTGCACACCGGCGCAAGGTTGATGCCCGTCCGAGCGTGTATGCACGCTTACGCGCGCGGTCCGCGCTGCGGAGGCGGGAAGGCCGGTGCACGCGCGTGTGAGTGAACACGGCTCTTTGCGAATCCATTAGCTGGGCTTGCTCGCTCGTTTCCCCCGGGCGGTCGAGAGACTCGAACACCCTGATTCCTATTTCGAAGTGCTCGAACGACCGGCTCGCGCGATTAGCCAAACGCTCCTTGAAATTCAAATTCGCGCTCTCGTGGAAAATACGCGTCGCAACAACGCCCCCGATTCCGGGCGTCAACTTCGGCGCTTATACACCGAATTATGGGCCCGCCACCCCCGCGCGCGCGACTTCGATGAAACCCTACGGTAATGCCAGCACGAGCGCGCGCGCGATTCCAACAACCCCCGCTGTATTAATTACAAGCGCTGTTCGATAGGCGGAAAGGCGCGTAATACGTTGCTTTACGTAGACATCGCATTTTTTACATTTATTCAACATTACAAAAAGTGCCTTTGATAGTACGCCTTGTATAAAGTTATTCGATTTTAATTAATACTCGGACCCCTTTCCGACAAAGGATTTCATATTTTTTCTCTTTTGCTTTACCGTAATCTCATCTTTTGTAAAAGAGGTGTATCGTTTTCCTCTTCCTCGTGAAAGATAATACCGTATCGACAAATGAGGGAGAAACGAAACGAAAGAAAGGATTATTGATGTGGGCGCTGTCGAGAATTAATGGCGAAGACGGGCGAAATGAAATTGACAGCAATTGAAGTAAGCCAACCGCAGTGTGGTTATGACCGCAGTAAAGTTTTAGTGCGTCAGTAAAACTTTTATTTACGCGTACCCCTCCGCAGTTTTATCGTTGTAAGAATATTTTGCTAATTGGAGGCATCTTATCCGTGTGATCTCGTCGCTTTATCGTTATCGTAGTCAAATCGTAAATTCCACTTTTATTTCCCAGGGGAACATCGGGAACACTCACGCAGCATTAATCAAGACTCGTGCTTTCTGCCTTTTCCTCGTAATACCACCTTTTAGCACAGACGTCACACTTACCTGAAACAAAGATCAAACAAAAGCGAGATTAGTATTTGAGAAATTATGTGAAATATATTTTTCTATTACAAGTAATTCGATTTGTAACACATATTATACAGGGTGTCCCGGGTTTTAACCGACAAACTGCGGGAGCATATTCTACTAGTGGAAATAAGAACAAATTCTTATATCGAGTTTGCTTAGAAATGCTTTATTACAAAGTTATAAACCGATATTGAAAAGAAATATGAGATAAGTAACAACGGAACATAGTGTAGAATTTGGAAGGTCGAAGATGTTTATGTTACGTGTATTCACATGTATTCATGTTCACTATGTTGAAACGATTCAGTATGATTGTTACTTTCACAACAGTAGCTGTTAGATTTCAATCGTCGTGTGAACTAGTAATTACTATGAGAATGCCAAAAGTGTTTTCAAATGAGGAATACACTGATATTCATTTCGTGTACGGATTCTGTGACGGAAATGCACGAGCTGCCGTACGAGAGTATCAACGTAGATTTCCTAACAGGAGAGTACCAGATAGATTTAAAGCAACGAATTACTAATTCAGTTACTGGGATGCAACAACATTTTCAGGAATGTCGTACTGTAACAAATTCTGTCCTACGTCGATGTCTAGCTCGTATCGATGTGCAAGGACAACATTTTAAAATGCGTCACTAAATCATTGCGTAGATAATTTTTATTTTTGTGAAAAAATCCGTTGTTACTTATCTGATATTTCTTTTCAATATTGGTTTATAACTTTGTAATAAAGCATTTCTAAGCAAACTCGATATAAGAATTTTTTCTTATTTCCACTAGTAGAATATGCTCCCGCAGTTTGTCGGTTAAAACCCGGGACACCCTGTATATATTTCTTTTTATTAGGATATTTTCTATTGGGTTGTTCGGAAAGTTATTTCGTTTTTGCAAGGAAAAATGAAAGGCGGTTTTTTCATATTTAGAATAAATGTTATTCAGTGATGTATTGGCCATTTTGTTCCACTACCTTTCGCCATCTTTCTGGCAACTTTAAGATTCCACGCTCATAGAAGTCCTTCTCCTTATTGACAAAAAATTGAAGCAAGTGATTTTTGACGCCTTCATTTGAATCGAAGTTTACATTGTTCAAAGAATTTTGTAGAGACCGGAACAAATGGTAATCGGATGGTGCCAGATCAGGAGAGTATGGTGAGTGTGGTAGCACATCCCATCCAAGCTGTAAAAGCTTCTGGCGAGTGACCAAACTTGTGTGTGGTCTGGCATTGTCGTGATGGAATACGACACCTTTCCTATTCGCCAATTCTGGTCGCTTCTGCTTGATGGCAGCATCCAATTCATCCAGCTGACGACAATACACTTTCGAATCAATCGTCTGGTTGCTTGGTAGTAGCTCGAAAAATACGATTCCCTTCCAATCCCACCATACAGAAAGCATGATCTTCTTTTGATGAATATCTGCCTTGGATGTCGATTGAGCAGGTTCATCTTGCCTGGACCATGATCGTTTTCGCTTAACATTGTTGTAAACAATCCATTTTTCATCTCCAGTTATGATTCGCTTCAAAAATGGTTCATTTTCTTCACGTTTCAACAATGAATCGCAGATGGTAATGCGTCGAATCAAGTCAATTTCCTTTAAATTGTGTGGAACCCAAATATCGAGCTTTGAAACGAATCCAAGGCGTTTCAAATAATCGTAAACGGTCGAATTCGATAAATTTAACTTTTCAGCAATTTCGCGTGTTGTTATGCGACGATTTGCATCCACCGGAGCCTTTATTTTTTCGTCATCAGCTTTAATTGGCCGACCTGAACGTGGTGCATCTTTCAAATCGAAATTTCCAGTACGAAATTTCGAAAACCAATTCTGATACTGACGTTCACTCAATACATCTTCTCCGTACACGGTACACAATTTTTTTCTCGCTCGCACTGCATTTTTACCCTTTCGGTAGTAAAAAAGCAAAATATTACGAAAATGCTCACTTTGATTTTCCATGTTTGATGTGATGCCAAAAACAATTACTTGACAGATCGTAACACAATAAGATACTAAATGACGTCTGAAATGTCAGTTGTCAAAATATAAAACGAATTTGCCGCTTAGAGTAAGGTTAAGTATCGAGGAACGCGACTAACGACATCTCTTTGTGAAAAACGAAATTACTTTCCGAACAACCCAATAAATTAATGATCATTTGTATAAATTGAAGCGTTTCCTTCGTCAAAGTACGGTAAACTATTACTAAGCTCACGTGTACACGTTAGAGAATGTCGTACTGCAGCAGTCGCGTATAGTCATCATCGATATAAGTAACATAAATTTATTATTTATTATCGCTCGTCAAGTCTGTCAACAATGAAATCGTACAAACGCGCTCGCATTGGGCATTCATGTTATATTTGATCGGACTAATTATATTTGTGAACTCGAAAGCAACTTTGTTGGCCGGTCGGAGTCTGAATGCGGTGAAAAGCGTCGAACTAACTTGCACGTTACATATTGATTGCCCGACCAGTCTACGTGTATGAGTTTCCTGCAAACTTATTCGACGCCAAATAGTATTCAACAGGTTTTCGTGTATCGCGTGTAAACGCTAGTTTGTTCATGTTTCGCGAACTATTGATATCAATGTAAATGTTGTGTCTCGCTGTTGGCTTTATTAAAACACAACTAACAAGGGGCGTCCGAACATTTGCATATTCATTGTTCCCATACCGTGTGTAACGGCACTTGCTTAAATCGGCGATATTTTTCGCATTCAATCGTTCGTTAGTTATTCGGCTAACTCATTCTAAGCTTACTTAAATATGCCTGTGAGAAGAAAATTATACTCCAACGTGCTAAAGCTTCATTGGAAATGAAAATCCCAACTTCTTCAAACTCCCCATTCACGCTTTACAGCGATAATCGTATCGACAAACTAATTACTGAATAATTATTATTCATCTTAGAGAATTTACTTAAAAAATACTCGACAACATGTGCCTTCGAAATAAACTACGTGCTGCATGATACACCGTTTCGAACATCGTCTCTCCTGACACTGTTAACTCAACCATCATTCGCATAATCTCCATCGTACACGCACACTACGTGCTTACGAGCGAAAGTGGACTTACAATTTTATCGCGCGTATTCTCCGAGCTAATTGGAAATGGAATTATGAACCAATTCAACAGACAGCTTCTGTTTATTCTCCTCTTTGGCCCCGCTATTTGAATTACTCCCGGCTCTCCGAAACCCGCTTGGGGAGCCGCAATATTTGCGGACCACCGTTGGAATCTGGAAGATACCGCCGCATGACGAATGGTGAATAAATACCGCATAAATCACGAGAGCCGCTCCGAAGACGCCGACAGCGCTGAAATAATCGTTATCGGCTACCGGCAGCGTGCAGCGCCTGACAATGAGACGTTGTCCCCGATCTGATTGGCACTGCCGGAGAAACGATGCACATGCGCCTATCGTGATATATCAGCCTGTTTACCCAGCGGTTAACGAGTACAGACCGGCGACGATACGGCTCGCGCGCTTCGCGAACGCATTACCCGCTGAATGAGGCAGCAATCTCACCCCCGGATCTCGAAGCGCAGGCAGCGGCCGAGCAGTCCGCACAGCACTTTTCAAGGCCTGCGTGGAGGAGAAAACTTATCGCCCCGGTCTGGCCTCCCCCGGCAGGCTCGCCGCAAGTGCGAGCGCGGCATTTGCATTTCATGAGCGGCCGGCGGTCCGGCGCGCGTGGCTGAAAAGCGAGGAATTCGTCTAGCGCGCTCGATAACCGAATGATTTATGCGACGCCAGGTATCGCACGTGGATCTGATACGTTATTTTTAATCGCCGACGAGTGGACGGATAAGCGCGCGAGTTGATAATTATTTCCTACGCGGAGCTGCTTGACACCCCCGCGAATTTTATCCGCTTCGTTAATGAAGCTGAGAGCGCATCTCCTCGGCATCATCAAGTCGCGCCGATCCCTTCGTAAAATTCTACGCGATGCTGCGCCGAGATTATTTTATAATATGCTATTACACCTTTATAAGCGTAAAGGGACGACGCGGATAACAGGTTTCGGCGGAAAAATTATCTTCCTCCCGGATTTATAAATCTGGACAGTGGCCCGACCGGCGTGTAATTTACGAAACTCCCGTGGCAGAGCATCAAGCGTGACCGCTGGACCGCCTCAATTCCCGCTAAACAAGATGTAAATCTGCGCGCCCCGCGTGTCCCTTACAAAAATGTGTGCTCGTTGCAAAAGTTTTTACGGCCCGGTGGCGTAAGCGAGAGCCGGGAAATTAATTCGCTCCTCCAGCTCCTAACTCTTAAGGAAATCCCGACCCGTACCCGCGGTAACGTCCGATATACCGCGGGATTAAGTCGTGTTCGCGAGATTAATGCAATTTATATTTGCGTAGCGCGTACACGCCCAGATCTGAAACGTACGCAAGTAAACGGCCCCGCAGCGAACGTGCCGCATAAATACCGCGACGAGACCACGCGTCAGCGGATGCTGCTCCGCGAAGAAGCGGAATAGGGCTCGTGTAGCTCGACTCGCACTGGGATTACGCCGTTTACGAGGAACATCCGATCGCCGACGAAATTCCATTCGAGGGCGATATACATCGTCGGCCGAGAGGCAGAGAGCCCCGTGTAAGATCAGGCATCAGGGTAAGGGTAGGGACACCTCCCTGCGGTGGTACGGCGCGGGAGCGTCCGCGCGGACGATCACCCGCGGGATTACCCGGACCCCTTCCGAGGGCCCGGCGATGAAGGCGAATCAGAGGGAGGGAGGAAAGGAGCACGTTCCTCGGGCCGATGTATCGGCGCGACTATTTAGCGCCGCTAACGAGTGCAGGCCCGCTGCCGGCGTACGTACGATCTACACGTATGGAGCGTTATCCCGTGAATGGAGCTCGCAATCTTGCCTCCGGATCTCCCGGCGCGGCCAGCGAAGTGAACAGTTGGCCAACGTCGGAGAGGCCTGCTCCACTCGCGGCAATGCGAGCTACCGTTTGAGATTAGCATCTTTTATGCATATACATGGGAGACCTGCAGGCGGCCTGAACACACACGCACACAGACGCGGCCGCGCACGCGGCTACCCGATTCCGCTTCGCGATGAGAGGGTGGTGGTGGTGGTGATATCTGTGTACGTATCGCACGTACGTACGTAGTGCGCGGCTGATGCACACGGACGCGATGCATTCGCGATGGACCAGAAGGAGGCGCGAGCTCCCCCTCGTCTTTCAGCTCCGCGATCCCGCTTTTACGCCTGTCGGTCCCCCCCTCCCCCTCGCGCCGACGAGATCGCACCGCCGGATTCATCTCTTTCTCTCCCTCTCGCTCAGTTGTTACGCCACGATACATGCCTGCCTTTGGGATCTTATCTCGCGCGACTCGTCTCCTTCGAGGCGGATCTCCTTCGAGGCCAGCCGCGCCCACGATTGCGCGACGATCTGCGCTCCCGCGCTACGAAGCTGCGCCACCCTATACACGCGGGACGCCTCCCGGGCGCTCTCGGCTCGGGGTGACGGGATAATTACAGGGGTTTCTCCCAGGGGAAGAACTCGTCGTCGCGCGCTCACGCGAAATTCGTCGAATTGACGGAAACCCATGCGGCGCCGCTGACGGCTGTGGCGTGCGCGCTAATGACGGTCGATCGCTGACTCGCCGATTAATTATTAAACGATTAGCGGCTAACTACGAGGGCGGCGGGAATCTCGGTTCCGATGAGCCCCGACGCCCCCATGAAATATGTAAATCCGAGAGCATCAGGTATTCATTACGTTTAAGCGGTAAATTTGAATAATATGCGCCGCGCGGATTTTTCCGACGGTTAAAGAGAGCAGGAATTGGCGCAACCCGCGACGCGAATTCCGCGCCGAGATTTGAAGGACGACGAAACGTAGGGCGTAGGGCGGGAAAGAAATTGAATAATTTTTGAAGATGCTATCTGCGTTACACGATGAAATTGAAAGCCGTAATTTGACTTTCATGCCGCCATCCATTCACAGTCGCGAAGGCAATTGTGTGTCGCCCGCGCGACGTGCAATAAGCCTTAAGAGCGTTCCTTGTTAAAATGCAATTATTCCGGCGCGTATCCGACATTGTTAGCCGGCGTTGCGTGCGAGCGACTCGCCCGCTGCGAAAATGATTTGTGGGCCCGTGCCGGATGATAAACCGTACGCTATCGATAAAGGATCGCGTGGGGAGCGATCGAAGGCGCTTTCCGGACACCTCGGGTGCTGAAGTAATTGCGCGGAACACCGGCGAAATGTTGTCGTCGAGCGTGGGAGGCCGTCGAAGGAGAGACGCCGAGTTTCTGGACCGCATTGCTCCATTCACAGATTCGTGCTCGATCACTTTCGAGATTTAATCGCGGGGGGGAAAAAAGTCCGTGAGGTGTCCGATAAACTATGATTAAAGTGGGACACCGCACCCTTTATACGGGAGGTCTCTTTTGCCGATCATGGTCGATTTGGTTCACCGAAGGGGGAAACATTGCGCCACGTTGCCCCGCGTAAAAGTGTCCTTCCAGACCTTCGAGGACCGCTTATTTTAGCGTGCAGGAAATAATCGAATGTAAAAGGACAATCAGAACGGACGAGCCGTTCTCGTGTCCCGGTTTGGCGCCGTTTACGTGCCCATAAAGTACGTCGATAATAACAGGCGTGCTTCGGGGACTCTTTGTTTGCCGCATAATATTAGCAATACGTCCGCATCTTTATGCCGTATGTGAGGACGCTTATATATAGTCTATAAAAAAAAAGGATTCGTGCATAAGCCGCGATTATCTCGCTCGAAGTGAGTCTTACGGACGGCATTGTCGGGACTGAAATTTGTACGTACGACAACACGACGACATCCGCGTGCCTGGAAATATGAAAGTTTTTCCAGCGCTCGGGCGCGCGCACAGGGCCGGTGCCGGTAATCGTATTCACGGTATTCGCGCGGTTCTGCCCGGTACTTTGAATACCGGTTTTCCGTTTCTCGACATGCGCCGACTGTGAGCCAATTTATATGCAAAATTATCTCGCGCGGTAACACATGTTCAAAAGGCATGGACGACCGTAAAAAATTACATTATCACATCGTCACGCGGAAATTTGTATGCAAAAGCGCGCTAATGCGATATCGCGCCCCACGGATAGGAAGCATCGCGCGGACCGAAAAAACGCCGCATTTATTCATATCCGCTCTTCTTTCCTTCTTTTTTTTCCAAGGTTTTTCAAGACTGTTGACGCAATCCGGATAGTCGAAGGTAGGCGTGAAGAAAATTGGCTAGTTGATTTGATTGCACACTTTACTAAAATTAAGAAAAGAAACAAGTAATTCCGTAGTAAATTAATCGAGGCAGCAGGCTTGACAAATATCATGTGATGTGTCGTGTACGGGCGAGATTTTCGTGCTCCGGCCCCTTGAATGACGCTGAGGGAGGTCGCTCTTCGAAGATCTTGTTCGTTCAACGCCTGTAAAGAAACTGTTGGGATAATTCCTGAAAGAAGTGGTTAAGAGAACGCTCGAAGAACGTTACCACCTCAGTTATTAGAGGCACCGTAAAGCGGCTGACTAAAAAATCAGTGAGTGAGCTGCTCCAGAGAGCACACGTCCATATAATGGATGAAGCTGCAAGAGTCCACAAGAACTCTGTCACCCGAAGGCAACCTCTGTTAGTAACGAGTCGGCTTTGATTCTTTCACCTAAAATAGTGAGGTTAAAATAGTCGGCTAAGACTACAACACCCGAGATAAATCAGGCTAGATACAGAGACGTAACGACTCTCTCACCCGAAGGCTAGTGACTAGAAAACTCGACAAGCGCTTGTCCACCCGAAGGCTGTCTAGGTTATTCGAGTGTCCGCTCAGTGGCAGAAGCTCTTATCTCTCTTTCGTCACCGCTGGGCGTTTCAGATGAACCCGTCTCTCGTTAATCGTCCACTCGAACTCGCCTTGTCTCACAAAGAACCACACAAAGCTTTTCGCAAGCGATTTGCTGCGCAGAGATCGCAGAGATTGCGAGGTAAGAAGAAGACTGCCGCGCCACCACCGCTCTCCGCTCGCTCTTGTATTACTCCGCCGACGGTCCGCCGACGGTCGCGCAGTACCGCTGCGGCCGGTCATTTCGAAAAGACCGCTAATCCGCAACAAAGACCGACCGGAAAAATTCGAACGGAAATGACACTCGCGCGCGTCTTAAGCCGCCGGACGTGCGCACAGTTGCGCACGGAGACGTGTATGCCAGATGTATTACATACAAGATCGACACGTCAAATTGCATTTCTGCGCGCCGTCGTTACCCCGCTTTGTGCCGCATCGTTTTCTTTGTGCATCCGTAATTACCCCGTCGCGCGTCTCCGCATCTCCGCCGTAATCGCATGAAATTGGCGACTTAATTAGAAATCTAGCGGAAAGAAAACGCCGCGCGTCCCGCTCTGACATAATAATCGCACCGTCGAGTTAATTAATCCCGCGAACGGACATCAAAGCGGCGGAAGCGGCACTCGTCCGGATGCATACGTATGTACGTACACACGCGCGTCGCGATTGATTTGTCAAAGTGCGTGCGTGCGAGCGCGCGCGCGCGATTATTTTCGGCATCTGATGCGAGGCGATCCGATTCGGCGATTATTGCCCGCGCGGAAATTCCGTAGACAAAAATAGCGTAGCAGGAGCGTCGCGTCGTTCGAACGGGAGCGCCGAGATTTTGCGTAATAATGACAGATTACGGTAGACAGTACTATACGACCTGTCAGTCTCGACTATCTTTCCAGATCTTACAGCTTGGCCAGCCTGACATTACATTCGTCCCCGAATGTCTCCAAATCGTCGGTTCACTCCACTTGAGTCCCTCCCAACCTCCATGTTGGTTCACTCCTCTGAGTCCTTCCCAACCTCCATGTTGGTTCACTCCTCTGAGTCCTTTCCAATCTCCATGTTGGTTCACTCCTCTGAGTCCGTCCCGACCTCCATGTTCAGGCTTCGCTACCGGTCAGCTGCTTCTCAACTCCCTCCTCTCCGAGGGGTAGCGGATGAATCTCAACTATCTTCGAGGGGTAGCGGATTTTATCCCACTTCTGAATTGTAAGAGGCGAAAAATAACTAGAAGACTGCCTTAGATTTGAACTCGAACTCTCCGGGATCCCTGTTCACACGCCTAGGTCTTAGGCTGTACGGCCAATACTCCTACTGTTGTGATCAACTTGTTTTCATTCCGATCCTCTATACGACCTGTCAGTCTCGACTGTCTTTCCAGATCTTACAGCTCGGCCAGCCTGACATTACATTCGTCCCCGAATGTCTCCAAATCGTCGGTTCACTCCACTTGAGTCCCTCCCAACCTCCATTTTTGGTTCACTCTTCTGAGTCCCTCCCAACATCCATTTTTGGTTCACTCTTCTGAGTCCCTCCCAACCTCCATGTTGGTTCACTCCTCCGAGTCCTTCCCAATCTCCATGTTGGTTCACTTCTCTGAGTCCCTCCCAACCTCCATTTTTGGTTCACTCTTCTGAGTCCCTCCCAACATCCATTTTTGGTTCACTCTTCTGAGTCCCTCCCAACCTCCATGTTGGTTCACTCCTCTGAGTCCTTCCCAATCTCCATGTTGGTTCACTCCTCTGAGTCCTTCCCAATCTCCATGTTGGTTCACTCCTCTGAGTCCGTCCCGACCTCCATGTTCACGCTTCACTACCGGTCAGCTGCTTCTCAACTCCCTCCTCTCCGAGGGGTAGCGGATGAATCTCAACTGTCTTCGAGGGGTAGCGGATTTTATCCCACTTCTGAATTGTAAGAGGCGAAAAATAACTAGAAGACTGCCTTAGATTTGAACTCGAACTCTCCGGGACCCCTGGTTCACACGCCTAGGTCTTAGGCTGTATGGCCAATACTCCTACTGTTGTGATCAACTTGTTTTCATTCCGATCCTCTATACGACCTGTCAGTCTCGACTGTCTTTCCAGATCTTACAGCTCGGCCAGCCTGACATTACATTCGTCCCCGAATGTCTCCAAATCGTCGGTTCACTCCACTTGAGTCCCTCCCAACCTCCATTTTTGGTTCACTCTTCTGAGTCCCTCCCAACATCCATTTTTGGTTCACTCTTCTGAGTCCCTCCCAACCTCCATGTTGGTTCACTCCTCTGAGTCCTTCCCAATCTCCATGTTGGTTCACTCCTCTGAGTCCGTCCCGACCTCCATGTTAGTTCACTCCTCTGAGTCCTTCCTAATCTCCATGTTGGTTCACTCCTCTGAGTCCGTCCCGACCTCCATGTTCAGGCTTCGCTACCGGTCAGCTGCTTCTCAACTCCCTCCTCTCCGAGGGGTAGCGGATGAATCTCAACTATCTTCGAGGGGTAGCGGATTTTATCCCACTTCTGAATTGTAAGAGGCGAAAAATAACTAGAAGACTGCCTTAGATTTGAACTCGAACTCTCCGGGACCCCTGGTTCACACGCCTAGGTCTTAGGCTGTATGGCCAATACTCCTACTGTTGTGATCAACTTGTTTTCATTCCGATCCTCTATACGACCTGTCAGTCTCGACTATCTTTCCAGATCTTACAGTACTGTGCCGGATATATTGATCGGCGGAGCAATCACTTTTCTCCGTCGCACGCGATTTCGTCGAACGCGCGGTAATGAAATTCATGGCGCCACATGATTAATATTTCGGTGTACGGCGACGTATCCGCCGTCAAAAATGCTAACGAACTCGGAATTTCGATGCTAATCCTAAGATGAGAAATTGGACGGGATTCGAGACTAGCTCGCACCGCCGTGGACCACGTATTTACGCTGAAACCAGTAAATCACATTCGCTTCGGCGCGATCGGCCTAATAAACCGTCTCGAGTCAAAGTCGAGTTGTTTCTTGCGATTCGATTGCGCAATTCACCGCGCGACGCGGATACTTACTCCTAGATTTATTCCGAGGGCAGAGCCAACGCTGCATCTCAGTGGCTGGAACGTTCGATAAACGTTATTTCGATATTACGTCGACTCCGAGTTCGCGCTTCGGCAAGTTACCCGTTAAATTACGCATCCGCGGGAAAAAGCACGGAAGAGTCCCGTCATCGGGGACGAAAGTAATTCCGTCGCGAGGAAACAACGCGAAGGCAAGCGGCGATGTTATGTAAATGAGCCAGCTTTATTAAACGAATCGACAGGATCGAGCGAGACGAGCCGCCGCCGCCGCGCGTTCGTTTGTTCATTTTTCGGCGGAATCGCAAAAATAGCGGGATTATGCAAATGCGGCGTTTATCCGCCCGGGAGCCGACAGCGCTCGTCGATCTTCCACGGTCGTTATAACGCGAAGATGTTCAGCAAACGTCGCGAAAATCGCACCCGTTAATCTCCCGGGGCGCGTTCTTATCGGTCCGCCGCGCCGTTATGAATTAAAGCCAGCCTGCCATGCGTCGGGGCGCAGCCGGCCGACGCACCGAGTCTAAATAACGAATGTGATCGCGTAATAACAGGTCGATCGGCTTCTGTCCCCGGCCGGTTAAACCCCGCGTGCACGCGCGTTTTGCCGTGCGTTTGTTATCTGCGGAGATGAAAAAGTGTTTCGGCGAAGCACTCGAACCTGCCTGGGCGCGAGTGCGCGCCGACGCGACGTATCGAGAGAAAAGATCGGTTCTGCTCGCGAGATAGATTTATGTATCACGTTATTAGGCGAATTCTTTTTTTCACGGAAAGGGTAACACGTAGCAATGATATTCACGTCGCGTCGCAAATATCGCCGGCAGCTCTATCCAGGCAGCACGGAGTTCTCCACGGTTGGATTGTGTAACTTATTACACGGCGCGCATAGCATTTTGATTAATAGAAAATATATAACACGCACAGCACTTCGATTAATAGAAACTATCTGCACGCTCATTGAAACAGCAAATTACTGTAATTAGCGTTGTGTTTGATCTCGCATGAATTTATTACAGCTGTGTTTTATTAAATACATACGTCAAAAGCATTCCAGCCTCCAAGCGCGTATGTATGTAAGTGCCACCGGAATTTCCGTTTAAACGGCTGCGAGGTAAACCACCTAGTATAAAGAGATTCAGCATAAAGCGATAGACTGAAGGTACTGTCTTAGGGCGAAGCATCGTACTCTGTAAGCTTACGTAAAAGCAAAATTCTTGTAATATTTAATAAATTATTAAAGAACGCAAGAAGAGAGAAGAGAAAGAGATATAAGATAAATATTAATAAATAAAATATTAATTTTGCTAACGAAAATTGCAATCTTTGGTGCTTTATGATGCCATATGCTTTAAAACGAGTTTCGACAGAAATATGTTTTATTAGAGAGAGATATGGC
Source organism: Ooceraea biroi (assembly GCF_003672135.1). NCBI lineage: Eukaryota > Metazoa > Arthropoda > Insecta > Hymenoptera > Formicidae > Ooceraea > Ooceraea biroi. The sequence goes on along the minus strand of NC_039507.1, from coordinate 18,108,720 downwards.
GTGCAAAATAAATAACATCAAGAAATTGCCTTTCCAAAAAAGAAAAGCTAAAGAAAAAGACGCCAAGTTTATGCGTTGTGGATTATTTCAATCTATTTTCCTACAAAAAGATGAGATATAATAATTTGCACCAATTAAGGGGAAATATGCATAAAACTCGATGCTGCTGTATCCAATAAAATGTAAATCACCACGATAGAAGATAATATCGCGCTTATACATAAACAATTGCACAAGTTTGTTTTAATGATTGTTATGAAGTTGAAATTTTATTTCGTATCGCTAATATGCTAATACATGTAGAAAGCTCTCGATCTACGAATATTTTATGAATATTCATTGCGAATATCATCAGAATATTCTCATGAGCTCTCAAATATCTCAAAAATGTATGTAGCTCTCACGCAATTATACGATTGACGAACTGATAAAACACTGTAGATTGATCAAACTTACAACTTTGAACTCTCGCAAAATCATTATCAAAATATTATACATATAACAATAAAATGCCACAGATAATAACGTATCAATAAAATTTCTCACAGGAAAGAAATGCAATAAATTTGAGCTTTCAGTGTAATATCTTTTCTCTCGACGTAAATGAATATTTCAACATATCCAAAACGGTTATCACTAATTCAATGAAAATGAAGCCTGTCACGACCTACGCGATATCGCAGAATTAAAAAATTGTTTAGAGGGTGTGCAGGGAGAAAATCTGCACGCGCGTCGGGCTTTTCCATCGTAGGCGGGCAAAGTGCGGCATCCTTGTGCACGATCACGAGGAGCTGTCAGCTTGATAAAACGTCAGCGTAATCAAATCGCGCTCGAGCTGAAAACGTCAGGCGGCGACGTATCGCCGCGTTTCGGGGGTCCAATCAAGGTGGCATTGAATGCGTTTGTTACGATGCCTCGCCTGGCTCGCCCCACGGCTCGGATAAGTGCATTATCGGGGCCCACGAATGCCGACGACACGCACACGCGTGGCGGGAGACGTGCGCGGGCGTACGAATGAACGCCCGAATGGAAAATCCATAGGCGACGCCGCTGTTCTCGCGCTGTATTCTGCGATTCTAATGAGGCGTACAGTCGTCGTCATTTGCCGAGATTGGCGCGAACGAGCGGGGGCGGGGGCGCGGTGGGCGATGGAGCAAGAGGAAGAGCGGGATCAGGCTCCGCGCGAGACAGAGAGAATTCAATCCCGTAAAGTCGCGGCATAATAAGCAATTACTGCCCGTTCCGTAGGAATTGTGCGTGGCGCGCCGCCAGAGCGGAAACTGCATTCGCGGAGGGGGGATCGCGATTAAATACATGTTACATGCCATTAACCCTTTCAACTCGGTGGCATCGAGGCGTACGGGGAACACCGAGTTATAATCGTCGCGGTGTTTCCACGAGGGTCGCCTCTATTCAGATCGAAAATTTTCGGTTCCGCAGAGAGTTATACGCGTAAAAGTCAAGTTTCGAAACGTAAGCGAATGTACCTGCTTCGTAATAAATACTGTGCACTCACCGTGCACGTTTAATTAAAATAACGTAAAGCTAATGTTGAATCGAAGTAATCTGTCGCTAGTAAAAATATAATATGAATAAAGCCGAAATTCGTTTATTACGACATGTAACGAAGGATATATGAGATTACCCTGTGAATTATAATGTAATACGCGTATGACCGCGAAAAAAAATATGTATAACTTTCATCTGATGGAAATATAGTAATATAAGTAAAAATCTTAGTAATATAAAGGTTACACAAAAGCTTTTTGAGTGTCGCGCAAAAAACAGAGTAATGGGGCTTAGATTAGATTCCCTTTTTGCGATTGATCCATTTCATCCGTTATATCGTTGTATCGCAATACATCTACGATCGAGGTTGCCAAGGTATCGACGCGGTAACATCATCGATACCATTGAAAGCGGATACTCTTGTTCGCTGAGCAGAACGATCTCTGAAAAACCCGGCTATCATTGATATCCCTACGGCTGGATCGCGCTTGCGTTAATAACGAGGAGCGTTTGGTTGGAAAAAAAAGATAAAATAACGAGGAAGCATATTTTGTAAATGGCACACACGTAATACGAGCCTCCCTCTCTCTCTCTCTCTCTCTCTCTTTCTAACGCAGAAATTCACAAAATCTTTGATGCACATTGAAGTAAATGACTTGGAAACGATGCATTAGTTACTTGATTCGCAAGTATTGTACATTATTTTCTCCATGTAATTTTCTATGACCTTTTAAAAAAATCATCTCCATTTCATACGAAATCTGCGACATTGAAATATAAATCGATAAACCATGAATAGGTACGTTACAACGTTTTCAATGAATTTTTACTTATAATTTGGAAGAATTACAGATACTATATTAGCGTATATTATAGTGGATTTCGATCACTTCTCTTTTTCGCAGAAATGCACGGGATCTCATTTAAATGTAAAATAAAATTTTAGAATACATGTAGTCGTTAAATGCGAATTTTGAATATAATCTTTAATAACGCCGTGTTTTAATTCGTGATATCTTTGTAAGAGTTTCCGCCATCGTTCTTTTTACTGTAAACCCAGCCGGGCTACTTAAGCTTCAAGTAAGATTTGCAAGACTTTTTAATTATTTCTCATATACGCGAACTGACGTGAGCCTCGGCAAAACAGGCATAAATTCTAAACAGACACAGGAATTAGCAGAATTTCCTTGAGCACTAAAAAAGTCTGGCAGATCACGCTTCCTTCGTACTTCCTTCGTGAACTTTTAAATCGCGTCGCTTTATGCTCGAACCTTGCGCCGTCTTTCGAAACTTAAAGTCTGACCGTCGTATTCCGGCTTCGGGTGGATAAGGCGAGAATTTACAGCCAGGTTTGGCAATGCGCACGTACGTGTATAAGTCTGAAATATGCTTCGAAGCTTATCCAATGTCACAGTCGACCAAGAAACATGCGTGCAAAGGCAATAACGCGGTTCGTCTCTCTCCCGCTCGAACCTTTCGTTGCCTTTCGATAACTTACCACCCGCTGGTAGATTACGAAAGCAATCCACTTCGGTTTCGTTGCTGTTTCATAACGTGTTCCATGAATTTCATTAAACGCCTGGAAGATGGAAGAGAAACTTGAATTGATTGAGACTGATTTCGATTCCGATATGGAAGATTTTGTTTCTGCCGCACATTCGTCAAGCTTTAATTAACGAATCATAATTAACAAGCAATCTTCCACGAGTAACTTTCTACGTAACGGAAACTTAAATGATTGCTCATTTACGTGAACAGCATCTTCAATTCGTAGGACAAAATGTCCTGACAAGTAAGAATTCCTCCCGTGTAATTATTGTTAAGCGAGCGGCATGAGGTTGTATCGTCCAGCCTGTATCATCGCAACCTGGACTTCAACTTTCAATTCGCGAAATTGCTTTTATTTTTAGCAGAAGTGTTCTCCATAATTAAGCTGCCCTGAAAATGCCCGTCCGAGAGAAATTTTCATTAGTTCACGAGTATGTACAATGATGCGCGAAACGACACGCGCTTACGCGTGCACATCCCCCGCGTGTCAGTTGATGTACCGCATTAAGTTAATGAACTTTCTCCTCCCCTTCTTCCTCCTCGCAAGCGAGTTATCTTCGAATTACATAAATCGATATGCATCTGCCCGCGCTATAAATCAATAAATTCTTGCGCCTCCTCCTCCTCCTCCTCCTCCCCTTCCTCTCCCCCTCGCGGAGCGTCGGCAAACAAAACACCCCGCTCCTGTTTCGCGCATATCTGCACATAGTACACACATAAGCGAACCCATCCTCTCCCCCTCGTCGGACCTCACCCCCGATTCCTCCCCCGAGCGGAATATGGGCTTAAGCAGCCGTTTTTTATTCGCGTTAAAATGCACCCTTGGCAGGAAACTATGGCGCCCGGGCGGCGACAGTCACCCCTCACCTCCGGAGCTGTTCGGTCCGCCTCCACCCCTCGCGCCGTGCACTGTAGAATGGGGGCACCAGATAATTCTGTTTTAGTTTCGCATTACAACACGAGGCACGGCGGCGAGAGACGGACTTCTCGTCCCATCAGGGTGACACCCTTCGCCCTTCGTAACCGTCTCCCCGGTCGTCCCGTTTTCCACTTTCTTCGGGGACGCCGCTCTGGGGCACCGGAGAAGAAATTCGTTCTTCTTTCCCCCTAACGTTATTCGCCACGTGCTCTCTCTCTCTTTCTGCGTTACGCAGCCT